>NW_028136155.1:0-600000 GCF_964662115.1 Mustela nivalis | reverse complement strand
GTAGTCTGACGACAAAAGTCTGAGAACACAAGCTAGGCTTAGGTTTCTGGGTGAGGCCATGGCAGGCACAATCTACAGACCTGAATCGAGATCTCGTGCATCTGAAGTCAGGGCGAGGATGAGACGATCGCTCAGGTTGGAGTTTCTGTCCCTGATGGCCCCTTCATGAATGGGGGGCATCAAGAGGCCATGGGGGTTTTCCCACGATGGGAGTTGTGAGGAGCTCCAAACTGCAGAGAGTCTTCTGCAGGACAATAGAGACCTGTTGTTTGGCTCCAGGCCAATGATTCTGAGCAGGGTTCTAAGGATGGATGGCTGGGTAGCCCACCTCGCATTCCAATTGTCTCCTAGCAACAAGACAGGTTAGATCTCCTGGATCTGTGGGGAGCTACCGAGGACGCTGTGTTGAAATGGACACCCCCGGGGATGGGTCCAAATGTGCTTTTTTGTCTATGGAGACCTTGGAATGAAGCGGTGGCACTGGGGCCCTAAAGGGTTCTCCTAAACAGAGGCTTTGACACAGCTCCAACGTGCAAGTTTCCCATGTGTAGATGAGATGTTTTCTGATGGGTGAGTCAAGAAACAGCTATATGCTGCTTTTGAAATCCAGGCCTTGAGGAGAGATGCCCGGAAACCAAAACAATGGATCTGATTAGTGCCTAGGGGCCTGTTGTTTCCTTTTTACCTCTGGGGACATCTGTCTATGGGACTGAGTGTAGGTAGGTGCTCAGTTAAACTCAGATTGCCCCTGTTTTTTCTGGGAAGCCACCACTATTGAGATGGATCAGGGAGTTTGGAGGTTTATCCTATTAGAAGGGTTGTGGCCGTTGGAATGGGCACACACAATTCCCTTGGAGAGGGCAAGTACAGTCCTCAGGTTTGGCTCCAGGGGCCTGAGCCTGTAGGTTGTGTAGGAAAGGGCTGTTTGGACAGTTGTCTGAAAACACAAACTCGGCTTATGTTTCGGGTCATTGGTATGACAGGACTGATCTACAGACCATGAGGAGAACTCTTTGGGATTTGAAAGAAAGGCGAGTGTGAGGCTCCTGCTCACGTTTTTGTCTCTGGATATCGTGTCACTCATGGTCGTGGAATTTCTGGGTGACTTCATGGGAAATGGACGAGTCTTACTCTCTAGTGGTTTGGCCCCGTCCAAAGAGTTGGGGTCATTCTGTGGGCTGGAAGAATTCCGTTTTTTTTTTGTTGTTGTTGTATTCATTTTTAACCTCAGGTGTCCCACCAAATGAGGGATTCCAGAGTAGAGCCCTGGGGAGGGGCGACTGGACAATAAGAAATCTGGTTAAAAATTGGGGCCTAGGGACATGTAAAGCCCGTTATGATATCTAATTGTCCAGCCACTGAGAGGACTTACTAGAGGACAGGACTCATGGTGAGGGTCACAATGCGTGTGTATGCCCTCGTCGCAATCAAGAATGGGCGGGGCCTCAGGGTGAATGCTGGTTTCTCCTACACTGAACGGTGGACAACGTGCCAACCACAAGGGTTCTTGCCATGGGTAAGAAGGAGCTCTGATTTCTGCATCACACTCACCCCTGGGCAGTGATTGGAGATAAGGTCTCGGTTCTGAAGCCTGAAAACTGAGGTAGGGAAGAGATGATGACCTAAGGCCATGGCGGGTTTTATGTGCTCAGTGTGCGGTCAGCTTTCTTGGGGTTGGTCAAGAGTTCTGGGCTCAGGTTGTGTTCGATAGTGCATTAGTGCCCAGGTTAGACTATATAATTTGGGTAAAGTCGAGTGCTGTGTAGGTTTACCCTCATTTAAGGTGCCTGGGAAGCTCATGAGACACTAATTTTTTTTCTAGAGGGCAGGCAGGGTCCTGCATTGTGGGTCCGGAATTGCCAAACTTGAGGGCTTCGGAGCCAGGAGTGTGAGGACGGAAGTCTGAGAAGACAAGCTAGACTTGGGTTTCAGGGCGAGGGCACGGCAGGTACCCCCTGCAGATCTGAACCAATATCTCATGCGTCTGAAGTCAGGGCGAGGATCAGACGTTGGCTCAGGTTGGAGTTTCTGTGCATGACGGCCGCTTCATGAAGGGAGCGGAATCTCGAGGCCATTGAGGTCTTCCCACGTTGGGAGTTGTGGGATGTGCCCCTTCAAGGATTCCTTCTGCGGTACAATTGAGACCTGTTGGACAGCTCCAGGACATCCCATATGGAATGACTCCAGAGCACCGTTCGCGGATGGATGCCTGGGAAGCCCGCCTCGCATTCCAATTGTCTCCTAGCAACAAGACAGTTTAGATCTGATGGCTCTGCCGGAGCAACCGGGGTGGCTGAGTTGAAATGGACTTTCCTGAGGATGGGTCCTAATGTGTTTTTGTGTCCATGAGGGCCTTGGAATGGGGCGGTGGCACCGGGACCCTGAAGTACTCTCCTAAGCTTTGGACATGGCTCCCATGCACAGGTTTCCTTGTGGAGACGAGATGAGTTCTGAAGGGTGCCTCAGCAAAACACGTATGCTCGTATTGGAATCAGGCTTTTGAGGACACATGCCTGTAACCCAAAGCAATGGATCCTATTATGGCCTAGGGTCCTGTCTGGTTCAATCTTCTTCTCTGGGGACATCCATCTATGGTATGAGTGGAGGTCGATTATCAGCTGGTGTCAGACAGCCCTTGTTTGTTCCCGGGCGACCTACACTATTGGGATGGCCTCAGGGACTTTGAGGTTTCTCCTAATTTGTACGATTTTGGACCATGGAATGGGCAGAATTCCCATGGATTGGTAGGCACAGTCCTAATGTGTGGCTCCAGGGGCCCAGCCTGGAGGGTGTGTGGCCCAAGACTTTGAGGACAGAAGTCTGAAAACACAAACTCAGCTTAGGTTTGGGGACGTAGGTATGGCAGGCCCGATCTACAAACCATGAGAACTCTTCAGGATATGAAGAAAGTGCGAGTTTGAGGCGCTTGCTCAACTTTTGTCTCTGGATTTTGTATCAGCGATGGCCGTGGAATGTAAGGGAGGCCTCATGGGCCATGGACGAATCTTCCTCTCTGAGGATTTGGCCCGATTCCCAATTGATTTTCGTCAATCTGTGGGATGGGAAGACTCATGTCAATTTTGTTACCTTAGATGTCCCACCAAAAGAGGAATTCCAAAGCCAAGCCGTGGGGAAGACTGAAGGGACAACCCGAACTATGGTTAAAAATTGGGGCCTAGGGGCATGGCAAGCCCAATATGCTATCTCTTCATCCAGCCACTGAGTGGCCTTAGTTCAGGACTGGGCTCAGCCTGAGGGTCACAATGTGTTTGTGACCAATGTGGCCCGTGAGCATGGTCGGGGCCTCATGGGCCACACTGGTTTCAACTACATTGAACGTTGGACAACATGCCAACCACAAGGTTTCTTGCCATGGGGAAGGAGTTCTGATTTCTGCATCACCTTCAACCCTGGGCAGTGATTGGAGATAAGGTCTAGGTTCTGAAACCTGAAAACCGAGTTTGGGAAGAGATGACGAACTAAGGCCACGGCGGCTCGATGTGCTCAGTGTGCGGCCAGCTGTCTGGGTGGGGCCAGGGGGTCCAGGCTCAGGCTGTGTCAGAAATGGCATTAGTACCCTGGTCAGCCTATTTATTTGGGGTACAGCCAAGGTCGGTGCAGGTTGATTTTCATTTGGGGTTACTGGATAGCCCCAGGGGACAAAGTTTTTCTTCTGGAGAACAGGCAGAGTGCTGCATTGTAGTTCTGGATTGCCAAACTGGAGAACTTGTGGGCCAGTAGCCTGACGACAAACGTCTGAGAACACAAGCTAGGCTTAGGTTTCTGGGTGAGGCCATGGTAGGCACAATCTACAGACCTGAATCGAGATCTCGTGCATCTGAAGTCAGGGCGAGGATCAGATGATCGCTCAGGTTGGAGTTTCTGTCCCTGATGGCCCCTTCATGAATGGGGGGGGCATCACGAGGCCATGGGGGTTTTCCCACGATGGGAGTTATGAGAACCTCCAAACTACAGAGAGTCTTCTGCAGGACAATTGAGACCTGTTGTTTGGCTCCAGGCCAATGATTCTGAGCAGGGTTCTAAGGATGGATGGCTGGGTAGCCCACCTCGCATTCCAATTGTCTCCAAGCAACAAGACAGGTTAGATCTCCTGGATCTGTGGGGAGCAACCGAGGACGCTGAGTTGAAATGGACACCCCTGGGGAAGGGTCCTAATGTGCTTTTGTGTCTATGGAGACCTTGGAATGAAGCGGTGCCACTGGGGCCCTAAAGGGTTCTCCTAAACAGAGGCTTTGACACAGCTCCAACGTGCAAGTTTCCCATGTGTAGATGAGATGTTTTCTGATGGGTGAGTCAAGAAACAGCTATATGCTGCTTTTGAAATCCAGGCCTCTGAGGAGACATGCCTGGAAACCAAAGCAATGGATCTGATTAGTGCCTAGGGGCCTGTTCTTTCCTTTTTACCTCTGGGGACATCTGTGTATGAGTCTGAGGTCAGGTAGGTGCTCAGTTGGGCTCAGATGGCCCCTGTTTTTCCTGGGAAGCCACCACTATTGAGATGGATCAGGGACCTTGGAGGTTTATCCTATTAGAAGGGTTGTGGCCATTGGAATGGGCACACCCAATTCCCTTGGAGAGGGCAAGTAGAGTCCTCAGGTTTGGCTCCAGTGGCCTGAGCCTGTAGGTTGTGTAGGCCAGGGCTGTTTGGACAGTTGTCTGAAAACACAAACTCGGCTTATGTTTCGGGTCATAGGTATGGCAGGACTGATCTACAGACCATTAGGAGAACTCTTCGGGATTTGAAAGAAGGGCGAGTGTGGCGCTCCTGCTCAAGTTTTTGTCTCTGGATATCGTGTCACTCATGGTCGTGGAATTTCTGGGTGACTTCATGGGAAATGGACGAGTCTTACTCTCTGGTGGTTTGGCGCCGTCCAAAGAGTTTGGGGTCATTCTGTGGGCTGGAAGAAGTCCGTTTTTTTTTTGTTGTTGTTGTTGTTGTTTTCTTTATTAACCTCAGGTGTCCCACCAAATGAGGGATTCCAGAGTAGAGCCCTGGGGAGGGGCGACTGGACAATCAGAAATCTGGTTAAAAATTGGGGCCTAGGGACATGTCAAGCCCATTATGACATCTAATGGTCCAGCCACTGAGAGCACTTACTAGAGGACAGGACTCATGCTGACGGTCACAATGCGTGTGTATGCCCTCGTCGCACTCATGAATGGGCGGGGCCTCAGGGTGAATGCTTGTTTCTTCTACACTGAACGTTGGACAACGTGCCAACCACAATGGTTCTTGCCATGGGTAAGGAGGAGTTCGGATTTCTGCATCACACTCACCCATGGGCAGTGATTGGAGATAAGGTCTCGGTTCTGAAGCCTGAAAACTGAGGTAGGGAAGAGATGATGACCTAATGCCATGGCGGGTTTTATGTGCTCAGTGTGCGGTCAGTTTTCTGGGTGTTGGTCAGGAGGTCCGGGCTCAGGTTGTGTTCGACAGTCCATTAGTGCCCAGGTTAGACTATATAATTTGGGTAAAGTCGAGTGCTGTGTAGGTTTACCTTCATTTAAGGTGCCTGGGTAGCTCATGAGGCAATAATTTTTTTTTCTAGAGGGCAGGCAGAGTGCTGCATTTTGGGTCTGGAATTGCCAAACTAGAGGGCTTCGGGGCCAGGAGTGTGAGGACGGAAGTCTGAGAAGACAAGCTAGACTTGGGTTTCAGGGCGAGGGCACGGCTTGTACCCCCTGCAGATCTGAAACAATATCTCATGCATCTGAAGTCAGGGCGAGGATCAGACGTTGCCTCAGGTTGGAGTTTCTGTGCATGACTGCCGCTTCATGATCGGAGAGGAATCTCAAGGCCATGGAGGTTTTCACACGTTGGGAGTTGTGGGATGCCCCCTTCAAGGATTCCTTCTGCAGCAAAATGGAGACCTGTTGGACAGCTCCAGGACATCCCATATGGAATGACTCCAGAGCACCTTTCGCGGATGGATGCCTGGGAAGCCCGCCTCGCATTCCAATTGTCTCCTAGCAACAAGACAGTTTAGATCTGATGGCTCTGCCGGAGCAACGGGGTGGCTGAGTTGAAATGGACTTTCCTGAGGATGGGTCGTTATGTGTTTTTGTGTCCATGAGGGCCTTGGAATGGGGCGGTGGCACCGGGACCCTGAAGTACTCTCCTAAGCTTTGGACATGGCTCCCATGCACAGGTTTCCTTGTGAGACGAGATGAGTTCTGATGGGTGTTTCAGGAAACCCCTATGCTCGTATTGGAATCACGCTTTTGAGGACACATGCCTGTAACCCAAAGCAATGGATCCTATTATGGCCTAGGGTCCTGTCTGGTTCAATCTTCTTCTCTGGGGACATCCATCTATGGTATGAGTGGAGGTCGATTATCAGCTGGTGTCAGACAGCCATTGTTTGTTCCGTGTGACCTACACTATTGGGGTGGCCTCAGGGACTTTGGAGGTTTCTCCTAATTTGTACGATTTCGGACCATGGAATGGGCAGATTTCCCATGGATTTGTAGGCACAGTCCTAATGTGTGGCTCCAGGGGCCCAGCCTGGAGGGTGTGTGGCACAAGACTTTCAGGACAGAAGTCGGAAAACAAAAACTCAGCTTAGGTTTGGGGACGTAGGTATGGCAGGCCCGATCTACAAACCATGAGAAGAACTCTTCAGGATATGAAGAAAGTGCGAGTCTGAGGCGCTTGCTCAGGCTTTTGTCTCTGGATTTTGTATCAGCGATGGCCCTGGAATGTCGGGGAGGCCTCATGGGCCATGGACCAATCTTCCTCTCTGAGGATTTGGCCCGATTCCCAATTGCTTTTCGTCAATCTGTGGGATGGGAGGACTCATTTCAGTTTTGTTACCTCAGGTGTCCCACCAAAAGAGGAATTCCAAAGCAAATCCATGGGGAAGACTGAAGGGACAACCCGAACTATGGTTAAAAATTGGGGCCTAGGGGCATGGCAAGCCCAATATGCTATCTCTTCATCCAGCCCCTGAGTGGCCTTACTTGAGGACTGGGCTCAGCCTGAGGATCACAATGTGTTTTTGTGACCAATGTGGCCCGCGAGCATGTCGGGGCCTCAAGGGCCACACTGGTTTCAACTACACTGAACGTTGGACAACATGCCAACCACAAGGTTTCTTGCCATGGGGAAGGAGTTCTGATTTCTGCATCACCTTCAACCCTGGGCAGTGATTGGAGATAATGTCTAGATTCTGAAACCTGAAAACCGAGGTTGGGAAGAGATGATGACCTAAGGCCATGGCGGCTCCATGTGCTAGTGTGCGGCCAGCGGTCTGGGAGGGGCCAGGGGTTCCAGGCTCAGGCTGTGTCCGAAAGGGCATTAGTGCCCTGGTCAGCCTATGTATTGGGGGTACAGCCAAGGTCGGTGTAGGTTGATCCTCATTTGGGGTTACTGGGTAGACCCAGAGGGCAATGTTTTTCTTTTGGAGGGCCGGCAGAGTGCTGCATTGTAGTTCTGGATTGCCAAACTGGAGGGCTTGTGGGCCAGTAGTCTGACGACAAAAGTCTGAGAACACAAGCTAGGCTTAGGTTTCTGGGTGAGGCCATGGCAGGCACAATCTACAGACCTGAATCGAGATCTCGTGCATCTGAAGTCAGGGCGAGGATGAGACGATCGCTCAGGTTGGAGTTTCTGTCCCTGATGGCCCCTTCATGAATGGGGGGCATCAAGAGGCCATGGGGGTTTTCCCACGATGGGAGTTGTGAGGAGCTCCAAACTGCAGAGAGTCTTCTGCAGGACAATAGAGACCTGTTGTTTGGCTCCAGGCCAATGATTCTGAGCAGGGTTCTAAGGATGGATGGCTGGGTAGCCCACCTCGCATTCCAATTGTCTCCTAGCAACAAGACAGGTTAGATCTCCTGGATCTGTGGGGAGCTACCGAGGACGCTGTGTTGAAATGGACACCCCCGGGGATGGGTCCAAATGTGCTTTTTTGTCTATGGAGACCTTGGAATGAAGCGGTGGCACTGGGGCCCTAAAGGGTTCTCCTAAACAGAGGCTTTGACACAGCTCCAACGTGCAAGTTTCCCATGTGTAGATGAGATGTTTTCTGATGGGTGAGTCAAGAAACAGCTATATGCTGCTTTTGAAATCCAGGCCTTGAGGAGAGATGCCCGGAAACCAAAACAATGGATCTGATTAGTGCCTAGGGGCCTGTTGTTTCCTTTTTACCTCTGGGGACATCTGTCTATGGGACTGAGTGTAGGTAGGTGCTCAGTTAAACTCAGATTGCCCCTGTTTTTTCTGGGAAGCCACCACTATTGAGATGGATCAGGGAGTTTGGAGGTTTATCCTATTAGAAGGGTTGTGGCCGTTGGAATGGGCACACACAATTCCCTTGGAGAGGGCAAGTACAGTCCTCAGGTTTGGCTCCAGGGGCCTGAGCCTGTAGGTTGTGTAGGAAAGGGCTGTTTGGACAGTTGTCTGAAAACACAAACTCGGCTTATGTTTCGGGTCATTGGTATGACAGGACTGATCTACAGACCATGAGGAGAACTCTTTGGGATTTGAAAGAAAGGCGAGTGTGAGGCTCCTGCTCACGTTTTTGTCTCTGGATATCGTGTCACTCATGGTCGTGGAATTTCTGGGTGACTTCATGGGAAATGGACGAGTCTTACTCTCTAGTGGTTTGGCCCCGTCCAAAGAGTTGGGGTCATTCTGTGGGCTGGAAGAATTCCGTTTTTTTTTTGTTGTTGTTGTATTCATTTTTAACCTCAGGTGTCCCACCAAATGAGGGATTCCAGAGTAGAGCCCTGGGGAGGGGCGACTGGACAATAAGAAATCTGGTTAAAAATTGGGGCCTAGGGACATGTAAAGCCCGTTATGATATCTAATGGTCCAGCCACTGAGAGGACTTACTAGAGGACAGGACTCATGGTGAGGGTCACAATGCGTGTGTATGCCCTCGTCGCAATCAAGAATGGGCGGGGCCTCAGGGTGAATGCTGGTTTCTCCTACACTGAACGGTGGACAACGTGCCAACCACAAGGGTTCTTGCCATGGGTAAGAAGGAGCTCTGATTTCTGCATCACACTCACCCCTGGGCAGTGATTGGAGATAAGGTCTCGGTTCTGAAGCCTGAAAACTGAGGTAGGGAAGAGATGATGACCTAAGGCCATGGCGGGTTTTATGTGCTCAGTGTGCGGTCAGCTTTCTTGGGGTTGGTCAAGAGTTCTGGGCTCAGGTTGTGTTCGATAGTGCATTAGTGCCCAGGTTAGACTATATAATTTGGGTAAAGTCGAGTGCTGTGTAGGTTTACCCTCATTTAAGGTGCCTGGGAAGCTCATGAGACACTAATTTTTTTTCTAGAGGGCAGGCAGGGTGCTGCATTGTGGGTCCGGAATTGCCAAACTTGAGGGCTTCGGAGCCAGGAGTGTGAGGACGGAAGTCTGAGAAGACAAGCTAGACTTGGGTTTCAGGGCGAGGGCACGGCAGGTACCCCCTGCAGATCTGAACCAATATCTCATGCGTCTGAAGTCAGGGCGAGGATCAGACGTTGGCTCAGGTTGGAGTTTCTGTGCATGACGGCCGCTTCATGAAGGGAGTGGAATCTCGAGGCCATTGAGGTCTTCCCACGTTGGGAGTTGTGGGATGTGCCCCTTCAAGGATTCCTTCTGCGGTACAATTGAGACCTGTTGGACAGCTCCAGGACATCCCATATGGAATGACTCCAGAGCACCGTTCGCGGATGGATGCCTGGGAAGCCCGCCTCGCATTCCAATTGTCTCCTAGCAACAAGACAGTTTAGATCTGATGGCTCTGCCGGAGCAACCGGGGTGGCTGAGTTGAAATGGACTTTCCTGAGGATGGGTCCTAATGAGTTTTTGTGTCCATGAGGGCCTTGGAATGGGGCGGTGGCACCGGGACCCTGAAGTACTCTCCTAAGCTTTGGACATGGCTCCCATGCACAGGTTTCCTTGTGGAGACGAGATGAGTTCTGAAGGGTGCCTCAGCAAAACACGTATGCTCGTATTGGAATCAGGCTTTTGAGGACACATGCCTGTAACCCAAAGCAATGGATCCTATTATGGCCTAGGGTCCTGTCTGGTTCAATCTTCTTCTCTGGGGACATCCATCTATGGTATGAGTGGAGGTCGATTATCAGCTGGTGTCAGACTGCCCTTGTTTGTTCCCGGGCGACCTACACTATTGGGATGGCCTCAGGGACTTTGAGGTTTCTCCTAATTTGTACGATTTTGGACCATGGAATGGGCAGAATTCCCATGGATTGGTAGGCACAGTCCTAATGTGTGGCTCCAGGGGCCCAGCCTGGAGGGTGTGTGGCCCAAGACTTTGAGGACAGAAGTCTGAAAACACAAACTCAGCTTAGGTTTGGGGACGTAGGTATGGCAGGCCCGATCTACAAACCATGAGAACTCTTCAGGATATGAAGAAAGTGCGAGTTTGAGGCGCTTGCTCAACTTTTGTCTCTGGATTTTGTATCAGCGATGGCCGTGGAATGTAAGGGAGGCCTCATGGGCCATGGACGAATCTTCCTCTCTGAGGATTTGGCCCGATTCCCAATTGATTTTCGTCAATCTGTGGGATGGGAAGACTCATGTCAATTTTGTTACCTTAGATGTCCCACCAAAAGAGGAATTCCAAAGCCAAGCCGTGGGGAAGACTGAAGGGACAACCCGAACTATGGTTAAAAATTGGGGCCTAGGGGCATGGCAAGCCCAATATGCTATCTCTTCATCCAGCCACTGAGTGGCCTTAGTTCAGGACTGGGCTCAGCCTGAGGGTCACAATGTGTTTGTGACCAATGTGGCCCGTGAGCATGGTCGGGGCCTCATGGGCCACACTGGTTTCAACTACATTGAACGTTGGACAACATGCCAACCACAAGGTTTCTTGCCATGGGGAAGGAGTTCTGATTTCTGCATCACCTTCAACCCTGGGCAGTGATTGGAGATAAGGTCTAGGTTCTGAAACCTGAAAACCGAGTTTGGGAAGAGATGACGAACTAAGGCCACGGCGGCTCGATGTGCTCAGTGTGCGGCCAGCTGTCTGGGTGGGGCCAGGGGGTCCAGGCTCAGGCTGTGTCAGAAATGGCATTAGTACCCTGGTCAGCCTATTTATTTGGGGTACAGCCAAGGTCGGTGCAGGTTGATTTTCATTTGGGGTTACTGGATAGCCCCAGGGGACAAAGTTTTTCTTCTGGAGAACAGGCAGAGTGCTGCATTGTAGTTCTGGATTGCCAAACTGGAGAACTTGTGGGCCAGTAGCCTGACGACAAACGTCTGAGAACACAAGCTAGGCTTAGGTTTCTGGGTGAGGCCATGGTAGGCACAATCTACAGACCTGAATCGAGATCTCGTGCATCTGAAGTCAGGGCGAGGATCAGATGATCGCTCAGGTTGGAGTTTCTGTCCCTGATGGCCCCTTCATGAATGGGGGGGGCATCACGAGGCCATGGGGGTTTTCCCACGATGGGAGTTATGAGAACCTCCAAACTACAGAGAGTCTTCTGCAGGACAATTGAGACCTGTTGTTTGGCTCCAGGCCAATGATTCTGAGCAGGGTTCTAAGGATGGATGGCTGGGTAGCCCACCTCGCATTCCAATTGTCTCCAAGCAACAAGACAGGTTAGATCTCCTGGATCTGTGGGGAGCAACCGAGGACGCTGAGTTGAAATGGACACCCCTGGGGAAGGGTCCTAATGTGCTTTTGTGTCTATGGAGACCTTGGAATGAAGCGGTGCCACTGGGGCCCTAAAGGGTTCTCCTAAACAGAGGCTTTGACACAGCTCCAACGTGCAAGTTTCCCATGTGTAGATGAGATGTTTTCTGATGGGTGAGTCAAGAAACAGCTATATGCTGCTTTTGAAATCCAGGCCTCTGAGGAGACATGCCTGGAAACCAAAGCAATGGATCTGATTAGTGCCTAGGGGCCTGTTCTTTCCTTTTTACCTCTGGGGACATCTGTGTATGAGTCTGAGGTCAGGTAGGTGCTCAGTTGGGCTCAGATGGCCCCTGTTTTTCCTGGGAAGCCACCACTATTGAGATGGATCAGGGACCTTGGAGGTTTATCCTATTAGAAGGGTTGTGGCCATTGGAATGGGCACACCCAATTCCCTTGGAGAGGGCAAGTAGAGTCCTCAGGTTTGGCTCCAGTGGCCTGAGCCTGTAGGTTGTGTAGGCCAGGGCTGTTTGGACAGTTGTCTGAAAACACAAACTCGGCTTATGTTTCAGGTCATAGGTATGGCAGGACTGATCTACAGACCATTAGGAGAACTCTTCGGGATTTGAAAGAAGGGCGAGTGTGGCGCTCCTGCTCAAGTTTTTGTCTCTGGATATCGTGTCACTCATGGTCGTGAAATTTCTGGGTGACTTCATGGGAAATGGACGAGTCTTACTCTCTGGTGGTTTGGCGCCGTCCAAAGAGTTTGGGGTCATTCTGTGGGCTGGAAGAAGTCCGTTTTTTTTTTTGTTGTTGTTGTTGTTTTCTTTATTAACCTCAGGTGTCCCACCAAATGAGGGATTCCAGAGTAGAGCCCTGGGGAGGGGCGACTGGACAATCAGAAATCTGGTTAAAAATTGGGGCCTAGGGACATGTCAAGCCCATTATGACATCTAATGGTCCAGCCACTGAGAGCACTTACTAGAGGACAGGACTCATGGTGAGGGTCACAATGCGTGTGTATGCCCTCGTCACAATCAAGAATGGGCGGGGCCTCAGGGTGAATGCTTGTTTCTCCTACACTGAACGTTGGACAACGTGCCAACCACAAGGGTTCTTGCCATGGGTAAGGAGGAGTTCGGATTTCTGCATCACACTCACCCATGGGCAGTGATTGGAGATAAGGTCTCGGTTCTGAAGCCTGAAAACTGAGGTAGGGAAGAGATGATGACCTAATGCCATGGCGGGTTTTATGTGCTCAGTGTGCGGTCAGTTTTCTGGGTGTTGGTCAGGAGGTCCGGGCTCAGGTTGTGTTCGACAGTCCATTAGTGCCCAGGTTAGACTATATAATTTGGGTAAAGTCGAGTGCTGTGTAGGTTTACCCTCATTTAAGGTGCCTGGGTAGCTCATGAGGCAATAATTTTTTTTCTAGAGGGCAGGCAGAGTGCTGCATTTTGGGTCTGGAATTGCCAAACTAGAGGGCTTCGGGGCCAGGAGTGTGAGGACGGAAGTCTGAGAAGACAAGCTAGACTTGGGTTTCAGGGCGAGGGCACGGCTTGTACCCCCTGCAGATCTGAAACAATATCTCATGCATCTGAAGTCAGGGCGAGGATCAGACGTTGCCTCAGGTTGGAGTTTCTGTGCATGACTGCCGCTTCATGATCGGAGAGGAATCTCAAGGCCATGGAGGTTTTCACACGTTGGGAGTTGTGGGATGCCCCCTTCAAGGATTCCTTCTGCAGCAAAATGGAGACCTGTTGGACAGCTCCAGGACATCCCATATGGAATGACTCCAGAGCACCTTTCGCGGATGGATGCCTGGGAAGCCCGCCTCGCATTCCAATTGTCTCCTAGCAACAAGACAGTTTAGATCTGATGGCTCTGCCGGAGCAACGGGGTGGCTGAGTTGAAATGGACTTTCCTGAGGATGGATCCTAATGTGTTTTTGTGTCCATGAGGGCCTTGGAATGGTGCGGTGGCACCGGGACCCTGAAGTACTCTCCTAAGCTTTGGACATGGCTCCCATGCACAGGTTTCCTTGTGAGACGAGATGAGTTCTGATGGGTGTTTCAGGAAACCCCTATGCTCGTATTGGAATCACGCTTTTGAGGACACATGCCTGTAACCCAAAGCAATGGATCCTATTATGGCCTAGGGTCCTGTCTGGTTCAATCTTCTTCTCTGGGGACATCCATCTATGGTATGAGTGGAGGTCGATTATCAGCTGGTGTCAGACAGCCATTGTTTGTTCCGTGTGACCTACACTATTGGGGTGGCCTCAGGGACTTTGGAGGTTTCTCCTAATTTGTACGATTTCGGACCATGGAATGGGCAGATTTCCCATGGATTTGTAGGCACAGTCCTAATGTGTGGCTCCAGGGGCCCAGCCTGGAGGGTGTGTGGCACAAGACTTTCAGGACAGAAGTCGGAAAACAAAAACTCAGCTTAGGTTTGGGGACGTAGGTATGGCAGGCCCGATCTACAAACCATGAGAAGAACTCTTCAGGATATGAAGAAAGTGCGAGTCTGAGGCGCTTGCTCAGGCTTTTGTCTCTGGATTTTGTATCAGCGATGGCCCTGGAATGTCGGGGAGGCCTCATGGGCCATGGACCAATCTTCCTCTCTGAGGATTTGGCCCGATTCCCAATTGCTTTTCGTCAATCTGTGGGATGGGAGGACTCATTTCAGTTTTGTTACCTCAGGTGTCCCACCAAAAGAGGAATTCCAAAGCAAATCCATGGGGAAGACTGAAGGGACAACCCGAACTATGGTTAAAAATTGGGGCCTAGGGGCATGGCAAGCCCAATATGCTATCTCTTCATCCAGCCCCTGAGTGGCCTTACTTGAGGACTGGGCTCAGCCTGAGGATCACAATGTGTTTTTGTGACCAATGTGGCCCGCGAGCATGTCGGGGCCTCAAGGGCCACACTGGTTTCAACTACACTGAACGTTGGACAACATGCCAACCACAAGGTTTCTTGCCATGGGGAAGGAGTTCTGATTTCTGCATCACCTTCAACCCTGGGCAGTGATTGGAGATAAGGTCTAGGTTCTGAAACCTTAAAACCGAGGTTGGGAAGAGATGACGTCCTAAGGCCACGGAGGCTCGATGTGCCAAGTGTGCGGCCAGCTGTCTGGGAGAGGCCACGGTGTCCAGGCTCAGGCTGTGTCAGAAAGGGCATTAGGGCCCTGGTCAACCTATGTATTTGGGGTACAGCCAAGGTCGGTGCAAGTAGATACTCATTTGCGGTTACTGGGTAGCCCCAGAGGACAATGTTTTTCTTCTGGATGGCAGGCAGAGTGCGGCATTGTAGTTCTGGATTGCCAAACTAGAGGGCTCGTGGGCCAGTAGTCTGACGACAAAAGTCTGAGAACACAAGCTAAGCTTAGGTTTCTGGGTGAGGCCATGGCAGGCACAATCTACAGACCTGAATCGAGATCTCGTGCATCTGAAGTCAGGGCGAGGATCAGACGATCGCTCATGTTGAGGTTTCTGTCCCTTCATGAATGAGGGGTCATCACGAGGCCATGGGTGTTTTCCCACGATGGGAGTTGTGAGAAGCTCCAAACAGCAGAGAGTCTTCTGCAGGTCAATTAAGACCTGTTGCTTGGCTCCAGGCCAATGATTCTGAGCAGGGTTCTAAGGAACCATGTGGAGACGAGAGGAGTTCTGTTCAGTGCCTCAGGAAAGCCCCATATCCTGTTCTTCAAACCAAAGCCTCTGAGGAGTGACACCTGGAAACCAAAGCAAGAGTAGAGAATAGGGCCTAAGGGCCTGTCCTGCTCAACCTTCTATCACTGTTGACATCTGTGTGCATGCCTTCGTGGAGGTAGCTGCTCAGCTTCTGTCCGAATGACCCTGTGTGTCCAGCGAGGCTCCCAGTAGTGGGATGTCCTTGAGGTTTCTCATATTCTGGAGGTGTGTGGCCAAAGGAATGGACACAGTTTCCCAGGAGAGAGCAGGCACGGTCCTGTGGTATGTCTCCAGAGAACCCAGCCTAGAGGCTGTGTTTGCCAGGGCTGTGGGGACAGATGTCTGAAAAAGCAAACTTGGCTCAGCTAGGGGCCAAGGTAATGGCAGGCCAGATCTCCAGTCTGTGAGGGGAGATCCTCTGGATATCAAAGGAGGGCAAGTGGGAGGCATTCGCTCAGGCTTTTGTCTCTGGGTATTGTGTTCACAGTGGCCTTTCAGGGTAGGGGTTGCTTCAGGGGCCGAGGAAGAGCCTTTCTCTCGGGGGATTGTCCAAGCTCCCAAGTGTTTGGGTTCATTCTGTGGGAAGGGAAGTGTACTGTTTTCTGCCACAGGGGACCCCCCAGGAGAGGGACTCTAGAGCACAACAGTGGCCTCCCTCAACTGGAATACACACCATCTAGTTAGTCCTGGGTGCCTATGGGCATGGCAAGCCACATATGCCGGCTCTTGGTCCAGTCACTGAGAGGCGTTACTTGAATAAGGTACTCACGCTGAGGGTCACCATGTGTGTTTGTGCCCACGGCGGCCCTCACGCATGGGCGTGGCCTCATGGGCCATGCCGTTTTCTCCTACACTGAAGGTTTGACTCACTGCCAGCAGCAAGGTTTCTTGCCATGGGGAAGGAGGGGTTCTGACTTGTGCATCAGGTTCCCCCCTGTGCAGGGATTGGAGATAAGGTCTAGGTCCGATGACAGAAAACCCAGGTTGGGAATGGATGGTGGCCTAATGCAGTGGCGGGTCCAATGTGCCTGGTGTGTAGCCAGCTGTGTCGGAGTCTGTTGGAAGGTCTGGGCTCAGGCTATTTGCGACAGAGAATCAGTGTTTAAGGTAGCCTATGCAATTGGGTTGTTGCCGAGGACCAAGCAGTTTGATCCTCATTTGGGGTCTCTGGGCACCACCATAGACAATGTTTTTCTCCTGGGAGGCAGGCAGAGTGCTTCATTGTGGCCCCAGAATTCCCAGGAGGGAGGGTTTGTAGGCCAGGAGTGTGAGGACAGCAGTCTGAAAACACAAGATAGGGTGAGGATTGGAGCCAAGGGCAGAGCAGGCCCACTCTGAAGAGGCTTAATCAAAATCTCCTGCATCTGAAGTCAGGCTGAGGATTAGACATTGGCTGAGGCTGGAGTATGTGTCCATGATGGCACCTTCATTAATCCCGGGCCTCATGAGGCCAAGGAAGTTTTCCCACGCTGAGATTGGAGGTTGCCCCAAACCACAACGTTTCCTTCTGCGGGACATTCGAGTCCTGTTGCATGGCTCCAGGACATACCCTAAGGATGGAAACCAAAGCTAAGGTTCAGATTAGGGCCTGGGGGCCTGTCCATTTCAACCTTCTGTCTCTGGGGACACTGTCTGAGAGACTAAGTGGAGATAGTTGCTCCGCTGGTGTCAGAGAGCCCCTCTTAGTCCAGGGTGGCCTACACTATTGATGGCCTCAGGGGCCTTGGAGCTTTTCCATAACCTCTCGGGTTGTGGTCAATGGATTGTGCACACTTTTTTTGGAGAGGGCAGGCACAATCTTTCGCTGTGGCTCCAGAGGCCCTAGCCTGGAGGATGTGTGGGTCCATGCTGTGGGCACAGAATTCTGGAAACACAAACTCAGCTTATGAGTGGCGCCTAGGGTATGGCAGGCCGGATGTACAGCCAGAGAGGGAGCTCCTGGGCCTCTGAAACAAGGGCGAGTGGGAGGCGTTCCTTCAGGCTTTTGTCTCTGGATGTTGTGTCCGGGATAGCCGTGGATTGGAGAGGTGGCCTCAGGGACTGAGGACGAGTACCCATCTTTGGGGATTTTTCCCAGCTCACAAGAGTTTGGGGTCATTTTGTGGGAAGGGTGGAGTCGTGTTGTCTGGCTCATGGGTCTCTCCAAGAAAGGGATTTCAGAGCAGAGCCCCAAGTACGGGCGGAGCGACTGGAAAACTCAAACACTGGTGAGGATTGGGTGCATAAGGGCTTGGAAAGCCCCATATGCGGGCTTTTGGTCCAGGCCCCGACAGGCCTTTCTTTGACAGGGGGCTCATGCTGAGGGTCACACAGTATGAATTTGTGCCCAAGCAGCACTCAAGTTTGGGCGTGTCATCAGGGGACATGAAGGTTTCTCCCACCCTGAAGGTGTGACTCCATGCCAAGAGCAAGCTTTACAGCCATGGGGAAGGAGGAGTTCTGGTTTGTGCTTGCGATACCCAGCTGTGTGGAGAATTGATATAATGTCTAGGTTCAGATATCTGAAAACCTAGGTTAAGAAGAGGTGACGGCATAAGACCATGGCGTGTCCGAAGTGCTGGGTGTGCGCCAGCTGTCTCCTTGTCTGTCTGGACGTCTGGCTTCAGGCTGTGTCAGACAGAGCATGAGTGCCCAGAGGAGCCTATCCAGTTCGAGTACCGTCGAGGCCCGAGCAGGTTGATCCTCATCTGGGCTTTCCAAGGACCCCACAGGGTAACGTTTTTCTTCCGTTGGGCAGACACCGGGCTGGGTTGTGGTTGTGAAGTTCCTTGTCCGGAGGGCTTGTTTGCCAGGAGTGTGAGGAAGGAAGTCTGAAAACACAAGCTAGCGTGAGGTTTGGGATCGAGGGCAAGGCAGGCCCACTCTGCAGATGCTGGATCAAGATCCCCTGCACTGAGGTCATGTCAACTATGAGACGTGCCTCAGGCTAGAGTTTCTGTCCAGCATGGCCTATTCCTGAAGGGTGTGGGGGCTTCGTGAAGCCAGGGAGGTTTGCCTACGATGGGATTTGTGAACTACTCCACACCTCAAGGTTTCCTTCTGCACGACAGTCGAGTCCTATTGGATGGTTCCAGGAGGCCCCATACGGAAAGACTAAAGAGCAGGTGTCTAAGCATGGATGCCTGGGAACGCCACCTCATATTCCCACTCTTTAGTCAGGACAAGGCAGGCTCAATCTGCGGGCTCCTGGGTGAGCTACCCAGAGGGGAGAGTTAAAATGGGCTCTCCTGAAGATGAGTCCTACTGTGGCTTGGTGGCCTGGGAGACCTTGGAATGTGGAGGTGGCTCAGGGACTCTGCAGGATACTCCCACCTGAGGTGTTTGACACGGCTCCTACAAGGAAGCTTCCCATGTGGAGTCGAGAGGAGTTCTGTTCATTGCCTCTGGAAAGCCCTATATGCTGTTCTTTGAACGAAAGCCTCTGAGGAGTGACACCTGGACACCAAAGCAAGAGTTGAGATTAGGGCCTAAGGGCCTGTCTGGCTCAACCTTCTATCTCTGTTGACATCTGTGTGCATGCCTTCGTGGAGGTAGCTGCTCAGCTTGTGTCCCAATGCCCCTGTGTGTCCACGGAGGCTCCCAGTAATGGGATGTGCTCGGGGGCCTTGAGGTTTCTCATATTCTGGAGGTGTGTGGCCAAAGGAATGGACACAGTTTTCCAGGAGACAGCAGGCACGGTCCTGTGGTATGGCTCCAGAGGACCCATCCTAGAGGCTGTGTTTGCGAGGGCTGTGGGGACAGATGTCTGAAAAAGCAAACTTGGCTCAGCTAGAGGCCAAGGTAATGGCAGGCCTGATCTCCAGTCCGTGAGGGGAGATCCTCTGGTTATCAAAGGAGGGCAAGTGGGAGGCAGTCGCTCAGGCTTTTGTCTCTGGGTGTTGCGTTCACAGTGGCCGTTCAGGGTAGGGGTTGCTTCAGGGGCCGAGGAAGAGCCTTCCTCTCGGGGGATTGTCCAAGCTCCCCAGTGTTTGGGTTCATTCTGTGGGAAGGGAAGAGTACTGTTTTCTGTCACAGGGGACCCCCCAGGAGAGGGACTCTAGAGCACAGCAGTGGGTTCCATCAACTGGAATACACACCATCTAGTTAGTCCTGGGTGCCTATGGGCATGGCAAGCCACATATGCCGGCTTGGTCCAGTCACTGAGAGGCGTTACTTGAATAAGGTACTCACGCTGAGGGTCACCATGTGTGTTTGTGCCCAAGGCGGCTCTCACGCATGGGCGTGGCCTCATGGGCCATGCCGTTTTCTCCTACACTGAATGTTTGACTCACTGTCAGCAGAAAGGTTTCTTGCCATGGCGAAAGAGGGGTTCTGACTTGTGCATCAGGTTCCCCCCTGTGCAGGGATTGGAGATAAGGTCTAGGTTCCGCTGACTGAAAACCAGGTTGGGAATGGATGGTGGCCTAAGGCAGCTGCGGGTCCAATGTGCTGGGTGTGCAGCCAGCTCTGTCGGTGTCTGTTGGAAGGTCTAGGCTCAGGCTATTTGCGACAGAGCATCAGTGTTTAAAGTAGCCTATGCAATTGTGGTGTTGTCCAGGGCCAAGCAGTTTGATCCTCATTTGGGGTCTCTGGGCACCACCATAGACAATGTTTTTCTCCTGGGAGGCAGGCAGACTGCTTCATTGTGGCCCCAAAATTCCCAGGAGGGAGGGTTTGTGGGCCAGGAGTGTGAGGACCGAAGTCTGAAAACACAAGCTAGGGTGAGGATTGGAGCCAATGGCAGAGCAGGCCCACTCTGCAGAGGCTGAATCAAAATCTCCTGCATCTGAAGTCAGGCTGAGGATCAGACGTTGGGTGAGGCTGGAGTATGTGTCCATGATGGCACCTTCATGAAGCGGGGGCCTCATGAGGCCAAGGAAGTTTTCCCACACTGAGTTTGGAGGTTGCCCCAAACCACAACGTTTCCTTCTGCGGGACATTCGAGTCCTGTTGCATGGCTCCAGGACATACCCTAAGGAAGGACTGGAGAGCATGGTTCGAAGGATGGATCCCTGAACAGCATACCTCCCATTCCCATTGGCCATTAGCGACAAGATATGTTAGATCTGCTGCCTCTGGGGCACGCTACCCAGGGGGCTGAGTTGAAATGGCCTCTCCTGAGGATGCGTCATAATGTGCGTTTGGGTCCATGGAGACCTTGGAATGTGCTGGTGGTTCAGTGGCCCTGCGGAACGCTCCTACCTGAAGGGTTTGATACATCCCCAGTAAGAAAGCTCCCCATGTGGAGACGAGAGAGTTTTAGTTTGGTGCCTCAGAAAAGCCCCGTGTGCTTGTCTACGAAAACAGTACTCTGAGGACAGACACATGGAAACCAAAGCTAAGGTTCAGATTAGGGCCTGGGGGCCTGTCCATTTCAACCTTCTGTCTCTGGGGACACTGTCTGAGAGACTAAGTGGAGATAGTTGCTCCGCTGGTGTCAGAGAGCCCCTCTTAGTCCAGGGTGGCCTACACTATTGATGGCCTCAGGGGCCTTGGAGATTTTCTTTAACCTGTAGGGTTGTGGTCAATGGATTGGGCACACTTTCCTTGGGGAGGGCAGGCACAATCTTTCGCTGTAGCTCCAGACGCCCTTGCCTAGAGGATGTGTGGGTCCATGCTGTGGGCACAGAATTCTGGAAACACAAACTCAGCTTATGAGTGGCACCTAGGGTATGGCAGGCCGGATGTACAGCCAGAGAGGGAGCTCCTGGGCCCCTGAAACAAGGGCGAGTGGGAGGCGTTCCTTCAGGCTTTTGTCTCTGGATGTTGTGTCCGGGATAGCCGTGGATTGGAGAGGTGGCCTCAGGGACTGAGGACGAGTATCCATCTTTGGGGATTTTTCCCAGCTCCCAAGAGTTTGGGGTCATTTTGTGGGAAGGGTGGAGTCGTGTTCTCTGGCTCATGGGTCTATCCAAGAAAGGGATTCCAGAGCAGAGCCCCAGATACGGGCGGGGAGACTGGAAATCTCAAACACTGGTGAGGATTGGGTGCATAAGGGCTTGGCAAGCCCCTTATCGGGCTCTTGGTCCAGGCCCCGACAGGACTTTCTTTGACATGTGGCTCATGCTGAGGGTCACAGTGTGAATTTGTGCCCAAGCAGCACTCAAGTTTGGGCGTGGCATCAGGGCCATAAAGGTTTCTCCCACCCTGAAGGTGTGACTCCATGCCAAGAGCAAGCTTTACAGCCATGGCGAAGGAGGAGTTCTGTTTTGTGCTTGCGATACCCAGCTGTGTGGAGAATTGATATAATGTAGGTTCAGATATCTGAAAACCAAGGTTAGGAAGAGGTGACGGCATAAGACCATGGCGTGTCCGATGTGCTGGGTGTGCGGCCAGCTATCTCCTTGTCTGTCTGGACGTCTGGCTTCAGGCTGTGTCAGACAGAGCATGAGTGCCCAGAGCAGCCTATTCAGTTCGGGTACCGTCGAGGCCCGAGCAGGGTGATCCTCATCTGGGCTTTCCGGAGAGCCCCACAGGGAAAAGTTTTTCTTCCGTTGGGCAGACACCGGGCTGGGTTGTGGTTGTAGAGTGCCTAGATTGGAGGGCTTGTTTGCCAGGAGTGTGAGGAAGGAAGTCTGAAAACAAAAGCTAGCGTGAAGTTTGGGACCGAGGGCACGGCAGGCCCACTCTGCAGAGGCTGAATCGAGATCTCCTGCATTGAGGTCATGTCAACTATGAGACGTGCCTCAGGCTAGAGTTTTTGTCCAGCATGGCCTCTTCCTGAAGGGTGTGGGGGCTTCGTGAGGCCAGGGAGGTTTGCGTACGATGGGATTTGTGAACTACTCCACACCTCAAGGTTTCCTTGTGCACGACAGTCGAGTCCTATTGGATGGTTCCAGGAGGCCCCATACGGAAAGACTCGAGAGCAGGTGTCTAAGCATGGATGCCTGGGAACGCCACCTCATATTCCCACTCTTTAGTCAGGACAAGGCAGGCTCAATCTGCGGGCTCCTGGGTGAGCTACCCAGAGGGGAGAGTTGAAATGGGCTCTCCTGAAGATGAGTCCTACTGTGGCTTGGTGTCCTGGGAGACCTTGGAATGTGGAGGTGGCTCAGGGACTGCAGGATTCTCCAACCTGAGGTGTTTGACACGGCTCCAACAACGAACCTTCCCATGTGGAGTCGAGAGGAGTTCTGTTCAGTGCCTCAGGAAAGCCCCATATCCTGTTCTTCGAACCAAAGCCTCTGAAGAGTGACACCTGGAAACCAAAGCAAGAGTTGAGATTAGGGCCTAAGGGCCTGTCTGGCTCAAGCTTCTATCTCTGTTGACCTCTGTGTGCATGCCTTCGTGGAGGTAGCTGCTCAGCTTGTGTCCCAATGCCCCTGTGTGTCCAGGGAGGCGCCCAGTAGTGGGTTGTCCTCGGGGGCCTTGAGGTTTCTCATATTCTGGAGTTGTGTGGCCAAAGGAATGGACACAGTTTCCCAGGAGAGAGCAGGCCCGGTCCTGTGATATGGCTCCAGAGGACCCAGCCTAGAGGCTGTGTTTGCCAAGGCTGTGGGGACAGATGTCTGAAAAAGCAAACTTGGCTCAGCTAGAGGCCAAGGTAATGGCTGGCCTGATCTACAGTCCGTGAGGGGAGATCCTCTGGATATCAAAGGAGGGCTAGTTGGAGGCAGTCGCTCAGGCTTTTGTCTCTGGATGTTGCGTTCACAGTGGCCGTTCAGGGTAGGGGTTGCTTCAGGGGCCGAGGAAGAGCCTTCCTCTCGGGGGATTGTCCAAGCTCCCAAGTGTTTGGGTTCATTCTGTGGGAAGGGAAGAGTACTGTTTTCTGTCACAGGGGACCCCCCAGGAGAGGGACTCTAGAGCACAGCAGTGGCTTCCCTCAACTGGAATACACACCATCTAGTTAGTCCTGGGTGCCTATGGGCATGGCAAGCCACATATGCGGGCTCTTGGTCCAGTCACTGAGAGGCGTTACTTGAATAACGTACTCACTCTGAGGGTCACCATGTGTGTTTGTGCCCAAGGCGGCCCTCACGCATGGTCGTGGCCTCATGGGCCATGCCGTTTTCTCCTACACTGAAGGTTTGACTCACTGCCAGCAGCAAGGTTTCTTGCCATGGGGAAGGAGGGGTTCTGACTTGTGCATCAGGTTCCCCCCTGTGCAGGGATTGGAGATAAGGTCTAGGTTCCGATGACAGAAAACCCAGATTGGGAATGGATGGTGGCCTAAGGCATTGGCGGGTCCAATGTGCTGGGTGTGCAGCCAGCTGTGTCGGTGTCTGTTGGAAGGTCTAGGCTCAGGCTATTTGTGACAGATCATCAGTGTTTAAGGTATCCTATGCAATTGGGGTGTAGCCGAGGGCCAAGCAGTTTGATCCTCATTTGGGGTTGCTGGGCAGCACCATAGACAATGTTTTTCTTCTGGGAGGCAGGCAGAGTGCTTCATTGTGGCCCCAGAATTCCCAGTAGGGAGGGTTTGTGGGCCAGGAGTGTGAGGACCAAAGTCTGAAAACACAAGCTAGGGTGAGGATTAGAGCCAAGGGCAGAGCAGGCCCACTCTGCAGAAGCTGAATCAAAATCTCCTGCATCTGAAGTCAGGCTGAGGATCAGACTTTGGCTGAGGCTGGAGTATGTGTCCATGATGGCACCTTTATGAATCCCGGGCCTCATGAGGCCAAGGAAGTTTTTCCACACTGAGTTTGGAGGTTGCCCCAAACCACAAGGTTTCTTTCTGCGGGACATTCGAGTCCTGTTGCATGGCTCCAGGACATACCCTACAGAAGAACTGGAGAGCAGGGTTCAAAGGATGGATCCCTGTACAGCATGCCTCGCATTCCCATTGGCCATTAGCGACAAGATATGTTTGATCTGATGCCTTGGGGCACGCCTCCCAGGGGGCTGAGTTGAAATGGCCTCTCCTGAGGATGCGTCAAAATTGCGTTTGGGTCCATGGAGAACTTGGAATGTGCTGGTTGTTCAGTGGCCCTGCGGAACTCTCCTACCTGAAGGGTTTGATACATCCCCAGTAAGAAAGCTCCCCAAGAGGAGACGAGAGAGGTTTGGTTTGGTGCCTCAGAAAAGCTCCGTGTGCTGGTCTACGAAAACAGTCCTCTGAGGACGGACACATGGAAACCAAAGCTAAGGTTCAGATTAGGGCCTGGGGGCCTGTCCATTTCAACCTTCTGTCTCTGGGGACACTGTCTGAGAGTCTAAGTGGAGATAGTTGCTCCGCTGGTGTCAGAGAGCCCCTCTTAGTCCAGGGTGGCCTACACTATTGATGGCCTCAGGGGCCTTGGAGCTTTTCCCTAACCTGTAGCGATGTGGTCAATGGATTGGGCACACTTTCCTTGGAGAGGGCAGGCACAATCTTTCGCTGTGGCTCCAGAGGCCCTAGCCTGGATGATGTGTGGGTCCATGCTGTGGGCACAGAAGTCTGGAAACACAAACTCAGCTTATGAGTGGCGCCTAGGGTATGGCAGGCCGGATGGACAGCCCGAGAGGGAGCTCCTGGGCCTCTGAAACAAGGGCGAGTGGGAGGCGTTCCTTCAGGCTTTTGTCTCTGGATGTTGTGTCCGGGATAGCCGTGGATTGGAGAGGTGGCCTCAGGGACTGAGGACGAGTATCCATCTCTGGGAATTTATCCCAGCCCCAAGAGTTTGGGGTCATTTTTTGGGTAGGTTGTAGTCTTGTTGTCTGGCTCATGTGTCTCTCCAACAAATGGATTCCAGGGCAGAGCCCCAGGTACGGGCGGGGCGACTGGAAAATTCAAACCCTGGTGAGGATTGGGTGCTAGGGGCTTGGCAAGCCCCATATGCGGGCTCTTGGTCCAGGCCCAGACAGGCCTTTCTTTGACATGGGGCTCATGCTGAGGTCACGGTGTGAATTTGTGCCCAAGCAGCACTCAAGTTTGGGCGTGGCATCAGGGGCCATGAAGGTTTCTCCCACCCTGAAGGTGTGACTCCATGCCAAGAGCAAGCTTTACAGCCATGGGGAAGGAGGTGTTCTGTTTTGTGCTTGTGATACCCAGCTGTGTGGAGAATTGATATAAAGTCTAGGTTCAGATATCTGAAAACCAAGGTTAGGAAGAGGTGACGGCATTAGACCATGGCGTGTCCGAAGTGCTGGGTGTGCGGCCAGCTGTCTCCTTGTCTGTCTGGACGTCTGGCTTCAGGTTGTGTCAGACAGAGCATGAGTGCCCAGAGCAGCCTATCCAGTTCGGGTACCGTCGAGGCCCGAGCAGGTTGATCCTCATCTGGGTTTTCTGGAAGCCCCACAGGGAAACGTTTTTCTTTCATTGGGCAGACACTGGGCTGGGTTGTGGTTGTGGAGTTCCTAGTCCGGAGGGCTTTTTTGCCAGGAGTGTGAGGAAGGAAGTCTGAAAACACAAGCTAGCGTGAGGTTTGCGACCAAGGGCACTGCGTTGCCTAGGGGGCCCGAGGAATAGGCTCCGTCTCGGGGGATTGTCCAAGCTCCCAAGTGTTTGGGTTTATTCTGTGGGAAGGGAAGAGTACTGTTTTCTGCCATAGTGGACCCCCCCCCAGGAGAGGGAGGCTAGAGCACAGCAGTGGCTTCCCTCACCTGGAATACAGGATATGAAGAAAGTGCGAGTCTGAGGCGCTTGCTCATGCTTTTGTCCCTGAATTTTGTATCAGCGATGCCGTGGAATGTCGGGGAGCCATGGACGAATCTTTTTCTCTGAGGATTTGGCCTGATTCCCAATTGCTTTTCGTCATTCTGTGGGATGGGAGGACACCTTTCAGTTTTGTTACCTCAGGTTTCCCACCAAAAGAGGAATTCCAAAGCAAAGCCGTGGGGAAGACTGAAGGGACAACCTGAACTATGGTTAAATTTGGGGCCTAGGGGCATGGCAAGCCCAATATGCTATCGCTTCATCCAGCCTCTGAGAGGCCTTACTTGAGGACTGGGCTCAGGCTGAGGGACACAATGTGTGTTTATGACCAATGTGGCCCGCGAGCATGGGCGGGGCCTCATGGGCTACACTGGTTTCTACTACACTGAACTTTGGACAACATGCCAACCACAAGGTTTCTTGCCATTGGGAAGGAATTCTGATTTCTTCATCGAGTTCATCCCTGGGCAGTGATTGGAGATAACGTCTAGGTTCTGAAGCCTGAAAACCGAGGTTGGGAAGAGATGACGACCTAAGGCCATGGCGGCTCGATGTGCTCAGTTTGCGGCCAGCTGTCTGGGTGGGGCCAGGAGGGCAGAAAGGGCTCAGGCTGTGTCAGAAAGGGCATTAGTGTCCTGGTCAGCCTAAGTATTTGGGGTACAGCCAAGTTCAGTGCAGGTTTATCCTCACATGGGGTTACTGGGAAGTCCCAGAGGGCAATGTTTTTCTTCTGGAGGGCAGGCAGAGTGCTGCATTGTAGTTCTGGATTGCTATAATGGAGGGCTTGTGGGCCAGTAGTCTGACGACAAAAGTCTGAGAACACAAGCTATGCTTAGGTTTCTGGGTGAGGCCATGGTAGGCACAATCTACAGACCTGAATCGAGATCTCGTGCATCTGAAGTCAGGGCGAGGATCAGACGATCGCTCAGGTTGGAGTTTCTGTCCCTGATGGCCCCTTCATGAAGGGGGGGCTTTTGATGCCATGGGGATCTTCCTAGGATGGTAGTTGTGAGAAGCTCCAAAGTGCAAATATCCTCATGCAGGACAATTGAGACATTTTGTCTGGCTCCAGGCGAGAGCAGGGTTCTAAAGATGCATGGCTGGGTAGCCCACCTCGCATTCCAATTGTCTCCTAGCAACAAGACAGGTTAGATCTACTTGTTCTGGGGGACTAACCGAGGAGGCTGAGTTGAATTGGACTCTCCTGGGGATGGGTCCTAATGTGCTTTTGTATCTATGGAGACGGTGGAATGAAGCGGTGGCACTGGGGCCCTGAAGGGTTCTCCTAAACAGAGGCTTTGACACAGCTCCAACGTGCAAGTTTCCCATGTGTAGATGAGATGTTTTCTGATGGGTGAGTCAAGAAACAGCCATATGCTGGATTTGAAATCCAGGCCTCTGAGGAGACATGCCTGGAAACCAAAGTAATGGATCTGATTAGTGCGTAGGGGCCTGTTCTTTCCTTTTTACCTCTGGGGACATCTGACTATGGGTGTGAGTGAAGGTAGGTGCTCAGATGGGCTCAGATTGCCCCTGTTTTTCCTGGGAAGCCACCACTATTGAGATAGATCAGGGACTTTGGAGGTTTATCCTATTACAAGGGTTGTGGCCATTGGAATGGGCACACACAATTCCCTTGGAGAGGGCAAGTACAGTCCTCAGGTTGGCCTTGTCCAAAGAGTGTGGGGTCATTCTGTGGGATGGTAGAAGTCCGTTATTTTGTTGTTGTTGTTTTCTTTTTTAACCTCAGGTGTCCCACCAAATGAGGGATTCCAGAGTAGAGCCCTGGGGAGGGGCGACTGGACAATCAGAAATCTGGTCAAAAATTGGGGCCTAGGGACATGTCAAGCCCATTATGACATCTAATGTTCCAGCCACTTAGAGGACTTACTGGAGGACAGGACTCATGCTGAGGGTCACAATGCGTGTGTATGCCCTCATCGCAATAAAGAATGGGCGGGGCCTCAGGGTGAATCCTGGGTTCTCCTACACTGAACGTTGGACAACGTGCCAACCACAAGATTTCTTGCCATGGGTAAGGAGGAGTTCTGATTTCTGCATCACACTCACCCCTGGGCAGTGATTGGAGATAAGGTATCGGTTCTGAATCCTGAGAACTGACGTACGGAAGAGTTGATGACCTAAGGCCATGGCGGGTATGTGATCAGTGTGCGGTCAGCTTTCTGGGTGTTGTTCAGGAGGTCCGGGCTCAGGTTGTGTCAGACAGTGCATTAGTGCCCAGGTTAGACTATATAATTTGGGTAAAGTCGAGTGCTGTGTAGGTTGATCCTCATTTAAGGTGCCTGGGCAGCTCATGAGGCAATAATTTTTTTTCTAGAGGGCAGGCAGAGTGCTGCATTGTGGGTCCGGAATTGCCAATCTTGAGGGCTTCGGGGCCAGGAGTGTGAGGACGGACGTCTGAGAAGATAAGCTAGACTTGGGTTTCACGGCCAGGGCAGGGCAGGTACCCCCTGCAGATCTGAACCAATATCTCATGCATCTGAAATCAGGGCTACGATCAGACGTTGGCTCAGTGTGGAGTTTCTGTGCATGACTGCCCCTTCATAAACGGAGCGGAATCTCAAGGCCATGGAGGTTTTCCCACTTTGGGAGTTGTGGGATGCCCCCTTCAAGGATTCCTTCTGCGGGACAATTGAGAACTGTTGGACAGCTCCAGGACATCCCATATGGAATGACTCCAGAGTACCGTTCCAGGATAGATGCCTGGGAAGCCCGCCTCGCATTCCAATTGTCTCCTAGCAACAATACAGTTGAGATCTGATGGCTCTGCGGGAGCAACCCTGGTGGCTGATTTGAAATGGACTTTCCTGAGGATGGGTCCTAATGTGTTTTTGGGTCCATGAGGTCCTTGGAATGGGGCGGTGGCACCGGGACCATGATGTACTCACTAAGCTTTGGACATGGCTCCCATGCACAGGTTTCCTTGTGGAGACGAAATGAGTTCTGATGGGTGCCTAAGGAAAACACATATGTTCGTTTTGGAATCAGGCTTTTGAGGAGACATGCCTGTACACCAAAGTAATGGATCCCATTATGGCCTAGGGTCCTGTCTGATAAATCTTCTTATCTGGGGACATCCATCTATGGTATGAGTGGAGGTAGATGCTCAGCTGGTGTCAGACCGCCTTTGTTTGTCCCCGGAGACCTACATTATTGGGATGGCTCGGGGACTATGAAGGGTTCTCCTAATTTTTACGATTTTGGACAATGGAATGGGCAGGATTCCCATGGATTGGGTAGGCACAGTCCTAATGTGTGGCTCCAGGGGCCCCAGCCTGGAGGGTGTGTGGCCCAGGACTTTGAGGACAGAAGTCTGAAAACAAAAACTAAGCTTAAGTTTGGGGACGTAGGTATGGCAGGCCCAATCTATAAACCATGAGAAGAACTCTTCAGGATTTGAAGAAAGAGCGAGTCTGAGGCGCTTGCTCAGGCTTTTGTCTCTGGATTTTGTATCAACAATGGCCGTGGAATGTGGGGTGGCCTCATGAGCCATGGACGAATCTTCCTCTCTGTGGATTTGACCCGGTCCCATTTTTTTTCGTCAAGCTGTGGGATGCGAGTACTGCTTTCCGGTTTGTTACCTCACGTGTCCCAACCAAAGAAGAATTTCAATTCCGAGCCCTGGGGAAGAGTGAAGGGACAACCCAAACTATGGTAAAATATTGGGGCCTAGGGGCATGGCAGGCCCAATATGCTGTCTCTTCATCCAGCCACTGAGAGGCCTTACTTGAAACTGGGCTCAGGCTGATGGTCACAATGTGTGTTTGTGACCCATTTGGCCCGCGAGCATGGCCGGGACCTCATGGGCCACACTGGTTTCAACCTCACTGAACTTTGGACAACATGCCAATCACAAGGTTTCTTGCCATGGGGAAGGAGTTCTGATTTCTGCATCATTTTCAACCGTGGGCAGTGATTGGAGATAAGGACTACGTTCTGAAGCCTGAATACCGCAGTTGGATAGAGATGATATTCTAAGGCCAGGGCAGGTCTGATGTCCTCAGTGTCTGGTCAGCTGCCTGGGTGTTTATCAGGAGGTTATGGCTCAGGGTGTTAGACATTGCATTAGTGCCAAGGTTAGACTATATAATTTGGGTACAGTCGAGTGCGTGTAGGTTTATCCTCATTTGAGGTGCCTGGGCAGCACATTAGGCAAGATATTTTTTCTAGAGGACAGGCTGAGTGCTGCATTCTGGGTCCTGAATTGCCAAACTTGAGGGCTTCTGGGCTAGAGTGTGAGGACAGAAGTCTGAGAACACAAGCTAGACTTGGGCTTCAGGCGGAGGGCACGGCAGGTACCCCCTGCAGATCTGAACCAATATCTCATGCATCTGAAGTCACGGCGAGGATCAGACATTGGCTCAGGTTGGAGTTTCTGTGCATGACTGCCACTTCATGAACGGAGCGGAAACTCAAGGCCATGGAGGTTTTCCCACGTTGGGAGTTGTGGGATGCCCCCTTGGAGGATTCCTTCTGTGGGACAATTGAGACCTGTTGGGAAGCTCCAGGACATCACATATGGAATGACTCCAGAGCACCGTTCGAGGATGGATGCCAGGGAAGCCCGCCTCGCATTCCAATTGTCACCTAAAACAAGACAGTTGAGATCAGATGGCTCTGCGGGAGCAACCGGGGTGGCTGAGTTGAAATGGATGTTCCTGAGCATGGGGCCTAATGTGTGTTTGTGTAAATGAGGGCCTTGGAATGGGGCGGTGGCACCGGGACCCTGAAGTACTCTCCTAAGTTTTGACATAGCTCCCATGCACAAGTTTCCTTTGGAGACGGGATTTGTTTCGATGGGTGTCTCAGGAGACTCCTTATGCAGATATTGGAATACAGTTTTGAGGAGACATGCCCTAAACCAATGCAATGGACCAATTATGGCCTCGGGTCCTGTCTGTTTCAATCTTCTTCTCTGGGGATATCCTTCTATAGAAAGAGTGGAGGTAGATGCTCACCTGGTGTCAGATGCCCTCGTTTGTCCCCAGAGACCTACACTATTAGGATGGCCTCGGGGACTTTGGAGAGTTCGCCAAATTTGTACGATTTTGGACAATGGAATGGGCAGAATTCCCATTGATTGGGTAGGCACAGTCCTAATGTTTGGCTACAGGGGCCCCATCCTGGAGGGTGTGTGGCCCAGGACTTTGAGGACAGAATTCTGAAAACACAAACTCAGCTTAGGTTTGGGGACGTATGTATGGCAGGCACAATCTACAAACCAGGAGAAGAACTCTTCTGGATATGAAGAAAGAGCGAGTCTGAGGCACTTGTTCAGGCTTTTGTCCCTGGAATTTGTATCAACGATGGCCGTGGAATGTGGAGAGTCCTCATGGGCCATTGACGAAACTTCCTCTCTGTGGATTTGGCCCGGTCCCAATTGTTTTTCGTCAATTGTGAGATGGGAGGTCTCCTTTCAGGTTTTTTACCTCAGGTGCCCCAACCAAAGATGAATTCCAAAGCAGAGCCCTGGGGAAGAGTAAAGGGACAACCCAAACTATGGTTAAAAATTGGGGCCTGGGGGCTTGGCCGGCCCAATATGCTGTCTCTTCATCCAGCCACTGAGAGGCCTTACTTGAGAACTGGGCTCAGGCTGAAGGTCACAATTTGTGTTTGTGACCAATGTGGCCCGCGATTATGGCCTGGGCCTCATGGGCCACACTGGTCTATACATCCAGCTTCTGAGAGGCCTTACAGGAGGACTGGGCTAGAGCTGAGGGTCACAATGAGTGTTTGTGACGAATGTGGCACGCGAGCATGGGCGGGGCCTCATGGGCCACAATGCTTTAAACTACACTGAACTTTGGACAACATGCCAATGAGAATGTTTCTTGCCATGGGGAAGGAGTTCTGATTCTGCATCATTTTCAACCCTAGGGCAGTGGTTGGAGATAAGGTCTAGGTTCTGAAACCTGAAAACCGCAGTTGGGAAGAGATGACGACCTAATGCCATGGCGGGTCTGATGTGCTCATTGTGCAGTCAGCTTCCTGAATGTTGGTCAGGAGGTTCGGGCTCAGGTTGTGTCAGAGAGTGCATTGGTGCCCAGGTTAGACTATATAATTTGGGTACAGTCGAGTGTCGTGTAGGTTTATCCTTATTTGAGGTGGCTAGGCAGCTCATTAGGCAAGATATTTTTTCTAGAGGGCAGGCAGAGTGCTGCATTGTGGGTCCGGAATTGCCAAACGTGAGGGCTTCTGGGCCAGGAGTGTGAGGACAGAAGTCTGAGAAGACAAGCTAGACTTGGGCTACAGGCCGAGGGCACGGCAGGTACCCCCTGCAGATCTGAACCAATATCTCATGCATCTGAAGTCACGGCGAGGATCAGACGTTGGCTCAGGTTGGCGTTTCTGTGCATGACTGCCCCTTAAAGAACGGAGCAGAATCTCAAGTCCATGGAGGTTTTCCCACGTTGGGAGTTGTGAGATGCCCCCTTCAAGGATTCTTCTGCGGGACATTGAGACCTGTTGGGCAGCTCCAGGACATCGCATATGGCATGACTCCAGAGCACCGTTCGAGGATGGAGGCCAGGGAAGCCCGCCTCGCTTTCCAATTGTCTCCTAGCAACAAGATACTTGAGATCGGATGGCTCTGCGGGAGCAACCGTGGTAGCTGATTTGAAATGGACTATCCTGAGTATGGGGCCTAATGTATGTTTGTGTCCATGAGGGCCTTGGAATGGGGAGGTGTCACCGGGACCCTGAAGTATTCTCCTAAGCTTTTGACATAGCTCCCATGCACAAGTTTCCTTGTGGAGACGAGATTTGTTCTGATGGGTGCCTCAGGAAACCCCTTATGCTGGTATTGGTATCCAGGATTTTGAGGAGACATGCCTGTAAAACAAAGCAGTGGATCCGATTACGGCCTAGGGTCCTGTCTGGTTCAATCTTCTTCTCTCGGGATATCCATCTATGGAATGAGTGGAGGTAGATGATCCCCTGGTTTCAGACCGCCCTTGGTTGTCCCCAGAGGCTTACAATATTGGGATGGCCTCGGTGACTTTGGAGAGTTCTCCTAATTTGTACGATTTTGGACAATGGAGTGGGCAGAATTCCCATGGATTGGGTAGGCACAGTCCTAATGTGTGGCTCCAGGGGCCCCAGCCTGGAGGGTGTGTGGCACAGGACATTGAGGACAGAAGTCTGAAAACACAAACTCAGCTTAGGTTTGGGGACGTATGTATGGCAGGCACAATCTACAAACCATGAGAAGAACTCTTCAGGATATGAAGAAAGAGCGAGTCTGAGGCACTTGTTCAGGCTTTTGTCCCTGGAATTTGTATCAACGATGGCCGTGGAATGTGGAGAGGCCTCATGGGCCATTGACAAAACTTCCTCTCTGTGGATTTGGCCCGGTCCCAATTGTTTTTCGTCAATTGTGAGATGGGAGGTCTCCTTTCAGGTTTTTTACCTCAGGTGCCCCAACCAAAGATGAATTCCAAAGCAGAGCCCTGGGGAAGAGTAAAGGGACAACCCAAACTATGGTTAAAAATTGGGGCCTGGGGGCTTGGCCGGACAATATGCTGTCTCTTCATCCAGCCACTGAGAGGCCTTACTTGAGGACTGGGCTCAGGCTGAGGGTCACAATTTGTGTTTGTGACCAATGTGGCCCGCGATTATGGCCTGGGCCTCATGGGCCACACTGGTTTAAACTACACTGAACTTTGGACAACATGCCAATCACAAGCTCTCTTACCATGGGGAAGGTGTTCTGATTCTGCATCATTTTCAACCCTAGGGCAGTGGTTGGAGATAAGGTCTAGGTTCTGAAACCTGAAAAACCGCAGTTGGGAAGAGATGACGACCTAATGCCATGGCGGGTCTGATGTGCTCACTGTGCGGTCAGCTGCCTGAATGTTGGTCAGGAGGTTCAGGCTCAGGTTGTGTCAGAGAGTGCATTGGTGCCCAGGTTAGACTATATAATTTGGGTACAGTCGAGTGTCGTGTTGGTATATCCTCATTTGAGGTGGCGGGGCAGCTCATTAGGCAAGATATTTTTTCTAGAGGGCAGGCAGAGTGCTGCATTGTGGGTCCGGAATTGCCAAACGTGAGGGCTTCTGGGTCAGGAGTGTGAGGACAGAAGTCTGAGAAGACAAGCTAGACTTGGGCTACAGGCCGAGGGCACGGCAGGTACCCCCTGCAGATCTGAACCAATATCTCATGCATCTGAAGTCACGGCGAGGATCAGACGTTGGCTCAGGTTGGCGTTTCTGTGCATGACTGCCCCTTAAAGAACGGAGCAGAATCTCAAGTCCATGGAGGTTTTCCCACGTTGGGAGTTGTGGGATGCCCCCTTCAAGGATTCTTCTGCGGGACATTGAGACCTGTTGGGCAGCTCCAGGACATCCCATATGGAATGACTCCAGAGCACAGTTCGAGGATGGAGGCCAGGGAAGCCCGCCTCGCTTTCCAATTGTCTCCTAGCAACAAGATAATTGAGATCGGAAGGCCCTGCGGGAGCATCCAGGGTGACTAATTTGAAATGGACTTTCCTGGATGGGGCGAATGTGTGTTTGTGTCCCTGAGGGCCTTGGAATGAGGCAGTGGCACCGGGACCCTGAAGTATTCTCCTAAGCTTTTGACATAGCTCCCATGCACAAGTTTCCTTGTGGAGACGAGATTTGTTCTGATGGGTGCCTCAGGAAACCCCTTATGCTGGTATTGGTATCCAGGATTTTGAGGAGACATGCCTGTAAAACAAAGCAGTGGATCCGATTACGGCCTAGGGTCCTGTCTGGTTCAATCTTCTTCTCTCGGGATATCCATCTATGGAATGAGTGGAGCTAGATGATCCCCTGGTTTCAGACCGCCCTTGGTTGTCCCCAGAGGCTTACACTATTGGGATGGCCTCGTGGTCTTTGAGAGTTCTCCTAATTTGTACGATTTTGGACAATGGAGTGGGCAGAATTCCCATGGATTGGGTAGGCACAGTCCTAATGTGTGGCTCCAGGGGCCCCAGCCTGGAGGGTGTGTGGCACAGGACATTGAGGACAGAAGTCTGAAAACACAAACTCAGCTTAGGTTTGGGGTCGTATGTATGGCAGGCACAATCAACAAACCATGAGAAGAACTCTTCAGGATATGAAGAAAGAGCGAGTCTGAGGCACTTGTTCAGGCGTTTTTCCCTGGAATTTGTATCAACGATGGCCGTGGAATGTGGAGAGGCCTCATGGGCCATTGACGAAACTTCCTCTCTGTGGATTTGGCCCGGTCCCAATTGTTTTTCGTCAATTGTGAGATGGGAGGTCTCCTTTCAGGTTTTTTACCTCAGGTGCCCCAACCAAAGATGAATTCCAAAGCAGAGCCCTGGGGAAGAGTAAAGGGACAACCCAAACTATGGTTAAAAATTGGGGCCTGGGGGCTTGGCCGGCCCAATATGCTGTCTCTTCATCCAGCCACTGAGAGGCCTTACTTGAGGCCTGGGCTCAGGCTGAGGGTCACAATTTGTGTTTGTGACCAATGTGGCCCGCGATTATGGCCTGGGCCTCATGGGCCACACTGGTTTAAACTACACTGAACTTTGGACAACATGCCAATCACAATCTCTCTTACCATGGGGAAGGTGTTCTGATTCTGCATCATTTTCAACCCTAGGGAAGTGGTTGGAGATAAGGTCTAGGTTCTGAAACCTGAAAAACCGCAGTTGGGAAGAAATGACGACCTAATGCCATGGCGGGTCTGATGTGCTCACTGTGCGGTCAGCTTCCTGAATGTTGGTCAGGAGGTTCAGGCTCAGGTTGTGTCAGAGAGTGCATTGGTGCCCAGGTTAGACTATATAATTTGGGTACAGTCGAGTGTCGTGTTGGTATATCCTCATTTGAGGTGGCGGGGCAGCTCATTAGGCAAGATATTTTTTCTAGAGGGCAGGCAGAGTGCTGAATTGGGGGTCCGGAATTGTCAAACGTGAGGGCTTCTGGGCCAGGAGTGTGAGGACAGAAGTCTGAGAAGACAAGCTAGATTTGGGCTACAGGCCGAGGGCACGGCAGGTACCCCCTGCAGATCTGAACCAATATCTCATGCATCTGAAGTCACGGCGAGGATCAGACGTTGGCTCAGGTTGGCGTTTCTGTGCATGACTGCCCCTTAAAGAACGGAGCAGAATCTCAAGTCCATGGAGGTTTTCCCACGTTGGGAGTTGTGAGATGCCCCCTTCAAGGATTCTTCTGCGGGACATTGAGACCTGTTGGGCAGCTCCAGGACATCCCATATGGCATGACTCCAGAGCACCGTTCGAGGATGGAGGCCAGGGAAGCCCGCCTCGCTTTCCAATTGTCTCCTAGCAACAAGATACTTGAGATCGGATGGCTCTGCGGGAGCAACCGTGGTAGCTGATTTGAAATGGACTATCCTGAGTATGGGGCCTAATGTATGTTTGTGTCCATGAGGGCCTTGGAATGGGGAGGTGTCACCGGGACCCTGAAGTATTCTCCTAAGCTTTTGACATAGCTCCCATGCACAAGTTTCCTTGTGGAGACGAGATTTGTTCTGATGGGTGCCTCAGGAAACCCCTTATGCTGGTATTGGTATCCAGGATTTTGAGGAGACATGCCTGTAAAACAAAGCAGTGGATCCGATTACGGCCTAGGGTCCTGTCTGGTTCAATCTTCTTCTCCTGGGATATCCATCTATGGAATGAGTGGAGGTAGATGATCCCCTGGTTTCAGTCCGCCCTTGGTTGTCCCCAGAGGCTTACACTATTGGGATGGCCTCGGGGACTTTGGAGAGTTCTCCTAATTTGTACGATTTTGGACAATGGAGTGGGCAGAATTCCCATGGATTGGGTAGGCACAGTCCTAATGTGTGGCTCCAGGGGCCCCAGCCTGGAGGGTGTGTGGCACAGGACATTGAGGACAGAAGTCTGAAACACAAACTCAGCTTAGGTTTGGGGACGTATGTATGGCAGGCACAATCTACAAACCATGAGAAGAACTCTTCAGGATATGAAGAAAGAGCGAGTCTGAGGCACTTGTTCAGGCTTTTGTCCCTGGAATTTGTATCAATGATGGCCGTGGAATGTGGAGAGGCCTCATGGGCCATTGACGAAACTTCCTCTCTGTGGATTTGGCCCGGTCCCAATTGTTTTTCGTCAATTGTGAGATGGGAGGTCTCCTTTTAGGTTTTTTACCTCAGGTGCCCCAACCAAAGATGAATTCCAAAGCAGAGCCCTGGGGAAGAGTAAAGGGACAACCCAAACTATGGTTAAAAATTGGGGCCTGGGGGCTTGGCCGGCCCAATATGCTGTCTCTTCATCCAGCCACTGAGAGGCCTTACTTGAGGACTGGGCTCAGGCTGAGGGTTACAATTTGTGTTTGTGACGAATGTGGCCCGCGATTATGGCCTGGGCCTCATGGGCCACACTGGTTTAAACTACACTGAACTTTGGACAACATGCCAATCACAAGCTCTCTTACCATGGGGAAGGTGTTCTGATTCTGCATCATTTTCAACCCTAGGGCAGTGGTTGGAGATAAGGTCTAGGTTCTGAAACCTGAAAAACCGCAGTTGGGAAGAGATGACGACCTAATGCCATGGCGGGTCTGATGTGCTCACTGTGCGGTCAGCTGCCTGAATGTTGGTCAGGAGGTTCAGGCTCAGGTTGTGTCAGAGAGTGCATTGGTGCCCAGGTTAGACTATATAATTTGGGTACAGTCGAGTGTCGTGTTGGTATATCCTCATTTGAGGTGGCGGGGCAGCTCATTAGGCAAGATATTTTTTCTAGAGGGCAGGCAGAGTGCTGCATTGTGGGTCCGGAATTGCCAAACGTGAGGGCTTCTGGGCCAGGAGTGTGAGGACAGAAGTCTGAGAAGACAAGCTAGACTTGGGCTACAGGCCGAGGGCACGGCAGGTACCCCATGCAGATCTGAACCAATATCTCATGCATCTGAAGTCACGGCGAGGATCAGACGTTGGCTCAGGTTGGCGTTTCTGTGCATGACTGCCCCTTAAAGAACGGAGCAGAATCTCAAGTCCATGGAGGTTTTCCCACGTTGGGAGTTGTGGGATGCCCCCTTCAAGGATTCTTCTGCGGGACATTGAGACCTGTTGGGCAGCTCCAGGACATCCCATATGGAATGACTCCAGAGCACAGTTCGAGGATGGAGGCCAGGGAAGCCCGCCTCGCTTTCCAATTGTCTCCTAGCAACAAGATAATTGAGATCGGAAGGCCCTGCTGGAGCATCCAGGGTGGCTAATTTGAAATGGACTTTCCTGGATGGGGCGAATGTGTGTTTGTGTCCCTGAGGGCCTTGGAATGCGGCAGTGGCACCGGGACTCTGAAGTATTCTCCTAAGCTTTTGACATAGCTCCCATGCACAAGTTTCCTTGTGGAGACGAGATTTGTTCTGATGGGTGCCTCAGGAAACCCCTTATGCTGGTATTGGTATCCAGGATTTTGAGGAGACATGCCTGTAAAACAAAGCAGTGGATCCGATTACGGCCTAGGGTCCTGTCTGGTTCAATCTTCTTCTCTCGGGATATCCATCTATGGAATGAGTGGAGCTAGATGATCCCCTGGTTTCAGACCGCCCTTGGTTGTCCCCAGAGGCTTACACTATTGGGATGGCCTCGTGGTCTTTGAGAGTTCTCCTAATTTGTACGATTTTGGACAATGGAGTGGGCAGAATTCCCATGGATTGGGTAGGCACAGTCCTAATGTGTGGCTCCAGGGGCCCCAGCCTGGAGGGTGTGTGGCACAGGACATTGAGGACAGAAGTCTGAAAACACAAACTCAGCTTAGGTTTGGGGACGTATGTATGGCAGGCACAATCTACAAACCATGAGAAGAACTCTTCAGGATATGAAGAAAGAGCGAGTCTGAGGCACTTGTTCAGGCTTTTGTCCCAGGAATTTGTATCAACGATGGCCGTGGAATGTGGAGAGGCCTCATGGGCCATTGACAAAACTTCCTCTCTGTGGATTTGGCCCGGTCCCAATTGTTTTTCGTCAATTGTGAGATGGGAGGTCTCCTTTCAGGTTTTTTACCTCAGGTGCCCCAACCAAAGATGAATTCCAAAGCAGAGCCCTGGGGAAGAGTAAAGGGACAACCCAAACTATGGTTAAAAATTGGGGCCTGGGGGCTTGGCCGGCCCAATATGCTGTCTCTTCATCCAGCCACTGAGAGGCCTTACTTGAGGACTGGGCTCAGGCTGAGGGTCACAATTTGTGTTTGTGACCAGTGTGGCCCGCGATTATGGCCTGGGCCTCATGGGCCACACTGGTTTAAACTACACTGAACTTTGGACAACATGCCAATCACAATCTCTCTTACCATGGGGAAGGTGTTCTGATTCTGCATCATTTTCAACCCTAGGGAAGTGGTTGGAGATAAGGTCTAGGTTCTGAAACCTGAAAAACCGCAGTTGGGAAGAAATGACGACCTAATGCCATGGCGGGTCTGATGTGCTCACTGTGCGGTCAGCTTCCTGAATGTTGGTCAGGAGGTACAGGCTCAGGTTGTGTCAGAGAGTGCATTGGTGCCCAGGTTAGACTATATAATTTGGGTACAGTCGAGTGTCGTGTTGGTATATCCTCATTTGAGGTGGCGAGGCAGCTCATTAGGCAAGATATTTTTTCTAGAGGGCAGGCAGAGTGCTGAATTGGGGGTCCGGAATTGTCAAACGTGAGGGCTTCTGGGCCAGGAGTGTGAGGACAGAAGTCTGAGAAGACAAGCTAGATTTGGGCTACAGGCCGAGGGCACGGCAGGTACCCCCTGCAGATCTGAACCAATATCTCATGCATCTGAAGTCACGGCGAGGATCAGACGTTGGCTCAGGTTGGCGTTTCTGTGCATGACTGCCCCTTAAAGAACGGAGCAGAATCTCAAGTCCATGGAGGTTTTCCCACGTTGGGAGTTGTGAGATGCCCCCTTCAAGGATTCTTCTGCGGGACATTGAGACCTGTTGGGCAGCTCCAGGACATCCCATATGGCATGACTCCAGAGCACCGTTCGAGGATGGAGGCCAGGGAAGCCCGCCTCGCTTTCCAATTGTCTCCTAGCAACAAGATACTTGAGATCGGATGGCTCTGCGGGAGCAACCGTGGTAGCTGATTTGAAATGGACTATGGTGAGTATGGGGTCTAATGTATGTTTGTGTCCATGAGGGCCTTGGAATGGGGAGGTGTCACCGGGACCCTGAAGTATTCTCCTAAGCTTTTGACATAGCTCCCATGCACAAGTTTCCTTGTGGAGACGAGATTTGTTCTGATGGGTGCCTCAGGAAACCCCTTATGCTGGTATTGGTATCCAGGATTTTGAGGAGACATGCCTGTAAAACAAAGCTATGGATCCGATTACGGCCTAGGGTCCTGTCTGGTTCAATCTTCTTCTCCTCGGATATCCATCTATGGAATGAGTGGAGGTAGATGATCCCCTGGTTTCAGTCCGCCCTTGGTTGTCCCCAGTGGCTTACACTATTGGGATGGCCTCGGGGACTTTGGAGAGTTCTCCTAATTTGTACGATTTTGGACAATGGAGTGGGCAGAATTCCCATGGATTGGGTAGGCACAGTCCTAATGTGTGGCTCCAGGGGCCCCAGCCTGGAGGGTGTGTGGCACAGGACATTGAGGACAGAAGTCTGAAACACAAACTCAGCTTAGGTTTGGGGACGTATGTATGGCAGGCACAATCTACAAACCATGAGAAGAACTCTTCAGGATATGAAGAAAGAGCGAGTCTGAGGCACTTGTTCAGGCTTTTGTCCCTGGAATTTGTATCAACGATGGCCGTGGAATGTGGAGAGGCCTCATGGGCCATTGACGAAACTTCCTCTCTGTGGATTTGGCCCGGTCCCAATTGTTTTTCGTCAATTGTGAGATGGGAGGTCTCCTTTCAGGGTTTTTACCTCAGGTGCCCCAACCAAAGATGAATTCCAAAGCAGAGCCCTGGGGAAGAGTAAAGGGACAACCCAAACTATGGTTAAAAATTGGGGCCTGGGGGCTTGGCCGGCCCAATATGCTGTCTCTTCATCCAGCCACTGAGAGGCCTTACTTGAGGACTGGGCTCAGGCTGAGGGTTACAATTTGTGTTTGTGACGAATGTGGCCCGCGATTATGGCCTGGGCCTCATGGGCCACACTGGTTTAAACTACACTGAACTTTGGACAACATGCCAATCACAAGCTCTCTTACCATGGGGAAGGTGTTCTGATTCTGCATCATTTTCAACCCTAGGGCAGTGGTTGGAGATAAGGTCTAGGTTCTGAAACCTGAAAAACCGCAGTTGGGAAGAGATGACGACCTAATGCCATGGCGGGTCTGATGTGCTCACTGTGCGGTCAGCTGCCTGAATGTTGGTCAGGAGGTTCAGGCTCAGGTTGTGTCAGAGAGTGCATTGGTGCCCAGGTTAGACTATATAATTTGGGTACAGTCGAGTGTCGTGTTGGTATATCCTCATTTGAGGTGGCGGGGCAGCTCATTAGGCAAGATATTTTTTCTAGAGGGCAGGCAGAGTGCTGCATTGTGGGTCTGGAATTGCCAAACGTGAGGGCTTCTGGGCCAGGAGTGTGAGGACAGAAGTCTGAGAAGACAAGCTAGACTTGGGCTACAGGCCGAGGGCACGGCAGGTACCCCATGCAGATCTGAACCAATATCTCATGCATCTGAAGTCACGGCGAGGATCAGACGTTGGCTCAGGTTGGCGTTTCTGTGCATGACTGCCCCTTAAAGAACGGAGCAGAATCTCAAGTCCATGGAGGTTTTCCCACGTTGGGAGTTGTGGGATGCCCCCTTCAAGGATTCTTCTGCGGGACATTGAGACCTGTTGGGCAGCTCCAGGACATCCCAAATGGAATGACTCCAGAGCACCGTTCGAGGATGGAGGCCAGGGAAGCCCGCCTCGCTTTCCAATTGTCTCCTAGCAACAAGATAATTGAGATCGGAAGGCCCTGCTGGAGCATCCAGGGTGGCTAATTTGAAATGGACTTTCCTGGATGGGGCGAATGTGTGTTTGTGTCCCTGAGGGCCTTGGAATGCGGCAGTGGCACCGGGACTCTGAAGTATTCTCCTAAGCTTTTGACATAGCTCCCATGCACAAGTTTCCTTGTGGAGACGAGATTTGTTCTGATGGGTGCCTCAGGAAACCCCTTATGCTGGTATTGGTATCCAGGATTTTGAGGAGACATGCCTGTAAAACAAAGCAGTGGATCCGATTACGGCCTAGGGTCCTGTCTGGTTCAATCTTCTTCTCTCGGGATATCCATCTATGGAATGAGTGGAGGTAGATGATCCCCTGGTTTCAGACCGCCTTTTTTTTTGTCCCCGGAGACTTACACTATTGGGATGGCCTCGGGGACTTTGGAGAGTTCTCCTAATTTGTACGATTTTGGACAATGGAGTGGGTAGAATTCCCATGGATTGGGTAGGCACAGTCCTAATGTGTGGCTCCAGGGGCCCCAGCCTGGAGGTTGTGTGGCACAGAACATTGAGGACAGAAGTCTGAAAACACAAACTGAGCTTAGGTTTGGGGACGTATGTATGGCAGGTACAATCTACAAACCATGAGAAGAACTCTTCAGGATATGAAGAAAGAGCGAGTCTGAGGCACTTGTTCAGGTTTTTGTCCCTGGAATTTGTATCAACGATGGCCGTGGAATGTGGAGAGGCCTCATGGGCCATTGACGAAACTTCCTCTCTGTGGATTTGGCCCGGTCCCAATTGTTTTTCGTCAATGGTGAGATGGGAGGTCTCCTTTCAGGTTTTTTACCTCAGGTGCCCCAACCAAAGATGAATTCCAAAGCAGAGCCCTGGGGAAGAGTAAAGGGACAACCCAAACTATGGTTAAAAATTGGGGCCTGGGGGCTTGGCCGGCCCAATATGCTGTCTCTTCATCCAGCAACTGAGAGGCCTTACTTGAGGACTGGGCTCAGGCTGAGGGTCACAATTTGTGTTTGTGACCAATGTGGCCCGCGATTATGGCCTGGGCCTCATGGGCCACACTGGTTTAAACTACACTGAACTTTGGACAACATGCCAATCACAAGCTCTCTTCCCATGGGGAAGGTGTTCTGATTCTGCATCATTTTCAACCCTAGGGCAGTGGTTGGAGATAAGGACTAGGTTCTGAAACCTGAAAAACAGCAGTTGGGAAGAGATGACGACCTAATGCCATGGCGGGTCTGATGTGCTCACTGTGCGGTCAGCTGCCTGAATGTTGGTCAGGAGGTTCAGGCTCAGGTTGTGTCAGAGAGTGCATTGGTGCCCAGGTTAGACTATATAATTTGGGTACAGTCGAGTGTCGTGTTGGTATATCCTCATTTGAGGTGGCGGGGCAGCTCATTAGGCAAGATATTTTTTCTAGAGGGCAGGCAGAGTGCTGCATTGTGGGTCCGGAATTGCCAAACGTGAGGGCTTCTGGGCCAGGAGTGTGAGGACAGAAGTCTGAGAAGACAAGCTAGACTTGGGCTACAGGCCGAGGGCACGGCAGGTACCCCCTGCAGATCTGAACCAATATCTCATGCATCTGAAGTCACGGCGAGGATCAGACGTTGGCTCAGGTTGGCGTTTCTGTGCATGACTGCCCCTTAAAGAACGGAGCAGAATCTCAAGTCCATGGAGGTTTTCCCACGTTGGGAGTTGTGAGATGCCCCCTTCAAGGATTCTTCTGCGGGACATTGAGACCTGTTGGGCAGCTCCAGGACATCCCATATGGCATGACTCCAGAGCACCGTTCGAGGATGGAGGCCAGGGAAGCCCGCCTCGATTTACAATTGTCTCCTAGCAACAAGATAATTGAGATCGGATGGCTCTGCGGGAGCAACCGTGGTAGCTGATTTGAAATGGACTATCCTGAGTATGGGGCCTAATGTATGTTTGTGTCCATGAGGGCCTTGGAATGGGGAGGTGTCACCGGGACCCTGAAGTATTCTCCTAAGCTTTTGACATAGCTCCCATGCACAAGTTTCCTTGTGGAGACGAGATTTTTTCTGATGGGTGCCTCAGGAAACCCCTTATGCTGGTATTGGTATCCAGGATTTTGAGGAGACATGCCTGTAAAACAAAGCAGTGGATCCGATTACGGCCTAGGGTCCTGTCTGGTTCAATCTTCTTCTCTCGGGATATCCATCTATGGAATGAGTGGAGGTAGATGATCCCCTGGTTTCAGACCTCCTTTTTTTTGTCCCCGGAGACTTACACTATTGGGATGGCCTCGGGGACTTCGGAGAGTTCTCCTAATTTGTACGATTTTGGACAATGGAGTGGGCAGAATTCCCATGGATTGGGTAGGCACAGTCCTAATGTGTGGCTCCAGGGGCCCCAGCCTGGAGGGTGTGTGGCACAGGACTTTGAGGACAGAAGTCTGAAATCACAAACTCAGCTTACGTTTGGGGACGTATGTATGGCAGGCACAATCTACAAACCATGAGAAGAACTCTTCAGGATATGAAGAAAGAGCGAGTCTGAGGCACTTGTTCAGGCTTTTGTCCCTGGAATTTGTATCAACGATGGCCGTGGAATGTGGAGAGGCCTCATGGGCCATTGACGAAACTTCCTCTCTGTGGATTTGGCCCGGTCCCAATTGTTTTTCGTCAATTGTGAGATGGGAGGTCTCCTTTCAGGGTTTTTACCTCAGGTGCCCCAACCAAAGATGAATTCCAAAGCAGAGCCCTGGGGAAGAGTAAAGGGACAACCCAAACTATGGTTAAAAATTGGGGCCTGGGGGCTTGGCCGGCCCAATATGCTGTCTCTTCATCCAGCCACTGAGAGGCCTTACTTGAGGACTGGGCTCAGGCTGAGGGTTACAATTTGTGTTTGTGACGAATGTGGCCCGCGATTATGGCCTGGGCCTCATGGGCCACACTGGTTTAAACTACACTGAACTTTGGACAACATGCCAATCACAAGCTCTCTTACCATGGGGAAGGTGTTCTGATTCTGCATCATTTTCAACCCTAGGGCAGTGGTTGGAGATAAGGTCTAGGTTCTGAAACCTGAAAAACCGCAGTTGGGAAGAGATGACGACCTAATGCCATGGCGGGTCTGATGTGCTCACTGTGCGGTCAGCTGCCTGAATGTTGGTCAGGAGGTTCAGGCTCAGGTTGTGTCAGAGAGTGCATTGGTGCCCAGGTTAGACTATATAATTTGGGTACAGTCGAGTGTCGTGTTGGTATATCCTCATTTGAGGTGGCGGGGCAGCTCATTAGGCAAGATATTTTTTCTAGAGGGCAGGCAGAGTGCTGCATTGTGGGTCTGGAATTGCCAAACGTGAGGGCTTCTGGGCCAGGAGTGTGAGGACAGAAGTCTGAGAAGACAAGCTAGACTTGGGCTACAGGCCGAGGGCACGGCAGGTACCCCATGCAGATCTGAACCAATATCTCATGCATCTGAAGTCACGGCGAGGATCAGACGTTGGCTCAGGTTGGCGTTTCTGTGCATGACTGCCCCTTAAAGAACGGAGCAGAATCTCAAGTCCATGGAGGTTTTCCCACGTTGGGAGTTGTGGGATGCCCCCTTCAAGGATTCTTCTGCGGGACATTGAGACCTGTTGGGCAGCTCCAGGACATCCCATATGGAATGACTCCAGAGCACCGTTCGAGGATGGAGGCCAGGGAAGCCCGCCTCGCTTTCCAATTGTCTCCTAGCAACAAGATAATTGAGATCGGAAGGCCCTGCTGGAGCATCCAGGGTGGCTAATTTGAAATGGACTTTCCTGGATGGGGCGAATGTGTGTTTGTGTCCCTGAGGGCCTTGGAATGCGGCAGTGGCACCGGGACTCTGAAGTATTCTCCTAAGCTTTTGACATAGCTCCCATGCACAAGTTTCCTTGTGGAGACGAGATTTGTTCTGATGGGTGCCTCAGGAAACCCCTTATGCTGGTATTGGTATCCAGGATTTTGAGGAGACATGCCTGTAAAACAAAGCAGTGGATCCGATTACGGCCTAGGGTCCTGTCTGGTTCAATCTTCTTCTCTCGGGATATCCATCTATGGAATGAGTGGAGCTAGATGATCCCCTGGTTTCAGACCGCCTTTTTTTTTGTCCCCGGAGACTTACACTATTGGGATGGCCTCGGGGACTTTGGAGAGTTCTCCTAATTTGTACGATTTTGGACAATGGAGTGGGCAGAATTCCCATGGATTGGGTAGGCACAGTCCTAATGTGTGGCTCCAGGGGCCCCAGCCTGGAGGTTGTGTGGCACAGGACATTGAGGACAGAAGTCTGAAAACACAAACTGAGCTTAGGTTTGGGGACGTATGTATGGCAGGTACAATCTACAAACCATAAGAAGAACTCTTCAGGATATGAAGAAAGAGCGAGTCTGAGGCACTTGTTCAGGTTTTTGTCCCTGGAATTTGTATCAACGATGGCCGTGGAATGTGGAGAGGCCTCATGGGCCATTGACGAAACTTCCTCTCTGTGGATTTGGCCCGGTCCCAATTGTTTTTCATCAATGGTGAGATGGGAGGTCTCCTTTCAGGTTTTTTACCTCAGGTGCCCCAACCAAAGATGAATTCCAAAGCAGAGCCCTGGGGAAGAGTAAAGGGACAACCCAAACTATGGTTAAAAATTGGGGCCTGGGGGCTTGGCCGGCCCAATATGCTGTCTCTTCATCCAGCAACTGAGAGGCCTTACTTGAGGACTGGGCTCAGGCTGAGGGTCACAATTTGTGTTTGTGACCAATGTGGCCCGCGATTATGGCCTGGGCCTCATGGGCCACACTGGTTTAAACTACACTGAACTTTGGACAACATGCCAATCACAAGCTCTCTTCCCATGGGGAAGGTGTTCTGATTCTGCATCATTTTCAACCCTAGGGCAGTGGTTGGAGATAAGGACTAGGTTCTGAAACCTGAAAAACAGCAGTTGGGAAGAGATGACGACCTAATGCCATGGCGGGTCTGATGTGCTCACTGTGCGGTCAGCTGCCTGAATGTTGGTCAGGAGGTTCAGGCTCAGGTTGTGTCAGAGAGTGCATTGGTGCCCAGGTTAGACTATATAATTTGGGTACAGTCGAGTGTCGTGTTGGTATATCCTCATTTGAGGTGGCGGGGCAGCTCATTAGGCAAGATATTTTTTCTAGAGGGCAGGCAGAGTGCTGCATTGTGGGTCCGGAATTGCCAAACGTGAGGGCTTCTGGGCCAGGAGTGTGAGGACAGAAGTCTGAGAAGACAAGCTAGACTTGGGCTACAGGCCGAGGGCACGGCAGGTACCCCCTGCAGATCTGAACCAATATCTCATGCATCTGAAGTCACGGCGAGGATCAGACGTTGGCTCAGGTTGGCGTTTCTGTGCATGACTGCCCCTTAAAGAACGGAGCAGAATCTCAAGTCCATGGAGGTTTTCCCACGTTGGGAGTTGTGAGATGCCCCCTTCAAGGATTCTTCTGCGGGACATTGAGACCTGTTGGGCAGCTCCAGGACATCCCATATGGCATGACTCCAGAGCACCGTTCGAGGATGGAGGCCAGGGAAGCCCGCCTCGATTTACAATTGTCTCCTAGCAACAAGATAATTGAGATCGGATGGCTCTGCGGGAGCAACCGTGGTAGCTGATTTGAAATGGACTATCCTGAGTATGGGGCCTAATGTATGTTTGTGTCCATGAGGGCCTTGGAATGGGGAGGTGTCACCGGGACCCTGAAGTATTCTCCTAAGCTTTTGACATAGCTCCCATGCACAAGTTTCCTTGTGGAGACGAGATTTTTTCTGATGGGTGCCTCAGGAAACCCCTTATGCTGGTATTGGTATCCAGGATTTTGAGGAGACATGCCTGTAAAACAAAGCAGTGGATCCGATTACGGCCTAGGGTCCTGTCTGGTTCAATCTTCTTCTCTCGGGATATCCATCTATGGAATGAGTGGAGGTAGATGATCCCCTGGTTTCAGACCTCCTTTTTTTTGTCCCCGGAGACTTACACTATTGGGATGGCCTCGGGGACTTCGGAGAGTTCTCCTAATTTGTACGATTTTGGACAATGGAGTGGGCAGAATTCCCATGGATTGGGTAGGCACAGTCCTAATGTGTGGCTCCAGGGGCCCCAGCCTGGAGGGTGTGTGGCACAGGACTTTGAGGACAGAAGTCTGAAATCACAAACTCAGCTTACGTTTGGGGACGTATGTATGGCAGGCACAATCTACAAACCATGAGAAGAACTCTTCAGGATATGAAGAAAGAGCGAGTCTGAGGCACTTGTTCAGGCTTTTGTCCCTGGAATTTGTATCAACGATGGCCGTGGAATGTGGAGAGGCCTCATGGGCCATTGACGAAACTTCCTCTCTGTGGATTTGGCCCGGTCCCAATTGTTTTTCGTCAATTGTGAGATGGGAGGTCTCCTTTCAGGGTTTTTACCTCAGGTGCCCCAACCAAAGATGAATTCCAAAGCAGAGCCCTGGGGAAGAGTAAAGGGACAACCCAAACTATGGTTAAAAATTGGGGCCTGGGGGCTTGGCCGGCCCAATATGCTGTCTCTTCATCCAGCCACTGAGAGGCCTTACTTGAGGACTGGGCTCAGGCTGAGGGTTACAATTTGTGTTTGTGACGAATGTGGCCCGCGATTATGGCCTGGGCCTCATGGGCCACACTGGTTTAAACTACACTGAACTTTGGACAACATGCCAATCACAAGCTCTCTTACCATGGGGAAGGTGTTCTGATTCTGCATCATTTTCAACCCTAGGGCAGTGGTTGGAGATAAGGTCTAGGTTCTGAAACCTGAAAAACCGCAGTTGGGAAGAGATGACGACCTAATGCCATGGCGGGTCTGATGTGCTCACTGTGCGGTCAGCTGCCTGAATGTTGGTCAGGAGGTTCAGGCTCAGGTTGTGTCAGAGAGTGCATTGGTGCCCAGGTTAGACTATATAATTTGGGTACAGTCGAGTGTCGTGTTGGTATATCCTCATTTGAGGTGGCGGGGCAGCTCATTAGGCAAGATATTTTTTCTAGAGGGCAGGCAGAGTGCTGCATTGTGGGTCTGGAATTGCCAAACGTGAGGGCTTCTGGGCCAGGAGTGTGAGGACAGAAGTCTGAGAAGACAAGCTAGACTTGGGCTACAGGCCGAGGGCACGGCAGGTACCCCATGCAGATCTGAACCAATATCTCATGCATCTGAAGTCACGGCGAGGATCAGACGTTGGCTCAGGTTGGCGTTTCTGTGCATGACTGCCCCTTAAAGAACGGAGCAGAATCTCAAGTCCATGGAGGTTTTCCCACGTTGGGAGTTGTGGGATGCCCCCTTCAAGGATTCTTCTGCGGGACATTGAGACCTGTTGGGCAGCTCCAGGACATCCCATATGGAATGACTCCAGAGCACCGTTCGAGGATGGAGGCCAGGGAAGCCCGCCTCGCTTTCCAATTGTCTCCTAGCAACAAGATAATTGAGATCGGAAGGCCCTGCTGGAGCATCCAGGGTGGCTAATTTGAAATGGACTTTCCTGGATGGGGCGAATGTGTGTTTGTGTCCCTGAGGGCCTTGGAATGCGGCAGTGGCACCGGGACTCTGAAGTATTCTCCTAAGCTTTTGACATAGCTCCCATGCACAAGTTTCCTTGTGGAGACGAGATTTGTTCTGATGGGTGCCTCAGGAAACCCCTTATGCTGGTATTGGTATCCAGGATTTTGAGGAGACATGCCTGTAAAACAAAGCAGTGGATCCGATTACGGCCTAGGGTCCTGTCTGGTTCAATCTTCTTCTCTCGGGATATCCATCTATGGAATGAGTGGAGCTAGATGATCCCCTGGTTTCAGACCGCCTTTTTTTTTGTCCCCGGAGACTTACACTATTGGGATGGCCTCGGGGACTTTGGAGAGTTCTCCTAATTTGTACGATTTTGGACAATGGAGTGGGCAGAATTCCCATGGATTGGGTAGGCACAGTCCTAATGTGTGGCTCCAGGGGCCCCAGCCTGGAGGTTGTGTGGCACAGGACATTGAGGACAGAAGTCTGAAAACACAAACTGAGCTTAGGTTTGGGGACGTATGTATGGCAGGTACAATCTACAAACCATAAGAAGAACTCTTCAGGATATGAAGAAAGAGCGAGTCTGAGGCACTTGTTCAGGTTTTTGTCCCTGGAATTTGTATCAACGATGGCCGTGGAATGTGGAGAGGCCTCATGGGCCATTGACGAAACTTCCTCTCTGTGGATTTGGCCCGGTCCCAATTGTTTTTCATCAATGGTGAGATGGGAGGTCTCCTTTCAGGTTTTTTACCTCAGGTGCCCCAACCAAAGATGAATTCCAAAGCAGAGCCCTGGGGAAGAGTAAAGGGACAACCCAAACTATGGTTAAAAATTGGGGCCTGGGGGCTTGGCCGGCCCAATATGCTGTCTCTTCATCCAGCAACTGAGAGGCCTTACTTGAGGACTGGGCTCAGGCTGAGGGTCACAATTTGTGTTTGTGACCAATGTGGCCCGCGATTATGGCCTGGGCCTCATGGGCCACACTGGTTTAAACTACACTGAACTTTGGACAACATGCCAATCACAAGCTCTCTTCCCATGGGGAAGGTGTTCTGATTCTGCATCATTTTCAACCCTAGGGCAGTGGTTGGAGATAAGGACTAGGTTCTGAAACCTGAAAAACAGCAGTTGGGAAGAGATGACGACCTAATGCCATGGCGGGTCTGATGTGCTCACTGTGCGGTCAGCTGCCTGAATGTTGGTCAGGAGGTTCAGGCTCAGGTTGTGTCAGAGAGTGCATTGGTGCCCAGGTTAGACTATATAATTTGGGTACAGTCGAGTGTCGTGTTGGTATATCCTCATTTGAGGTGGCGGGGCAGCTCATTAGGCAAGATATTTTTTCTAGAGGGCAGGCAGAGTGCTGCATTGTGGGTCCGGAATTGCCAAACGTGAGGGCTTCTGGGCCAGGAGTGTGAGGACAGAAGTCTGAGAAGACAAGCTAGACTTGGGCTACAGGCCGAGGGCACGGCAGGTACCCCCTGCAGATCTGAACCAATATCTCATGCATCTGAAGTCACGGCGAGGATCAGACGTTGGCTCAGGTTGGCGTTTCTGTGCATGACTGCCCCTTAAAGAACGGAGCAGAATCTCAAGTCCATGGAGGTTTTCCCACGTTGGGAGTTGTGAGATGCCCCCTTCAAGGATTCTTCTGCGGGACATTGAGACCTGTTGGGCAGCTCCAGGACATCCCATATGGCATGACTCCAGAGCACCGTTCGAGGATGGAGGCCAGGGAAGCCCGCCTCGATTTACAATTGTCTCCTAGCAACAAGATAATTGAGATCGGATGGCTCTGCGGGAGCAACCGTGGTAGCTGATTTGAAATGGACTATCCTGAGTATGGGGCCTAATGTATGTTTGTGTCCATGAGGGCCTTGGAATGGGGAGGTGTCACCGGGACCCTGAAGTATTCTCCTAAGCTTTTGATATAGCTCCCATGCACAAGTTTCCTTGTGGAGACGAGATTTGTTCTGATGGGTGCCTCAGGAAACCCCTTATGCTGGTATTGGTATCCAGGATTTTGAGGAGACATGCCTGTAAAACAAAGCAGTGGATCCGATTACGGCCTAGGGTCCTGTCTGGTTCAATCTTCTTCTCTCGGGATATCCATCTATGCAATGAGTGGAGGTAGATGATCCCCTGGTTTCAGACCGCCTTTTTTTTTGTCCCCGGAGACTTACACTATTGGGATCGCCTGGGGAGTTCGGAGAGTTCTCCTAATTTGTACGATTTTGGACAATGGAGTGGGCAGAATTCCCATGGATTGGGTAGGCACAGTCCTAATGTGTGGCTCCAGGGGCCCCAGCCTGGAGGGTGTGTGGCACAGGACTTTGAGGACAGAATTCTGAAAACACAAACTCAGCTTAGGTTTGGGGACGTATGTATGGCAGGCACAATCTACAAACCATGAGAAGAACTCTTCAGGATATGAAGAAAGAGCGAGTCTGAGGCACTTGTTCAGGCTTTTGTCCCTGGAATTTGTATCAACGATGGCCGTGGAATGTGGAGAGGCCTCATGGGCCATTGACGAAACTTCCTCTCTGTGGATTTGGCCCGGTCCCAATTGTTTTTCGTCAATTGTGAGATGGGAGGTCTCCTTTCAGGTTTTTTACCTCAGGTGCCCCAACCAAAGATGAATTCCAAAGCAGAGCCCTGGGGAAGAGTAAAGGGACAACCCAAACTATGGTTAAAAATTGGGGCCTGGGGGCTTGGCCGGCCCAATATGCTGTCTCTTCATCCAGCCACTGAGAGGCCTTACTTGAGGACTGGGCTCAGGCTGAGGGTCACAATTTGTGTTTGTGACCAATGTGGCCCGCGATTATGGCCTGGGCCTCATGGGCCACACTGGTTTAAACTACACTGAACTTTGGACAACATGCCAATCACAAGCTCTCTTACCATGGGGAAGGTGTTCTGATTCTGCATCATTTTCAACCCTAGGGCAGGGGTTGGAGATAAGGTCTAGTTCCTGAAACCTGAAAAACCGCAGTTGGGAAGAGATGACGACCTAATGCCATGGCGGGTCTGATGTGCTCACTGTGCGGTCAGCTGCCTGAATGTTGGTCAGGAGGTTCAGGCTCAGGTTGTGTCAGAGAGTGCATTGGTGCCCAGGTTAGACTATATAATTTGGGTACAGTCGAGTGTCGTGTTGGTATATCCTCATTTGAGGTGGCGGGGCAGCTCATTAGGCAAGATATTTTTTCTAGAGGGCAGGCAGAGTGCTGCATTGTGGGTCCGGAATTGCCAAACGTGAGGGCTTCTGGGCCAGGAGTGTGAGGACAGAAGTCTGAGAAGACAAGCTAGACTTGGGCTACAGGCCGAGGGCACGGCAGGTACCCCCTGCAGATCTGAACCAATATCTCATGCATCTGAAGTCACGGCGAGGATCAGACGTTGGCTCAGGTTGGCGTTTCTGTGCATGACTGCCCCTTAAAGAACGGAGCAGAATCTCAAGTCCATGGAGGTTTTCCCACGTTGGGAGTTGTGAGATGCCCCCTTCAAGGATTCTTCTGCGGGACATTGAGACCTGTTGGGCAGCTCCAGGACATCCCATATGGCATGACTCCAGAGCACCGTTCGAGGATGGAGGCCAGGGAAGCCCGCCTCGCTTTCCAATTGTCTCCTAGCAACAAGATACTTGAGATCGGATGGCTCTGCGGGAGCAACCGTGGTAGCTGATTTGAAATGGACTATCCTGAGTATGGGGCCTAATGTATGTTTGTGTCCATGAGGGCCTTGGAATGGGGAGGTGTCACCGGGACCCTGAAGTATTCTCCTAAGCTTTTGCCATAGCTCCCATGCACAAGTTTCCTTGTGGAGACGAGATTTGTTCTGATGGGTGCCTCAGGAAACCCCTTATGCTGGTATTGGTATCCAGGATTTTGAGGAGACATGCCTGTAAAACAAAGCAGTGGATCCGATTACGGCCTAGGGTCCTGTCTGGTTCAATCTTCTTCTCTCGGGATATCCATCTATGGAATGAGTGGAGGTAGATGATCCCCTGGTTTCAGACCGCCTTTTTTTTGTCCCCGGAGACTTACACTATTGGGATCGCCTCGGGGACTTCGGAGAGTTCTCCTAATTTGTACGATTTTGGACAATGGAGTGGGCAGAATTCCCATGGATTGGGTAGGCACAGTCCTAATGTGTGGCTCCAGGGGCCCCAGCCTGGAGGGTGTGTGGCACAGGACTTTGAGGACAGAATTCTGAAAACACAAACTCAGCTTACGTTTGGGGACGTATGTATGGCAGGCACAATCTACAAACCATGAGAAGAACTCTTCAGGATATGAAGAAAGAGCGAGTCTGAGGCACTTGTTCAGGCTTTTGTCCCTGGAATTTGTATCAACGATGGCCGTGGAATGTGGAGAGGCCTCATGGGCCATTGACGAAACTTCCTCTCTGTGGATTTGGCCCGGTCCCAATTGTTTTTCGTCAATTGTGAGATGGGAGGTCTCCTTTCAGGTTTTTTACCTCAGGTGCCCCAACCAAAGATGAATTCCAAAGCAGAGCCCTGGGGAAGAGTAAAGGGACAACCCAAACTATGGTTAAAAATTGGGGCCTGGGGGCTTGGCCGGCCCAATATGCTGTCTCTTCATCCAGCCACTGAGAGGCCTTACTTGAGGACTGGGCTCAGGCTGAGGGTCACAATTTGTGTTTGTGACCAATGTGGCCCGCGATTATGGCCTGGGCCTCATGGGCCACACTGGTTTAAACTACACTGAACTTTGGACAACATGCCAATCACAAGCTCTCTTACCATGGGGAAGGTGTTCTGATTCTGCATCATTTTCAACCCTAGGGCAGTGGTTGGAGATAAGGTCTAGTTCCTGAAACCTGAAAAACCGCAGTTGGGAAGAGATGACGACCTAATGCCATGGCGGGTCTGATGTGCTCACTGTGCGGTCAGCTGCCTGAATGTTGGTCAGGAGGTTCAGGCTCAGGTTGTGTCAGAGAGTGCATTGGTGCCCAGGTTAGACTATATAATTTGGGTACAGTCGAGTGTCGTGTTGGTATATCCTCATTTGAGGTGGCGGGGCAGCTCATTAGGCAAGATATTTTTTCTAGAGGGCAGGCAGAGTGCTGCATTGTGGGTCCGGAATTGCCAAACGTGAGGGCTTCTGGGCCAGGAGTGTGAGGACAGAAGTCTGAGAAGACAAGCTAGACTTGGGCTACAGGCCGAGGGCACGGCAGGTACCCCCTGCAGATCTGAACCAATATCTCATGCATCTGAAGTCACGGCGAGGATCAGACGTTGGCTCAGGTTGCGTTTCTGTGCATGACTACCCCTTAAAGAACGGAGCAGAATCTCAAGTCCATGGAGGTTTTCCCACGTTGGGAGTTGTGAGATGCCCCCTTCAAGGATTCTTCTGCGGGACATTGAGACCTGTTGGGCAGCTCCAGGACATCCCATATGGCATGACTCCAGAGCGCCGTTCGAGGATGGAGGCCAGGGAAGCCCGCCTCGCTTTCCAATTGTCTCCTAGCAACAAGATACTTGAGATCGGATGGCTCTGCGGGAGCAACCGTGGTAGCTGATTTGAAATGGACTATCCTGAGTATGGGGCCTAATGTATGTTTGTGTCCATGAGGGCCTTGGAATGGGGAGGTGTCACCGGGACCCTGAAGTATTCTCCTAAGCTTTTGCCATAGCTCCCATGCACAAGTTTCCTTGTGGAGACGAGATTTGTTCTGATGGGTGCCTCAGGAAACCCCTTATGCTGGTATTGGTATCCAGGATTTTGAGGAGACATGCCTGTAAAACAAAGCAGTGGATCCGATTACGGCCTAGGGTCCTGTCTGGTTCAATCTTCTTCTCTCGGGATATCCATCTATGGAATGAGTGGAGGTAGATGATCCCCTGGTTTCAGACCGCCTTTTTTTTTGTCCCCGGAGACTTACACTATTGGGATCGCCTCGGGGACTTCGGAGAGTTCTCCTAATTTGTACGATTTTGGACAATGGAGTGGGCAGAATTCCCATGGATTGGGTAGGCACAGTCCTAATGTGTGGCTCCAGGGGCCCCAGCCTGGAGGGTGTGTGGCACAGGACTTTGAGGACAGAATTCTGAAAACACAAACTCAGCTTAGGTTTGGGGACGTATGTATGGCAGGCACAATCTACAAACCATGAGAAGAACTCTTCAGGATATGAAGAAAGAGCGAGTCTGAGGCACTTGTTCAGGCTTTTGTCCCTGGAATTTGTATCAACGATGGCCGTGGAATGTGGAGAGGCCTCATGGGCCATTGACGAAACTTCCTCTCTGTGGATTTGGCCCGGTCCCAATTGTTTTTCGTCAATTGTGAGATGGGAGGTCTCCTTTCAGGTTTTTTACCTCAGGTGCCCCAACCAAAGATGAATTCCAAAGCAGAGCCCTGGGGAAGAGTAAAGGGACAACCCAAACTATGGTTAAAAATTGGGGCCTGGGGGCTTGGCCGGCCCAATATGCTGTCTCTTCATCCAGCCACTGAGAGGCCTTACTTGAGGACTGGGCTCAGGCTGAGGGTCACAATTTGTGTTTGTGACCAATGTGGCCCGCGATTATGGCCTGGGCCTCATGGGCCACACTGGTTTAAACTACACTGAACTTTGGACAACATGCCAATCACAAGCTCTCTTACCATGGGGAAGGTGTTCTGATTCTGCATCATTTTCAACCCTAGGGCAGGGGTTGGAGATAAGGTCTAGTTCCTGAAACCTGAAAAACCGCAGTTGGGAAGAGATGACGACCTAATGCCATGGCGGGTCTGATGTGCTCACTGTGCGGTCAGCTGCCTGAATGTTGGTCAGGAGGTTCAGGCTCAGGTTGTGTCAGAGAGTGCATTGGTGCCCAGGTTAGACTATATAATTTGGGTACAGTCGAGTGTCGTGTTGGTATATCCTCATTTGGGGTGGCGGGGCAGCTCATTAGGCAAGATATTTTTTCTAGAGGGCAGGCAGAGTGCTGCATTGTGGGTCCGGAATTGCCAAACGTGAGGGCTTCTGGGCCAGGAGTGTGAGGACAGAAGTCTGAGAAGACAAGCTAGACTTGGGCTACAGGCCGAGGGCACGGCAGGTACCCCCTGCAGATCTGAACCAATATCTCATGCATCTGAAGTCACGGCGAGGATCAGACGTTGGCTCAGGTTGGCGTTTCTGTGCATGACTGACCCTTAAAGAACGGAGCAGAATCTCAAGTCCATGGAGGTTTTCCCACGTTGGGAGTTGTGAGATGCCCCCTTCAAGGATTCTTCTGCGGGACATTGAGACCTGTTGGGCAGCTCCAGGACATCCCATATGGCATGACTCCAGAGCACCGTTCGAGGATGGAGGCCAGGGAAGCCCGCCTCGATTTCCAATTGTCTCCTAGCAACAAGATACTTGAGATCAGATGGCTCTGCGGGAGCAACCGTGGTAGCTGATTTGAAATGGACTATCCTGAGTATGGGGCCTAATGTATGTTTGTGTCCATTAGGGCCTTGGAATGGGGAGGTGTCACCGGGACCCTGAAGTATTCTCCTAAGCTTTTGCCATAGCTCCCATGCACAAGTTTCCTTGTGGAGACGAGATTTGTTCTGATGGGTGCCTCAGGAAACCCCTTATGCTGGTATTGGTATCCAGGATTTTGAGGAGACATGCCTGTAAAACAAAGCAGTGGATCCGATTACGGCCTAGGGTCCTGTCTGGTTCAATCTTCTTCTCTCGGGATATCCATCTATGGAATGAGTGGAGGTAGATGATCCCCTGGTTTCAGACCGCCTTTTTTTTTGTCCCCGGAGACTTACACTATTGGGATCGCCTGGGGAGTTCGGAGAGTTCTCCTAATTTGTACGATTTTGGACAATGGAGTGGGCAGAATTCCCATGGATTGGGTAGGCACAGTCCTAATGTGTGGCTCCAGGGGCCCCAGCCTGGAGGTTGTGTGGCACAGGACATTGAGGACAGAAGTCTGAAAACACAAACTGAGCTTAGGTTTGGGGACGTATGTATGGCAGGTACAATCTACAAACCATGAGAAGAACTCTTCAGGATATGAAGAAAGAGCGAGTCTGAGGCACTTGTTCAGGTTTTTGTCCCTGGAATTTGTATCAACGATGGCCGTGGAATGTGGAGAGGCCTCATGGGCCATTGACGAAACTTCCTCTCTGTGGATTTGGCCCGGTCCCAATTGTTTTTCGTCAATGGTGAGATGGGAGGTCTCCTTTCAGGTTTTTTACCTCAGGTGCCCCAACCAAAGATGAATTCCAAAGCAGAGCCCTGGGGAAGAGTAAAGGGACAACCCAAACTATGGTTAAAAATTGGGGCCTGGGGGCTTGGCCGGCCCAATATGCTGTCTCTTCATCCAGCAACTGAGAGGCCTTACTTGAGGACTGGGCTCAGGCTGAGGGTCACAATTTGTGTTTGTGACCAATGTGGCCCGCGATTATGGCCTGGGCCTCATGGGCCACACTGGTTTAAACTACACTGAACTTTGGACAACATGCCAATCACAAGCTCTCTTCCCATGGGGAAGGTGTTCTGATTCTGCATCATTTTCAACCCTAGGGCAGTGGTTGGAGATAAGGACTAGGTTCTGAAACCTGAAAAACAGCAGTTGGGAAGAGATGACGACCTAATGCCATGGCGGGTCTGATGTGCTCACTGTGCGGTCAGCTGCCTGAATGTTGGTCAGGAGGTTCAGGCTCAGGTTGTGTCAGAGAGTGCATTGGTGCCCAGGTTAGACTATATAATTTGGGTACAGTCGAGTGTCGTGTTGGTATATCCTCATTTGAGGTGGCGGGGCAGCTCATTAGGCAAGATATTTTTTCTAGAGGGCAGGCAGAGTGCTGCATTGTGGGTCCGGAATTGCCAAACGTGAGGGCTTCTGGGCCAGGAGTGTGAGGACAGAAGTCTGAGAAGACAAGCTAGACTTGGGCTACAGGCCGAGGGCACGGCAGGTACCCCCTGCAGATCTGAACCAATATCTCATGCATCTGAAGTCACGGCGAGGATCAGACGTTGGCTCAGGTTGGCGTTTCTGTGCATGACTGCCCCTTAAAGAACGGAGCAGAATCTCAAGTCCATGGAGGTTTTCCCACGTTGGGAGTTGTGAGATGCCCCCTTCAAGGATTCTTCTGCGGGACATTGAGACCTGTTGGGCAGCTCCAGGACATCCCATATGGCATGACTCCAGAGCACCGTTCGAGGATGGAGGCCAGGGAAGCCCGCCTCGATTTACAATTGTCTCCTAGCAACAAGATAATTGAGATCGGATGGCTCTGCGGGAGCAACCGTGGTAGCTGATTTGAAATGGACTATCCTGAGTATGGGGCCTAATGTATGTTTGTGTCCATGAGGGCCTTGGAATGGGGAGGTGTCACCGGGACCCTGAAGTATTCTCCTAAGCTTTTGATATAGCTCCCATGCACAAGTTTCCTTGTGGAGACGAGATTTGTTCTGATGGGTGCCGCAGGAAACCCCTTATGCTGGTATTGGTATCCAGGATTTTGAGGAGACATGCCTGTAAAACAAAGCAGTGGATCCGATTACGGCCTAGGGTCCTGTCTGGTTCAATCTTCTTCTCTCGGGATATCCATCTATGGAATGAGTGGAGGTAGATGATCCCCTGGTTTCAGACCTCCTTTTTTTTGTCCCCGGAGACTTACACTATTGGGATGGCCTCGGGTACTTCGGAGAGTTCTCCTAATTTGTACGATTTTGGACAATGGAGTGGGCAGAATTCCCATGGATTGGGTAGGCACAGTCCTAATGTGTGGCTCCAGGGGCCCCAGCCTGGAGGGTGTGTGGCACAGGACTTTGAGGACAGAAGTCTGAAATCACAAACTCAGCTTAGGTTTGGGGACGTATGTATGGCAGGCACAATCTACAAACCATGAGAAGAACTCTTCAGGATATGAAGAAAGAGCGAGTCTGAGGCACTTGTTCAGGCTTTTGTCCCTGGAATTTGTATCAACGATGGCCGTGGAATGTGGAGAGGCCTCATGGGCCATTGACGAAACTTCCTCTCTGTGGATTTGGCCCGGTCCCAATTGTTTTTCGTCAATGGTGAGATGGGAGGTCTCCTTTCAGGTTTTTTACCTCAGGTGCCCCAACCAAAGATGAATTCCAAAGCAGAGCCCTGGGGAAGAGTAAAGGGACAACCCAAACTATGGTTAAAAATTGGGGCCTGGGGGCTTGGCCGGCCCAATATGCTGTCTCCTCATCCAGCCACTGAGAGGCCTTACTTGAGGACTGGGCTCAGGCTGAGGGTCACAATTTGTGTTTGTGACCAATGTGGCCCGCGATTATGGCCTGGGCCTCATGGGCCACACTGGTTTTAACTACACTGAACTTTGGACAATATGCCAATCACAAGCTCTCTTACCATGAAAAAGGTGTTCTGATTCTGCATCATTTTCAACCCTAGGGCAGTGGTTGGAGATAAGGTCTAGGTTCTGAAACCTGAAAAACCGCAGTTGGGAAGAGATGACGACCTAATGCCATGGCGGGTCTGATGTGCTCACTGTGCGGTCAGCTGCCTGAATGTTGGTCAGGAGGTTCAGGCTCAGGTTGTGTCAGAGAGTGCATTGGTGCCCAGGTTAGACTATATAATTTGGGTACAGTCGAGTGTCGTGTTGGTATATCCTCATTTGAGGTGGCGGGGCAGCTCATTAGGCAAGATATTTTTTCTAGAGGGCAGGCAGAGTGCTGCATTGTGGGTCCGGAATTGCCAAACGTGAGGGCTTCTGGGCCAGGAGTGTGAGGACAGAAGTCTGAGAAGACAAGCTAGACTTGGGCTACAGGCCGAGGGCACGGCAGGTACCCCCTGCAGATCTGAACCAATATCTCATGCATCTGAAGTCACGGCGAGGATCAGACGTTGGCTCAGGTTGCGTTTCTGTGCATGACTACCCCTTAAAGAACGGAGCAGAATCTCAAGTCCATGGAGGTTTTCCCACGTTGGGAGTTGTGAGATGCCCCCTTCAAGGATTCTTCTGCGGGACATTGAGACCTGTTGGGCAGCTCCAGGACATCCCATATGGCATGACTCCAGAGCACCGTTCGAGGATGGAGGCCAGGGAAGCCCGCCTCGATTTCCAATTGTCTCCTAGCAACAAGATACTTGAGATCGGATGGCTCTGCGGGAGCAACCGTGGTAGGTGATTTGAAATGGACTATGGTGAGTATGGGGTCTAATGTATGTTTGTGTCCATGAGGGCCTTGGAATGGGGAGGTGTCACCGGGACCCTGAAGTATTCTCCTAAGCTTTTGCCATAGCTCCCATGCACAAGTTTCCTTGTGGAGACGAGATTTGTTCTGATGGGTGCCTCAGGAAACCCCTTATGCTGGTATTGGTATCCAGGATTTTGAGGAGACATGCCTGTAAAACAAAGCAGTGGATCCGATTACGGCCTAGGGTCCTGTCTGGTTCAATCTTCTTCTCTCGGGATATCCATCTATGGAATGAGTGGAGGTAGATGATCCCCTGGTTTCAGACCGCCTTTTTTTTTGTCCCCGGAGACTTACACTATTGGGATCGCCTGGGGAGTTCGGAGAGTTCTCCTAATTTGTACGATTTTGGACAATGGAGTGGGCAGAATTCCCATGGATTGGGTAGGCACAGTCCTAATGTGTGGCTCCAGGGGCCCCAGCCTGGAGGGTGTGTGGCACAGGACTTTGAGGACAGAATTCTGAAAACACAAACTCAGCTTAGGTTTGGGGACGTATGTATGGCAGGCACAATCTACAAACCATGAGAAGAACTCTTCAGGATATGAAGAAAGAGCGAGTCTGAGGCACTTGTTCAGGCTTTTGTCCCTGGAATTTGTATCAACGATGGCCGTGGAATGTGGAGAGGCCTCATGGGCCATTGACGAAACTTCCTCTCTGTGGATTTGGCCCGGTCCCAATTGTTTTTCGTCAATTGTGAGATGGGAGGTCTCCTTTCAGGGTTTTTACCTCAGGTGCCCCAACCAAAGATGAATTCCAAAGCAGAGCCCTGGGGAAGAGTAAAGGGACAACCCAAACTATGGTTAAAAATTGGGGCCTGGGGGCTTGGCCGGCCCAATATGCTGTCTCTTCATCCAGCCACTGAGAGGCCTTACTTGAGGACTGGGCTCAGGCTGAGGGTCACAATTTGTGTTTGTGACCAATGTGGCCCGCGATTATGGCCTGGGCCTCATGGGCCACACTGGTTTAAACTACACTGAACTTTGGACAACATGCCAATCACAAGCTCTCTTACCATGGGGAAGGTGTTCTGATTCTGCATCATTTTCAACCCTAGGGCAGGGGTTGGAGATAAGGTCTAGTTCCTGAAACCTGAAAAACCGCAGTTGGGAAGAGATGACGACCTAATGCCATGGCGGGTCTGATGTGCTCACTGTGCGGTCAGCTGCCTGAATGTTGGTCAGGAGGTTCAGGCTCAGGTTGTGTCAGAGAGTGCATTGGTGCCCAGGTTAGACTATATAATTTGGGTACAGTCGAGTGTCGTGTTGGTATATCCTCATTTGAGGTGGCGGGGCAGCTCATTAGGCAAGATATTTTTTCTAGAGGGCAGGCAGAGTGCTGCATTGTGGGTCCGGAATTGCCAAACGTGAGGGCTTCTGGGCCAGGAGTGTGAGGACAGAAGTCTGAGAAGACAAGCTAGACTTGGGCTACAGGCCGAGGGCACGGCAGGTACCCCCTGCAGATCTGAACCAATATCTCATGCATCTGAAGTCACGGCGAGGATCAGACGTTGGCTCAGGTTGGCGTTTCTGTGCATGACTGCCCCTTAAAGAACGGAGCAGAATCTCAAGTCCATGGAGGTTTTCCCACGTTGGGAGTTGTGAGATGCCCCCTTCAAGGATTCTTCTGCGGGACATTGAGACCTGTTGGGCAGCTCCAGGACATCCCATATGGCATGACTCCAGAGCACCGTTCGAGGATGGAGGCCAGGGAAGCCCGCCTCGATTTCCAATTGTCTCCTAGCAACAAGATACTTGAGATCGGATGGCTCTGCGGGAGCAACCGTGGTAGCTGATTTGAAATGGACTATCCTGAGTATGGGGCCTAATGTATGTTTGTGTCCATGAGGGCCTTGGAATGGGGAGGTGTCACCGGGACCCTGAAGTATTCTCCTAAGCTTTTGCCATAGCTCCCATGCACAAGTTTCCTTGTGGAGACGAGATTTGTTCTGATGGGTGCCTCAGGAAACCCCTTATGCTGGTATTGGTATCCAGGATTTTGAGGAGACATGCCTGTAAAACAAAGCAGTGGATCCGATTACGGCCTAGGGTCCTGTCTGGTTCAATCTTCTTCTCTCGGGATATCCATCTATGGAATGAGTGGAGGTAGATGATCCCCTGGTTTCAGACCGCCTTTTTTTTTGTCCCCGGAGACTTACACTATTGGGATCGCCTCGGGGACTTCGGAGAGTTCTCCTAATTTGTACGATTTTGGACAATGGAGTGGGCAGAATTCCCATGGATTGGGTAGGCACAGTCCTAATGTGTGGCTCCAGGGGCCCCAGCCTGGAGGGTGTGTGGCACAGGACTTTGAGGACAGAATTCTGAAAACACAAACTCAGCTTAGGTTTGGGGACGTATGTATGGCAGGCACAATCTACAAACCATGAGAAGAACTCTTCAGGATATGAAGAAAGAGCGAGTCTGAGGCACTTGTTCAGGCTTTTGTCCCTGGAATTTGTATCAACGATGGCCGTGGAATGTGGAGAGGCCTCATGGGCCATTGACGAAACTTCCTCTCTGTGGATTTGGCCCGGTCCCAATTGTTTTTCGTCAATTGTGAGATGGGAGGTCTCCTTTCAGGGTTTTTACCTCAGGTGCCCCAACCAAAGATGAATTCCAAAGCAGAGCCCTGGGGAAGAGTAAAGGGACAACCCAAACTATGGTTAAAAATTGGGGCCTGGGGGCTTGGCCGGCCCAATATGCTGTCTCTTCATCCAGCCACTGAGAGGCCTTACTTGAGGACTGGGCTCAGGCTGAGGGTCACAATTTGTGTTTGTGACCAATGTGGCCCGCGATTATGGCCTGGGCCTCATGGGCCACACTGGTTTAAACTACACTGAACTTTGGACAACATGCCAATCACAAGCTCTCTTACCATGGGGAAGGTGTTCTGATTCTGCATCATTTTCAACCCTAGGGCAGGGGTTGGAGATAAGGTCTAGTTCCTGAAACCTGAAAAACCGCAGTTGGGAAGAGATGACGACCTAATGCCATGGCGGGTCTGATGTGCTCACTGTGCGGTCAGCTGCCTGAATGTTGGTCAGGAGGTTCAGGCTCAGGTTGTGTCAGAGAGTGCATTGGTGCCCAGGTTAGACTATATAATTTGGGTACAGTCGAGTGTCGTGTTGGTATATCCTCATTTGGGGTGGCGGGGCAGCTCATTAGGCAAGATATTTTTTCTAGAGGGCAGGCAGAGTGCTGCATTGTGGGTCCGGAATTGCCAAACGTGAGGGCTTCTGGGCCAGGAGTGTGAGGACAGAAGTCTGAGAAGACAAGCTAGACTTGGGCTACAGGCCGAGGGCACGGCAGGTACCCCCTGCAGATCTGAACCAATATCTCATGCATCTGAAGTCACGGCGAGGATCAGACGTTGGCTCAGGTTGGCGTTTCTGTGCATGACTGCCCCTTAAAGAACGGAGCAGAATCTCAAGTCCATGGAGGTTTTCCCACGTTGGGAGTTGTGAGATGCCCCCTTCAAGGATTCTTCTGCGGGACATTGAGACCTGTTGGGCAGCTCCAGGACATCCCATATGGCATGACTCCAGAGCACCGTTCGAGGATGGAGGCCAGGGAAGCCCGCCTCGCTTTCCAATTGTCTCCTAGCAACAAGATACTTGAGATCGGATGGCTCTGCGGGAGCAACCGTGGTAGCTGATTTGAAATGGACTATCCTGAGTATGGGGCCTAATGTATGTTTGTGTCCATGAGGGCCTTGGAATGGGGAGGTGTCACCGGGACCCTGAAGTATTCTCCTAAGCTTTTGCCATAGCTCCCATGCACAAGTTTCCTTGTGGAGACGAGATTTGTTCTGATGGGTGCCTCAGGAAACCCCTTATGCTGGTATTGGTATCCAGGATTTTGAGGAGACATGCCTGTAAAACAAAGCAGTGGATCCGATTACGGCCTAGGGTCCTGTCTGGTTCAATCTTCTTCTCTCGGGATATCCATCTATGGAATGAGTGGAGGTAGATGATCCCCTGGTTTCAGACCGCCTTTTTTTTGTCCCCGGAGACTTACACTATTGGGATCGCCTCGGGGACTTCGGAGAGTTCTCCTAATTTGTACGATTTTGGACAATGGAGTGGGCAGAATTCCCATGGATTGGGTAGGCACAGTCCTAATGTGTGGCTCCAGGGGCCCCAGCCTGGAGGGTGTGTGGCACAGGACTTTGAGGACAGAATTCTGAAAACACAAACTCAGCTTACGTTTGGGGACGTATGTATGGCAGGCACAATCTACAAACCATGAGAAGAACTCTTCAGGATATGAATAAAGAGCGAGTCTGAGGCACTTGTTCAGGCTTTTGTCCCTGGAATTTGTATCAACGATGGCCGTGGAATGTGGAGAGGCCTCATGGGCCATTGACGAAACTTCCTCTCTGTGGATTTGGCCCGGTCCCAATTGTTTTTCGTCAATTGTGAGATGGGAGGTCTCCTTTCAGGTTTTTTACCTCAGGTGCCCCAACCAAAGATGAATTCCAAAGCAGAGCCCTGGGGAAGAGTAAAGGGACAACCCAAACTATGGTTAAAAATTGGGGCCTGGGGGCTTGACCGGCCCAAAATGCTGTCTCTTCATCCCGCCACTGAGAGGCCTTACTTGAGGACTGGGCTCAGGCTGAGGGTCACAATTTGTGTTTGTGACCAATGTGGCCCGCGATTATGGCCTGGGCCTCATGGGCCACACTGGTTTAAACTACACTGAACTTTGGACAACATGCCAATCACAAGCTCTCTTACCATGGGGAAGGTGTTCTGATTCTGCATCATTTTCAACCCTAGGGCAGTGGTTGGAGATAAGGTCTAGTTCCTGAAACCTGAAAAACCGCAGTTGGGAAGAGATGACGACCTAATGCCATGGCGGGTCTGATGTGCTCACTGTGCGGTCAGCTGCCTGAATGTTGGTCAGGAGGTTCAGGCTCAGGTTGTGTCAGAGAGTGCATTGGTGCCCAGGTTAGACTATATAATTTGGGTACAGTCGAGTGTCGTGTTGGTATATCCTCATTTGAGGTGGCGGGGCAGCTCATTAGGCAAGATATTTTTTCTAGAGGGCAGGCAGAGTGCTGCATTGTGGGTCCGGAATTGCCAAACGTGAGGGCTTCTGGGCCAGGAGTGTGAGGACAGAAGTCTGAGAAGACAAGCTAGACTTGGGCTACAGGCCGAGGGCACGGCAGGTACCCCCTGCAGATCTGAACCAATATCTCATGCATCTGAAGTCACGGCGAGGATCAGACGTTGGCTCAGGTTGCGTTTCTGTGCATGACTACCCCTTAAAGAACGGAGCAGAATCTCAAGTCCATGGAGGTTTTCCCACGTTGGGAGTTGTGAGATGCCCCCTTCAAGGATTCTTCTGCAGGACATTGAGACCTGTTGGGCAGCTCCAGGACATCCCATATGGCATGACTCCAGAGCACCGTTCGAGGATGGAGGCCAGGGAAGCCCGCCTCGCTTTCCAATTGTCTCCTAGCAACAAGATACTTGAGATCGGATGGCTCTGCGGGAGCAACCGTGGTAGCTGATTTGAAATGGACTATCCTGAGTATGGGGCCTAATGTATGTTTGTGTCCATGAGGGCCTTGGAATGGGGAGGTGTCACCGGGACCCTGAAGTATTCTCCTAAGCTTTTGCCATAGCTCCCATGCACAAGTTTCCTTGTGGAGACGAGATTTGTTCTGATGGGTGCCTCAGGAAACCCCTTATGCTGGTATTGGTATCCAGGATTTTGAGGAGACATGCCTGTAAAACAAAGCAGTGGATCCGATTACGGCCTAGGGTCCTGTCTGGTTCAATCTTCTTCTCTCGGGATATCCATCTATGGAATGAGTGGAGGTAGATGATCCCCTGGTTTCAGACCGCCTTTTTTTTGTCCCCGGAGACTTACACTATTGGGATCGCCTCGGGGAGTTCGGAGAGTTCTCCTAATTTGTACGATTTTGGACAATGGAGTGGGCAGAATTCCCATGGATTGGGTAGGCACAGTCCTAATGTGTGGCTCCAGGGGCCCCAGCCTGGAGGGTGTGTGGCACAGGACTTTGAGGACAGAATTCTGAAAACACAAACTCAGCTTAGGTTTGGGGACGTATGTATGGCAGGCACAATCTACAAACCATGACAAGAACTCTTCAGGATATGAAGAAAGAGCGAGTCTGAGGCACTTGTTCAGGCTTTTGTCCCTGGAATTTGTATCAACGATGGCCGTGGAATGTGGAGAGGCCTCATGGGCCATTGACGAAACTTCCTCTCTGTGGATTTGGCCCGGTCCCAATTGTTTTTCGTCAATTGTGAGATGGGAGGTCTCCTTTCAGGTTTTTTACCTCAGGTGCCCCAACCAAAGATGAATTCCAAAGCAGAGCCCTGGGGAAGAGTAAAGGGACAACCCAAACTATGGTTAAAAATTGGGGCCTGGGGGCTTGGCCGGCCCAATATGCTGTCTCTTCATCCAGCCACTGAGAGGCCTTACTTGAGGACTGGGCTCAGGCTGAGGGTCACAATTTGTGTTTGTGACCAATGTGGCCCGCGATTATGGCCTGGGCCTCATGGGCCACACTGGTTTAAACTACACTGAACTTTGGACAACATGCCAATCACAAGCTCTCTTACCATGGGGAAGGTGTTCTGATTCTGCATCATTTTCAACCCTAGGGCAATGGTTGGAGATAAGGTCTAGGTTCTGAAACCTGAAAAACCGCAGTTGGGAAGAGATGACGACCTAATGTCATGGCGGGTCTGATGTGCTCACTGTGCGGTTAGCTGCCTGAATGTTGGTCAGGAGGTTCAGGCTCAGGTTGTGTCAGAGAGTGCATTGGTGCCCAGGTTAGACTATATAATTTGGGTACAGTCGAGTCTCGTGTTGGTATATCCTCATTTGAGGTGGCGGGGCAGCTCATTAGGCAAGATTTTTTTTCTAGAGGGCAGGCAGAGTGCTGCATTGTGGGTCCGGAATTGCCAAACGTGAGGGCTTCTGGGCCAGGAGTGTGAGGACAGAAGTATGAGAAGACAAGCTAGACTTGGGCTACAGGCCGAGGGCACGGCAGGTACCCCCTGCAGATCTGAACCAATATCTCATGCATCTGAAGTCACGGCGAGGATCAGACGTTGGCTCAGGTTGGCGTTTCTGTGCATGACTGCCCCTTAAAGAACGGAGCAGAATCTCAAGTCCATGGAGGTTTTCCCACGTTGGGAGTTGTGGGATGCCCCCTCAAGATTTCTTCTGCGGGACATTGAGACCTGTTGGGCAGCTCCAGGACATCCCATATGGCATGACTCCAGAGCACAGTTCGAGGATGGACGCCAGGGAAGCCAGCCTCGCTTTCCAATTGTCTCCTAGCAACAAGATAATTGAGATCGGAAGGCCCTTCGGGAGCATCCAGGGTGGCTAATTTGAAATGGACTTTCCTGGATGGGGCGAATGTGTGTTTGTGTCCCTGAGGGCCTTGGAATGCGGCACTGGCACCGGGACCCTGAAGAATTCTCCTAAGCTTTTGACATACTCCCATGCACAAGTTTCCTTGTGGAGACGAGATTTGTTCTGATGGGTGCCTCAGGAAACCCCTTTTGCCTGTATTGGAATCCAGGATTTTGAGGAGACATGCCTGTAAAACAAAGCAGTGGATCCGATTACGGCCTAGGGTCCTGTCTGGTTCAATCTTCTTCTCTCGGGATATCCATCTATGGAATGAGTGGAGGTAGATGATCCCCTGGTTTCAGACCGCCTTTTTTTTGTCCCCGGAGACTTACACTATTGGGATGGCCTCGGGGACTTTGGAGAGTTCTCCTAATTTGTACGATTTTGGACAATGGAGTGGGCAGAATTCCCATGGATTGGGTAGGCACAGTCCTAATGTGTGGCTCCAGGGGCCCCAGCCTGGAGGGTGTGTGGCACAGGACTTTGAGGACAGAAGTCTGAAAACACAAACTCAGCTTAGGTTTGGGGACGTATGTATGGCAGGCACAATCTACAAACCATGAGAAGAACTCTTCAGGATATGAAGAAAGAGCGAGTCTGAGGCACTTGTTCAGGCTTTTGTCCCTGGAATTTGTATCAACGATGGCCGTGGAATGTGGAGAGGCCTCATGGGCCATTGACGAAACTTCCTCTCTGTGGATTTGGCCCGGTCCCAATTGTTTTTCGTCAATTGTGAGATGGGAGGTCTCCTTTCAGGTTTTTTACCTCAGGTGCCCCAACCAAAGATGAATTCCAAAGCAGAGCCCTGGAGAAGAGTAAAGGGACAACCCAAACTATGGTTAAAAATTGGGGCCTGGGGGCATGGCCGGCCCAATATGCTGTCTCTTCATCCAGCCACTGAGAGGCCTTACTTGAGGACTGGGCTCAGGCTGAGGGTCACAATTTGTGTTTGTGACCAATGTGGCCCGCGATTATGGCCTGGGCCTCATGGGCCACACTGGTTTAAACTACACTGAACTTTGGACAACATGCCAATCACAAGCTCTCTTACCATGGGGAAGGTGTTCTGATTCTGCATCATTTTCAACCCTAGGGCAGTGGTTGGAGATAAGGTCTAGGTTCTGAAACCTGAAAAACCGCAGTTGGGAAGAGATGATGACCTAATGCCATGGCGGGTCTGATGTGCTCACTGTGCGGTCAGCTGCCTGAATGTTGGTCAGGAGGTTCAGGCTCAGGTTGTGTCAGAGAGTGCATTGGTGCCCAGGTTAGACTATATAATTTGGGTACAGTCGAGTGTCGTGTTGGTATATCCTCATTTGAGGTGGCAGGGCAGCTCATTAGGCGAGATATTTTTTCTAGAGGGCAGGCAGAGTGCTGCATTGTGGGTCCGGAATTGCCAAACGTGAGGGCTTCTGGGCCAGGAGTGTGAGGACAGAAATCTGAGAAGACAAGCTAGACTTGGACTACAGGCCGAGGGCACGGCAGGTACCCCCTGCAGATCTGAACCAATATCTCATGCATCTGAAGTCACGGCGAGGATCAGACGTTGGCTCAGGTTGGCGTTTCTTTGCATGACTGCCCCTTAAAGAACGGTGCAGAATCTCAAGTCCATGGAGGTTTTCCCACGTTGGGAGTTGTGAGATGCCCCCTTCAAGGATTCTTCTGCGGGGCATTGAGACCTGTTGGACAGCTCCAGGACATCCCATATGGCATGACTCCAGAGCACCGTTCGAGGATGGAGGCCAGGGAAGCCCGCCTCGCTTTCCAATTGTCTCCTAGCAACAAGATACTTGAGATCGGATGGCTCTGCGGGAGCAACCGTGGTAGCTGATTTGAAATGGACTATCCTGAGTATGGGGCCTAATATGTTTGTGTCCATGAGGGCCTTGGAATGGGGAGGTGTCACCGGGACCCTGAAGTATTCTCCTAAGCTTTTGCCATAGCTCCCATGCACAAGTTTCCTTGTGGAGACGAGATTTGTTCTGATGGGTGCCTCAGGAAACCCCTTATGCTGGTATTGGTATCCAGGATTTTGAGGAGACATGCCTGTAAAACAAAGCAGTGGATCCGATTACGGCCTAGGGTCCTGTCTGGTTCAATCTTCTTCTCTCGGGATATCCATCTATGGAATGAGTGGAGGTAGATGATCCCCTGGTTTCAGACCGCCCTTGGTTGTCCCTGGAGGCTTACACTATTGGGATGGCCTCGTGGTCTTTGAGAGTTCTCCTAATTTGTACGATTTTGGACAATGGAGTGGGCAGAATTCCCATGGATTGGGTAGGCACAGTCCTAATTGTGGCTCCAGGGGCCCCAGCCTGGAGGGTGTGTGGCACAGGACTTTGAGGACAGAAGTCTGAAAACACAAACTCAGCTTAGGTTTGGGGACGTATGTATGGCAGACACAATCTACAAACCATGAGAAGAACTCTTCAGGATATGAAGAAAGAGCGAGTCTGAGGCACTTGTTCAGGCCTTTGTCCCTGGAATTTGTATCAACGATGGCCGTGGAATGTGGAGAGGCCTCATGGGCCATTGACGAAACTTCCTCTCTGTGGATTTGGCCCGGTCCCAATTGTTTTTCGTCAATTGTGAGATGGGAGGACTCCTTTCAGGTTTTTTACCTCAGGTGCCCCAACCAAAGATGAATTCCAAAGCAGAGCCCTGGGGAAGAGTAAAGGGACAACCCAAACTATGGTTAAAAATTGGGGCCTGGGGGCATGGCCGGCCCAATATGCTGTCTCTTCATCCAGCCACTGAGAGGCCTTACTTGAGGACTGGGCTCAGGCTGAGGGTCACAATTTGTGTTTGTGACCAATGTGGCCCGCGATTATGGCCTGGGCCTCATGGGCCACACTGGTTTAAACTACACTGAACTTTGGACAACATGCCAATCACAAGCTCTCTTACCATGGGGAAGGTGTTCTGATTCTGCATCATTTTCAACCCTAGGGCAGTGGTTGGAGATAAGGTCTAGTTCCTGAAACCTGAAAAACCGCAGTTGGGAAGAGATGACGACCTAATGCCATGGCGGGTCTGATGTGCTCACTGTGCGGTCAGCTGCCTGAATGTTGGTCAGGAGGTTCAGGCTCAGGTTGTGTCAGAGAGTGCATTGGTGCCCAGGTTAGACTATATAATTTGGGTACAGTCGAGTGTCGTGTTGGTATATCCTCATTTGAGGTGGCGGGGCAGCTCATTAGGCAAGATTTTTTTTCTAGAGGGCAGGCAGAGTGCTGCATTGTGGGTCCGGAATTGCCAAACGTGAGGGCTTCTGGGCCAGGAGTGTGAGGACAGAAGTATGAGAAGACAAGCTAGACTTGGGCTACAGGCCGAGGGCACGGCAGGTACCCCCTGCAGATCTGAACCAATATCTCATGCATCTGAAGTCACGGCGAGGATCAGACGTTGGCTCAGGTTGGCGTTTCTGTGCATGACTGCCCCTTAAAGAACGGAGCAGAATCTCAAGTCCATGGAGGTTTTCCCACGTTGGGAGTTGTGGGATGCCCCCTCAAGGATTCTTCTGCGGGACATTGAGACCTGTTGGGCAGCTCCAGGACATCCCATATGGCATGACTCCAGAGCACAGTTCGAGGATGGAGGCCAGGGAAGCCAGCCTCGCTTTCCAATTGTCTCCTAGCAACAAGATAATTGAGATCGGAAGGCCCTTCGGGAGCATCCAGGGTGGCTAATTTGAAATGGACTTTCCTGGATGGGGCGAATGTGTGTTTGTGTCCCTGAGGGCCTTGGAATGCGGCAGTGGCACCGGGACCCTGAAGAATTCTCCTAAGCTTTTGACATACTCCCATGCACAAGTTTCCTTGTGGAGACGAGATTTGTTCTGATGGGTGCCTCAGGAAACCCCTTATGCCTGTATTGGAATCCAGGATTTTGAGGAGACATGCCTGTAAAACAAAGCAGTGGATCCGATTACGGCCTAGGGTCCTGTCTGGTTCAATCTTCTTCTCTCGGGATATCCATCTATGGAATGAGTGGAGGTAGATGATCCCCTGGTTTCAGACCGCCTTTTTTTTGTCCCCGCAGACTTACACTATTGGGATGGCCTCGGGGACTTTGGAGAGTTCTCCTAATTTGTACGATTTTGGACAATGGAGTGGGCAGAATTCCCATGGATTGGGTAGGCACAGTCCTAATGTGTGGCTCCAGGGGCCCCAGCCTGGAGGGTGTGTGGCACAGGACTTTGAGGACAGAAGTCTGAAAACACAAACTCAGCTTAGGTTTGGGGACGTATGTATGGCAGGCACAATCTACAAACCATGAGAAGAACTCTTCAGGATATGAAGAAAGAGCGAGTCTGAGGCACTTGTTCAGGCTTTTGTCCCTGGAATTTGTATCAACGATGGCCGTGGAATGTGGAGAGGCCTCATGGGCCATTGACGAAACTTCCTCTCTGTGGATTTGGCCCGGTCCCAATTGTTTTTCGTCAATTGTGAGATGGGAGGTCTCCTTTCAGGTTTTTTACCTCAGGTGCCCCAACCAAAGATGAATTCCAAAGCAGAGCCCTGGAGAAGAGTAAAGGGACAACCCAAACTATGGTTAAAAATTGGGGCCTGGGGGCATGGCCGGCCCAATATGCTGTCTCTTCATCCAGCCACTGAGAGGCCTTACTTGAGGACTGGGCTCAGGCTGAGGGTCACAATTTGTGTTTGTGACCAATGTGGCCCGCGATTATGGCCTGGGCCTCATGGGCCACACTGGTTTAAACTACACTGAACTTTGGACAACATGCCAATCACAAGCTCTCTTACCATGGGGAAGGTGTTCTGATTCTGCATCATTTTCAACCCTAGGGCAGTGGTTGGAGATAAGGTCTAGGTTCTGAAACCTGAAAAACCGCAGTTGGGAAGAGATGATGACCTAATGCCATGGCGGGTCTGATGTGCTCACTGTGCGGTCAGCTGCCTGAATGTTGGTCAGGAGGTTCAGGCTCAGGTTGTGTCAGAGAGTGCATTGGTGCCCAGGTTAGACTATATAATTTGGGTACAGTCGAGTGTCGTGTTGGTATATCCTCATTTGAGGTGGCAGGGCAGCTCATTAGGCAAGATATTTTTTCTAGAGGGCAGGCAGAGTGCTGCATTGTGGGTCCGGAATTGCCAAACGTGAGGGCTTCTGGGCCAGGAGTGTGAGGACAGAAATCTGAGAAGACAAGCTAGACTTGGACTACAGGCCGAGGGCACGGCAGGTACCCCCTGCAGATCTGAACCAATATCTCATGCATCTGAAGTCACGGCGAGGATCAGACGTTGGCTCAGGTTGGCGTTTCTTTGCATGACTGCCCCTTAAAGAACGGTGAAGAATCTCAAGTCCATGGAGGTTTTCCCACGTTGGGAGTTGTGAGATGCCCCCTTCAAGGATTCTTCTGCGGGGCATTGAGACCTGTTGGACAGCTCCAGGACATCCCATATGGCATGACTCCAGAGCACCGTTCGAGGATGGAGGCCAGGGAAGCCCGCCTCGCTTTCCAATTGTCTCCTAGCAACAAGATACTTGAGATCGGATGGCTCTGCGGGAGCAACCGTGGTAGCTGATTTGAAATGGACTATCCTGAGTATGGGGCCTAAAGTATGTTTGTGTCCATGAGGGCCTTGGAATGGGGAGGTGTCACCGGGACCCTGAAGTATTCTCCTAAGCTTTTGCCATAGCTCCCATGCACAAGTTTCCTTGTGGAGACGAGATTTGTTCTGATGGGTGCCTCAGGAAACCCCTTATGCTGGTATTGGTATCCAGGATTTTGAGGAGACATGCCTGTAAAACAAAGCAGTGGATCCGATTACGGCCTAGGGTCCTGTCTGGTTCAATCTTCTTCTCTCGGGATATCCATCTATGGAATGAGTGGAGGTAGATGATCCCCTGGTTTCAGACCGCCCTTGGTTGTCCCCGGAGGCTTACACTATTGGGATGGCCTCGTGGTCTTTGAGAGTTCTCCTAATTTGTACGATTTTGGACAATGGAGTGGGCAGAATTCCCATGGATTGGGTAGGCACAGTCCTAATGTGTGGCTCCAGGGGCCCCATCCTGGAGGGTGTGTGGCACAGGACTTTGAGGACAGAAGTCTGAAAACACAAACTCAGCTTAGGTTTGGGGACGTATGTATGGCAGACACAATCTACAAACCATGAGAAGAACTCTTCAGGATATGAAGAAAGAGCGAGTCTGAGGCACTTGTTCAGGCCTTTGTCCCTGGAATTTGTATCAACGATGGCCGTGGAATGTGGAGAGGCCTCATGGGCCATTGACGAAACTTCCTCTCTGTGGATTTGGCCCGGTCCCAATTGTTTTTCGTCAATTGTGAGATGGGAGGACTCCTTTCAGGTTTTTTACCTCAGGTGCCCCAACCAAAGATGAATTCCAAAGCAGAGCCCTGGGGAAGAGTAAAGGGACAACCCAAACTATGGTTAAAAATTGGGGCCTGGGGGCATGGCCGGCCCAATATGCTGTCTCTTCATCCAGCCACTGAGAGGCCTTACTTGAGGACTGGGCTCAGGCTGAGGGTCACAATTTGTGTTTGTGACCAATGTGGCCCGCGATTATGGCCTGGGCCTCATGGGCCACACTGGTTTAAACTACACTGAACTTTGGACAACATGCCAATCACAAGCTCTCTTACCATGGGGAAGGTGTTCTGATTCTGCATCATTTTCAACCCTAGGGCAGTGGTTGGAGATAAGGTCTAGTTCCTGAAACCTGAAAAACCGCAGTTGGGAAGAGATGACGACCTAATGCCATGGCGGGTCTGATGTGCTCACTGTGCGGTCAGCTGCCTGAATGTTGGTCAGGAGGTTCAGGCTCAGGTTGTGTCAGAGAGTGCATTGGTGCCCAGGTTAGACTATATAATTTGGGTACAGTCGAGTGTCGTGTTGGTATATCCTCATTTGAGGTGGCGGGGCAGTTCATTAGGCAAGATTTTTTTTTGTAGAGGGCAGGCAGAGTGCTGCATTGTGGGTCCGGAATTGCCAAACGTGAGGGCTTCTGGGCCAGGAGTGTGAGGACAGAAGTCTGAGAAGACAAGCTAGACTTGGGCTACAGGCCGAGGGCATGGCAGGTACCCCCTGCAGATCTGAACCAATATCTCATGCATCTGAAGTCACGGCGAGGATCAGACGTTGGCTCAGGTTGGCGTTTCTGTGCATGACTGCCCCTTAAAGAACGGAGCAGAATCTCAAGTCCATGGAGGTTTTCCCACGTTGGGAGTTGTGGGATGCCCCCTTCAAGGATTCTTCTGCGGGACATTGAGACCTGTTGGGCAGCTCCAGGACATCCCATATGGCTTGACTCCAGAGCACCGTTCGAGGATGGAGGCCAGGGAAGCCCGCCTCGCTTTCCAATTGTCTCCTAGCAACAAGATACTTGAGATCGGATGGCTCTGCGGGAGCAACCGTGGTAGCTGATTTGAAATGGACTATCCTGAGTATGGGGCCTAATGTATGTTTGTGTCCATGAGGGCCTTGGAATGGGGAGGTGTCACCGGGACCCTGAAGTATTCTCCTAAGCTTTTGCCATAGCTCCCATGCACAAGTTTCCTTGTGGAGACGAGATTTGTTCTGATGGGTGCCTCAGGAAACCCCTTATGCTGGTATTGGTATCCAGGATTTTGAGGAGACATGCCTGTAAAACAAAGCAGTGGATCCGATTACGGCCTAGGGTCCTGTCTGGTTCAATCTTCTTCTCTCGGGATATCCATCTATGGAATGAGTGGAGGTAGATGATCCCCTGGTTTCAGACCGCCTTTTTTTTGTCCCCGGAGACTTACACTATTGAGATCGCCTCGGGGACTTCGGAGAGTTCTCCTAATTTGTACGATTTTGGACAATGGAGTGGGCAGAATTCCCATGGATTGGGTAGGCACAGTCCTAATGTGTGGCTCCAGGGGCCCCAGCCTGGAGGGTGTGTGGCACAGGACTTTGAGGACAGAAGTCTGAAAACACAAACTCAGCTTACGTTTGGGGACGTATGTATGGCAGGCACAATCTAAAAACCATGAGAAGAACTCTTCAGGATATGAAGAAAGAGCGAGTCTGAGGCACTTGTTCAGGCTTTTGTCCCTGGAATTTGTATCAACGATGGCCGTGGAATGTGGAGAGGCCTCATGGGCCATTGACGAAACTTCCTCTCTGTGGATTTGGCCTGGTCCCAATTGTTTTTCGTCAATTGTGAGATGGGAGGTCTCCTTTTAGGTTTTTTACCTCAGGTGCCCCAACCAAAGATGAATTCCAAAGCAGAGCCCTGGGGAAGAGTAAAGGGACAACCCAAACTATGGTTAAAAATTGGGGCCTGGGGGCTTGGCCGGCCCAATATGCTGTCTCTTCATCCAGCCACTGAGAGGCCTTACTTGAGGACGGGGCTCAGGCTGAGGGTCACAATTTGTGTTTGTGACCAATGTGGCCCGCGATTATGGCCTGGGCCTCATGGGCCACACTGGTTTAAACTACACTGAACTTTGGACAACATGCCAATCACAAGCTCTCTTACCATGGGGAAGGTGTTCTGATTCTGCATCATTTTCAACCCTAGGGCAGTGGTTGGAGATAAGGTCTAGTTCCTGAAACCTGAAAAACCGCACTTGGGACGAGATGACGACCTAATGCCATGGCGGGTCTGATGTGCTCACTGTGCGGTCAGCTGCCTGAATATTGGTCAGGAGGTTCAGGCTCTGGTTGTGTCAGAGAGTGCATTGGTGCCCAGGTTAGACTATATAATTTGGGTACAGTCGAGTGTCGTGTTGGTATATCCTCATTTGAGGTGGCGGGGCAGCTCATTAGGCAAGATATTTTTTCTAGAGGGCAGGCAGAGTGCTGCATTGTGGGTCCGGAATTGCCAAACGTGAGGGCTTCTGGGCCAGGAGTGTGAGGACAGAAGTCTGAGAAGACAAGCTAGACTTGGGCTACAGGCCGAGGGCACGGCAGGTACCCCCTGCAGATCTGAACCAATATCTCATGCATCTGAAGTCACAGCGAGGATCAGACGTTGGCTCAGGTTGGCGTTTCTGTGCATGACTACCCCTTAAAGAACGGAGCAGAATCTCAAGTCCATGGAGGTTTTCCCACGTTGGGAGTTGTGAGATGCCCCCTTCAAGGATTCTTCTGCAGGACATTGAGACCTGTTGGGCTGATCCAGGACATCCCATATGGCATGACTCCAGAGCACCGTTCGAGGATGGAGGCCAGGGAAGCCCGCCTCGCTTTCCAATTGTCTCCTAGCAACAAGATACTTTAGATCGGATGGCTCTGCGGGAGCAACCGTGGTAGCTGATTTGAAATGGACTATCCTGAGTATGGGGCCTAATGTATGTTTGTGTCCATGAGGGCCTTGGAATGGGGAGCTGTCACCGGGACCCTGAAGTATTCTCCTAAGCTTTTGACATAGCTCCCATGCACAAGTTTCCTTGTGGAGACGAGATTTGTTCTGATGGGTGCCTCAGGAAACCCCTTATGCTGGTATTGGAATCCAGGATTTTGAGGAGACATGCCTGTAAAACAAAGCAGTGGATCCGATTACGGCCTAGGGTCCTGTCTGGTTCAATCTTCTTCTCTCGGGATATCCATCTATGGAATGAGTGGAGGTAGATGATCCCCTGGTTTCAGAACGCCTTTTTTTTGTCCCCGGAGACTTACACTATTGGGATGGCCTCGGGGACTTCGGAGAGTTCTCCTAATTTGTACGATTTTGGACAATGGAGTGGGCAGAATTCCCATGGATTGGGTAGGCACAGTCCTAATGTGTGGCTCCAGGGGCCCCAGCCTGGAGGGTGTGTGGCACAGGACTTTGAGGACAGAAGTCTGAAAACACAAACTCAGCTTAGGTTTGGGGACGTATGTATGGCAGGCACAATCTACAAACCATGAGAAGAACTCTTCAGGATATGAAGAAAGAGCCAGTCTGAGGCACTTGTTCAGGCTTTTGTCCCTGGAATTTGTATCAACGATGGCCGTGGAATGTGGAGAGGCCTCATGGGCCAATGACGAAACTTCCTCTCTGTGGATTTGGCCCGGTCCCAATTGTTTTTCGTCAATTGTGAGATGGGAGGTCTCTTTTCAGGTTTTTTACCTCAGGTGCCCCAACCAAAGATGAATTCCAAAGCAGAGACCTGGGGAAGAGTAAAGGGACAACCCAAACTACGGTTAAAAATTGGGGCCTGGGGGCTTGGCCGGCCCAATATGCTGTCTCTTCATCCAGCCACTGAGAGGCCTTACTTGAGGACAGGGCTCAGGCTGAGGGTCACAATTTGTGTTTGTGACCAATGTGGCCCGCGATTATGGCCTGGGCCTCATGGGCCACACTGGTTTAAACTACACTGAACTTTGGACAACATGCCAATCACAAGCTCTCTTACCATGGGGAAGGTGTTCTGATTCTGCATCATTTTCAACCCTAGGGCAGTGGTTGGAGATAAGGTCTAGGTTCTGAAACCTGAAAAACCGCAGTTGGGAAGAGATGACGACCTAATGCCATGGCGGGTCTGATGTGCTCACTGTGCGGTCAGCTGCCTGAATGTTGGTCAGGAGGTTCAGGCTCAGGTTGTGTCAGAGATTGCATTGGTGCCCAGGTTAGACTATATAATTTGGGTACAGTCGATTGTCGTGTTGGTATATCCTCATTTGAGGTGGCGGGGCTGCTCATTAGGCAAGATATTTTTCTAGTGGGCAGGCAGAGTGCTGCATTGTGGGTCCGGAATTGCCAAACGTGAGGGCTTCTGGGCCAGGAGTGTGAGGACAGAAGTCTGAGAAGACAAGCTAGACTTGGGCTACAGGCCGAGGGCACGGCAGGTACCCCCTGCAGATCTGAATATCTCATGCATCTGAATATCTCATTCATCTGACGTCACAGCGAGGATCAGACGTTGGCTCAGGTTGGCGTTTCTGTGCATGACTGCCCCTTAAAGAACGGAGCAGAATCTCAAGTCCATGAAGGTTTTCCCACGTTGGGAGTTGTGAGATGCCCCCTTCAAGGATTCTTCTGCGGGACATTGAAACCTGTTGGGCAGCTCCAGAACATCCCATATGGCATGACTCCAGAGCACCGTTCGAGGATGGAGGCCAGGGAAGCCCGCCTCGCTTTCCAATTGTCTCCTAGCAACAAGATACTTGAGATCGGATGGCTCTGCGGGAGCAACCGTGGTAGCTGATTTGAAATGGACTATCCTGAGTATGGGGCCTAATGTATGTTTGTGTCCATGAGGGCCTTGGAATGGGGAGGTGTCACCGGGACCCTGAAGTATTCTCCTAAGCTTTTGACATAGCTCCCATGCACAAGTTTCCTTGTGGAGACGAGATTTGTTCTGATGGGTGCCTCAGGAAACCCCTTATGCTGGTATTGGAATCCAGGATTTTGAGGAGACATGCCTATAAAACAAAGTAGTGGATCCGATTACGGCCTAGGGTCCTGTCTGGTTCAATCTTCTTCTCTCGGGATATCCATCTATGGAATGAGTGGAGGTAGATGATCCCCTGGTTTCAGACCGCCTTTTTTTTGTCCCCGGAGACTTACACTATTGGGATGGCCTCGGGGACTTTGGAGAGTTCTCCTAATTTGTACGATTTTGGACAATGGAGTGGGCAGAATTCCCATGGATTGGGTAGGCACAGTCCTAATGTGTGGCTCCAGGGGCCCCAGCCTGGAGGGTGTGTGGCACAGGACTTTGAGGACAGAAGTCTGAAAACACAAACTCAGCTTAGGTTTGGGGACGTATGTATGGCAGGCACAATCTACAAACCATGAGAAGAACTCTTCAGGATATGAAGAAAGAGCGAGTCTGAGGCACTTGTTCAGGCTTTTGTCCCTGGAATTTGTATCAACGATGGCGGTGGAATATGGAGAGGCCTCATGGGCCATTGACGAAACTTCCTCTCTGTGGATTTGGCCCGGTCCCAATTGTTTTTCGTCAATTGTGAGATGGGAGGTCTCCTTTCAGGTTTTTTACCTCAGGTGCCCCAACCAAAGATGAATTCCAAAGCAGAGCCCTGGGGAAGAGTAAAGGGACAACCCAAACTATGGTTAAAAATTGGGGCCTGGGGGCTTGGCCGGCCCAATATGCTGTCTCTTCATCCAGCCACTGAGAGGCCTTACTTGAGGACTGGGCTCAGGCTGAGGGTCACAATTTGTGTTTGTGACCAATGTGGCCCGCGATTATGGCCTGGGCCTCATGGGCCACACTGGTTTAAACTACACTGAACTTTGGACAACATGCCAATCACAAGATCTCTTCCCATGGGGAAGATGTTCTGATTCTGCATCATTTTCAACCCTAGGGCAGTGGTTGGAGATAAGGTCTACGTTCTGAAACCTGAAAAACCGCAGTTGGGAAGAGATGACGACCTAATGCCATGGCGGGTCTGATGTGCTCACTGTGCGGTTAGCTGCCTGAATGTTGGTCAGGAGGTTCAGGCTCAGGTTGTGTCAGAGATTGCATTGGTGCCCAGGTTAGACTATATAATTTGGGTACAGTCGAGTGTCGTGTTGGTATATCCTCATTTGAGGTGGCGGGGCAGCTCATTAGGCAAGATATTTTTTCTAGAGGGCAGGCTGAGTGCTGCATTGTGGGTCCGGAATTGCCAAACGTGAGGGCTTCTGGGCCAGGAGTGTGAGGACAGAAGTCTGAGAAGACAAGCTAGACTTGGGCTACAGGCCGAGGGCACGGCAGGTACCCCCTGCAGATCTGAACCAATATCTCATGCATCTGAAGTCACGGCGAGGATCAGACGTTGGCTCAGGTTGGCGTTTCTGTGCATCACTGCCCCTTAAAGAACGGAGCAGAATCTCAAGTCCATGGAGGTTTTCCCACGTTGGGAGTTGTGGGATGCCCCCTCAAGGATTCTTCTGCCGGACATTGAGACCTGTTGGGCAGCTCCAGGACATCCCATATGGCATGACTCCAGAGCACAGTTCGAGGATGGAGGCCAGGGAAGCCAGCCTCGCTTTCCAATTGTCTCCTAGCAACAAGATAATTGAGATCGGAAGGCCCTGCGGGAGCATCCAGGGTGGCTAATTTGAAATGGACTTTCCTGGATGGGGCGAATGTGTGTTTGTGTCCCTGAGGGCCTTGGAATGCGGCAGTGGCACCGGGACCCTGAAGAATTCTCCTAAGCTTTTGACATACTCCCATGCACAAGTTTCCTTGTGGAGACGAGATTTGTTCTGATGGGTGCCTAAGGAAACCCCTTATGCTGGTATTGGAATCCAGGATTTTGAGGAGACATGCCTGTAAAACAAAGCAGTGGATCCGATTACGGCCTAGGGTCCTGTCTGGTTCAATCTTCTTCTCTCGGGATATCCATCTATGGAATGAGTGGAGGTAGATGATCCCCTGGTTTCAGACCGCCTTTTTTTTGTCCCCGGAGACTTACACTATTGGGATGGCCTCGGGGACTTTGGAGAGTTCTCCCAATTTGTACGATTTTGGACAATGGAGTGGGCAGAATTCCCATGGATTGGGTAGGCACAGTCCTAATGTGTGGCTCCAGGGGCCCCAGCCTGGAGGGTGTGTGGCACAGGACTTTGAGGACAGAAGTCTGAAAACACAAACTCAGCTTAGGTTTGGGGACGTATGTATGGCAGGCACAATCTACAAACCATGAGAAGAACTCTTCAGGATATGAAGAAAGAGCGAGTCTGAGGCACTTGTTCAGGCTTTTGTCCCTGGAATTTGTATCAACGATGGCCGTGGAATGTGGAGAGGCCTCATGGGCCATTGACGAAACTTCCTCTCTGTGGATTTGGCCCGGTCCCAATTGTTTTTCGTCAATTGTGAGATGGGAGGTCTCCTTTCAGGTTTTTTACCTCAGGTGCCCCAACCAAAGATGAATTCCAAAGCAGAGACCTGGGGAAGAGTAAAGGGACAACCCAAACTATGGTTAAAAATTGGGGCCTGGGGGCATGGCCGGCCCAATATGCTGTCTCTTCATCCAGCCACTGAGAGGCCTTACTTGAGGACTGGGCTCAGGCTGAGGGTCACAATTTGTGTTTGTGACCAATGTGGCCCGCGATTATGGCCTGGGCCTCATGGGCCACACTGGTTTAAACTACACTGAACTTTGGACAACATGCCAATCACAAGCTCTCTTACCATGGGGAAGGTGTTCTGATTCTGCATCATTTTCAACCCTAGGGCAGTGGTTGGAGATAAGGTCTAGTTCCTGAAACCTGAAAAACCGCAGTTGGGAAGAGATGACGACCTAATGCCATGGCGGGTCTGATGTGCTCACTGTGCGGTCAGCTGCCTGAATGTTGGTCAGGAGGTTCAGGCTCTGGTTGTGTCAGAGAGTGCATTGGTGCCCAGGTTAGACTATATAATATGGGTACAGTCGAGTGTCGTGTTGGTATATCCTCATTTGAGGTGGCGGGGCAGCTCATTAGGCAAGATATTTTTTCTAGAGGGCAGGCAGAGTGCTGCATTGTGGGTCCGGAATTGCCAAACGTGAGGGCTTCTGGGCCAGGAGTGTGAGGACAGAAGTCTGAGAAGACAAGCTAGACTTGGGCTACAGGCCGAGGGCACGGCAGGTACCCCCTGCAGATCTGAACCAATATCTCATGCATCTGAAGTCACAGCGAGGATCAGACGTTGGCTCAGGTTGGCGTTTCTGTGCATGACTACCCCTTAAAGAACGGAGCAGAATCTCAAGTCCATGGAGGTTTTCCCACGTTGGGAGTTGTGAGATGCCCCCTTCAAGGATTCTTCTGCAGGACATTGAGACCTGTTGTGCTGATCCAGGACATCCCATATGGCATGAATCCAGAACACCGTTCGAGGATGGAGGCCAGGGAAGCCCGCCTCGCTTTCCAATTGTCTCCTAGCAACAAGATACTTGAGATCGGATGGCTCTGCGGGAGCAACCATGGTAGCTGATTTGAAATGGACTATCCTGATTATGGGGCCTAATGTATGTTTGTGTCCATGAGGGCCTTGGAATGGGGAGGTGTCACCGGGACCCTGAAGTATTCTCCTAAGCTTTTGACATAGCTCCCATGCACAAGTTTCCTTGTGGAGACGAGATTTGTTCTGATGGGTGCCTCAGGAAACCCCTTATGCTGGTATTGGAATCCAGGATTTTGAGGAGACATGCCTGTAAAACAAAGCAGTGGATCCGATTACGGCCTAGGGTCCTGTCTGGTTCAATCTTCTTCTCTCGGGATATCCATCTATGGAATGAGTGGAGGTAGATGATCCCCTGGTTTCAGACCGCCTTTTTTTTGTCCCCGGAGACTTACACTATTGGGATGGCCTCGGGGACTTCGGAGAGTTCTCCTAATTTGTACGATTTTGGACAATGGAGTGGGCAGAATTCCCATGGATTGGGTAGGCACAGTCCTAATGTGTGGCTCCAGGGGACCCAGCCTGGAGGGTGTGTGGCACAGGACTTTGAGGACAGAAGTCTGAAAACACAAACTCAGCTTAGGTTTGGGGACGTATGTATGGCAGGCACAATCTACAAACCATGAGAAGAACTCTTCAGGATATGAAGAAAGAGCGAGTCTGAGGCACTTGTTCAGGCTTTTGTCCCTGGAATTTGTATCAACGATGGCCGTGGAATGTGGAGAGGCCTCATGGGCCATTGACGAAACTTCCTCTCTGTGGATTTGGCCCGGTCCCAATTGTTTTTCGTCAATTGTGAGATGGGAGGTCTCCTTTCAGGTTTTTTACCTCAGGTGCCCCAACCAAAGATGAATTCCAAAGCAGAGCCCTGGAGAAGAGTAAAGGGACAACCCAAACTATGGTTAAAAATTGGGGCCTGGGGGCATGGCCGGCCCAATATGCTGTCTCTTCATCCAGCCACTGAGAGGCCTTACTTGAGGACTGGGCTCAGGCTGAGGGTCACAATTTGTGTTTGTGACCAATGTGGCCCGCGATTATGGCCTGGGCCTCATGGGCCACACTGGTTTAAACTACACTGAACTTTGGACAACATGCCAATCACAAGCTCTCTTACCATGGGGAAGGTGTTCTGATTCTGCATCATTTTCAACCCTAGGGCAGTGGTTGGAGATAAGGTCTAGGTTCTGAAACCTGAAAAACCGCAGTTGGGAAGAGATGACGACCTAATGCCATGGCGGGTCTGATGTGCTCACTGTGCGGTCAGCTGCCTGAATGTTGGTCAGGAGGTTCAGGCTCAGGTTGTGTCAGAGATTGCATTGGTGCCCAGGTTAGACTATATAATTTGGGTACAGTCGAGTGTCGTGTTGGTATATCCTCATTTGAGGTGGCGGGGCAGCTCATTAGGCAAGATATTTTTTCTAGAGGGCAGGCAGAGTGCTGCATTGTGGGTCCGGAATTGCCAAACGTGAGGGCTTCTGGGCCAGGAGTGTGAGGACAGAAGTCTGAGAAGACAAGCTAGACTTGGGCTACAGGCCGAGGGCACGGCAGGTACCCCCTGCAGATCTGAATATCTCATGCATCTGAATATCTCATGCATCTGAAGTCACGGCGAGGATCAGACGTTGGCTCAGGTTGGCGTTTCTGTGCATGACTGCCCCTTAAAGAACGGAGCAGAATCTCAAGTCCATGGAGGTTTTCCCACGTTGGGAGTTGTGAGATGCCCCCTTCAAGGATTCTTCTGCGGGACATTGAAACCTGTTGGGCAGCTCCAGAACATCCCATATGGCATGACTGCAGAGCACCGTTCGAGGATGGAGGCCAGGGAAGCCCGCCTCGCTTTCCAATTGTCTCCTAGCAACAAGATACTTGAGATCGGATGGCTCTGCGGGAGCAACCGTGGTAGCTGATTTGAAATGGACTATCCTGAGTATGGGGCCTAATGTATGTTTGTGTCCATGAGGGCCTTGGAATGGGGAGGTGTCACCGGGACCCTGAAGTATTCTCCTAAGCTTTTGACATAGCTCCCATGCACAAGTTTCCTTGTGGAGACGAGATTTGTTCTGATGGGTGCCTCAGGAAACCCCTTATGCTGGTATTGGAATCCAGGATTTTGAGGAGACATGCCTGTAAAACAAAGCAGTGGATCCGATTACGGCCTAGGGTCCTGTCTGGTTCAATCTTCTTCTCTCGGGATATCCATCTATGGAATGAGTGGAGGTAGATGATCCCCTGGTTTCAGACCGCCTTTTTTTTGTCCCCGGAGACTTACACTATTGGGATGGCCTCGGGGACTTTGGAGAGTTCTCCTAATTTGTACGATTTTGGACAATGGAGTGGTCAGAATTCCCATGGATTGGGTAGGCACAGTCCTAATGTGTGGCTCCAGGGGCCCCAGCCTGGAGGGTGTGTGGCACAGGACTTTGAGGACAGAAGTCTGAAAACACAAACTCAGCTTAGGTTTGGGGACGTATGTATGGCAGGCACAATCTACAAACCATGAGAAGAACTCTTCAGGATATGAAGAAAGAGCGAGTCTGAGGCACTTGTTCAGGCTTTTGTCCCTGGAATTTGTATCAACGATGGCCGTGGAATGTGGAGAGGCCTCATGGGCCATTGACGAAACTTCCTCTCTGTGGACTTGGCCCGGTCCCAATTGTTTTTCGTCAATTGTGAGATGGGAGGTCTCCTTTCAGGTTTTTTACCTCAGGTGCCCCAACCAAAGATGAATTCCAAAGCAGAGCCCTGGGGAAGAGTAAAGGGACAACCCAAACTATGGTTAAAAATTGGGGCCTGGGGGCTTGGCCGGCCCAATATGCTGTCTCTTCATCCAGCCACTGAGAGGCCTTACTTGAGGACTGGGCTCAGGCTGAGGGTCACAATTTGTGTTTGTGACCAATGTGGCCCGCGATTATGGCCTGGGCCTCATGGGCCACACTGGTTTAAACTACACTGAACTTTGGACAACATGCCAATCACATGCTCTCTTCCCATGGGGAAGATGTTCTGATTCTGCATCATTTTCAACCCTAGGGCAGTGGTTGGAGATAAGGTCTAGGTTCTGAAACCTGAAAAACCGCAGTTGGGAAGAGATGACGACCTAATGCCATGGCGGGTCTGATGTGCTCACTGTGCGGTCAGCTGCCTGAATGTTGGTCAGGAGGTTCAGGCTCAGGTTGTGTCAGAGAGTGCATTGGTGCCCAGGTTAGACTATATAATTTGGGTACAGTCGAGTGTCGTGTTGGTATATCCTCATTTGAGGTGGCGGGGCAGCTCATTAGGCAAGATATTTTTTCTAGAGGGCAGGCAGAGTGCTGCATTGTGGGTCCGGAATTGCCAAACGTGAGGGCTTCTGGGCCAGGAGTGTGAGGACAGAAGTCTGAGAAGACAAGCTAGACTTGGGCTACAGGCCGAGGGCACGGCAGGTACCCCCTGCAGATCTGAACCAATATCTCATGCATCTGAAGTCACGGCGAGGATCAGACGTTGGCTCAGGTTGGCGTTTCTGTGCATGACTGCCCCTTAAAGAACGGAGCAGAATCTCAAGTCCATGGAGGTTTTCCCACGTTGGGAGTTGTGGGATGCCCCCTCAAGGATTCTTCTGCGGGACATTGAGACCTGTTGGGCAGCTCCAGGACATCCCATATGGCATGACTCCAGAGCACAGTTCGAGGATGGAGGCCAGGGAAGCCAGCCTCGCTTTCCAATTGTCTCCTAGCAACAAGATAATTGAGATCGGAAGGCCCTGCGGGAGCATCCAGGGTGGCTAATTTGAAATGGACTTTCCTGGATGGGGCGAATGTGTGTTTGTGTCCCTGAGGGCCTTGGAATGCGGCAGTGGCACCGGGACCCTGAAGAATTCTCCTAAGCTTTTGACATACTCCCATGCACAAGTTTCCTTGTGGAGACGAGATTTGTTCTGATGGGTGCCTCAGGAAACCCCTTATGCTGGTATTGGTATCCAGGATTTTGAGGATACATGCCTGTAAAACAAAGCAGTGGATCCGATTACGGCCTAGGGTCCTGTCTGGTTCAATCTTCTTCTCTCGGGATATCCATCTATGGAATGAGTGGAGGTAGATGATCCCCTGGTTTCAGACCGCCTTTTTTTTTGTCCCCGGAGGCTTACACTATTGGGATGGCCTCGGGGACTTTGGAGAGTTCTCCCAATTTGTACGATTTTGGACAATGGAGTGGGCAGAATTCCCATGGATTGGGTAGGCACAGTCCTAATGTGTGGCTCCAGGGGCCCCAGCCTGGAGGTTGTGTGGCACAGGACTTTGAGGACTGAAGTCTGAAAACACAAACTCAGCTTAGGTTTGGGGACGTATGTATGGCAGGCACAATCTACAAACCATGAGAAGAACCCTTCAGGATATGAAGAAAGAGCGAGTCTGAGGCACTTGTTCAGGCTTTTGTCCCTGGAATTTGTATCAACGATGGCCGTGGAATGTGGAGAGGCCTCATGGGCCATTGAAAAACTTCCTCTCTGTGGATTTGGCCCGGTCCCAATTGTTTTTCGTCAATTGTGAGATGGGAGTTCTCCTTTCAGGTTTTTTACCTCAGGTGCCCCAACCAAAGATGAATTCCAAAGCAGAGCCCTGGGGAAGAGTAAAGGGACAACCCAAACTATGGTTAAAAATTGGGGCCTGGGGGCATGGCCGGCCCAATATGCTGTCTCTTTTTCCAGCCACTGAGAGGCCTTACTTGAGGACTGGGCTCAGGCTGAGGGTCACAATTTGTGTTTGTGACCAATGTGGCCCGCGATTATGGCCTGGGCCTCATGGGCCACACTGGTTTAAACTACACTGAACTTTGGACAACATGCCAATCACAAGCTCTCTTACCATGGGGAAGGTGTTCTGATTCTGCATCATTTTCAACCCTAGGGCAGTGGTTGGAGATAAGGTCTAGGTTCTGAAACCTGAAAAACCGCAGTTGGGAAGAGATGACGACCTAATGCCATGGCGGGTCTGATGTGCTCACTGTGCGGTCAGCTTCCTGAATGTTGGTCAGGAGGTTCAGGCTCAGGTTGTGTCAGAGAGTGCATTGGTGCCCAGGTTAGACTATATAATTTGGGTACAGTCGAGTGTCGTGTTGGTATATCCTCATTGGAGGTGGCGGGGCTGCTCATTAGGCAAGATATTTTTTCTAGAGGGCAGGCACAGTGCTGCATTGTGGGTCCGGAATAGCCAAACGTGATGGCTTCTGGGCCAGGAGTGTGAGGACAGAAGTCTGAGAAGACAAGCTAGACTTGGGCTACAGGCCGAGGGCACGGCAGGTACCCCCTGCAGATCTGAACCAATATCTCATGCATCTTAAGTCACGGCGAGGATCAGACGTTGGCTCAGGTTGGCGTTTCTGTGCATGACTGCCCCTTAAAGAACGGAGCAGAATCTCAAGTCCATGGAGGTTTTCCCACGTTGGGAGTTGTGAGATGCCCCCTTCAAGGATTCTTCTGCGGGACATTGAGACCTGTTGGGCAGCTCCAGGACATCCCATATGGCATGACTCCAGAGCACCGTTCGAGGATGGAGGCCAGGGAAGCCCGCCTCGCTTTCCAATTGTCTCCTAGCAACAAGATACTTGAGATCGGATGGCTCTGCGGGAGCAACCGTGGTAGCTGATTTGAAATGGACTATCCTGAGTATGGGGCCTAATGTATGTTTGTGTCCATGAGGGCCTTGGAATGGGGAGGTGTCACCGGGACCCTGAAGTATTCTCCTAAGCTTTTGACATAGCTCCCATGCACAAGTTTCCTTGTGGAGACGAGATTTGTTCTGATGGGTGCCTCAGGAAACCCCTTATGCTGGTATTGGTATCCAGGATTTTGAGGAGACATGCCTGTAAAACAAAGCAGTGGATCCGATTACGGCCTAGGGTCCTGTCTGGTTCAATCTTCTTCTCTCGGGATATCCATCTATGGAATGAGTGGAGGTAGATGATCCCCTGGTTTCAGTCCGCCCTTGGTTGTCCCCAGAGGCTTACACTATTGGGATGGCCTCGGGGACTTTGGAGAGTTCTCCTAATTTGTACGATTTTGGACAATGGAGTGGGCAGAATTCCCATGGATTGGGTAGGCACAGTCCTAATGTGTGGCTCCAGGGGCCCCAGCCTGGAGGGTGTGTGGCACAGGACATTGAGGACAGAAGTCTGAAAACACAAACTCAGCTTACGTTTGGGGACGTATGTATGGCAGGCACAATCTACAAACCATGAGAAGAACTCTTCAGGATATGAAGAAAGAGCGAGTCTGAGGCACTTGTTCAGGCTTTTGTCCCTGGAATTTGTATCAACGATGGCCGTGGAATGTGGAGAGGCCTCATGGGCCATTGACGAAACTTCCTCTCTGTGGATTTGGCCCGGTCCCAATTGTTTTTCGTCAATTGTGAGATGGGAGGTCTCCTTTCAGGGTTTTTACCTCAGGTGCCCCAACCAAAGATGAATTCCAAAGCAGAGCCCTGGGGAAGAGTAAAGGGACAACCCAAACTATGGTTAAAAATTGGGGCCTGGGGGCTTGGCCGGCCCAATATGCTGTCTCTTCATCCAGCCACTGAGAGGCCTTACTTGAGGACTGGGCTCAGGCTGAGGGTCACAATTTGTGTTTGTGACCAATGTGGCCCGCGATTATGGCCTGGGCCTCATGGGCCACACTGGTTTAAACTACACTGAACTTTGGACAACATGCCAATCACAAGCTCTCTTCCCATGGGGAAGGTGTTCTGATTCTGCATCATTTTCAACCCTAGGGCAGTGGTTGGAGATAAGGTCTAGTTCCTGAAACCTGAAAAACCGCAGTTGGGAAGAGATGAGGACCTAATGCCATGGCGGGTCTGATGTGCTCACTGTGCGGTCAGCTGCCTGAATGTTGGTCAGGAGGTTCAGGCTCAGGTTGTGTCAGAGAGTGCATTGGTGCCCAGGTTAGACTATATAATTTGGGTACAGTCGAGTGTCGTGTTGGTATATCCTCATTTGAGGTGGCGGGGCAGCTCATTAGGCAAGATATTTTTTCTAGAGGGCAGGCAGAGTGCTGCATTGTGGGTCCGGAATTGCCAAACGTGAGGGCTTCTGGGCCAGGAGTGTGAGGACAGAAGTCTGAGAAGACAAGCTAGACTTGGGCTACAGGCCGAGGGCACGGCAGGTACCCCCTGCAGATCTGAACCAATATCTCATGCATCTGAAGTCACGGCGAGGATCAGACGTTGGCTCAGGTTGGCGTTTCTGTGCATGACTGCCCCTTAAAGAACGGAGCAGAATCTCAAGTCCATGGAGGTTTTCCCACGTTGGGAGTTGTGGGATGCCCCCTTCAAGGATTCTTCTGCGGGACATTGAGACCTGTTGGGCAGCTCCAGGACATCCCATATGGAATGACTCCAGAGCACAGTTCGAGGATGGAGGCCAGGGAAGCCCGCCTCGCTTTCCAATTGTCTCCTAGCAACAAGATAATTGAGATCGGAAGGCCCTGCTGGAGCATCCAGGGTGGCTAATTTGAAATGGACTTTCCTGGATGGGGCGAATGTGTGTTTGTGTCCCTGAGGGCCTTGGAATGCGGCAGTGGCACTGGGACTCTGAAGTATTCTCCTAAGCTTTTGACATAGCTCCCATGCACAAGTTTCCTTGTGGAGACGAGATTTGTTCTGATGGGTGCCTCAGGAAACCCCTTATGCTGGTATTGGTATCCAGGATTTTGAGGAGACATGCCTGTAAAACAAAGCAGTGGATCCGATTACGGCCTAGGGTCCTGTCTGGTTCAATCTTCTTCTCTCGGGTTATCCATCTATGGAATGAGTGGAGGTAGATGATCCCCTGGTTTCAGACCGCCTTTTTTTTGTCCCCGGAGACTTACACTATTGGGATGGCCTCGGGGACTTTGGAGAGTTCTCCTAATTTGTACGATTTTGGACAATGGAGTGGGCAGAATTCCCATGGATTGGGTAGGCACAGTCCTAATGTGTGGCTCCAGGGGCCCCAGCCTGGAGGGTGTGTGGCACAGGACAATGAGGACAGAAGTCTGAAAACACAAACTCAGCTTAGGTTTGGGGACGTATGTATGGCAGGCACAATCTACAAACCATGAGAAGAACTCTTCAGGATATGAAGAAAGAGCGAGTCTGAGGCACTTGTTCAGGCTTTTGTCCCTGGAATTTGTATCAACGATGGACGTGGAATGTGGAGAGGCCTCATGGGCCATTGACGAAACTTCCTCTCTGTGGATTTGGCCCGGTCCCAATTGTTTTTCGTCAATGGTGAGATGGGAGTTCTCCTTTCAGGTTTTTTACCTCAGGTGCCCCAACCAAAGATGAATTCCAAAGCAGAGCCCTGGGGAAGAGTAAAGGGACAACCCAAACTATGGTTAAAAATTGGGGCCTGGGGGCTTGGCCGGCCCAATATGCTGTCTCTTCATCCAGCCACTGAGAGGCCTTACTTGAGGACTGGGCTCAGGCTGAGGGTCACAATTTGTGTTTGTGACCAATGTGGCCCGCGATTATGGCCTGGGCCTCATGGGCCACACTGGTTTAAACTACACTGAACTTTGGACAACATGCCAATCACAAGCTCTCTTCCCATGGGGAAGGTGTTCTGATTCTGCATCATTTTCAACCCTAGGGCAGTGGTTGGAGATAAGGACTAGGTTCTGAAACCTGAAAAACAGCAGTTGGGAAGAGATGACGACCTAATGCCATGGCGGGTCTGATGTGCTCACTGTGCGGTCAGCTGCCTGAATGTTGGTCAGGAGGTTCAGGCTCAGGTTGTGTCAGAGAGTGCATTGGTGCCCAGGTTAGACTATATAATTTGGGTACAGTCGAGTGTCGTGTTGGTATATCCTCATTTGAGGTGGCGGGTCAGCTCATTAGGCAAGATATTTTTTCTAGAGGGCAGGCAGAGTGCTGCATTGTGGGTCCGGAATTGCCAAACGTGAGGGCTTCTGGGCCAGGAGTGTGAGGACAGAAGTCTGAGAAGACAAGCTAGACTTGGGCTACAGGCCGAGGGCACGGCAGGTACCCCCTGCAGATCTGAACCAATATCTCATGCATCTGAAGTCACGGCGAGGATCAGACGTTGGCTCAGGTTGGCGTTTCTGTGCATGACTGCCCCTTAAGAACGGAGCAGAATCCAAAGTCCATGGAGGTTTTCCCACGTTGGGAGTTGTGAGATGCCCCCTTCAAGGATTCTTCTGCGGGACATTGAGACCTGTTGGGCAGCTCCAGGACATCCCATATGGCATGACTCCAGAGCACTGTTCGAGGATGGAGGCCAGGGAAGCCTGCCTCGATTTCCAATTGTCTCCTAGCAACAAGATACTTGAGATCGGATGGCTCTGCGGGAGCAACCGTGGTAGCTGATTTGAAATGGACTATCCTGAGTATGGGGCCTAATGTATGTTTGTGTCCATGAGGGCCTTGGAATGGGGAGGTGTCACCGGGACCCTGAAGTATTCTCCTAAGCTTTTGACATAGCTCCCATGCACAAGTTTCCTTGTGGAGACGAGATTTGTTTTGATGGGTGCCTCAGGAAACCCCTTATGCTGGTATTGGTATCCAGGATTTTGAGGAGACATGCCTGTAAAACAAAGCAGTGGATCCGATTACGGCCTAGGGTCCTGTCTGGTTCAATCTTCTTCTCTCGGGATATCCATCTATGGAATGAGTGGAGGTAGATGATCCCCTGGTTTCAGACCTCCTTTTTTTTGTCCCCGGAGACTTACACTATTGGGATGGCCTCGGGGACTTCGGAGAGTTCTCCTAATTTGTACGATTTTGGACAATGGAGTGGGCAGAATTCCCATGGATTGGGTAGGCACAGTCCTAATGTGTGGCTCCAGGGGCCCCAGTCTGGAGGGTGTGTGGCACAGGACTTTGAGGACAGAATTCTGAAAACACAAACTCAGCTTAGGTTTGGGGACGTATGTATGGCAGGCACAATCTACAAACCATGAGAAGAACTCTTCAGGATATGAAGAAAGAGCGAGTCTGAGGCACTTGTTCAGGCTTTTGTCCCTGGAATTTGTATCAACGATGGCCGTGGAATGTGGAGAGGCCTCATGGGCCATTGCGAAACTTCCTCTCTGTGGATTTGGCCCGGTCCCAATTGTTTTTCGTCAATTGTGAGATGGGAGGTCTCCTTTCAGGTTTTTTACCTCAGGTGCCCCAACCAAAGATGAATTCCAAAGCAGAGCCCTGGGGAAGAGTAAAGGGACAACCCAAACTATGGTTAAAAATTGGGGCCTGGGGGCTTGGCCGGCCCAATATGCTGTCTCTTCATCCAGCCACTGAGAGGCCTTACTTGAGGACTGGGCTCAGGCTGAGGGTCACAATTTGTGTTTGTGACCAATGTGGCCCGCGATTATGGCCTGGGCCTCATGGGCCACACTGGTTTAAACTACACTGAACTTTGGACAACATGCCAATCACAAGCTCTCTTCCCATGGGGAAGGTGTTCTGATTCTGCATCATTTTCAACCCTAGGGCAGTGGTTGGAGATAAGGACTAGGTTCTGAAACCTGAAAAACAGCAGTTGGGAAGAGATGACGACCTAATGCCATGGCGGGTCTGATGTGCTCACTGTGCGGTCAGCTGCCTGAATGTTGGTCAGGAGGTTCAGGCTCAGGTTGTGTCAGAGAGTGCATTGGTGCCCAGGTTAGACTATATAATTTGGGTACAGTCGAGTGTCGTGTTGGTATATCCTCATTTGAGGTGGCGGGGCAGCTCATTAGGCAAGATATTTTTTCTAGAGGGCAGGCAGAGTGCTGCATTGTGGGTCCGGAATTGCCAAACGTGAGGGCTTCTGGGCCAGGAGTGTGATGACAGAAGTCTGAGAAGACAAGCTAGACTTGGGCTACAGGCCGAGGGCACGGCAGGTACCCCCTGCAGATCAGAACCAATATCTCATGCATCTGAAGTCACGGCGAGGATCAGACGTTGGCTCAGGTTGGCGTTTCTGTGCATGACTGCCCCTTAAGAACGGAGCAGAATCCAAAGTCCATGGAGGTTTTCCCACGTTGGGAGTTGTGAGATGCCCCCTTCAAGGATTCTTCTGCGGGACATTGAGACCTGTTGGGCAGCTCCAGGACATCCCATATGGCATGACTTCAGAGCACCGTTCGAGGATGGAGGCCAGGGAAGCCTGCCTCGATTTCCAATTGTCTCCTAGCAACAAGATACTTGAGATCGGATGGCTCTGCGGGAGCAACCGTGGTAGCTGATTTGAAATGGACTATCCTGAGTATGGGGCCTAATGTATGTTTGTGTCCATGAGGGCCTTGGAATGGGGAGGTGTCACCGGGACCCTGAAGTATTCTCCTAAGCTTTTGACATAGCTCCCATGCACAAGTTTCCTTGTGGAGACGAGATTTGTTTTGATGGGTGCCTCAGGAAACCCCTTATGCTGGTATTGGTATCCAGGATTTTGAGGAGACATGCCTGTAAAACAAAGCAGTGGATCCGATTACGGCCTAGGGTCCTGTCTGGTTCAATCTTCTTCTCTCGGGATATCCATCTATGGAATGAGTGGAGGTAGATGATCCCCTGGTTTCAGACCTCCTTTTTTTTGTCCCCGGAGACTTACACTATTGGGATGGCCTCGGGGACTTCGGAGAGTTCTCCTAATTTGTACGATTTTGGACAATGGAGTGGGCAGAATTCCCATGGATTGGGTAGGCACAGTCCTAATGTGTGGCTCCAGGGGCCCCAGTCTGGAGGGTGTGTGGCACAGGACTTTGAGGACAGAATTCTGAAAACACAAACTCAGCTTAGGTTTGGGGACGTATGTATGGCAGGCACAATCTACAAACCATGAGAAGAACTCTTCAGGATATGAAGAAAGAGCGAGTCTGAGGCACTTGTTCAGGCTTTTGTCCCTGGAATTTGTATCAACGATGGCCGTGGAATGTGGAGAGGCCTCATGGGCCATTGCGAAACTTCCTCTCTGTGGATTTGGCCCGGTCCCAATTGTTTTTCGTCAATTGTGAGATGGGAGGTCTCCTTTCAGGTTTTTTACCTCAGGTGCCCCAACCAAAGATGAATTCCAAAGCAGAGCCCTGGGGAAGAGTAAAGGGACAACCCAAACTATGGTTAAAAATTGGGGCCTGGGGGCTTGGCCGGCCCAATATGCTGTCTCTTCATCCAGCCACTGAGAGGCCTTACTTGAGGACTGGGCTCAGGCTGAGGGTCACAATTTGTGTTTGTGACCAATGTGGCCCGCGATTATGGCCTGGGCCTCATGGGCCACACTGGTTTAAACTACACTGAACTTTGGACAACATGCCAATCACAAGCTCTCTTACCATGGGGAAGGTGTTCTGATTCTGCATCATTTTCAACCCTAGGGCAGTGGTTGGAGATAAGGTCTAGTTCCTGAAACCTGAAAAACCGCAGTTGGGAAGAGATGACGACCTAATGCCATGGCGGGTCTGATGTGCTCACTGTGCGGTCAGCTGCCTGAATGTTGGTCAGGAGGTTCAGGCTCAGGTTGTGTCAGAGAGTGCATTGGTGCCCAGGTTAGACTATATAATTTGGGTACAGTCGAGTGTCGTGTTGGTATATCCTCATTTGAGGTGGCGGGGCAGCTCATTAGGCAAGATATTTTTTCTAGAGGGCAGGCAGAGTGCTGCATTGTGGGTCCGGAATTGCCAAACGTGAGGGCTTCTGGGCCAGGAGTGTGAGGACAGAAGTCTGAGAAGACAAGCTAGACTTGGGCTACAGGCCGAGGGCACGGCAGGTACCCCCTGCAGATCTGAACCAATATCTCATGCATCTGAAGTCACGGCGAGGATCAGACGTTGGCTCAGGTTGGCGTTTCTGTGCATGACTGCCCCTTAAAGAACGGAGCAGAATCTCAAGTCCATGGAGGTTTTCCCACGTTGGGAGTTGTGAGATGCCCCCTTCAAGGATTCTTCTGCGGGACATTGAGACCTGTTGGGCAGCTCCAGGACATCCCATATGGCATGACTCCAGAGCACCGTTCGAGGATGGAGGCCAGGGAAGCCCGCATCGATTTCCAATTGTCTCCTAGCAACAAGATACTTGAGATCGGATGGCTCTGCGGGAGCAACCGTGGTAGCTGATTTGAAATGGACTATCCTGAGTATGGGGCCTAATGTATGTTTGTGTCCATGAGGGCCTTGGAATGGGGAGGTGTCACCGGGACCCTGAAGTATTCTCCTAAGCTTTTGCCATAGCTCCCATGCACAAGTTTCCTTGTGGAGACGAGATTTGTTCTGATGGGTGCCTCAGGAAACCCCTTATGCTGGTATTGGTATCCAGGATTTTGAGGAGACATGCCTGTAAAACAAAGCAGTGGATCCGATTACGGCCTAGGGTCCTGTCTGGTTCAATCTTCTTCTCTCGGGATATCCATCTATGGAATGAGTGGAGGTAGAAGATCCCCTGGTTTCAGACCGCCTTTTTTTTGTCCCCGGAGACTTACACTATTGGGATGGCCTCGGGGACTTTGGAGAGTTCTCCTAATTTGTACGATTTTGGACAATGGAGTGGGCAGAATTCCCATGGATTGGGTAGGCACAGTCCTAATGTGTGGCTCCAGGGGCCCCAGCCTGGAGGGTGTGTGGCACAGGACTTTGAGGACAGAAGTCTGAAAACACAAACTCAGCTTACGTTTGGGGACGTATGTATGGCAGACACAATCTACAAACCATGAGAAGAACTCTTCAGGATATGAAGAAAGAGCGAGTCTGAGGCACTTGTTCAGGCTTTTGTCCCTGGAATTTGTATCAACGATGGCCGTGGAATGTGGAGAGGCCCCATGGGCCATTGACGAAACTTCCTCTCTGTGGATTTGGCCCGGTCCCAATTGTTTTTCGTCAATTGTGAGATGGGAGGTCTCCTTTTAGGTTTTTTACCTCAGGTGCCCCAACCAAAGATGAATTCCAAAGCAGAGCCCTGGGGAAGAGTAAAGGGACAACCCAAATATGGTTAAAAATTGGGGCCTGGGGGCTTGGCCGGCCCAATATGCTGTCTCTTCATCCAGCCACTGAGAGGCCTTACTTGAGGACTGGGCTCAGGCTGAGGGTCACAATTTGTGTTTGTGACCAATGTGGCCCGCGATTATGGCCTGGGCCTCATGGGCCACACTGGTTTAAACTACACTGAACTTTGGACAACATGCCAATCACAAGCTCTCTTACCATGGGGAAGGTGTTCTGATTCTGCATCATTTTCAACCCTAGGGCAGTGGTTGGAGATAAGGTCTAGTTCCTGAAACCTGAAAAACCGCAGTTGGGAAGAGATGACGACCTAATGCCATGGCGGGTCTGATGTGCTCACTGTGCGGTCAGCTGCCTGAATGTTGGTCAGGAGGTTCAGGATCAGGTTGTGTCAGAGAGTACATTGGTGCCCAGGTTAGACTATATAATTTGGGTACAGTCGAGTCTCGTGTTGGTATACCCTCATTTGAGGTGGCGGGGCAGCTCATTAGGCAAGATATTTTTTCTAGAGGGCAGGCAGAGTGCTGCATTGTGGGTCCGGAATTGCCAAACGTGAGGGCTTCTGGGCCAGGAGTGTGAGGACAGAAGTCTGAGAAGACAAGCTAGACTTGGGCTACAGGCCGAGGGCACGGCAGGTACCCCCTGCAGATCTGAACCAATATCTCATGCATCTGAAGTCACGGCGAGGATCAGACGTTGGCTCAGGTTGGCGTTTCTGTGCATGACTGCCCCTTAAAGAACGGAGCAGAATCTCAAGTCCATGGAGGTTTTCCCACGTTGGGAGTTGTGAGATGCCCCCTTCAAGGATTCTTCTGCGGGACATTGAGACCTGTTGGGCAGCTCCAGGACATCCCATATGGCATGACTCCAGAGCACCGTTCGAGGATGGAGGCCAGGGAAGCCCGCATCGATTTCCAATTGTCTCCTAGCAACAAGATACTTGAGATCGGATGGCTCTGCGGGAGCAACCGTGGTAGGTGATTTGAAATGGACTATCCTGAGTATGGGGCCTAATGTATGTTTGTGTCCATGAGGGCCTTGGAATGGGGAGGTGTCACCGGGACCCTGAAGTATTCTCCTAAGCTTTTGCCATAGCTCCCATGCACAAGTTTCCTTGTGGAGACGAGATTTGTTCTGATGGGTGCCTCAGGAAACCCCTTATGCTGGTATTGGTATCCAGGATTTTGAGGAGACATGCCTGTAAAACAAAGCAGTGGATCCGATTACGGCCTAGGGTCCTGTCTGGTTCAATCTTCTTCTCTCGGGATATCCATCTATGGAATGAGTGGAGGTAGATGATCCCCTGGTTTCAGACCGCCTTTTTTTTGTCCCCGGAGACTTACACTATTGGGATGGCCTCGGGGACTTCGGAGAGTTCTCCTAATTTGTACGATTTTGGACAATGGAGTGGGCAGAATTCCCATGGATTGGGTAGGCACAGTCCTAATGTGTGGCTCCAGGGGCCCCAGCCTGGAGGGTGTGTGGCACAGGACTTTGAGGACAGAAGTCTGAAAACACAAACTCAGCTTACGTTTGGGGACGTATGTATGGCAGACACAATCTACAAACCATGAGAAGAACTCTTCAGGATATGAAGAAAGAGCGAGTCTGAGGCACTTGTTCAGGCTTTTGTCCCTGGAATTTGTATCAACGATGGCCGTGGAATGTGGAGAGGCCCCATGGGCCATTGACGAAACTTCCTCTCTGTGGATTTGGCCCGGTCCCAATTGTTTTTCGTCAATTGTGAGATGGGAGGTCTCCTTTTAGGTTTTTTACCTCAGGTGCCCCAACCAAAGATGAATTCCAAAGCAGAGCCCTGGGGAAGAGTAAAGGGACAACCCAAATATGGTTAAAAATTGGGGCCTGGTGGCTTGGCCGGCCCAATATGCTGTCTCTTCATCCAGCCACTGAGAGGCCTTACTTGAGGACTGGGCTCAGGCTGAGGGTCACAATTTGTGTTTGTGACCAATGTGGCCCGCGATTATGGCCTGGGCCTCATGGGCCACACTGGTTTAAACTACACTGAACTTTGGACAACATGCCAATCACAAGCTCTCTTCCCATGGGGAAGGTGTTCTGATTCTGCATCATTTTCAACCCTAGGGCAGTGGTTGGAGATAAGGACTAGGTTCTGAAACCTGAAAAACAGCAGTTGGGAAGAGATGACGACCTAATGCCATGGCGGGTCTGATGTGCTCACTGTGCGGTCAGCTGCCTGAATGTTGGTCAGGAGGTTCAGGCTCAGGTTGTGTCAGAGAGTGCATTGGTGCCCAGGTTAGACTATATAATTTGGGTACAGTCGAGTGTCGTGTTGGTATATCCTCATTTGAGGTGGCGGGGCAGCTCATTAGGCAAGATATTTTTTCTAGAGGGCAGGCAGAGTGCTGCATTGTGGGTCCGGAATTGCCAAACGTGAGGGCTTCTGGGCCAGGAGTGTGAGGACAGAAGTCTGAGAAGACAAGCTAGACTTGGGCTACAGGCCGAGGGCACGGCAGGTACCCCCTGCAGATCTGAACCAATATCTCATGCATCTGAAGTCACGGCGAGGATCAGACGTTGGCTCAGGTTGGCGTTTCTGTGCATGACTGCCCCTTAAGAACGGAGCAGAATCCAAAGTCCATGGAGGTTTTCCCACGTTGGGAGTTGTGAGATGCCCCCTTCAAGGATTCTTCTGCGGGACATTGAGACCTGTTGGGCAGCTCCAGGACATCCCATATGGCATGACTCCAGAGCACCGTTCGAGGATGGAGGCCAGGGAAGCCTGCCTCGATTTCCAATTGTCTCCTAGCAACAAGATACTTGAGATCGGATGGCTCTGCGGGAGCAACCGTGGTAGCTGATTTGAAATGGACTATCCTGAGTATGGGGCCTAATGTATGTTTGTGTCCATGAGGGCCTTGGAATGGGGAGGTGTCACCGGGACCCTGAAGTATTCTCCTAAGCTTTTGACATAGCTCCCATGCACAAGTTTCCTTGTGGAGACGAGATTTGTTTTGATGGGTGCCTCAGGAAACCCCTTATGCTGGTATTGGTATCCAGGATTTTGAGGAGACATGCCTGTAAAACAAAGCAGTGGATCCGATTACGGCCTAGGGTCCTGTCTGGTTCAATCTTCTTCTCTCGGGATATCCATCTATGGAATGAGTGGAGGTAGATGATCCCCTGGTTTCAGACCTCCTTTTTTTTGTCCCCGGAGACTTACACTATTGGGATGGCCTCGGGGACTTCGGAGAGTTCTCCTAATTTGTACGATTTTGGACAATGGAGTGGGCAGAATTCCCATGGATTGGGTAGGCACAGTCCTAATGTGTGGCTCCAGGGGCCCCAGTCTGGAGGGTGTGTGGCACAGGACTTTGAGGACAGAATTCTGAAAACACAAACTCAGCTTAGGTTTGGGGACGTATGTATGGCAGGCACAATCTACAAACCATGAGAAGAACTCTTCAGGATATGAAGAAAGAGCGAGTCTGAGGCACTTGTTCAGGCTTTTGTCCCTGGAATTTGTATCAACGATGGCCGTGGAATGTGGAGAGGCCTCATGGGCCATTGCGAAACTTCCTCTCTGTGGATTTGGCCCGGTCCCAATTGTTTTTCGTCAATTGTGAGATGGGAGGTCTCCTTTCAGGTTTTTTACCTCAGGTGCCCCAACCAAAGATGAATTCCAAAGCAGAGCCCTGGGGAAGAGTAAAGGGACAACCCAAACTATGGTTAAAAATTGGGGCCTGGGGGCTTGGCCGGCCCAATATGCTGTCTCTTCATCCAGCCACTGAGAGGCCTTACTTGAGGACTGGGCTCAGGCTGAGGGTCACAATTTGTGTTTGTGACCAATGTGGCCCGCGATTATGGCCTGGGCCTCATGGGCCACACTGGTTTAAACTACACTGAACTTTGGACAACATGCCAATCACAAGCTCTCTTCCCATGGGGAAGGTGTTCTGATTCTGCATCATTTTCAACCCTAGGGCAGTGGTTGGAGATAAGGACTAGGTTCTGAAACCTGAAAAACAGCAGTTGGGAAGAGATGACGACCTAATGCCATGGCGGGTCTGATGTGCTCACTGTGCGGTCAGCTGCCTGAATGTTGGTCAGGAGGTTCAGGCTCAGGTTGTGTCAGAGAGTGCATTGGTGCCCAGGTTAGACTATATAATTTGGGTACAGTCGAGTGTCGTGTTGGTATATCCTCATTTGAGGTGGCGGGGCAGCTCATTAGGCAAGATATTTTTTCTAGAGGGCAGGCAGAGTGCTGCATTGTGGGTCCGGAATTGCCAAACGTGAGGGCTTCTGGGCCAGGAGTGTGAGGACAGAAGTCTGAGAAGACAAGCTAGACTTGGGCTACAGGCCGAGGGCACGGCAGGTACCCCCTGCAGATCTGAACCAATATCTCATGCATCTGAAGTCACGGCGAGGATCAGACGTTGGCTCAGGTTGGCGTTTCTGTGCATGACTGCCCCTTAAGAACGGAGCAGAATCCAAAGTCCATGGAGGTTTTCCCACGTTGGGAGTTGTGAGATGCCCCCTTCAAGGATTCTTCTGCGGGACATTGAGACCTGTTGGGCAGCTCCAGGACATCCCATATGGCATGACTCCAGAGCACCGTTCGAGGATGGAGGCCAGGGAAGCCTGCCTCAATTTCCAATTGTCTCCTAGCAACAAGATACTTGAGATCGGATGGCTCTGCGGGAGCAACCGTGGTAGGTGATTTGAAATGGACTATCCTGAGTATGGGGCCTAATGTATGTTTGTGTCCATGAGGGCCTTGGAATGGGGAGGTGTCACCGGGACCCTGAAGTATTCTCCTAAGCTTTTGCCATAGCTCCCATGCACAAGTTTCCTTGTGGAGACGAGATTTGTTCTGATGGGTGCCTCAGGAAACCCCTTATGCTGGTATTGGTATCCAGGATTTTGAGGAGACATGCCTGTAAAACAAAGCAGTGGATCCGATTCCGGCCTAGGGTCCTGTCTGGTTCAATCTTCTTCTCTCGGGATATCCATCTATGGAATGAGTGGAGGTAGAAGATCCCCTGGTTTCAGACCGCCTTTTTTTTGTCCCCGGAGACTTACACTATTGGGATGGCCTCGGGGACTTTGGAGAGTTCTCCTAATTTGTACGATTTTGGACAATGGAGTGGGCAGAATTCCCATGGATTGGGTAGGCACAGTCCTAATGTGTGGCTCCAGGGGCCCCAGCCTGGAGGGTGTGTGGCACAGGACTTTGAGGACAGAAGTCTGAAAACACAAACTCAGCTTAGGTTTGGGGACGTATGTATGGCAGACACAATCTACAAACCATGAGAAGAACTCTTCAGGATATGAAGAAAGAGCGAGTCTGAGGCACTTGTTCAGGCTTTTGTCCCTGGAATTTGTATCAACGATGGCCGTGGAATGTGGAGAGGCCCCATGGGCCATTGACGAAACTTCCTCTCTGTGGATTTGGCCCGGTCCCAATTGTTTTTCGTCAATTGTGAGATGGGAGGTCTCCTTTTAGGTTTTTTACCTCAGGTGCCCCAACCAAAGATGAATTCCAAAGCAGAGCCCTGGGGAAGAGTAAAGGGACAACCCAAATATGGTTAAAAATTGGGGCCTGGGGGCTTGGCCGGCCCAATATGCTGTCTCTTCATCCAGCCACTGAGAGGCCTTACTTGAGGACTGGGCTCAGGCTGAGGGTCACAATTTGTGTTTGTGACCAATGTGGCCCGCGATTATGGCCTGGGCCTCATGGGCCACACTGGTTTAAACTACACTGAACTTTGGACAACATGCCAATCACAAGCTCTCTTACCATGGGGAAGGTGTTCTGATTCTGCATCATTTTCAACCCTAGGGCAGTGGTTGGAGATAAGGTCTAGTTCCTGAAACCTGAAAAACCGCAGTTGGGAAGAGATGACGACCTAATGCCATGGCGGGTCTGATGTGCTCACTGTGCGGTCAGCTGCCTGAATGTTGGTCAGGAGGTTCAGGCTCAGGTTGTGTCAGAGAGTGCATTGGTGCCCAGGTTAGACTATATAATTTGGGTACAGTCGAGTGTCGTGTTGGTATATCCTCATTTGAGGTGGCGGGGCAGCTCATTAGGCAAGATATTTTTTCTAGAGGGCAGGCAGAGTGCTGCATTGTGGGTCCGGAATTGCCAAACGTGAGGGCTTCTGGGCCAGGAGTGTGAGGACAGAAGTCTGAGAAGACAAGCTAGACTTGGGCTACAGGCCGAGGGCACGGCAGGTACCCCCTGCAGATCTGAACCAATATCTCATGCATCTGAAGTCACGGCGAGGATCAGACGTTGGCTCAGGTTGGCGTTTCTGTGCATGACTGCCCCTTAAAGAACGGAGCAGAATCTCAAGTCCATGGAGGTTTTCCCACGTTGGGAGTTGTGAGATGCCCCCTTCAAGGATTCTTCTGCGGGACATTGAGACCTGTTGGGCAGCTCCAGGACATCCCATATGGCATGACTCCAGAGCACCGTTCGAGGATGGAGGCCAGGGAAGCCCGCATCGATTTCCAATTGTCTCCTAGCAACAAGATACTTGAGATCGGATGGCTCTGCGGGAGCAACCGTGGTAGGTGATTTGAAATGGACTATCCTGAGTATGGGGCCTAATGTATGTTTGTGTCCATGAGGGCCTTGGAATGGGGAGGTGTCACCGGGACCCTGAAGTATTCTCCTAAGCTTTTGCCATAGCTCCCATGCACAAGTTTCCTTGTGGAGACGAGATTTGTTCTGATGGGTGCCTCAGGAAACCCCTTATGCTGGTATTGGTATCCAGGATTTTGAGGAGACATGCCTGTAAAACAAAGCAGTGGATCCGATTACGGCCTAGGGTCCTGTCTGGTTCATTCTTCTTCTCTCGGGATATCCATCTATGGAATGAGTGGAGGTAGATGATCCCCTGGTTTCAGACCGCCTTTTTTTTGTCCCCGGAGACTTACACTATTGGGATGGCCTCGGGGACTTCGGAGAGTTCTCCTAATTTGTACGATTTTGGACAATGGAGTGGGCAGAATTCCCATGGATTGGGTAGGCACAGTCCTAATGTGTGGCTCCAGGGGCCCCAGCCTGGAGGGTGTGTGGCACAGGACTTTGAGGACAGAAGTCTGAAAACACAAACTCAGCTTAGGTTTGGGGACGTATGTATGGCAGACACAATCTACAAACCATGAGAAGAACTCTTCAGGATATGAAGAAAGAGCGAGTCTGAGGCACTTGTTCAGGCTTTTGTCCCTGGAATTTGTATCAACGATGGCCGTGGAATGTGGAGAGGCCCCACGGGCCATTGACGAAACTTCCTCTCTGTGGATTTGGCCCGGTCCCAATTGTTTTTCGTCAATTGTGAGATGGGAGGTCTCCTTTCAGGTTTTTTACCTCAGGTGCCCCAACCAAAGATGAATTCCAAAGCAGAGCCCTGGGGAAGAGTAAAGGGACAACCCAAATATGGTTAAAAATTGGGGCCTGGGGGCTTGGCCGGCCCAATATGCTGTCTCTTCATCCAGCCACTGAGAGGCCTTACTTGAGGACTGGGCTCAGGCTGAGGGTCACAATTTGTGTTTGTGACCAATGTGGCCCGCGATTATGGCCTGGGCCTCATGGGCCACACTGGTTTAAACTACACTGAACTTTGGACAACATGCCAATCACAAGCTCTCTTACCATGGGGAAGGTGTTCTGATTCTGCATCATTTTCAACCCTAGGGCAGGGTTGGAGATAAGGTCTAGTTCCTGAAACCTGAAAAACCGCAGTTGGGAAGAGATGATGACCTAATGCCATGGCGGGTCTGATGTGCTCACTGTGCGGTCAGCTGCCTGAATGTTGGTCAGGAGGTTCAGGCTCAGGTTGTGTCAGAGAGTGCATTGGTGCCCAGGTTAGACTATATAATTTGGGTACAGTCGAGTGTCGTGTTGGTATATCCTCATTTGAGGTGGCGGGGCAGCTCATTAGGCAAGATATTTTTTCTAGAGGGCAGGCAGAGTGCTGCATTGTGGGTCCGGAAGTGCCAAACGTGAGGGCTTCTGGGCCAGGAGTGTGAGGACAGAAGTCTGAGAAGACAAGCTAGACTTGGGCTACAGGCCGAGGGCACGGCAGGTACCCCCTGCAGATCTGAACCAATATCTCATGCATCTGAAGTCACGGCGAGGATCAGACGTTGACTCAGGTTGCGTTTCTGTGCATGACTACCCCTTAAAGAACGGAGCAGAATCTCAAGTCCATGGAGGTTTTCCCACGTTGGGAGTTGTGAGATGCCCCCTTCAAGGATTCTTCTGTGGGCATTGAGACCTGTTGGACAGCTCCAGGACATCCCATATGGAATGACTCCAGAGCAGAGTTCGAGGATGGAGGCCAGAGAAGCCCGCCTCGCTTTCCAATTGTCTCCTAGCAACAAGATACTTGAGATCGGATGGCTCTGCGGGAGCAACCATGGTAGCTGATTTGAAATGGACTATCCTGAGTATGGGGCCTAATGTATGTTTGTGTCCATGAGGGCCTTGGAATGGGGAGGTGTCACCGGGACCCTGAAGTATTCTCCTAAGCTTTTGCCATAGCTCCCATGCACAAGTTTCCTTGTGGAGACGAGATTTGTTCTGATGGGTGCCTCAGGAAACCCCTTATGCTGGTATTGGTATCCAGGATTTTGAGGAGACATGCCTGTAAAACAAAGCAGTGGATCCGATTACGGCCTAGGGTCCTGTCTGGTTCAATCTTCTTCTCTCGGGATATCCATCTATGGAATGAGTGGAGGTAGATGATCCCCTGGTTTCAGACCGCCTTTTTTTTGTCCCCGGAGACTTACACTATTGAGATCGCCTCGGGGACTTCGGAGAGTTCTCCTAATTTGTACGATTTTGGACAATGGAGTGGGCAGAATTCCCATGGATTGGGTAGGCACAGTCCTAATGTGTGGCTCCAGGGGCCCCAGCCTGGAGGGTGTGTGGCACAGGACTTTGAGGACAGAAGTCTGAAAACACAAACTCAGCTTAGGTTTGGGGACGTATGTATGGCAGGCACAATCTACAAACCATGAGAAGAACTCTTCAGGATATGAAGAAAGAGCGAGTCTGAGGCACTTGTTCAGGCTTTTGTCCCTGGAATTTGTATCAACGATGGCCGTGGAATGTGGAGAGGCCTCATGGGCCATTGACGAAACTTCCTCTCTGTGGATTTGGCCCGGTCCCAATTGTTTTTCGTCAATTGTGAGATGGGAGGTCTCCTTTTAGGTTTTTTACCTCAGGTGCCCCAACCAAAGATGAATTCCAAAGCAGAGCCCTGGGGAAGAGTAAAGGGACAACCCAAACTATGGTTAAAAATTGGGGCCTGGGGGCTTGGCCGGCCCAATATGCTGTCTCTTCATCCAGCCACTGAGAGGCCTTACTTGAGGACTGGGCTCAGGCTGAGGGTCACAATTTGTGTTTGTGACCAATGTGGCCCGCGATTATGGCCTGGGCCTCATGGGCCACACTGGTTTAAACTAAACTGAACTTTGGACAACATGCCAATCACAAGCTCTCATACCATGGGGAAGGTGTTCTGATTCTGCATCATTTTCAACCCTAGGGCAGTGGTTGGAGATAAGGTCTAGTTCCTGAAACCTGAAAAACCGCAGTTGGGAAGAGATGACGACCTAATGCCATGGCGGGTCTGATGTGCTCACTGTGCGGTCAGCTGCCTGAATGTTGGTCAGGAGGTTCAGGCTCAGGTTGTGTCAGAGAGTGCATTGGTGCCCAGGTTAGACTATATAATTTGGGTACAGTCGAGTGTCGTGTTGGTATATCCTCATTTGAGGTGGCGGGGCAGCTCATTAGGCAAGATATTTTTTCTAGAGGGCAGGCAGAGTGCTGCATTGTGGGTCCGGAATTGCCAAACGTGAGGGCTTCTGGGCCAGGAGTGTGAGGACAGAAGTCTGAGAAGACAAGCTAGACTTGGGCTACAGGCCGAGGGCAAGGCAGGTACCCCCTGCAGATCTGAACCAATATCTCATGCATCTGAAGTCACAGCGAGGATCAGACGTTGGCTCAGGTTGGCGTTTCTGTGCATGACTACCCCTTAAAGAACGGAGCAGAATCTCAAGTCCATGGAGGTTTTCCCACGTTGGGAGTTGTGAGATGCCCCCTTCAAGGATTCTTCTGCAGGACATTGAGACCTGTTGGGCTGCTCCAGGACATCACATATGGCATGACTCCAGAGTACCGTTCGAGGATGGAGGCCAGGGAAGCCCACCTCGCTTTCCAATTGTCTCCTAGCAACAAGATACTTGAGATCGGATGGCTCTGCGGGAGCAACCGTGGTAGCTGATTTGAAATGGACTATCCTGAGTATGGGGCCTAATGTATGTTTGTGTCCATGAGGGCCTTGGAATGGGGAGGTGTCACCGGGACCCTGAAGTATTCTCCTAAGCTTTTGACATAGCTCCCATCCACAAGTTTCCTTGTGGAGACGAGATTTGTTCTGATGGGTGCCTCAGGAAACCCCTTATGCTGGTATTGGAATCCAGGATTTTGAGGAGACATGCCTGTAAAACAAAGCAGTGGATCTGATTACTGCCTAGGGTCCTGTCTGGTTCAATCTTCTTCTCTCGGGATATCCATCTATGGAATGAGTGGAGGTAGATGATTCCCTGGTTTCAGACCGCCTTTTTTTTGTCCCCGGAGACTTACACTATTGGGATGGCCTCGGGGACTTCGGAGAGTTCTCCTAATTTGTACGATTTTGGACAATGGAGTGGGCAGAATTCCCATGGATTGGGTAGGCACAGTCCTAATGTGTGGCTCCAGGGGCCCCAGCCTGGAGGGTGTGTGGCACAGGACTTTGAGGACAGAAGTCTGAAAACACAAACTCAGCTTAGGTTTGGGGACGTATGTATGGCAGGCACAATCTACAAACCATGAGAAGAACTCTTCAGGATATGAAGAAAGAGCGAGTCTGAGGCACTTGTTCAGGCTTTTGTCCCTGGAATTTGTATCAACGATGGCCGTGGAATGTGGAGAGGCCTCATGGGCCATTGACGAAACTTCCTCTCTGTGGATTTGGCCCGGTCCCAATTGTTTTTCGTCAATTGTGAGATGGGAGGTCTCCTTTCAGGTTTTTTACCTCAGGTGCCCCAACCAAAGATGAATTCCAAAGCAGAGCCCTGGGGAAGAGTAAAGGGACAACCCAAACTACGGTTAAAAATTGGGGCCTGGGGGCTTGGCCGGCCCAATATGCTGTCTCTTCATCCAGCCACTGAGAGGCCTTACTTGAGGACTGGGCTCAGGCTGAGGGTCACAATTTGTGTTTGTGACCAATGTGGCCCGCGATTATGGCCTGGGCCTCATGGGCCACACTGGTTTAAACTACACTGAACTTTGGACAACATGCCAATCACAAGCTCTCTTACCATGGGGAAGGTGTTCTGATTCTGCATCATTTTCAACCCTAGGGCAGTGGTTGGAGATAAGGTCTAGGTTCTGAAACCTGAAAAACCGCAGTTGGGAAGAGATGACGACCTAATGCCATGGCGGGTCTGATGTGCTCACTGTGCGGTCAGCTGCCTGAATGTTGGTCAGGAGGTTCAGGTTCAGGTTGTGTCAGAGATTGCATTGGTGCCCAGGTTAGACTATATAATTTGGGTACAGTCGAGTGTCGTGTTGGTATATCCTCATTTGAGGTGGCGGGGCAGCTCATTAGGCAAGATATTTTTTCTAGAGGGCAGGCAGAGTGCTGCATTGTGGGTCCGGAATTGCCAAACGTGAGGGCTTCTGGGCCAGGAGTGTGAGGACAGAAGTCTGAGAAGACAAGCTAGACTTGGGCTACAGGCCGAGGGCACGGCAGGTACCCCCTGCAGATCTGAACCAATATCTCATGCATCTGAAGTCACGGCGAGGATCAGACATTGGCTCAGGTTGGCGTTTCTGTGCATGACTGCCCCTTAAAGAACGGAGCAGAATCTCAAGTCCATCGAGGTTTTCCCACGTTGGGAGTTGTGGGATGCCCCCTCAAGGATTCTTCTGCGGGACATTGAGACCTGTTGGGCAGCTCCAGGACATCCCATATGGCATGACTCCAGAGCACAGTTCGAGGATGGAGGCCAGGGAAGCCAGCCTCGCTTTCCAATTGTCTCCTAGCAACAAGATAATTGAGATCGGAAGGCCCTGCGGGAGCATCCAGGGTGGCTAATTTGAAATGGACTTTCCTGGATGGGGTGAATGTGTGTTTGTGTCCCTGAGGGCCTTGGAATGCAGCAGTGGCACCGGGACCCTGAAGAATTCTCCTAAGCTTTTGACATACTCCCATGCACAAGTTTCCTTGTGGAGACGAGATTTGTTCTGATGGGTGCCTCAGGAAACCCCTTATGCTGGTATTGGAATCCAGGATTTTGAGGAGACATGCCTGTAAAACAAAGCAGTGGATCCGATTACGGCCTAGGGTCCTGTCTGGTTCAATTTTCTTCTCTCGGGATATCCATCTATGGAATGAGTGGAGGTAGATGATCCCCTGGTTTCAGACCGCCTTTTTTTTGTCCCCGGAGACTTACACTATTGGGATGGCCTCGGGGACTTTGGAGAGTTCTCCCAATTTGTACGATTTTGGACAATGGAGTGGGCAGAATTCCCATGGATTGGGTAGGCACAGTCCTAATGTGTGGCTCCAGGGGCCCCAGCCTGGAGGGTGTGTGGCACAGGACTTTGAGGACAGAAGTCTGAAAACACAAACTCAGCTTAGGTTTGGGGACGTATGTATGGCAGGCACAATCTACAAATCATGAGAAGAACTCTTCAGGATATGAAGAAAGAGCGAGTCTGAGGCACTTGTTCAGGCTTTTGTCCCTGGAATTTGTATCAACGATGGCCGTGGAATGTGGAGAGGCCTCATGGGCCATTGACGAAACTTCCTCTCTGTGGATTTGGCCCGGTCCCAATTGTTTTTCGTCAATTGTGAGATGGGAGGTCTCCTTTCAGGGTTTTTACCTCAGGTGCCCCAACCAAAGATGAATTCCAAAGCAGAGCCCTGGGGAAGAGTAAAGGGACAACCCAAACTATGGATAAAAATTGGGGCCTGGGGGCTTGGCCGGCCCAATATGCTGTCTCTTCATCCAGCCACTGAGAGGCCTTACTTGAGGACTGGGCTCAGGCTGAGGGTCACAATTTGTGTTTGTGACCAATGTGGCCCGCGATTATGGCCTGGGCCTCATGGGCCACACTGGTTTAAACTACACTGAACTTTGGACAACATGCCAATCACAAGCTCTCTTACCATGGGGAAGGTGTTCTGATTCTGCATCATTTTCAACCCTAGGGCAGTGGTTGGAGATAAGGTCTAGGTTCTGAAACCTGAAAAACCGCAGTTGGGAAGAGATGATGACCTAATGCCATGGCGGGTCTGATGTGCTCACTGTGCGGTCAGCTTCCTGAATGTTGGTCAGGAGGTTCAGGCTCAGGTTGTGTCAGAGAGTGCATTGGTGCCCAGGTTAGACTATATAATTTGGGTACAGTCGAGTGTCGTGTTGGTATATCCTCATTTGAGGTGGCAGGGCAGCTCATTAGGCAAGATATTTTTTCTAGAGGGCAGGCAGAGTGCTGCATTGTGGGTCCGGAATTGCCAAACGTGAGGGCTTCTGGGCCAGGAGTGTGAGGACAGAAGTCTGAGAAGACAAGCTAGACTTGGGCTACAGGCCGAGGGCACGGCAGGTACCCCCTGCAGATCTGAACCAATATCTCATGCATCTGAAGTCACGGCGAGGATCAGACGTTGGCTCAGGTTGGCGTTTCTGTGCATGACTGCCTTTTAAAGAACGGAGCAGAATCTCAAGTCCATGGAGGTTTTCCCACGTTGGGAGTTGTGAGATGCCCCCTTCAAGGATTCTTCTGCGGCCCTGAGACCTGTTGGACAGCTCCAGGACATCCCATATGGCATGACTCCAGAGCACAGTTCGAGGATGGAGGCCAGGGAAGCCCGCCTCGCTTTCCAATTGTCTCCTAGCAACAAGATACTTGAGATCGGATGGCTCTGCGGGAGCAACCGTGGTAGCTGATTTGAAATGGACTATCCTGAGTATGGGGCCTAATGTATGTTTGTGTCCATGAGGGCCTTGGAATGGGGAGGTGTCACCGGGACCCTGAAGTATTCTCCTAAGCTTTTCACATAGCTCCCATGCACAAGTTTCCTTGTGGAGACAAGATTTGTTCTGATGGGTGCCTCAGGAAACCCCTTATGCTGGTATTGGTATCCAGGATTTTGAGGAGACATGCCTGTAAAACAAAGCAGTGGATCCGATTACGGCCTAGGGTCCTGTCTGGTTCAATCTTCTTCTCTCGGGATATCCATCTATGGAATGAGTGGAGGTAGATGATCCCCTGGTTTCAGACCGCCTTTTTTTTGTCCCCGGAGACTTACACTATTGGGATGGCCTCGGGGACTTCGGAGAGTTCTCCTAATTTGTACGATTTTGGACAATGGAGTGGGCAGAATTCCCATGGATTGGGTAGGCACAGTCCTAATGTGTGGCTCCAGGGGCCCCAGCCTGGAGGGTGTGTGGCACAGGACTTTGAGGACAGAAGTCTGAAAACACAAACTCAGCTTAGGTTTGGGGACGTATATATGGCAGACACAATCTACAAACCATGAGAAGAACTCTTCAGGATATGAAGAAAGAGCGAGTCTGAGGCACTTGTTCAGGCTTTTGTCCCTGGAATTTGTATCAACGATGGCCGTGGAATGTGGAGAGGCCTCATGGGCCATTGACGAAACTTCCTCTCTGTGGATTTGGCCCGGTCCCAATTGTTTTTCGTCAATTGTGAGATGGGAGGTCTCCTTTCAGGTTTTTTACCTCAGGTGCCCCAACCAAAGATGAATTCCAAAGCAGAGCCCTGGGGAAGAGTAAAGGGACAACCCAAACTATGGTTAAAAATTGGGGCCTGGGGGCATGGCCGGCGCAATATGCTGTCCCTTCATCCAGCCACTGAGAGGCCTTACTTGAGGACTGGGCTCAGGCTGAGGGTCACAATTTGTGTTTGTGACCAATGTGGCCCGCGATTATGGCCTGGGCCTCATGGGCCACACTGGTTTAAACTACACTGAACTTTGGACAACATGCCAATCACAAGCTCTCTTACCATGGGGAAGGTGTTCTGATTCTGCATCATTTTCAACCCTAGGGCAGTGGTTGGAGATAAGGTCTAGGTTCTGAAACCTGAAAAACCGCAGTTGGGAAGAGATGACGACCTAATGCCATGGCGGGTCTGATGTGCTCACTGTGCGGTCAGCTGCCTGAATGTTGGTCAGGAGGTTCAGGCTCAGGTTGTGTCAGAGAGTGCATTGGTGCCCAGGTTAGACTATATAATTTTGGTACAGTCGAGTGTCGTGTTGGTATATCCTCATTTGAGGTGGCGGGGCAGCTCATTAGGCAAGATATTTTTTCTAGAGGGCAGGCAGAGTGCTGCATTGTGGGTCCGGAATTGCCAAACGTGAGGGCTTCTGGGCCAGGAGTGTGAGGACAGAAGTCTGAGAAGACAAGCTAGACTTGGGCTAAGGGCCGAGAGCATGGCAGGTACCCCCTGCAGATCTGAACCAATATCTCATGCATCTGAAGTCACGGCGAGGATCAGACGTTGGCTCAGGTTGGCGTTTCTGTGCATGACTGCCCCTTAAAGAACGGAGCAGAATCTCAAGTCCATGGAGGTTTACCCACGTTGGGAGTTGTGGGATGTCCCCTTCAAGGATTCTTCTGCGGGACATTGAGACCTGTTGGGCAGCTCCAGGACATCCCATATGGCTTGACTCCAGAGCACCGTTCGAGGATGGAGGCCAGGGAAGCCCGCCTCGCTTTCCAATTGTCTCCTAGCAACAAGATACTTGAGATCGGATGGCTCTGCGGGAGCAACCGTGGTCGCTGATTTGAAATGGACTATCCTGAGTATGGGGCCTGATGTATGTTTGTGTCCATGAGGGCCTTGGAATGGGGAGGTGTCACCGGGACCCTGAAATATTCTCCTAAGCTTTTGACATAGCTCCCATGCACAAGTTTCCTTGTGGAGACGAGATTTGTTCTGATGGGTGCCTCAGGAAACCCCTTATGCTGGTATTGGTATCCAGGATTTTGAGGAGACATGCCTGTAAAACAAAGCAGTGGATCCGATTACGGCCTAGGGTCCTGTCTGGTTCAATCTTCTTCTCTCGGGATATCCATCTATGGAATGAGTGGAGGTAGATGATCCCCTGGTTTCAGACCGCCCTTGGTTGTCCCCGGATGCTTACACTATTGGGATGGCCTCGTGGTCTTTGAGAGTTCTCCTAATTCGTACGATTTTGGACAATGGAGTGGGCAGAATTCCCATGGATTGGGTAGGCACAGTCCTAATGTGTGGCTCCAGGGGCCCCAGCCTGGAGGGTGTGTGGCACAGGACTTTGAGGACAGAAGTCTGAAAACACAAACTCAGCTTAGGTTTGGGGACGTATGTATGGCAGGCACAATCTACAAACCATGAGAAGAACTCTTCAGGATATGAAGAAAGAGCGAGTCTGAGGCACTTGTTCAGGCTTTTGTCCCTGGAATTTGTATCAACGATGGCCGTGGAATATGGAGAAGCCTCATGGGCCATTGACGAATCTTCCTCTCTGTGGATTTGGCCCGGTCCCAATTGTTTTTCGTCAATTGTGAGATGGGAGGTCTCCTTTCAGGTTTTTTACCTCAGGTGCCCCAACCAAAGATGAATTCCAAAGCAGAGCCCTGGGGAAGAGTAAAGGGACAACCCAAACTAAGGTTAAAAATTGGGGCCTGGGGGCATGGCCGGCCCAATATGCTGTCTCTTCATCCAGCCACTGAGAGGCCTTACTTGAGGACTGGGCTCAGGCTGAGGGTCACAATTTGTGTTTGTGACCAATGTGGCCCGCGATTATGGCCTGGGCCTCATGGGCCACACTGGTTTAAACTACACTGAACTTTGGACAACATGCCAATCACAAGCTCTCTTACCATGGGGAAGGTGTTCTGATTCTGCATCATTTTCAACCCTAGGGCAGTGGTTGGAGATAAGGTCTAGGTTCTGAAACCTGAAAAACCGCAGTTGGGAAGAGATGACGACCTAATGCCATGGCGGGTCTGATGTGCTCACTGTGCGGTCAGCTTCCTGAATGTTGGTCAGGAGGTTCAGGCTCAGGTTGTGTCAGAGAGTGCATTGGTGCCCAGGTTAGACTATATAATTTGGGTACAGTCGAGTGTCGTGTTGGTATATCCTCATTTGAGGTGGCGGGGCTGCTCATTAGGCAAGATATTTTTTCTAGAGGGCAGGCAGAGTGCTGCATTGTGGGTCCGGAATAGCCAAACGTGAGGGCTTCTGGGCCAGGAGTGTGAGGACAGAAGTCTGAGAAGACAAGCTAGACTTGGGCTACAGGCCGAGGGCACGGCAGGTACCCCCTGCAGATCTGAACCAATATCTCATGCATCTGAAGTCACGGCGAGGATCAGACGTTGGCTCAGGTTGGCGTTTCTGTGCATGACTGCCCCTTAAAGAACGGAGCAGAATCTCAAGTCCATGGAGGTTTTCCCACGTTGGGAGTTGTGAGATGCCCCCTTCAAGGATTCTTCTGCGGGACATTGAGACCTGTTGGGCAGCTCCAGGACATCCCATATGGCATGACTCCAGAGCACCGTTCGAGGATGGAGGCCAGGGAAGACCGCCTCGCTTTCCAATTGTCTCCTAGCAACAAGATACTTGAGATCGGATGGCTCTGCGGGAGCAACCGTGGTAGCTGATTTGAAATGGACTATCCTGAGTATGGGGCCTAATGTATGTTTGTGTCCATGAGGGCCTTGGAATGGGGAGGTGTCACCGGGACCCTGAAGTATTCTCCTAAGCTTTTGACATAGCTCCCATGCACAAGTTTCCTTGTGGAGACGAGATTTGTTCTGATGGGTGCCTCAGGAAACCCCTTATGCTGGTATTGGTATCCAGGATTTTGAGGAGACATGCCTGTAAAACAAAGCAGTGGATCCGATTACGGCCTAGGGTCCTGTCTGGTTCAATCTTCTTCTCTCGGGATATCCATCTATGGAATGAGTGGAGGTAGATGATCCCCTGGTTTCAGTCCGCCCTTGGTTGTCCCCGGAGGCTTACACTATTGGGATGGCCTCGGGGACTTTGGAGAGTTCTCCTAATTTGTACGATTTTGGACAATGGAGTGGGCAGAATTCCCATGGATTGGGTAGGCACAGTCCTAATGTGTGGCTCCAGGGGCCCCAGCCTGGAGGGTGTGTGGCACAGGACATTGAGGACAGAAGTCTGAAAACACAAACTCAGCTTAGGTTTGGGGACGTATGTATGGCAGGCACAATCTACAAACCATGAGAAGAACTCTTCAGGATATGAAGAAAGAGCGAGTCTGAGGCACTTGTTCAGGCTTTTGTCCCTGGAATTTGTATCAACGTAGGCCGTGGAATGTGGAGAGGCCTCATGGGCCATTGACGAAACTTCCTCTCTGTGGATTTGGCCCGGTCCCAATTGTTTTTCGTCAATTGTGAGATGGGAGGTCTCCTTTCAGGTTTTTTACCTCAGGTGCCCCAACCAAAGATGAATTCCAAAGCAGAGCCCTGGGGAATAGTAAAGGGACAACCCAAACTATGGTTAAAAATTGGGGCCTGGGGGCATGGCCGGCCCAATATGCTGTCTCTTCATCCAGCCACTGAGAGGCCTTACTTGAGGACTGGGCTCAGGCTGAGGGTCACAATTTGTGTTTGTGACCAATGTGGCCCGCGATTATGGCCTGGGCCTCATGGGCCACACTGGTTTAAACTACACTGAACTTTGGACAACATGCCAATCACAAGCTCTCTTACCATGGGGAAGGTGTTCTGATTCTGCATCATTTTCAACCCTAGGGCAGTGGTTGGAGATAAGGTCTAGCGTCTGAAACCTGAAAAACCGCAGTTGGGAAGAGATGACGACCTAATGCCATGGCGGGTCTGATGTGCTCACTGTGCGGTCAGCTTCCTGAATGTTGGTCAGGAGGTTCAGGCTCAGGTTGTGTCAGAGAGTGCATTGGTGCCCAGGTTAGACTATATAATTTGGGTACAGTCGAGTGTCGTGTTGGTATATCCTCATTTGAGGTGGCGGGTCAGCTCATTAGGCAAGATATTTTTTCTAGAAGGCAGGCAGAGTGCTGCATTGTGGGTCCGGAATTGCCAAACGTGAGGGCTTCTGGGCCAGGAGTGTGAGGACAGAAGTCTGAGAAGACAAGCTAGACTTGGGCTACAGGCCGAGGGCACGGCAGGTACCCCCTGCAGATCTGAACCAATATCTCATGCATCTGAAGTCACGGCGAGGATCAGACGTTGGCTCAGGTTGGCGTTTCTGTGCATTACTGCCCCTTAAAGAACGGAGCAGAATCTCAAGTCCATCGAGGTTTTCCCACGTTGGGAGTTGTGGGATGCCCCCTTCAAGGATTCTTCTGCGGGACATTGAGACCTTTTGGGCAGCTCCAGGACATCCCATATGGAATGACTCCAGAGCACAGTTCGAGGATGGAGGCCAGGGAAGCCCGCCTCGCTTTCCAATTGTCTCCTAGCAACAAGATAATTGAGATCGGAAGGCCCTGCGGGAGCATCCAGGGTGGCTAATTTGAAATGGACTTTCCTGGATGGGGCGAATGTGTGTTTGTGTCCCTGAGGGCCTTGGAATGCGGCAGTGGCACCGGGACCCGGAAGTATTCTCCTAAGCTTTTGACATAGCTCCCATGCACAAGTTTCCTTGTGGAGACGAGATTTGTTCTGATGGGTGCCTCAGGAAACCCCTTATGCTGGTATTGGTATCCAGGATCTTGAGGAGACATGCCTGTAAAACAAAGCAGTGGATCCGATTAGGGCCTAGGGTCCTGTCTGGTTCAATCTTCTTCTCTCGGGATATCCATCTATGGAATGAGTGTAGGTAGATGATCCCCTGGTTTCAGACCGCCCTTGGTTGTCCCCGGAGGCTTACACTATTGGGATGGCCTCGTGGTCTTTGAGAGTTCTCCTATTTTGTACGATTTTGGACAATGGAGTGGGCAGAATTCCCATGGATTGGGTAGGCACAGTCCTAATGTGTGGCTCCAGGGGCCCCAGCCTGGAGGGTGTGTGGCACAGGACTTTGAGGACAGAAGTCTGAAAACACAAACTCAGCTTAGGTTTGGGGACGTATGTATGGCAGGCACAATCTACAAACCATGAGAAGAACTCTTCAGGATATGAAGAAAGAGCGAGTCTGAGGCACTTGTTCAGGCTTTTGTCCCTGGAATTTGTATCAACGATGGCCGTGGAATGTGGAGAGGCCTCATGGGCCATTGACGAAACTTCCTCTCTGTGGATTTGGCACGGTCCCAATTGTTTTTCGTCAATTGTGAGATGGGAGGTCTCCTTTCAGGTTTTTTACCTCAGGTGCCCCAACCAAAGATGAATTCCAAAGCAGAGCCCTGGGGAAGAGTAAAGGGACAACCCAAACTATGGTTAAAAATTGGGGCCTGGGGGCTTGGCCGGCCCAATATGCTGTCTCTTCTATCCAGCCACTGAGAGGCCTTACTTGAGGACTGGGCTCAGGCTGAGGGTCACAATTTGTGTTTGTGACCAATGTGGCCCGCGATTATGGCCTGGGCCTCATGGGCCACACTGGTTTAAACTACACTGAACTTTGGACAACATGCCAATCACAAGCTCTCTTACCATGGGGAAGGTGTTCTGATTCTGCATCATTTTCAACCCTAGGGCAGTGGTTGGAGATAAGGTCTAGGTTCTGAAACCTGAAAAACCGCAGTTGGGAAGAGATGACGACCTAATGCCATGGCGGGTCTGATATGCTCACTGTGCGGTCAGCTGCCTGAATGTTGGTCAGGAGGTTCAGGCTCAGGTTGTGTCAGAGAGTGCATTGGTGCCCAGGTTAGACTATATAATTTTGGTACAGTCGAGTGTCATGTTAGTATATCCTCATTTGAGGTGGCGGGGCAGCTCATTACAAGATATTTTTTCTAGAGTGCAGGCAGAGTGCTGCATTGTGGGTGGAATTGCCAAACGTGAGGGCTTCTGGGCCAGGAGTGTGAGGACAGAAGTCTGAGAAGACAAGCTAGACTTGGGCTACAGGCCGAGGGCACGGCAGGTACCCCCTGCAGATCTGAACCAATATCTCATGCATCTGAAGTCAGGGCGAGGATCAGACGTTGGCTCAGGTTGGCGTTTCTGTGCATGACTGCCCCTTAAAGAACGGAGCAGAATCTCAAGTCCATGGAGGTTTTCCCACGTTGGGAGTTGTGGGATGCCCCCTTCAAGGATTCTTCTGCGGGACATTGAGACCTGTTGGGCAGCTCCAGGAAATCCCATATGGAATGACTCCAGAGCACAGTTCGAGGATGGAGGCCAGGGAAGCCCGCCTCGCTTTCCAATTGTCTCCTAGCAACAAGATAATTGAGATCGGAAGGCCCTGCGGGAGCATCCAGGGTGGCTAATTTGAAATGGACTTTCCTGGATGGGGCGAATGTGTGTTTGTGTCCCTGAGGGCCTTGGAATGCGGCAGTGGCACCGGGACCCTGAAGTATTCTCCTAAGCTTTTGACATAGCTCCCATGCACAAGTTTCCTTGTGGAGACGAGATTTGTTCTGATGGGTGCCTCAGGAAACCCCTTATGCTGGTATTGGTATCCAGGATTTTGAGGAGACATGCCTGTAAAACAAAGCAGTGGATCCGATTACGGCCTAGGGTCCTGTCTGGTTCAATCTTCTTCTCTCGGGATATCCATCTATGGAATGAGTGGAGGTAGATGATCCCCTGGTTTCAGACAACCTTTTTTTTGTCCCCGGAGACTTACACTATTGGGATGGCCTCGGGGACTTTGGAGAGTTCTCCTAATTTGTACGATTTTGGACAATGGAGTGGGCAGAATTCCCATGGATTGGGTAGGCACAGTCCTAATGTGTGGCTCCAGGGGCCCCAGCCTGGAGGGTGTGTGGCACAGGACTTTGAGGACAGAAGTCTGAAAACACAAACTCAGCTTAGGTTTGGGGACGTATGTATGGCAGGCACAATCTACAAACCATGAGAAGAACTCTTCAGGATATGAAGAAAGAGCGAGTCTGAGGCACTTGTTCAGGCTTTTGTCCCTGGAATTTGTATCAACGATGGCCGTGGAATGTGGAGAGGCCTCATGGGCCATTGACGAAACTTCCTCTCTGTGGTTTTGGCACGGTCCCAATTGTTTTTTGTCAATTGTGAGATGGGAGGTCTCCTTTCAGGTTTTTTACCTCAGGTGCCCCAACCAAAGATGAATTCCAAAGCAGAGCCCTGGGGAAGAGTAAAGGGACAACCCAAACTATGGTTAAAAATTGGGGCCTGGGGGCATGGCCGGCCCAATATGCTGTCTCTTCATCCAGCCACTGAGAGGCCTTACTTGAGGACTGGGCTCAGGCTGAGGGTCACAATTTGTGTTTGTGACCAATGTGGCCCGCGATTATGGCCTGGGCCTCATGGGCCACACTGGTTTAAACTACACTGAACTTTGGACAACATGCCAATCACAAGCTCTCTTACCATGGGGAAGGTGTTCTGATTCTGCATCATTTTCAACCCTAGGGCAGTGGTTGGAGATAAGGTCTAGCGTCTGAAACCTGAAAAACCGCAGTTGGGAAGAGATGACGACCTAATGCCATGGCGGGTCTGATGTGCTCACTGTGAGGTCAGCTTCCTGAATGTTGGTCAGGAGGTTCAGGCTCAGGTTGTGTCAGAGAGTGCATTGGTGCCCAGGTTAGACTATATAATTTGGGTACAGTCGAGTGTCATGTTAGTATATCCTCATTTGAGGTGGCGGGGCAGCTCATTACAAGATATTTTTTCTAGAGTGCAGGCAGAGTGCTGCATTGTGGGTGGAATTGCCAAACGTGAGGGCTTCTGGGCCAGGAGTGTGAGGACAGAAGTCTGAGAAGACAAGCTAGACTTGGGCTACAGGCCGAGGGCACGGCAGGTACCCCCTGCAGATCTGAACCAATATCTCATGCATCTGAAGTCAGGGCGAGGATCAGACGTTGGCTCAGGTTGGCGTTTCTGTGCATGACTGCCCCTTAAAGAACGGAGCAGAATCTCAAGTCCATGGAGGTTTTCCCACGTTGGGAGTTGTGGGATGCCCCCTTCAAGGATTCTTCTGCGGGACATTGAGACCTGTTGGGCAGCTCCAGGAAATCCCATATGGAATGACTCCAGAGCACAGTTCGAGGATGGAGGCCAGGGAAGCCCGCCTCGCTTTCCAATTGTCTCCTAGCAACAAGATAATTGAGATCGGAAGGCCCTGCGGGAGCATCCAGGGTGGCTAATTTGAAATGGACTTTCCTGGATGGGGCGAATGTGTGTTTGTGTCCCTGAGGGCCTTGGAATGCGGCAGTGGCACCGGGACCCTGAAGTATTCTCCTAAGCTTTTGACATAGCTCCCATGCACAAGTTTCCTTGTGGAGACGAGATTTGTTCTGATGGGTGCCTCAGGAAACCCCTTATGCTGGTATTGGTATCCAGGATTTTGAGGAGACATGCCTGTAAAACAAAGCAGTGGATCCGATTACGGCCTAGGGTCCTGTCTGGTTCAATCTTCTTCTCTCGGGATATCCATCTATGGAATGAGTGGAGGTAGATGATCCCCTGGTTTCAGACAACCTTTTTTTTGTCCCCGGAGACTTACACTATTGGGATGGCCTCGGGGACTTTGGAGAGTTCTCCTAATTTGTACGATTTTGGACAATGGAGTGGGCAGAATTCCCATGGATTGGGTAGGCACAGTCCTAATGTGTGGCTCCAGGGGCCCCAGCCTGGAGGGTGTGTGGCACAGGACTTTGAGGACAGAAGTCTGAAAACACAAACTCAGCTTAGGTTTGGGGACGTATGTATGGCAGGCACAATCTACAAACCATGAGAAGAACTCTTCAGGATATGAAGAAAGAGCGAGTCTGAGGCACTTGTTCAGGCTTTTGTCCCTGGAATTTGTATCAACGATGGCCGTGGAATGTGGAGAGGCCTCATGGGCCATTGACGAAACTTCCTCTCTGTGGTTTTGGCACGGTCCCAATTGTTTTTTGTCAATTGTGAGATGGGAGGTCTCCTTTCAGGTTTTTTACCTCAGGTGCCCCAACCAAAGATGAATTCCAAAGCAGAGCCCTGGGGAAGAGTAAAGGGACAACCCAAACTATGGTTAAAAATTGGGGCCTGGGGGCATGGCCGGCCCAATATGCTGTCTCTTCATCCAGCCACTGAGAGGCCTTACTTGAGGACTGGGCTCAGGCTGAGGGTCACAATTTGTGTTTGTGACCAATGTGGCCCGCGATTATGGCCTGGGCCTCATGGGCCACACTGGTTTAAACTACACTGAACTTTGGACAACATGCCAATCACAAGCTCTCTTACCATGGGGAAGGTGTTCTGATTCTGCATCATTTTCAACCCTAGGGCAGTGGTTGGAGATAAGGTCTAGCGTCTGAAACCTGAAAAACCGCAGTTGGGAAGAGATGACGACCTAATGCCATGGCGGGTCTGATGTGCTCACTGTGAGGTCAGCTTCCTGAATGTTGGTCAGGAGGTTCAGGCTCAGGTTGTGTCAGAGAGTGCATTGGTGCCCAGGTTAGACTATATAATTTGGGTACAGTCGAGTGTCGTGTTGGTATATCCTCATTTGAGTTGGCGGGGCAGCTCATTAGGCAAGATATTTTTTCTAGAGGGCAGGCAGAGTGCTGCATTGTGGGTGGAATTGCCAAACGTGAGGGCTTCTGGGCCAGGAGTGTGAGGACAGAAGTCTGAGAAGACAAGCTAGACTTGGGCTACAGGCCGAGGGCACGGCAGGTACCCCCTGCAGATCTGAACCAATATCTCATGCATCTGAAGTCAGGGCGAGGATCAGACGTTGGCTCAGGTTGGCGTTTCTGTGCATGACTGCCCCTTAAAGAACGGAGCAGAATCTCAAGTCCATGGAGGTTTTCCCACGTTGGGAGTTGTGGGATGCCCCCTTCAAGGATTCTTCTGCGGGACATTGAGACCTTTTGGGCAGCTCCAGGACATCCCATATGGAATGACTCCAGAGCACAGTTCGAGGATGGAGGCCAGGGAAGCCCGCCTCGCTTTCCAATTGTCTCCTAGCAACAAGATAATTGAGATCGGAAGGCCCTGCGGGAGCATCCAGGGTGGCTAATTTGAAATGGACTTTCCTGGATGGGGCGAATGTGTGTTTGTGTCCCTGAGGGCCTTGGAATGCGGCAGTGGCACCGGGACCCTGAAGTATTCTCCTAAGCTTTTGACATAGCTCCCATGCACAAGTTTCCTTGTGGAGACGAGATTTGTTCTGATGGGTGCCTCAGGAAACCCCTTATGCTGGTATTGGTATCCAGGATTTTGAGGAGACATGCCTGTAAAACAAAGCAGTGGATCCGATTACGGCCTAGGGTCCTGTCTGGTTCAATCTTCTTCTCTCGGGATATCCATCTATGGAATGAGTGGAGGTAGATGATCCCCTGGTTTCAGACCGCCTTTTTTTTGTCCCCGGAGACTTACACTATTGGGATGGCCTCGGGGACTTTGGAGAGTTCTCCTAATTTGTACGATTTTGGACAATGGAGTGGGCAGAATTCCCATGGATTGGGTAGGCACAGTCCTAATGTGTGGCTCCAGGGGCCCCAGCCTGGAGGGTGTGTGGCACAGGACTTTGAGGACAGAAGTCTGAAAACACAAACTCAGCTTAGGTTTGGGGACGTATGTATGGCAGGCACAATCTACAAACCATGAGAAGAACTCTTCAGGATATGAAGAAAGAGCGAGTCTGAGGCACTTGTTCAGGCTTTTGTCCCTGGAATTTGTATCAACGATGGCCGTGGAATGTGGAGAGGCCTCATGGGCCATTGACGAAAATTCCTCTCTGTGGATTTGGCCCGGTCCCAATTGTTTTTCGTCAATTGTGAGATGGGAGGTCTCCTTTCAGGTTTTTTACCTCAGGTGCCCCAACCAAAGATGAATTCCAAAGCAGAGCCCTGGGGAAGAGTAAAGGGACAACCCAAACTATGGTTAAAAATTGGGGCCTGGGGGCATGGCCGGCCCAATATGCTGTCTCTTCATCCAGCCACTGAGAGGCCTTACTTGAGGACTGGGCTCAGGCTGAGGGTCACAATTTGTGTTTGTGACCAATGTGGCCCGCGATTATGGCCTGGGCCTCATGGGCCACACTGGTTTAAACTACACTGAAATTTGGACAACATGCCAATCACAAGCTCTCTTACCATGGGGAAGGTGTTCTGATTCTGCATCATTTTCAACCCTAGGGCAGTGGTTGGAGATATGGTCTAGGTTCTGAAACCTGAAAAACCGCAGTTGGGAAGAGATGACGACCTATTGCCATGGCGGGTCTGATGTGCTCACTGTGCGGTCAGCTGCCTGAATGTTGGTCAGGAGGTTCAGGCTCAGGTTGTGTCAGAGAGTGCATTGGTGCCCAGGTTAGACTATATAATTTGGGTACAGTCGAGTGTCGTGTTGGTATATCCTCATTTGAGGTGGCGGGGCAGCTCATTAGGCAAGATATTTTTTCTAGAGGGCAGGCAGAGTGCTGCATTGTGGGTGGAATTGCCAAACGTGAGGGCTTCTGGGCCAGGAGTGTGAGGACAGAAGTCTGAGAAGACAAGCTAGACTTGGGCTACAGGCCGAGGGCACGGCAGGTACCCCCTGCAGATCTGAACCAATATCTCCTGCATCTGAAGTCACGGCGAGGATCAGACGTTGGCTCAGGTTGGCGTTTCTGTGCATGACTGCCCCTTAAAGAACGGAGCAGAATCTCAAGTCCATGGAGGTTTTCCCACGTTGGGAGTTGTGGGATGCCCCCTTCAAGGATTCTTCTGCGGGACATTGAGACCTGTTGGGCAGCTCCAGGACATCCCATATGGAATGACTCCAGAGAACAGTTCGTGGATGGAGGCCTGGGAAGCCCGCCTCGCTTTCCAATTGTCTCCTAGCAACAAGATAATTGAGATCGGAAGGCCCTGCGGGAGCATCCAGGGTGGCTAATTTGAAATGGACTTTCCTGGATGGGGCGAATGTGTGTTTGTGTCCCTGAGGGCCTTGGAATGCGGCAGTGGCACCGGGAACCTGAAGTATTCTCCTAAGCTTTTGACATAGCTCCCATGCACAAGTTTCCTTGTGGAGACGAGATTTGTTCTGATGGGTGCCTCAGGAAACCCCTTATGCTGGTATTGGTATCCAGGATTTTGAGGAGACATGCCTGTAAAACAAAGCAGTGGATCCGATTACGGCCTAGGGTCCTGTCTGGTTCAATCTTCTTCTCTCGGGATATCCATCTATGGAATGAGTGGAGGTAGATGATCCCCTGGTTTCAGTCCGCCCTTGGTTGTCCCCGGAGGCTTACACTATTGGGATGGCCTCGGGGACTTTGGAGAGTTCTCCTAATTTGTACGATTTTGGACAATGGAGTGGGCAGAATTCCCATGGATTGGGTAGGCACAGTCCTAATGTGTGGCTCCAGGGGCCCCAGCCTGGAGGGTGTGTGGCACAGGACATTGAGGACAGAAGTCTGAAAACACAAACTCAGCTTAGGTTTGGGGACGTATGTATGGCAGGCACAATCTACAAACCATGAGAAGAACTCTTCAGGATATGAAGAAAGAGCGAGTCTGAGGCACTTGTTCAGGCTTTTGTCCCTGGAATTTGTATCAACGTAGGCCGTGGAATGTGGAGAGGCCTCATGGGCCATTGACGAAACTTCCTCTCTGTGGATTTGGCCCGGTCCCAATTGTTTTTCGTCAATTGTGAGATGGGAGGTCTCCTTTCAGGTTTTTTACCTCAGGTGCCCCAACCAAAGATGAATTCCAAAGCAGAGCCCTGGGGAAGAGTAATGGACAACCCAAACTATGGTTAAAAATTGGGGCCTGGGGGCATGGCCGGCCCAATATGCTGTCTCTTCATCCAGCCACTGAGAGGCCTTACTTGAGGACTGGGCTCAGGCTGAGGGTCACAATTTGTGTTTGTGACCAATGTGGCCCGCGATTATGGCCTGGGCCTCATGGGCCACACTGGTTTAAACTACACTGAACTTTGGACAACATGCCAATCACAAGCTCTCTTACCATGGGGAAGGTCTTCTGATTCTGCATCATTTTCAACCCTAGGGCAGTGGTTGGAGATAAGGTCTAGGTTCTGAAACCTGAAAAACCGCAGTTGGGAAGAGATGACGACCTAATGCCATGGCGGGTCTGATGTGCTCACTGTGCGGTCAGCTGCCTGAATGTTGGTCAGGAGGTTCAGGCTCAGGTTGTGTCAGAGAGTGCATTGGTGCCCAGGTTAGACTATATAATTTGGGTACAGTCGAGTGTCGTGTTGGTATATCCTCATTTGAGGTGGCGGGGCAGCTCATTAGGCAAGATATTTTTTCTAGAGGGCAGGCAGAGTGCTGCATTGTGGGTCCGGAATTGCCAAACGTGAGGGCTTCTGGGCCAGGAGTGTGAGGACAGAAGTCTGAGAAGACAAGCTAGACTTGGGCTACAGGCCGAGGGCACGGCAGGTACCCCCTGCAGATCTGAACCAATATCTCATGCATCTGAAGTCACGGCGAGGATCAGACGTTGGCTCAGGTTGGCGTTTCTGTGCATGACTGCCCCTTAAAGAACGGAGCAGAATCTCAAGTCCATGGAGGTTTTCCCACGTTGGGAGTTGTGGGATGCCCCCTTCAAGGATTCTTCTGCGGTACATTGAGACCTGTTGGACAGCTCCAGGACATCCCATATGGAATGACTCCAGAGCACAGTTCGAGGATGGAGGCCAGGGAAGCCCGCCTCGCTTTCCAATTGTCTCCTAGCAACAAGATAATTGAGATCGGAAGGCCCTGGGGGAGCACCAGGGTGGCTAAATTGAACTGGACTTTCCTGGATGGGGCAAATGTGTGTTTGTGTCCCTGAGGGCCTTGGAATGCGGCAGTGGCACCGGGACCCTGAAGTATTCTCCTAAGCTTTTGACATAGCTCCCATGCACAAGTTTCCTTGTGGAGACGAGATTTGTTCTGATGGGTGCCTCAGGAAACCCCTTATGCTGGTATTGGTATCCAGGATTTTGAGGAGACATGCCTGTAAAACAAAGCAGTGGATCCGATTACGGCCAAGGGTCCTGTCTGGTTCAATCTTCTTCTCTCGGGATATCCATCTATGGAATGAGTGGAGGTAGATGATCCCCTGGTTTCAGACCGCCCTTGGTTGTCCCCGGAGGCTTACACTATTGGGATGGCCTCGTGGTCTTTGAGAGTTCTCCTAATTCGTACGATTTTGGATAATGGAGTGGGCAGAATTCCCATGGATTGGGTAGGCACAGTCCTAATGTGTGGCTCCAGGGGCCCCAGCCTGGAGGGTGTGTGGCACAGGACTTTGAGGACAGAAGTCTGAAAACACAAACTCAGCTTAGGTTTGGGGACGTATGTATGGCAGGCACAATCTACAAACCATGAGAAGAACTCTTCAGGATATGAAGAAAGAGCGAGTCTGAGGCACTTGTTCAGGCTTTTGTCCCTGGAATTTGTATCAACGATGGCCGTGGAATGTGGAGAGGCCTCATGGGCCATTGACGAAACTTACTCTCTGTGGATTTGGCCCGGTCCCAATTGTTTTTCGTCAATTGTGAGATGGGAGGTCTCCTTTCAGGTTTTTTACCTCAGGTGCCCCAACCAAAGATGAATTCCAAAGCAGAGCCCTGGGGAAGAGTAAAGGGACAACCCAAACTATGGTTAAAAATTGGGGCCTGGGGGCATGGCCGGCCCAATATGCTGTCTCTTCATCCAGCCACTGAGAGGCCTTACTTGAGGACTGGGCTCAGGCTGAGGGTCACAATTTGTGTTTGTGACCAATGTGGCCCGGGATTATGGCCTGGGCCTCATGGGCCACACTGGTTTAAACTACACTGAACTTTGGACAACATGCCAATCACAAGCTCTCTTACCATGGGGAAGGTGTTCTGATTCTGCATCATTTTCAACCCTAGGGCAGTGGTTGGAGATAAGGTCTAGCGTCTGAAACCTGAAAAACCGCAGTTGGGAAGAGATGACGACCTAATGCCATGGCGGGTCTGATGTGCTCACTGTGCGGTCAGCTGCCTGAATGTTGGTCAGGAGGTTCAGGCTCAGGTTGTGTCAGAGAGTGCATTGGTGCCCAGGTTAGACTATATAATTTGGGTACAGTCGAGTGTCGTGTTGGTATATCCTCATTTGAGGTGGCGGGTCAGCTCATTAGGCAAGATATTTTTTCTAGAAGGCAGGCAGAGTGCTGCATTGTGGGTCCGGAATTGCCAAACGTGAGGGCTTCTGGGCCAGGAGTGTGAGGACAGAAGTCTGAGAAGACAAGCTAGACTTGGGCTACAGGCCGAGGGCACGGCAGGTACCCCCTGCAGATCTGAACCAATATCTCATGCATCTGAAGTCAGGGCGAGGATCAGACGTTGGCTCAGGTTGGCGTTTCTGTGCATGACTGCCCCTTAAAGAACGGAGCAGAATCTCAAGTCCATGGAGGTTTTCCCACGTTGGGAGTTGTGGGATGCCCCCTTCAAGGATTCTTCTGCGGGACATTGAGACCTGTTGGGCAGCTCCAGGAAATCCCATATGGAATGACTCCAGAGCACAGTTCGAGGATGGAGGCCAGGGAAGCCCGCCTCGCTTTCCAATTGTCTCCTAGCAACAAGATAATTGAGATCGGAAGGCCCTGCGGGAGCATCCAGGGTGGCTAATTTGAAATGGACTTTCCTGGATGGGGCGAATGTGTGTTTGTGTCCCTGAGGGCCTTGGAATGCGGCAGTGGCACCGGGACCCTGAAGTATTCTCCTAAGCTTTTGCCATAGCTCCCATGCACAAGTTTCCTTGTGGAGACGAGATTTGTTCTGATGGGTGCCTCAGGAAACCCCTTATGCTGGTATTGGTATCCAGGATTTTGAGGAGACATGCCTGTAAAACAAAGCAGTGGATCCGATTACGGCCTAGGGTCCTGTCTGGTTCAATCTTCTTCTCTCGGGATATCCATCTATGGAATGAGTGGAGGTAGATGATCCCCTTGTTTCAGACCACCTTTTTTTTGTCCCCGGAGACTTACACTATTGGGATGGCCTCGTGGTCTTTGAGAGTTCTCCTAATTTGTACGATTTTGGACAATGGAGTGGGCAGAATTCCCATGGATTGGGTAGGCACAGTCCTAATGTGTGGCTCCAGGGGCCCCAGCCTGGAGGGTGTGTGGCACAGGACTTTGAGGACAGAAGTCTGAAAACACAAACTCAGCTTAGGTTTGGGGACGTATGTATGGCAGGCACAATCTACAAACCATGAGAAGAACTCTTCAGGATATGAAGAAAGAGCGAGTCTGAGGCACTTGTTCAGGCTTTTGTCCCTGGAATTTGTATCAACGATGGCCGTGGAATGTGGAGAGGCCTCATGGGCCATTGACGAAACTTCCTCTCTGTGGATTTGGCACGGTCCCAATTGTTTTTTGTCAATTGTGAGATGGGAGGTCTCCTTTCAGGTTTTTTACCTCAGGTGCCCCAACCAAAGATGAATTCCAAAGCAGAGCCCTGGGGAAGAGTAAAGGGACAACCCAAACTATGGTTAAAAATTGGGGCCTGGGGGCATGGCCGGCCCAATATGCTGTCTCTTCATCCAGCCACTGAGAGGCCTTACTTGAGGACTGGGCTCAGGCTGAGGGTCACAATTTGTGTTTGTGACCAATGTGGCCCGCGATTATGGCCTGGGCCTCATGGGCCACACTGGTTTAAACTACACTGAACTTTGGACAACATGCCAATCACAAGCTCTCTTACCATGGGGAAGGTGTTCTGATTCTGCATCATTTTCAACCCTAGGGCAGTGGTTGGAGATAAGGTCTAGGTTCTGAAACCTGAAAAACCGCAGTTGGGAAGAGATGACGACCTAATGCCATGGCGGGTCTGATGTGCTCACTGTGAGGTCAGCTTCCTGAATGTTGGTCAGGAGGTTCAGGCTCAGGTTGTGTCAGAGAGTGCATTGGTGCCCAGGTTAGACTATATAATTTGGGTACAGTCGAGTGTCGTGTTGGTATATCCTCATTTGAGTTGGCGGGGCAGCTCATTAGGCAAGATATTTTTTCTAGAGGGCAGGCAGAGTGCTGCATTGTGGGTGGAATTGCCAAACGTGAGGGCTTCTGGGCCAGGAGTGTGAGGACAGAAGTCTGAGAAGACAAGCTAGACTTGGGCTACAGGCCGAGGGCACGGCAGGTACCCCCTGCAGATCTGAACCAATATCTCATGCATCTGAAGTCAGGGCGAGGATCAGACGTTGGCTCAGGTTGGCGTTTCTGTGCATGACTGCCCCTTAAAGAACGGAGCAGAATCTCAAGTCCATGGAGGTTTTCCCACGTTGGGAGTTGTGGGATGCCCCCTTCAAGGATTCTTCTGCGGGACATTGAGACCTGTTGGGCAGCTCCAGGAAATCCCATATGGAATGACTCCAGAGCACAGTTCGAGGATGGAGGCCAGGGAAGCCCGCCTCGCTTTCCAATTGTCTCCTAGCAACAAGATAATTGAGATCGGAAGGCCCTGCGGGAGCATCCAGGGTGGCTAATTTGAAATGGACTTTCCTGGATGGGGCGAATGTGTGTTTGTGTCCCTGAGGGCCTTGGAATGCGGCAGTGGCACCGGGACCCTGAAGTATTCTCCTAAGCTTTTGACATAGCTCCCATGCACAAGTTTCCTTGTGGAGACGAGATTTGTTCTGATGGGTGCCTCAGGAAACCCCTTATGCTGGTATTGGTATCCAGGATTTTGAGGAGACATGCCTGTAAAACAAAGCAGTGGATCCGATTACGGCCTAGGGTCCTGTCTGGTTCAATCTTCTTCTCTCGGGATATCCATCTATGGAATGAGTGGAGGTAGATGATCCCCTGGTTTCAGACCGCCTTTTTTTTGTCCCCGGAGACTTACACTATTGGGATGGCCTCGGGGACTTTGGAGAGTTCTCCTAATTTGTACGATTTTGGACAATGGAGTGGGCAGAATTCCCATGGATTGGGTAGGCACAGTCCTAATGTGTGGCTCCAGGGGCCCCAGCCTGGAGGGTGTGTGGCACAGGACTTTGAGGACAGAAGTCTGAAAACACAAACTCAGCTTAGGTTTGGGGACGTATGTATGGCAGGCACAATCTACAAACCATGAGAAGAAATCTTCAGGATATGAAGAAAGAGCGAGTCTGAGGCACTTCTTCAGGCTTTTGTCCCTGGAATTTGTATCAACGATGGCCGTGGAATGTGGAGAGGCCTCATGGGCCATTGACGAAACTTCCTCTCTGTGGATTTGGCACGGTCCCAATTGTTTTTCGTCAATTGTGAGATGGGAGTTCTCCTTTCAGGTTTTTTACCTCAGGTGCCCCAACCAAAGATGAATTCCAAAGCAGAGCCCTGGGGAAGAGTAAAGGGACAACCCAAACTATGGTTAAAAATTGGGGCCTGGGGGCTTGGCCGGCCCAATATGCTGTCTCTTCATCCAGCCACTGAGAGGCCTTACTTGAGGACTGGGCTCAGGCTGAGGGTCACAATTTGTGTTTGTGACCAATGTGGCCCGTGATTATGGCCTGGGCCTCATGTGGCACACTGGTTTAAACTACACTGAACTTTGGACAACATGCCAATCACAAGCTCTCTTACCATGGGGAAGGTGTACTGATTCTGCATCATTTTCAACCCTAGGGCAGTGGTTGGAGATAATGTCTAGGTTCTGAAACCTGAAAAACCGCAGTTGGGAAGAGATGACGACCTAATGCCATGGCGGGTCTGATGTGCTCACTGTGCGGTCAGCTGCCTGAATGTTGGTCAGGAGGTTCAGGCTCAGGTTGTGTCAGAGAGTGCATTGGTGCCCAGGTTAGACTATATAATTTGGGTACAGTCGAGTGTCGTGTTGGTATATCCTCATTTGAGGTGGCGGGGCAGCTCATTAGGCAAGATATTTTTTCTAGAGGGCAGGCAGAGTGCTGCATTGTGGGTCCGGAATTGCCAAACGTGAGGGCTTCCGGGCCAGGAGTGTGAGGACAGAAGTCTGAGAAGACAAGCTAGACTTGGGCTACAGGCCGAGGGCACGGCAGGTACCCCCTGCAGATCTGAACCAATATCTCATGCATCTGAAGTCAGGGCGAGGATCAGACGTTGGCTCAGGTTGGCGTTTCTGTGCATGACTGCCCCTTAAAGAACGGAGCAGAATCTCAAGTCCATGGAGGTTTTCCCACGTTGGGAGTTGTGGGATGCCCCCTTCAAGGATTCTTCTGCGGGACATTGAGACCTGTTGGGCAGCTCCAGGACATCCCATATGGAATGACTCCAGAGCACAGTTCGAGGATGGAGGCCAGGGAAGCCCTCCTCGCTTTCCAATTGTCTCCTAGCAACAAGATAATTGAGATCGGAAGGCCCTGCGGGAGCATCCAGGGTGGCTAATTTGAAATGGACTTTCCTGGATGGGGCGAATGTGTGTTTGTGTCCCTGAGGGCCTTGGAATGCGGCAGTGGCACCGGGACCCTGAAGTATTCTCCTAAGCTTTTGACATAGCTCCCATGCACAAGTTTCCTTGTGGAGACGAGATTTGTTCTGATGGGTGCCTCAGGAAACCCCTTATGCTGGTATTGGAATCCAGGATTTTGAGGAGACATTCCTGTAAATCAAAGCAGTGGATCCGATTACGACCTAGGTTCCTGTCTGGTTCAATCTTCTTCTCTCGGATATCCATCTATGGAATGAGTGGAGGTAGATGATCCCCTGGTTTCAGACCGCCTTTTTTTTGTCCCCGGAAACTTACACTATTGGGATGGCCTCAGGGACTTTGGAGAGTACTACTAATTTGTACGATTTTGGACAATGGAGTGGGCAGAATTCCCATGGATTGGGTAGGCACAGTCCTAATGTGTGGCTCCAGGGGCCCCAGCCTGGAGGGTGTGTGGCACAGGACTTTGAGGACAGAAGTCTGAAAACACAAACTCAGCTTAGGTTTGGGGACGTATGTATGGCAGGCACAATCTACAAACCATGAGAAGAACTCTTCAGGATATGAAGAAAGAGCGAGTCTGAGGCACTTGTTCAGGCTTTTGTCCCTGGAATTTGTATCAACGATGGCCGTGGAATGTGGAGAGGCCTCATGGGCCATTGACGAAACTTCCTCTCTGTGGATTTGGCACGGTCCCAATTGTTTTTCGTCAATTGTGAGATGGGAGGTCTCCTTTCAGGTTTTTTACCTCAGGTGCCCCAACCAAAGATGAATTCCAAAGCAGAGCCCTGGGGAAGAGTAAAGGGACAACCCAAACTATGGTTAAAAATTGGGGCCTGGGGGCTTGGCCGGCCCAATATGCTGTCTCTTCTATCCAGCCACTGAGAGGCCTTACTTGAGGACTGGGCTCAGGCTGAGGGTCACAATTTGTGTTTGTGACCAATGTGGCCCGCGATTATGGCCTGGGCCTCATGGGCCACACTGGTTTAAACTACACTGAACTTTGGACAACATGCCAATCACAAGCTCTCTTACCATGGGGAAGGTGTTCTGATTCTGCATCATTTTCAACCCTAGGGCAGTGGTTGGAGATAAGGTCTAGGTTCTGAAACCTGAAAAACCGCAGTTGGGAAGAGATGACGACCTAATGCCATGGCGGGTCTGATATGCTCACTGTGCGGTCAGCTGCCTGAATGTTGGTCAGGAGGTTCAGGCTCAGGTTGTGTCAGAGAGTGCATTGGTGCCCAGGTTAGACTATATAATTTGGGTACAGTCGAGTGTCATGTTAGTATATCCTCATTTGAGGTGGCGGGGCAGCTCATTACAAGATATTTTTTCTAGAGGGCAGGCAGAGTGCTGCATTGTGGGTCCGGAATTGCCAAACGTGAGGGCTTCTGGGCCAGGAGTGTGAGGACAGAAGTCTGAGAAGACAAGCTAGACTTGGGCTACAGGCCGAGGGCACGGCAGGTTCCCCCTGCAGATCTGAACCAATATCTCATGCATCTGAAGTCACGGCGAGGATCAGACGTTGGCTCAGGTTGGCGTTTCTGTGCATGACTGCCCCTTAAAGAACGGAGCAGAATCTCAAGTCCATGGAGGTTTTCCCACGTTGGGAGTTGTGGGATGCCTCCTTCAAGGATTCTTCTGCAGGACATTGAGACCTGTTGGGCAGCTCCAGGAAATCCCATATGGAATGACTCCAGAGCACAGTTCGAGGATGGAGGCCAGGGAAGCCCGCCTCGCTTTCCAATTGTCTCCTAGCAACAAGATAATTGAGATCGGAAGGCCCTGCGGGAGCATCCAGCGTGGCTAATTTGAAATGGACTTTCCTGGATGGGGCGAATGTGTGTTTGTGTCCCTGAGGGCCTTGGAATGCGGCAGTGGCACCGGGACCCGGAAGTATTCTCCTAAGCTTTTGACATAGCTCCCATGCACAAGTTTCCTTGTGGAGACGAGATTTGTTCTGATGGGTGCCTCAGGAAACCCCTTATGCTGGTATTGGAATCCAGGATTTTGAGGAGACATTCCTGTAAATCAAAGCAGTGGATCCGATTACGACCTAGGGTCCTGTCTGGTTCAATCTTCTTCTCTCGGATATCCATCTATGGAATGAGTGGAGGTAGATGATCCCCTGGTTTCAGACCGCCTTTTTTTTGTCCCCGGAAACTTACACTATTGGGATGGCCTCAGGGACTTTGGAGAGTACTACTAATTTGTACGATTTTGGACAATGGAGTGGGCAGAATTCCCATGGATTGGGTAGGCACAGTCCTAATGTGTGGCTCCAGGGGCCCCAGCCTGGAGGGTGTGTGGCACAGGACTTTGAGGACAGAAGTCTGAAAACACAAACTCAGCTTAGGTTTGGGGACGTATGTATGGCAGGCACAATCTACAAACCATGAGAAGAACTCTTCAGGATATGAAGAAAGAGCGAGTCTGAGGCACTTGTTCAGGCTTTTGTCCCTGGAATTTGTATCAACGATGGCCGTGGAATGTGGAGAGGCCTCATGGGCCATTGACGAAACTTCCTCTCTGTGGATTTGGCACGGTCCCAATTGTTTTTCGTCAATTGTGAGATGGGAGGTCTCCTTTCAGGTTTTTTACCTCAGGTGCCCCAACCAAAGATGAATTCCAAAGCAGAGCCCTGGGGAAGAGTAAAGGGACAACCCAAACTATGGTTAAAAATTGGGGCCTGGGGGCTTGGCCGGCCCAATATGCTGTCTCTTCATCCAGCCACTGAGAGGCCTTACTTGAGGACTGGGCTCAGGCTGAGGGTCACAATTTGTGTTTGTGACCAATGTGGCCCGTGATTATGGCCTGGGCCTCATGTGGCACACTGGTTTAAACTACACTGAACTTTGGACAACATGCCAATCACAAGCTCTCTTACCATGGGGAAGGTGTACTGATTCTGCATCATTTTCAACCCTAGGGCAGTGGTTGGAGATAATGTCTAGGTTCTGAAACCTGAAAAACCGCAGTTGGGAAGAGATGACGACCTAATGCCATGGCGGGTCTGATGTGCTCACTGTGCGGTCAGCTGCCTGAATGTTGGTCAGGAGGTTCAGGCTCAGGTTGTGTCAGAGAGTGCATTGGTGCCCAGGTTAGACTATATAATTTGGGTACAGTCGAGTGTCGTGTTGGTATATCCTCATTTGAGGTGGCGGGGCAGCTCATTAGGCAAGATATTTTTTCTAGAGGGCAGGCAGAGTGCTGCATTGTGGGTCCGGAATTGCCAAACGTGAGGGCTTCCGGGCCAGGAGTGTGAGGACAGAAGTCTGAGAAGACAAGCTAGACTTGGGCTACAGGCCGAGGGCACGGCAGGTACCCCCTGCAGATCTGAACCAATATCTCATGCATCTGAAGTCAGGGCGAGGATCAGACGTTGGCTCAGGTTGGCGTTTCTGTGCATGACTGCCCCTTAAAGAACGGAGCAGAATCTCAAGTCCATGGAGGTTTTCCCACGTTGGGAGTTGTGGGATGCCCCCTTCAAGGATTCTTCTGCGGGACATTGAGACCTGTTGGGCAGCTCCAGGACATCCCATATGGAATGACTCCAGAGCACAGTTCGAGGATGGAGGCCAGGGAAGCCCGCCTCGCTTTCCAATTGTCTCCTAGCAACAAGATAATTGAGATCGGAAGGCCCTGCGGGAGCATCCAGGGTGGCTAATTTGAAATGGACTTTCCTGGATGGGGCGAATGTGTGTTTGTGTCCCTGAGGGCCTTGGAATGCGGCAGTGGCACCGGGACCCTGAAGTATTCTCCTAAGCTTTTGACATAGCTCCCATGCACAAGTTTCCTTGTGGAGACGAGATTTGTTCTGATGGGTGCCTCAGGAAACCCCTTATGCTGGTATTGGAATCCAGGATTTTGAGGAGACATTCCTGTAAATCAAAGCAGTGGATCCGATTACGACCTAGGGTCCTGTCTGGTTCAATCTTCTTCTCTCGGATATCCATCTATGGAATGAGTGGAGGTAGATGATCCCCTGGTTTCAGACCGCCTTTTTTTTGTCCCCAGAAACTTACACTATTGGGATGGCCTCAGGGACTTTGGAGAGTACTACTAATTTGTACGATTTTGGACAATGGAGTGGGCAGAATTCCCATGGATTGGGTAGGCACAGTCCTAATGTGTGGCTCCAGGGGCCCCAGCCTGGAGGGTGTGTGGCACAGGACTTTGAGGACAGAAGTCTGAAAACACAAACTCAGCTTAGGTTTGGGGACGTATGTATGGCAGGCACAATCTACAAACCATGAGAAGAACTCTTCAGGATATGAAGAAAGAGCGAGTCTGAGGCACTTGTTCAGGCTTTTGTCCCTGGAATTTGTATCAACGATGGCCGTGGAATGTGGAGAGGCCTCATGGGCCATTGACGAAACTTCCTCTCTGTGGATTTGGCACGGTCCCAATTGTTTTTCGTCAATTGTGAGATGGGAGTTCTCCTTTCAGGTTTTTTACCTCAGGTGCCCCAACCAAAGATGAATTCAAAGCAGAGCCCTGGGGAAGAGTAAAGGGACAACCCAAACTATGATTAAAAATTGGGGCCTGGGGGCTTGGCCGGCCCAATATGCTGTCTCTTCATCCAGCCACTGAGAGGCCTTACTTGAGGACTGGGCTCAGGCTGAGGGTCACAATTTGTGTTTGTGACCAATGTGGCCCGTGATTATGGCCTGGGCCTCATGTGGCACACTGGTTTAAACTACACTGAACTTTGGACAACATGCCAATCACAAGCTCTCTTACCATGGGGAAGGTGTACTGATTCTGCATCATTTTCAACCCTAGGGCAGTGGTTGGAGATAATGTCTAGGTTCTGAAACCTGAAAAACCGCAGTTGGGAAGAGATGACGACCTAATGCCATGGCGGGTCTGATGTGCTCACTGTGCGGTCAGCTGCCTGAATGTTGGTCAGGAGGTTCAGGCTCAGGTTGTGTCAGAGAGTGCATTGGTGCCCAGGTTAGACTATATAATTTGGGTACAGTCGAGTGTCGTGTTGGTATATCCTCATTTGAGGTGGCGGGGCAGCTCATTAGGCAAGATATTTTTTCTAGAGGGCAGGCAGAGTGCTGCATTGTGGGTCCGGAATTGCCAAACGTGAGGGCTTCCGGGCCAGGAGTGTGAGGACAGAAGTCTGAGAAGACAAGCTAGACTTGGGCTACAGGCCGAGGGCACGGCAGGTACCCCCTGCAGATCTGAACCAATATCTCATGCATCTGAAGTCAGGGCGAGGATCAGACGTTGGCTCAGGTTGGCGTTTCTGTGCATGACTGCCCCTTAAAGAACGGAGCAGAATCTCAAGTCCATGGAGGTTTTCCCACGTTGGGAGTTGTGGGATGCCCCCTTCAAGGATTCTTCTGCGGGACATTGAGACCTGTTGGGCAGCTCCAGGACATCCCATATGGAATGACTCCAGAGCACAGTTCGAGGATGGAGGCTAGGGAAGCCCTCCTCGCTTTCCAATTGTCTCCTAGCAACAAGATAATTGAGATCGGAAGGCCCTGCGGGAGCATCCAGGGTGGCTAATTTGAAATGGACTTTCCTGGATGGGGCGAATGTGTGTTTGTGTCCCTGAGGGCCTTGGAATGCGGCAGTGGCACCGGGACCCTGAAGTATTCTCCTAAGCTTTTGACATAGCTCCCATGCACAAGTTTCCTTGTGGAGACGAGATTTGTTCTGATGGGTGCCTCAGGAAACCCCTTATGCTGGTATTGGAATCCAGGATTTTGAGGAGACATTCCTGTAAATCAAAGCAGTGGATCCGATTACGACCTAGGGTCCTGTCTGGTTCAATCTTCTTCTCTCGGATATCCATCTATGGAATGAGTGGAGGTAGATGATCCCCTGGTTTCAGACCGCCTTTTTTTTGTCCCCGGAAACTTACACTATTGGGATGGCCTCAGGGACTTTGGAGAGTACTACTAATTTGTACGATTTTGGACAATGGAGTGGGCAGAATTCCCATGGATTGGGTAGGCACAGTCCTAATGTGTGGCTCCAGGGGCCCCAGCCTGGAGGGTGTGTGGCACAGGACTTTGAGGACAGAAGTCTGAAAACACAAACTCAGCTTAGGTTTGGGGACGTATGTATGGCAGGCACAATCTACAAACCATGAGAAGAACTCTTCAGGATATGAAGAAAGAGCGAGTCTGAGGCACTTGTTCAGGCTTTTGTCCCTGGAATTTGTATCAACGATGGCCGTGGAATGTGGAGAGGCCTCATGGGCCATTGACGAAACTTCCTCTCTGTGGATTTGGCACGGTCCCAATTGTTTTTCGTCAATTGTGAGATGGGAGGTCTCCTTTCAGGTTTTTTACCTCAGGTGCCCCAACCAAAGATGAATTCCAAAGCAGAGCCCTGGGGAAGAGTAAAGGGACAACCCAAACTATGGTTAAAAATTGGGGCCTGGGGGCTTGGCCGGCCCAATATGCTGTCTCTTCTATCCAGCCACTGAGAGGCCTTACTTGAGGACTGGGCTCAGGCTGAGGGTCACAATTTGTGTTTGTGACCAATGTGGCCCGCGATTATGGCCTGGGCCTCATGGGCCACACTGGTTTAAACTACACTGAACTTTGGACAACATGCCAATCACAAGCTCTCTTACCATGGGGAAGGTGTTCTGATTCTGCATCATTTTCAACCCTAGGGCAGTGGTTGGAGATAAGGTCTAGGTTCTGAAACCTGAAAAACCGCAGTTGGGAAGAGATGACGACCTAATGCCATGGCGGGTCTGATATGCTCACTGTGCGGTCAGCTGCCTGAATGTTGGTCAGGAGGTTCAGGCTCAGGTTGTGTCAGAGAGTGCATTGGTGCCCAGGTTAGACTATATAATTTGGGTACAGTCGAGTGTCATGTTAGTATATCCTCATTTGAGGTGGCGGGGCAGCTCATTACAAGATATTTTTTCTAGAGGGCAGGCAGAGTGCTGCATTGTGGGTCCGGAATTGCCAAACGTGAGGGCTTCTGGGCCAGGAGTGTGAGGACAGAAGTCTGAGAAGACAAGCTAGACTTGGGCTACAGGCCGAGGGCACGGCAGGTTCCCCCTGCAGATCTGAACCAATATCTCATGCATCTGAAGTCACGGCGAGGATCAGACGTTGGCTCAGGTTGGCGTTTCTGTGCATGACTGCCCCTTAAAGAACGGAGCAGAATCTCAAGTCCATGGAGGTTTTCCCACGTTGGGAGTTGTGGGATGCCTCCTTCAAGGATTCTTCTGCAGGACATTGAGACCTGTTGGGCAGCTCCAGGAAATCCCATATGGAATGACTCCAGAGCACAGTTCGAGGATGGAGGCCAGGGAAGCCCGCCTCGCTTTCCAATTGTCTCCTAGCAACAAGATAATTGAGATCGGAAGGCCCTGCGGGAGCATCCAGCGTGGCTAATTTGAAATGGACTTTCCTGGATGGGGCGAATGTGTGTTTGTGTCCCTGAGGGCCTTGGAATGCGGCAGTGGCACCGGGACCCGGAAGTATTCTCCTAAGCTTTTGACATAGCTCCCATGCACAAGTTTCCTTGTGGAGACGAGATTTGTTCTGATGGGTGCCTCAGGAAACCCCTTATGCTGGTATTGGAATCCAGGATTTTGAGGAGACATTCCTGTAAATCAAAGCAGTGGATCCGATTACGACCTAGGGTCCTGTCTGGTTCAATCTTCTTCTCTCGGATATCCATCTATGGAATGAGTGGAGGTAGATGATCCCCTGGTTTCAGACCGCCTTTTTTTTGTCCCCGGAAACTTACACTATTGGGATGGCCTCAGGGACTTTGGAGAGTACTACTAATTTGTACGATTTTGGACAATGGAGTGGGCAGAATTCCCATGGATTGGGTAGGCACAGTCCTAATGTGTGGCTCCAGGGGCCCCAGCCTGGAGGGTGTGTGGCACAGGACTTTGAGGACAGAAGTCTGAAAACACAAACTCAGCTTAGGTTTGGGGACGTATGTATGGCAGGCACAATCTACAAACCATGAGAAGAACTCTTCAGGATATGAAGAAAGAGCGAGTCTGAGGCACTTGTTCAGGCTTTTGTCCCTGGAATTTGTATCAACGATGGCCGTGGAATGTGGAGAGGCCTCATGGGCCATTGACGAAACTTCCTCTCTGTGGATTTGGCACGGTCCCAATTGTTTTTCGTCAATTGTGAGATGGGAGGTCTCCTTTCAGGTTTTTTACCTCAGGTGCCCCAACCAAAGATGAATTCCAAAGCAGAGCCCTGGGGAAGAGTAAAGGGACAACCCAAACTATGGTTAAAAATTGGGGCCTGGGGGCTTGGCCGGCCCAATATGCTGTCTCTTCATCCAGCCACTGAGAGGCCTTACTTGAGGACTGGGCTCAGGCTGAGGGTCACAATTTGTGTTTGTGACCAATGTGGCCCGTGATTATGGCCTGGGCCTCATGTGGCACACTGGTTTAAACTACACTGAACTTTGGACAACATGCCAATCACAAGCTCTCTTACCATGGGGAAGGTGTACTGATTCTGCATCATTTTCAACCCTAGGGCAGTGGTTGGAGATAATGTCTAGGTTCTGAAACCTGAAAAACCGCAGTTGGGAAGAGATGACGACCTAATGCCATGGCGGGTCTGATGTGCTCACTGTGCGGTCAGCTGCCTGAATGTTGGTCAGGAGGTTCAGGCTCAGGTTGTGTCAGAGAGTGCATTGGTGCCCAGGTTAGACTATATAATTTGGGTACAGTCGAGTGTCGTGTTGGTATATCCTCATTTGAGGTGGCGGGGCAGCTCATTAGGCAAGATATTTTTTCTAGAGGGCAGGCAGAGTGCTGCATTGTGGGTCCGGAATTGCCAAACGTGAGGGCTTCCGGGCCAGGAGTGTGAGGACAGAAGTCTGAGAAGACAAGCTAGACTTGGGCTACAGGCCGAGGGCACGGCAGGTACCCCCTGCAGATCTGAACCAATATCTCATGCATCTGAAGTCAGGGCGAGGATCAGACGTTGGCTCAGGTTGGCGTTTCTGTGCATGACTGCCCCTTAAAGAACGGAGCAGAATCTCAAGTCCATGGAGGTTTTCCCACGTTGGGAGTTGTGGGATGCCCCCTTCAAGGATTCTTCTGCGGGACATTGAGACCTGTTGGGCAGCTCCAGGACATCCCATATGGAATGACTCCAGAGCACAGTTCGAGGATGGAGGCCAGGGAAGCCCTCCTCGCTTTCCAATTGTCTCCTAGCAACAAGATAATTGAGATCGGAAGGCCCTGCGGGAGCATCCAGGGTGGCTAATTTGAAATGGACTTTCCTGGATGGGGCGAATGTGTGTTTGTGTCCCTGAGGGCCTTGGAATGCGGCAGTGGCACCGGGACCCTGAAGTATTCTCCTAAGCTTTTGACATAGCTCCCATGCACAAGTTTCCTTGTGGAGACGAGATTTGTTCTGATGGGTGCCTCAGGAAACCCCTTATGCTGGTATTGGAATCCAGGATTTTGAGGAGACATTCCTGTAAATCAAAGCAGTGGATCCGATTACGACCTAGGGTCCTGTCTGGTTCAATCTTCTTCTCTCGGATATCCATCTATGGAATGAGTGGAGGTAGATGATCCCCTGGTTTCAGACCGCCTTTTTTTTGTCCCCGGAAACTTACACTATTGGGATGGCCTCAGGGACTTTGGAGAGTACTACTAATTTGTACGATTTTGGACAATGGAGTGGGCAGAATTCCCATGGATTGGGTAGGCACAGTCCTAATGTGTGGCTCCAGGGGCCCCAGCCTGGAGGGTGTGTGGCACAGGACTTTGAGGACAGAAGTCTGAAAACACAAACTCAGCTTAGGTTTGGGGACGTATGTATGGCAGGCACAATCTACAAACCATGAGAAGAACTCTTCAGGATATGAAGAAAGAGCGAGTCTGAGGCACTTGTTCAGGCTTTTGTCCCTGGAATTTGTATCAACGATGGCCGTGGAATGTGGAGAGGCCTCATGGGCCATTGACGAAACTTCCTCTCTGTGGATTTGGCACGGTCCCAATTGTTTTTCGTCAATTGTGAGATGGGAGTTCTCCTTTCAGGTTTTTTACCTCAGGTGCCCCAACCAAAGATGAATTCAAAGCAGAGCCCTGGGGAAGAGTAAAGGGACAACCCAAACTATGATTAAAAATTGGGGCCTGGGGGCTTGGCCGGCCCAATATGCTGTCTCTTCATCCAGCCACTGAGAGGCCTTACTTGAGGACTGGGCTCAGGCTGAGGGTCACAATTTGTGTTTGTGACCAATGTGGCCCGTGATTATGGCCTGGGCCTCATGTGGCACACTGGTTTAAACTACACTGAACTTTGGACAACATGCCAATCACAAGCTCTCTTACCATGGGGAAGGTGTACTGATTCTGCATCATTTTCAACCCTAGGGCAGTGGTTGGAGATAATGTCTAGGTTCTGAAACCTGAAAAACCGCAGTTGGGAAGAGATGACGACCTAATGCCATGGCGGGTCTGATGTGCTCACTGTGCGGTCAGCTGCCTGAATGTTGGTCAGGAGGTTCAGGCTCAGGTTGTGTCAGAGAGTGCATTGGTGCCCAGGTTAGACTATATAATTTGGGTACAGTCGAGTGTCGTGTTGGTATATCCTCATTTGAGGTGGCGGGGCAGCTCATTAGGCAAGATATTTTTTCTAGAGGGCAGGCAGAGTGCTGCATTGTGGGTCCGGAATTGCCAAACGTGAGGGCTTCCGGGCCAGGAGTGTGAGGACAGAAGTCTGAGAAGACAAGCTAGACTTGGGCTACAGGCCGAGGGCACGGCAGGTACCCCCTGCAGATCTGAACCAATATCTCATGCATCTGAAGTCAGGGCGAGGATCAGACGTTGGCTCAGGTTGGCGTTTCTGTGCATGACTGCCCCTTAAAGAACGGAGCAGAATCTCAAGTCCATGGAGGTTTTCCCACGTTGGGAGTTGTGGGATGCCCCCTTCAAGGATTCTTCTGCGGGACATTGAGACCTGTTGGGCAGCTCCAGGACATCCCATATGGAATGACTCCAGAGCACAGTTCGAGGATGGAGGCCAGGGAAGCCCTCCTCGCTTTCCAATTGTCTCCTAGCAACAAGATAATTGAGATCGGAAGGCCCTGCGGGAGCATCCAGGGTGGCTAATTTGAAATGGACTTTCCTGGATGGGGCGAATGTGTGTTTGTGTCCCTTGAGGGCCTTGGAATGCGGCAGTGGCACCGGGACCCTGAAGTATTCTCCTAAGATTTTGACATAGCTCCCATGCACAAGTTTCCTTGTGGAGACGAGATTTGTTCTGATGGGTGCCTCAGGAAACCCCTTATGCTGGTATTGGAATCCAGGATTTTGAGGAGACATTCCTGTAAATCAAAGCAGTGGATCCGATTACGACCTAGGGTCCTGTCTGGTTCAATCTTCTTCTCTCGGATATCCATCTATGGAATGAGTGGAGGTAGATGATCCCCTGGTTTCAGACCGCCTTTTTTTTGTCCCCGGAAACTTACACTATTGGGATGGCCTCAGGGACTTTGGAGAGTACTACTAATTTGTACGATTTTGGACAATGGAGTGGGCAGAATTCCCATGGATTGGGTAGGCACAGTCCTAATGTGTGGCTCCAGGGGCCCCAGCCTGGAGGGTGTGTGGCACAGGACTTTGAGGACAGAAGTCTGAAAACACAAACTCAGCTTAGGTTTGGGGACGTATGTATGGCAGGCACAATCTACAAACCATGAGAAGAACTCTTCAGGATATGAAGAAAGAGCGAGTCTGAGGCACTTGTTCAGGCTTTTGTCCCTGGAATTTGTATCAACGATGGCCGTGGAATGTGGAGAGGCCTCATGGGCCATTGACGAAACTTCCTCTCTGTGGATTTGGCACGGTCCCAATTGTTTTTCGTCAATTGTGAGATGGGAGGTCTCCTTTCAGGTTTTTTACCTCAGGTGCCCCAACCAAAGATGAATTCCAAAGCAGAGCCCTGGGGAAGAGTAAAGGGACAACCCAAACTATGGTTAAAAATTGGGGCCTGGGGGCTTGGCCGGCCCAATATGCTGTCTCTTCTATCCAGCCACTGAGAGGCCTTACTTGAGGACTGGGCTCAGGCTGAGGGTCACAATTTGTGTTTGTGACCAATGTGGCCCGCGATTATGGCCTGGGCCTCATGGGCCACACTGGTTTAAACTACACTGAACTTTGGACAACATGCCAATCACAAGCTCTCTTACCATGGGGAAGGTGTTCTGATTCTGCATCATTTTCAACCCTAGGGCAGTGGTTGGAGATAAGGTCTAGGTTCTGAAACCTGAAAAACCGCAGTTGGGAAGAGATGACGACCTAATGCCATGGCGGGTCTGATATGCTCACTGTGCGGTCAGCTGCCTGAATGTTGGTCAGGAGGTTCAGGCTCAGGTTGTGTCAGAGAGTGCATTGGTGCCCAGGTTAGACTATATAATTTGGGTACAGTCGAGTGTCATGTTAGTATATCCTCATTTGAGGTGGCGGGGCAGCTCATTACAAGATATTTTTTCTAGAGGGCAGGCAGAGTGCTGCATTGTGGGTCCGGAATTGCCAAACGTGAGGGCTTCTGGGCCAGGAGTGTGAGGACAGAAGTCTGAGAAGACAAGCTAGACTTGGGCTACAGGCCGAGGGCACGGCAGGTTCCCCCTGCAGATCTGAACCAATATCTCATGCATCTGAAGTCACGGCGAGGATCAGACGTTGGCTCAGGTTGGCGTTTCTGTGCATGACTGCCCCTTAAAGAACGGAGCAGAATCTCAAGTCCATGGAGGTTTTCCCACGTTGGGAGTTGTGGGATGCCTCCTTCAAGGATTCTTCTGCAGGACATTGAGACCTGTTGGGCAGCTCCAGGAAATCCCATATGGAATGACTCCAGAGCACAGTTCGAGGATGGAGGCCAGGGAAGCCCGCCTCGCTTTCCAATTGTCTCCTAGCAACAAGATAATTGAGATCGGAAGGCCCTGCGGGAGCATCCAGCGTGGCTACTTTTAAATGGACTTTCCTGGATGGGGCGAATGTGTGTTTGTGTCCCTGAGGGCCTTGGAATGCGGCAGTGGCACCGGGACCCGGAAGTATTCTCCTAAGCTTTTGACATAGCTCCCATGCACAAGTTTCCTTGTGGAGACGAGATTTGTTCTGATGGGTGCCTCAGGAAACCCCTTATGCTGGTATTGGAATCCAGGATTTTGAGGAGACATGCCTGTAAAACAAAGCAGTGGATCCGATTACGGCCTAGGGTCCTGTCTGGTTCAATCTTCTTTCGGGATATCCATCTATGGAATGAGTGGAGGTAGATGATCCCCTGGTTTCAGACCGCGCTTGGTTGTCTCCGGAGGCTTACACTATTGGGATGGCGCGGGGACTTTGGAGAGTTCTCCTGATTTGTACGATTTTGGACAATGGAGTGGGCAGAATTCCCATGGATTGGGAAGGCACAGCCCTAATGTGTGGCTCCAGGGACCCAGCCTGGAGGGTGTGTGGCACAGGACTTTGAGGATAGAAGTCTGAAAACACAAACTCAGCTTAGGTTTGGGGACGTATGTATGGCAGGCTCAATCTACAAACCATGAGAAGAACTCTTCAGGATATGAAGAAAGAGCGAGTCTGAGGCACTTGTTCAGGCTTTTGTCCCTGGAATTTGTATCAACGATGGCCGTGGAATGTGGAGAAGCCTCATGGGCCATTGACGAAACTTCCTCTCTGTGGATTTGGCCCGGTCCCAATTGTTTTTCGTCAATTGTGAGATGGGAGGTCTCCTTTCAGGTTTTTTACCTCAGGTGCCCCAACCAAAGATGAATTCCAAAGCAGAGCCCTGGGGAAGAGTAAAGGGACAACCCAAACTATGGTTAAAAATTGGGGCCTGGGGGCATGGCCGGCCCAATATGCTGTCTCTTCATCCAGCCACTGAGAGGCCTTACTTGAGGACTGGGCTCAGGCTGAGGGTCACAATTTGTGTTTGTGACCAATGTGGCCCGCGATTATGGCCTGGGCCTCATGGGCCACACTGGTTTAAACTACACTGAACTTTGGACAACATGCCAATCACAAGCTCTCTTACCATGGGGAAGGTGTTCTGATTCTGCATCATTTTCAACCCTAGTGCAGTGGTTGGAGATAAGGTCTACGTTCTGAAACCTGAAAAACCGCAGTTGGGAAGAGATGACGACCTAATGCCATGGCGGGTCTGATGTGCTCACTGTGCGGTCAGCTGCCTGAATGTTGGTCAGGAGGTTCAGGCTCAGGTTGTGTCAGAGAGTGCATTGGTGCCCAGGTTAGACTATATAATTTGGGTACAGTCGAGTGTCGTGTTGGTATATCCTCATTTGAGGTGGCGGGGCAGCTCATTAGGCAAGATATTTTTTCTAGAGGGCAGGCAGAGTGCTGCATGGTGGGTCCGGAATTGTCAAACGTGAGGGCTTCTGGGCCAGGAGTGTGAGGACAGAAGTCTGAGAAGACAAGCTAGACTTGGGCTACAGGCCGAGGGCACGCAGGTACCCCCTGCAGATCTGAACCAATATCTCATGCATCTGAAGTCACGGCGAGGATCAGACGTTGGCTCAGGTTGGCGTTTCTGTGCATGACTGCCCCTTAAAGAACGGAGCAGAATCTCAAGTCCATGGAGGTTTTCCCACGTTGGGAGTTGTGAGATGCCCCTTTCAAGGATTCTTCTGCGGGACATTGAGACTTGTTGGGCAGCTCCAGGACATCCCATATGGCATGACTCCAGAGCACCGTTCGAGGATGGAGGCCAGGGAAGCCGCCTCGCTTTCCAATTGTCTCCTAGCAACAAGATACTTAGATCGGATGGCTCTGCGGGAGCAACCGTGGTAGCTGATTTGAAATGTACTATCCTGAGTATGGGGCCTAATGTATGTTTGTGTCCATGAGGGCCTTGGAATGGGGAGGTGTCACCGGGACCCTGAAGTATTCTCCTAAGCTTTTGACATAGCTCCCATGCACAAGTTTCCTTGTGGAGACGAGATTTGTTCTGATGGGTGCCTCAGGAAACCCCTTATGCTGGTATTGGTATCCATGATTTTGAGGAGACATGCCTGTAAAACAAAGCAGTGGATCCGATTACGGCCTAGGGTCCTGTCTGGTTCAATCTTCTTCTCTCGGGATATCCATCTATGGAATGAGTGGAGGTAGATGATCCCCTGGTTTCAGACCGCCCTTGGTTGTCCCCGGAGGCTTACACTATTGGGATGGCCTCGTGGTCTTTGAGAGTTCTCCTAATTTGTACGATTTTGGACAATGGAGTGGGCATAATTCCCATGGATTGGGTAGGCACAGTCCTAATGTGTGAATCCAGCGGCCCCAGCCTGGAGGGTGTGTGGCACAGGACTTTGAGGACAGAAGTCTGAAAACACAAACTCAGCTTAGGTTTGTGGACGTATGTATGGCAGGCACAAACTACAAACCATGAGAAGAACTCTTCAGGATATGAAGAAAGAGCGAGTCTGAGGCACTTGTTCAGGCTTTTGTCCCTGGAATTTGTATCAATGATGGCCGTGGAATGTGGAGAGGCCTCATGGGCCATTGACGAAACTTCCTCTCTGGGGATTTGGCCCGGTCCCAATTGTTTTTCGTCAATTGTGAGATGCGAGGTCTCCTTTCAGGTTTTTTACCTCAGGTGCCCCAACCAAAGATGAATTCCAAAGCAGAGCCCTGGGGAAGAGTAAAGGGACAACCCAAACTATGGTTAAAAATTGGGGCCTGGGGGCATGGCCGGCCCAATATGCTGTCTCTTCATCCAGCCACTGAGAGGCCTTACTTGAGGACTGGGCTCAGGCTGAGGGTCACAATTTGTGTTTGTGACCAATGTGGCCCGCGATTATGGCCTGGGCCTCATGGGCCACACTGGTTTAAACTACACTGAACTTTGGACAACATGCCAATCACAAGGTCTCTTACCATGGGGAAGGTGTTCTGATTCTGCATCATTTTCAACCCTAGGGCAGTGGTTGGAGATAAGGTCTACGTTCTGAAACCTGAAAAACCGCAGTTGGGAAGAGATGACGACCTAATGCCATGGCGGGTCTGATGTGCTCACTGTGCGGTCAGCTGCCTGAATGTTGGTCAGGAGTTTCAGGCTCAGGTTGTGTCAGAGAGTGCATTGGTGCCCAGGTTAGACTATATAATTTGGGTACAGTCGAGTGTCGTGTTGGTATATCCTCATTTGACGTGGCGGGGCAGCTCATTAGGCAAGATATTTTTTCTTTAGGGCAGGCAGAGTGCTGCATTGTGGGTCCGGAATTGTCAAACTTGAGGGCTTCTGGGCCAGGAGTGTGAGGACAGAAGTCTGAGAAGACAAGCTAGACTTGGGCTACAGGCCGAGGGCACGGCAGGTACCCCCTGCAGATCTGAACCAATATCTCATGCATCTGAAGTCACGGCGAGGATTAGACGTTGGCTCAGGTTGGCGTTTCTGTGCATGACTGCCCCTTAAAGAACGGAGCAGAATCTCAAGTCCATGGAGGTTTTCCCACGTTGGGTGTTGTGAGATGCCCCCTTCAAGGATTCTTCTGCGGGACATTGAGACCTGTTGGGCAGCTCCAGGACATCCCATATGGCATGACTCCAGAGCACCGTTCGAGGATGGAGGCCAGGGAAGCCCGCCTCGCTTTCCAATTGTCTCCTAGCAACAAGATACTTGAGATCGGATGGCTCTGCGGGAGCAACCGTGGTAGCTGATTTGAAATGGACTATCCTGAGTATGGGGCCTAATGTATGTTTGTGTCCATGAGGGCCTTGGAATGCGGCAGTGGTACCGGGACCCGGAAGTATTCTCCTAAGCTTTTGACATAGCTCCCATGCACAAGTTTCCTTGTGGAGACGAGATTTGTTCTGATGGTTGCCTCAGGAAACCCCTTATGCTGGTATTGGTATCCAGGATTTTGAGGAGACATGCCTGTAAACAAATCAGTGGATCCGATACGGCCTAGGGTCCTGTCTGGTTCAATCTTCTTCTCTCGGGATATCCATCTATGGAATGAGTGGAGGTAGATGATCCCCTGGTTTTAGACCGCCCTTGGTTGTCCCCGGAGGCTTACACTATTGGGATGGCTTCGTGGATTTGAGAGTTCTCCTAATTTGTACGATTTTGGACAATGGAGTGGGCAGAATTCCCATGGATTGGGTAGGCACAGTCCTAATGTGTGGCTCCAGGGGCCCCAGCCTGGAGGGTGTGTGGCACAGTACTTTGAGGACAGAAGTCTGAAAACACAAACTCAGCTTAGGTTTGGGGACGTATGTATGGCAGGCTCAATCTACAAACCATGAGAAGAACTCTTCAGGATATGAAGAAAGAGCGAGTCTGAGGCACTTGTTCAGGCTTTTGTCCCTGGAATTTGTATCAACGATGGCCGTGGAATGTGGAGAGGCCTCATGGGCCATTGACGAAACTTCCTCTCTGTGGATTTGGCCTGGTCCCAATTGTTTTTCGTCAATTGTGAGATGGGAGGTCTCCTTTCAGGTTATTTACCTCAGGTGCCCCAACCAAAGATGAATTCCAAAGCAGAGCCCTGGGGAAGAGTAAAGGGGCAACCCAAACTATGGTTAAAAATTGGGGCCTGGGGGCATGGCCGGCCCAATATGCTGTCTCTTCCTCCAGCCACTGAGAGGCCTTACTTGAGGACTGGGCTCAGGCTGAGGGTCACAATTTGTGTTTGTGACGAATGTGGCCCGCGATTATGGCCTTGGCCTCATGGGCCACACTGGTTTAAACTACACTGAACTTTGGACAACAAGCCAATCACAAGCTCTCTTACCATGGGGAAGGTGTTCTGATTCTGCAACATTTTCAACCCTAGGGCAGTGGTTGGAGATAAGGTCTAGGTTCTGAAACCTGAAAAACCGCAGTTGGGAAGAGATGACGACCTAATGCCATGGCGGGTCTGATGTGCTCACTGTGCGGTCAGCTGCCTGAATGTTGGTCAGGAGGTTCAGGCTCAGGTTGTGTCAGAGAGTGCATTGGTGCCCAGGTTAGACTATATAATTTGGGTACAGTCGAGTGTCGTGTTGGTATATCCTCATTTGAGGTGGCGGGGCAGCTCATTAGGCAAGATATTTTTTCTAGAGGGCAGGCAGAGTGCTGCATGGTGGGTCCGGAATTGTCAAACGTGAGGGCTTCTGGGCCAGGAGTGTGAGGACAGAAGTCTGAGAAGACAAGCTAGACTTCGGCTACAGGCCGAGGGCACGGCAGGTACCCCCTGCAGATCTGAACCAATATCTCATGCATCTGAAGTCACGGCGAGGATCAGACGTTGGCTCAGGTTGGCGTTTCTGTGCATGACTGCCCCTTAAAGAACGGAGCAGAATCTCAAGTCCATGGAGGTTTTCCCACGTTGGGAGTTGTGAGATGCCCCCTTCAAGGATTCTTCTGCGGGACATTGAGACCTGTTGGGCAGCTCCAGGACATCCCATATGGCATGACTCCAGAGCACCGTTCGAGGATGGAGGCCAGGGAAGCCGCCTCGCTTTCCAATTGTCTCCTAGCAACAAGATACTTGAGATCGGATGGCTCTGCGGGAGCAACCGTGGTAGCTGATTTGAAATGTACTATCCTGAGTATGGGGCCTAATGTATGTTTGTGTCCATGAGGGCCTTGGAATGGGGAGGTGTCACCGGGACCCTGAAGTATTCTCCTAAGCTTTTGACATAGCTCCCATGCACAAGTTTCCTTGTGGAGACGAGATTTGTTCTGATGGGTGCCTCAGGAAACCCCTTATGCTGGTATTGGTATCCATGATTTTGAGGAGACATGCCTGTAAAACAAAGCAGTGGATCCGATTACGGCCTAGGGTCCTGTCTGGTTCAATCTTCTTCTCTCGGGATATCCATCTATGGAATGAGTGGAGGTAGATGATCCCCTGGTTTCAGACCGCCCTTGGTTGTCCCCGGAGGCTTACACTATTGGGATGGCCTCGTGGTCTTTGAGAGTTCTCCTAATTTGTACGATTTTGGACAATGGAGTGGGCATAATTCCCATGGATTGGGTAGGCACAGTCCTAATGTGTGAATCCAGCGGCCCCAGCCTGGAGGGTGTGTGGCACAGGACTTTGAGGACAGAAGTCTGAAAACACAAACTCAGCTTAGGTTTGTGGACGTATGTATGGCAGGCACAAACTAAAAACCATGAGAAGAACTCTTCAGGATATGAAGAAAGAGCGAGTCTGAGGCACTTGTTCAGGCTTTTGTCCCTGGAATTTGTATCAATGATGGCCGTGGAATGTGGAGAGGCCTCATGGGCCATTGACGAAACTTCCTCTCTGTGGATTTGGCCCGGTCCCAATTGTTTTTCGTCAATTGTGAGATGGGAGGTCTCCTTTCAGGTTTTTTACCTCAGGTGCCCCAACCAAAGATGAATTCCAAAGCAGAGCCCTGGGAAGAGTAAAGGGACAACCCAAACTATGGTTAAAAATTGGGGCCTGGGGGCATGGCCGGCCCAATATGCTGTCTCTTCATCCAGCCACTGAGAGGCCTTACTTGAGGACTGGGCTCAGGCTGAGGGTCACAATTTGTGTTTGTGACCAATGTGGCCCGCGATTATGGCCTGGGCCTCATGGGCCACACTGGTTTAAACTACACTGAACTTTGGACAACAAGCCAATCACAAGCTCTCTTACCATGGGGAAGGTGTTCTGATTCTGCATCATTTTCAACCCTAGGGCAGTGGTTGGAGATAAGGTCTAGGTTCTGAAACCTGAAAAACCGCAGTTGGGAAGAGATGACGACCTAATGCCATGGCGGGTCTGATGTGCTCACTGTGCGGTCAGCTGCCTGAATGTTGGTCAGGAGGATCAGGCTCAGGTTGTGTCAGAGAGTGCATTGGTGCCCAGGTTAGACTATATAATTTGGGTACAGTCGAGTGTCGTGTTGGTATATCCTCATTTGAGGTGGCGGGGCAGCTCATTAGGCAAGATATTTTTTCTAGAGGGCAGGCAGAGTGCTGCATTGTGGGTCCGGAATTGTCAAATGTGAGGGCTTCTGGGCCAGGAGTGTGAGGACAGAAGTCTGAGAAGACAAGCTAGACTTGGGCTACAGGCCGAGGGCACGGCAGGTACCCCCTGCAGATCTGAATCAATATCTCATGCATCTGAAGTCACGGCGAGGATCAGACGTTGGCTCAGGTTGGCGTTTCTGTGCATGACTGCCCCTTAAAGAACGGAGCAGAATCTCAAGTCCATGGAGGTTTTCCCACGTTGGGAGTTGTGAGATGCCCCCTTCAAGGATTCTTCTGCGGGACATTGAGACCTGTTGGGCAGCTCCAGGACATCCCATATGGCATGACTCCAGAGCACCGTTCGAGGATGGAGGCCAGGGAAGCCCGCATCGCTTTCCAATTGTCTCCTAGCAACAAGGTACTTGAGATCGGATGGCTCTGCGGGAGCAACCATGGTAGCTGGTTTGAAATGGACTATCCTGAGTATGGGGCCTAATGTATGTTTGTGTCCATGAGGGCCTTGGAATGGGGAGGTGTCACCGGGACCCTGAAGTATTCTCCTAAGCTTTTGACATAGCACCCATGCACAGGTTTCCTTGTGGAGACGAGATTTGTTCTGATGGGTGCCTCAGGAAACCCCTTATGCTGGTATTGGTATCCAGGAGTTTGAGGAGACATGCCTGTAAAACAAAGCAGTGGATCCGATTACGGCCTAGGGTCCTGTCTGGTTCAATCTTCTTCTCTCGGGATATCCATCTATGGAATGAGTGGAGGTAGATGATCCCCTGGTTTCAGACCGCCCTTGGTTGTCCCCGGAGGCTTACACTATTGGGATGGCTTCGTGGATTTGAGAGTTCTCCTAATTTGTACGATTTTGGACAATGGAGTGGGCAGAATTCCCATGGATTGGGTAGGCACAGTCCTAATGTGTGGCTCCAGCGGCCCCAGCCTGGAGGGTGTGTGGCAAAGGACTTTGAGGACAGAAGTCTGAAAACACAAATTCCGCTTAGGTTTGGGGATTATGTATGGCAGGCACAATCTACAAACCATGAGAAGAAATCTTCAGGATATGAAGAAAGAGCGAGTCTGAGGCACTTGTTCAGGCTTTTGTCCCTGGAATTTGTATCAACGATGGCCGTGGAATGTGGAGAGGCCTCATGGGCCATTGACGAAACTTCCTCTCTGTGGATTTGGCCCCGTCCCAATTGTTTTTCGTCAATTGTGAGATGGGAGGTCTCCTTTCACGTTTTTTACATCAGGTGTCCCAACCAAAGATGAATTCCAAAGCAGAGCCCTGGGGAAGAGTAAAGGGACAACCCAAACTATGGTTAAAAATTGGGGCCTGGGGGCATGGCCGGCCCAATATGCTGTCTCTTCATCCAGCCACTGAGAGGCCTTACTTGAGGACTGGGCTCAGGCTGAGGGTCACAATTTGTGTTTGTGACCAATGTGGCCCGCGATTATGGCCTGGGCCTCATGGGCCACACTGGTTTAAACTACACTGAACTTTGGACAACATGCCAATCACAAGCTCTCTTACCATGGGGAAGGTGTTCTGATTCTGCATCATTTTCAACCCTAGGGCAGTGGTTGGAGATAAGGTCTACGTTCTGAAACCTGAAAAACCGCAGTTGGGAAGAGATGACGACCTAATGCCATGGCGGGTCTGATGTGCTCACTGTGCGGTCAGCTGCCTGAATGTTGGTCAGGAGTTTCAGGCTCAGGTTGTGTCAGAGAGTGCATTGGTGCCCAGGTTAGACTATATAATTTGGGTACAGTCGAGTGTCGTGTTGGTATATCCTCATTTGAGGTGGCGGGGCAGCTCATTAGGCAAGATATTTTTTCTAGAGGGCAGGCAGAGTGCTGCATTGTGGGTCCGGAATTGTCAAACTTGAGGGCTTCTGGGCCAGGAGTGTGAGGACAGAAGTCTGAGAAGACAAGCTAGACTTGGGCTACAGGCCGAGGGCACGGCAGGTACCCCCTGCAGATCTGAACCAATATCTCATGCATCTGAAGTCACGGCGAGGATCAGACGTTGGCTCAGGTTGGCGTTTCTGTGCATGACTGCCCCTTAAAGAACGGAGCAGAATCTCAAGTCCATGGAGGTTTTCCCACGTTGGGTGTTGTGAGATGCCCCCTTCAAGGATTCTTCTGCGGGACATTGAGACCTGTTGGGCAGCTCCAGGACATCCCATATGGCATGACTCCAGAGCACCGTTCGAGGATGGAGGCCAGGGAAGCCCGCCTCGCTTTCCAATTGTCTCCTAGCAACAAGATACTTGAGATCGGATGGCTCTGCGGGAGCAACCGTGGTAGCTGATTTGAAATGGACTATCCTGAGTATGGGGCCTAATGTATGTTTGTGTCCATGAGGGCCTTGGAATGCGGCAGTGGTACCGGGACCCGGAAGTATTCTCCTAAGCTTTTGACATAGCTCCCATGCACAAGTTTCCTTGTGGAGACGACATGTTCTGATGGATGCCTCAGGAAACCCCTTATGCTGGTATTGGTATCCAGGATTTTGAGGAGACATGCCTGTAAACAAATCAGTGGATCCGATTACGGCCTAGGGTCCTGTCTGGTTCAATCTTCTTCTCTCGGGATATCCATCTATGGAATGAGTGGAGGTAGATGATCCCCTGGTTTTAGACCGCCCTTGGTTGTCCCCGGAGGCTTACACTATTGGGATGGCTTCGTGGATTTGAGAGTTCTCCTAATTTGTACGATTTTGGACAATGGAGTGGGCAGAATTCCCATGGATTGGGTAGGCACAGTCCTAATGTGTGGCTCCAGGGGCCCCAGCCTGGAGGGTGTGTGGCACAGGACTTTGAGGACAGAAGTCTGAAAACACAAACTCAGCTTAGGTTTGGGGACGTATGTATGGCAGGCTCAATCTACAAACTATGAGAAGAACTCTTCAGGATATGAAGAAAGAGCGAGTCTGAGGCACTTGTTCAGGCTTTTGTCCCTGGAATTTGTATCAACGATGGCCGTGGAATGTGGAGAGGCCTCATGGGCCATTGACGAAACTTCCTCTCTGTGGATTTGGCCCGGTCCCAATTGTTTTTCTTCAATTGTGAGATGGGAGGTCTCCTTTCAGGTTATTTACCTCAGGTGCCCCAACCAAAGATGAATTCCAAAGCAGAGCCCTGGGGAAGAGTAAAGGGGCAACACAAACTATGGTTAAAAATTGGGGCCTGGGGGCATGGCCGGCCCAATATGCTGTCTCTTCCTCCAGCCACTGAGAGGCCTTCCTTGAGGACTGGGCTCAGGCTGAGGGTCACAATTTGTGTTTGTGACGAATGTGGCCCGCGATTATGGACTTGGCCTCATGGGCCACACTGGTTTAAACTACACTGAACTTTGGACAACAAGCCAATCACAAGCTCTCTTACCATGGGGAAGGTGTTCTGATTCTGCAACATTTTCAACCCTAGGGCAGTGGTTGGAGATAAGGTCTAGGTTCTGAAACCTGAAAAACCGCAGTTGGGAAGAGATGACGACCTAATGCCATGGCGGGTCTGATGTGCTCACTGTGCGGTCAGCTGCCTGAATGTTGGTCAGGAGGTTCAGGCTCAGGTTGTGTCAGAGAGTGCATTGGTGCCCAGGTTAGACTATATAATTTGGGTACAGTCGAGTGTCGTGTTGGTATATCCTCATTTGAGGTGGCGGGGCAGCTCATTAGGCAAGATATTTTTTCTAGAGGGCAGGCAGAGTGCTGCATTGTGGGTCCGGAATTGTCAAATGTGAGGGCTTCTGGGCCAGGAGTGTGAGGACAGAAGTCTGAGAAGACAAGCTAGACTTGGGCTACAGGCCGAGGGCACGGCAGGTACCCCCTGTAGATCTGAACCAATATCTCATGCATCTGAAGTCACGGCGAGGATCAGACGTTGGCTCAGGTTGGCGTTTCTGTGCATGACTGCCCCTTAAAGAACGGAGCAGAATCTCAAGTCCATGGAGGTTTTCCCACGTTGGGAGTTGTGAGATGCCCCCTTCAAGGATTCTTCTGCGGGACATTGAGACCTGTTGGGCAGCTCCAGGACATCCCATATGGCATGACTCCAGAGCACCGTTCGAGGATGGAGGCCAGGGAAGCCCGCATCGCTTTCCAATTGTCTCCTAGCAACAAGGTACTTGAGATCGGATGGCTCTGCGGGAGCAACCATGGTAGCTGGTTTGAAATGGACTATCCTGAGTATGGGGCCTAATGTATGTTTGTGTCCATGAGGGCCTGGAATGGGGAGGTGTCACCGGGACCCTGAAGTATTCTCCTAAGCTTTTGACATAGCTCCCATGCACAGGTTTCCTTGTGGAGACGAGATTTGTTCTGATGGGTGCCTCAGGAAACCCCTTATGCTGGTATTGGTATCCAGGATTTTGAGGAGACATGCCTGTAAAACAAAGCAGTGGATCCGATTACGGCCTAGGGTCCTGTCTGGTTCAATCTTCTTCTCTCGGGATATCCATCTATGGAATGAGTGGAGGTAGATGATCCCCTGGTTTCAGACCGCCCTTGGTTGTCCCCGGAGGCTTACACTATTGGGATGGCCTCGTGGTCTTTGAGAGTTCTCCTAATTTGTACGATTTTGGACAATGGAGTGGGCATAATTCCCATGGATTGGGTAGGCACAGTCCTAATGTGTGAATCCAGCGGCCCCAGCCTGGAAGGTGTGTGGCACAGGACTTTGAGGACAGAAGTCTGAAAACACAAACTCAGCTTAGGTTTGTGGACGTATGTATGGCAGGCACAAACTACAAACCATGAGAAGAACTCTTCAGGATATGAAGAAAGAGCGAGTCTGAGGCACTTGTTCAGGCTTTTGTCCCTGGAATTTGTATCAATGATGGCCGTGGAATGTGGAGAGGCCTCATGGGCCATTGACGAAACTTCCTCTCCGGGGATTTGGCCCGGTCCCAATTGTTTTTCGTCAATTGTGAGATGGGAGGTCTCCTTTCAGGTTTTTTACCTCAGGTGCCCCAACCAAAGATGAATTCCAAAGCAGAGCCCTGGGAAGAGTAAAGGGACAACCCAAACTATGGTTAAAAATTGGGGCCTGGGGGCATGGCCGGCCCAATATGCTGTCTCTTCATCCAGCCACTGAGAGGCCTTACTTGAGGACTGGGCTCAGGCTGAGGGTCACAATTTGTGTTTGTGACCAATGTGGCCCGCGATTATGGCCTGGGCCTCATGGGCCACACTGGTTTAAACTACACTGAACTTTGGACAACATGCCAATCACAAGCTCTCTTACCATGGGGAAGGTGTTCTGATTCTGCATCATTTTCAACCCTAGGGCAGTGGTTGGAGATAAGGTCTACGTTCTGAAACCTGAAAAACCGCAGTTGGGAAGAGATGACGACCTAATGCCATGGCGGGTCTGATGTGCTCACTGTGCGGTCAGCTGCCTGAATGTTGGTCAGGAGTTTCAGGCTCAGGTTGTGTCAGAGAGTGCATTGGTGCCCAGGTTAGACTATATAATTTGGGTACAGTCGAGTGTCGTGTTGGTATATCCTCATTTGAGGTGGCGGGGCAGCTCATTAGGCAAGATATTTTTTCTAGAGGCCAGGCAGAGTGCTGCATTGTGGGTCCGGAATTGTCAAACTTGAGGGCTTCTGGGCCAGGAGTGTGAGGACAGAAGTCTGAGAAGACAAGCTAGACTTGGGCTACAGGCCGAGGGCACGGCAGGTACCCCCTGCAGATCTGAACCAATATCTCATGCATCTGAAGTCACGGCGAGGATCAGACGTTGGCTCAGGTTGGCGTTTCTGTGCATGACTGCCCCTTAAAGAACGGAGCAGAATCTCAAGTCCATGGAGGTTTTCCCACGTTGGGTGTTGTGAGATGCCCCCTTCAAGGATTCTTCTGCGGGACATTGAGACCTGTTGGGCAGCTCCAGGACATCCCATATGGCATGACTCCAGAGCACCGTTCGAGGATGGAGGCCAGGGAAGCCCGCCTCGCTTTCCAATTGTCTCCTAGCAACAAGATACTTGAGATCGGATGGCTCTGCGGGAGCAACCGTGGTAGCTGATTTGAAATGGACTATCCTGAGTATGGGGCCTAATGTATGTTTGTGTCCATGAGGGCCTTGGAATGCGGCAGTGGTACCGGGACCCGGAAGTATTCTCCTAAGCTTTTGACATAGCTCCCATGCACAAGTTTCCTTGTGGAGACGAGATTTGTTCTGATGGTTGCCTCAGGAAACCCCTTATGCTGGTATTGGTATCCAGGATTTTGAGGAGACATGCCTGTAAACAAATCAGTGGATCCGATTACGGCCTAGGGTCCTGTCTGGTTCAATCTTCTTCTCTCGGGATATCCATCTATGGAATGAGTGGAGGTAGATGATCCCCTGGTTTTAGACCGCCCTTGGTTGTCCCCGGAGGCTTACACTATTGGGATGGCTTCGTGGATTTGAGAGTTCTCCTAATTTGTACGATTTTGGACAATGGAGTGGGCAGAATTCCCATGGATTGGGTAGGCACAGTCCTAATGTGTGGCTCCAGGGGCCCCAGCCTGGAGGGTGTGTGGCACAGTACTTTGAGGACAGAAGTCTGAAAACACAAACTCAGCTTAGGTTTGTGGACGTATGTATGGCAGGCTCAATCTACAAACCATGAGAAGAACTCTTCAGGATATGAAGAAAGAGCGAGTCTGAGGCACTTGTTCAGGCTTTTGTCCCTGGAATTTGTATCAACGATGGCCGTGGAATGTGGAGAGGCCTCATGGGCCATTGACGAAACTTCCTCTCTGTGGATTTGGCCTGGTCCCAATTGTTTTTCGTCAATTGTGAGATGGGAGGTCTCCTTTCAGGTTATTTACCTCAGGTGCCCCAACCAAAGATGAATTCCAAAGCAGAGCCCTGGGGAAGAGTAAAGGGGCAACCCAAACTATGGTTAAAAATTGGGGCCTGGGGGCATGGCCGGCCCAATATGCTGTCTCTTCCTCCAGCCACTGAGAGGCCTTACTTGAGGACTGGGCTCAGGCTGAGGGTCACAATTTGTGTTTGTGACGAATGTGGCCCGCGATTATGGCCTTGGCCTCATGGGCCACACTGGTTTAAACTACACTGAACTTTGGACAACAAGCCAATCACAAGCTCTCTTACCATGGGGAAGGTGTTCTGATTCTGCATCATTTTCAACCCTAGGGCAGTGGTTGGAGATAAGGTCTAGGTTCTGAAACCTGAAAAACCGCAGTTGGGAAGAGATGACGACCTAATGCCATGGCGGGTCTGATGTGCTCACTGTGCGGTCAGCTGCCTGAATGTTGGTCAGGAGGTTCAGGCTCAGGTTGTGTCAGAGAGTGCATTGGTGCCCAGGTTAGACTATATAATTTGGGTACAGTCGAGTGTCGTGTTGGTATATCCTCATTTGAGGTGGCGGGGCAGCTCATTAGGCAAGATATTTTTTCTAGAGGGCAGGCAGAGTGCTGCATTGTGGGTCCGGAATTGTCAAATGTGAGGGCTTCTGGGCCAGGAGTGTGAGGACAGAAGTCTGAGAAGACAAGCTAGACTTGGGCTACAGGCCGAGGGCACGGCAGGTACCCCCTGCAGATCTGAATCAATATCTCATGCATTTGAAGTCACGGCGAGGATCAGACGTTGGCTCAGGTTGGCGTTTCTGTGCATGACTGCCCCTTAAAGAACGGAGCAGAATCTCAAGTCCATGGAGGTTTTCCCACGTTGGGAGTTGTGAGATGCCCCCTTCAAGGATTCTTCTGCGGGACATTGAGACCTGTTGGGCAGCTCCAGGACATCCCATATGGCATGACTCCAGAGCACCGTTCGAGGATGGAGGCCAGGGAAGCCCGCATCGCTTTCCAATTGTCTCCTAGCAACAAGGTACTTGAGATCGGATGGCTCTGCGGGAGCAACCATGGTAGCTGGTTTGAAATGGACTATCCTGAGTATGGGGCCTAATGTATGTTTGTGTCCATGAGGGCCTTGGAATGGGGAGGTGTCACCGGGACCCTGAAGTATTCTCCTAAGCTTTTGACATAGCACCCATGCACAGGTTTCCTTGTGGAGACGAGATTTGTTCTGATGGGTGCCTCAGGAAACCCCTTATGCTGGTATTGGTATCCAGGAGTTTGAGGAGACATGCCTGTAAAACAAAGCAGTGGATCCGATTACGGCCTAGGGTCCTGTCTGGTTCAATCTTCTTCTCTCGGGATATCCATCTATGGAATGAGTGGAGGTAGATGATCCCCTGGTTTCAGACCGCCCTTGGTTGTCCCCGGAGGCTTACACTATTGGGATGGCTTCGTGGATTTGAGAGTTCTCCTAATTTGTACGATTTTGGACAATGGAGTGGGCAGAATTCCCATGGATTGGGTAGGCACAGTCCTAATGTGTGGCTCCAGCGGCCCCAGCCTGGAGGGTGTGTGGCAAAGGACTTTGAGGACAGAAGTCTGAAAACACAAATTCCGCTTAGGTTTGGGGATTATGTATGGCAGGCACAATCTACAAACCATGAGAAGAAATCTTCAGGATATGAAGAAAGAGCGAGTCTGAGGCACTTGTTCAGGCTTTTGTCCCTGGAATTTGTATCAACGATGGCCGTGGAATGTGGAGAGGCCTCATGGGCCATTGACGAAACTTCCTCTCTGTGGATTTGGCCCGGTCCCAATTGTTTTTCGTCAATTGTGAGATGGGAGGTCTCCTTTCACGTTTTTTACATCAGGTGTCCCAACCAAAGATGAATTCCAAAGCAGAGCCCTGGGGAAGAGTAAAGGGACAACCCAAACTATGGTTAAAAATTGGGGCCTGGGGGCATGGCCGGCCCAATATGCTGTCTCTTCATCCAGCCACTGAGAGGCCTTACTTGAGGACTGGGCTCAGGCTGAGGGTCACAATTTGTGTTTGTGACCAATGTGGCCCGCGATTATGGCCTGGGCCTCATGGGCCACACTGGTTTAAACTACACTGAACTTTGGACAACATGCCAATCACAAGCTCTCTTACCATGGGGAAGGTGTTCTGATTCTGCATCATTTTCAACCCTAGGGCAGTGGTTGGAGATAAGGTCTACGTTATGAAACCTGAAAAACCGCAGTTGGGAAGAGATGACGACCTAATGCCATGGCGGGTCTGATGTGCTCACTGTGCGGTCAGCTGCCTGAATGTTGGTCAGGAGTTTCAGGCTCAGGTTGTGTCAGAGAGTGCATTGGTGCCCAGGTTAGACTATATAATTTGGGTACAGTCGAGTGTCGTGTTGGTATATCCTCATTTGAGGTGGCGGGGCAGCTCATTAGGCAAGATATTTTTTCTAGAGGGCAGGCAGAGTGCTGCATTGTGGGTCCGGAATTGTCAAACTTGAGGGCTTCTGGGCCAGGAGTGTGAGGACAGAAGTCTGAGAAGACAAGCTAGACTTGGGCTACAGGCCGAGGGCACGGCAGGTACCCCCTGCAGATCTGAACCAATATCTCATGCATCTGAAGTCACGGCGAGGATCAGACGTTGGCTCAGGTTGGCGTTTCTGTGCATGACTGCCCCTTAAAGAACGTAGCAGAATCTCAAGTCCATGGAGGTTTTCCCACGTTGGGTGTTGTGAGATGCCCCCTTCAAGGATTCTTCTGCGGGACATTGAGACCTGTTGGGCAGCTCCAGGACATCCCATATGGCATGACTCCAGAGCACCGTTCGAGGATGGAGGCCAGGGAAGCCCGCCTCGCTTTCCAATTGTCTCCTAGCAACAAGATACTTGAGATCGGATGGCTCTGCGGGAGCAACCGTGGTAGCTGATTTGAAATGGACTATCCTGAGTATGGGGCCTAATGTATGTTTGTGTCCATGAGGGCCTTGGAATGCGGCAGTGGTACCGGGACCCGGAAGTATTCTCCTAAGCTTTTGACATAGCTCCCATGCACAAGTTTCCTTGTGGAGACGACATGTTCTGATGGATGCCTCAGGAAACCCCTTATGCTGGTATTGGTATCCAGGATTTTGAGGAGACATGCCTGTAAACAAATCAGTGGATCCGATTACGGCCTAGGGTCCTGTCGGGTTCAATCTTCTTCTCTCGGGATATCCATCTATGGAATGAGTGGAGGTAGATGATCCCCTGGTTTTAGACCGCCCTTGGTTGTCCCCGGAGGCTTACACTATTGGGATGGCTTCGTGGATTTGAGAGTTCTCCTAATTTGTACGATTTTGGACAATGGAGTGGGCAGAATTCCCATGGATTGGGTAGGCACAGTCCTAATGTGTGGCTCCAGGGGCCCCAGCCTGGAGGGTGTGTGGCACAGGACTTTGAGGACAGAAGTCTGAAAACACAAACTCAGCTTAGGTTTGGGGACGTATGTATGGCAGGCTCAATCTACAAACTATGAGAAGAACTCTTCAGGATATGAAGAAAGAGCGAGTCTGAGGCACTTGTTCAGGCTTTTGTCCCTGGAATTTGTATCAACGATGGCCGTGGAATGTGGAGAGGCCTCATGGGCCATTGACGAAACTTCCTCTCGGTGGATTTGGCCTGGTCCCAATTGTTTTTCTTCAATTGTGAGATGGGAGGTCTCCTTTCAGGTTATTTACCTCAGGTGCCCCAACCAAAGATGAATTCCAAAGCAGAGCACTGGGGAAGAGTAAAGGGGCAACCCAAACTATGGTTAAAAATTGGGGCCTGGGGGCATGGCCGGCCCAATATGCTGTCTCTTCCTCCAGCCACTGAGAGGCCTTCCTTGAGGACTGGGCTCAGGCTGAGGGTCACAATTTGTGTTTGTGACGAATGTGGCCCGCGATTATGGACTTGGCCTCATGGGCCACACTGGTTTAAACTACACTGAACTTTGGACAACAAGCCAATCACAAGCTCTCTTACCATGGGGAAGGTGTTCTGATTCTGCAACATTTTCAACCCTAGGGCAGTGGTTGGAGATAAGGTCTAGGTTCTGAAACCTGAAAAACCGCAGTTGGGAAGAGATGACGACCTAATGCCATGGCGGGTCTGATGTGCTCACTGTGCGGTCAGCTGCCTGAATGTTGGTCAGGAGGTTCAGGCTCAGGTTGTGTCAGAGAGTGCATTGGTGCCCAGGTTAGACTATATAATTTGGGTACAGTCGAGTGTCGTGTTGGTATATCCTCATTTGAGGTGGCGGGGCAGCTCATTAGGCAAGATATTTTTTCTAGAGGGCAGGCAGAGTGCTGCATTGTGGGTCCGGAATTGTCAAATGTGAGGGCTTCTGGGCCAGGAGTGTGAGGACAGAAGTCTGAGAAGACAAGCTAGACTTGGGCTACAGGCCGAGGGCACGGCAGGTACCCCCTGTAGATCTGAACCAATATCTCATGCATCTGAAGTCACGGCGAGGATCAGACGTTGGCTCAGGTTGGCGTTTCTGTGCATGACTGCCCCTTAAAGAACGGAGCAGAATCTCAAGTCCATGGAGGTTTTCCCACGTTGGGAGTTGTGAGATGCCCCCTTCAAGGATTCTTCTGCGGGACATTGAGACCTGTTGGGCAGCTCCAGGACATCCCATATGGCATGACTCCAGAGCACCGTTCGAGGATGGAGGCCAGGGAAGCCCGCATCGCTTTCCAATTGTCTCCTAGCAACAAGGTACTTGAGATCGGATGGCTCTACGGGAGCAACCATGGTAGCTGGTTTGAAATGGACTATCCTGAGTATGGGGCCTAATGTATGTTTGTGTCCATGAGGGCCTGGAATGGGGAGGTGTCACCGGGACCCTGAAGTATTCTCCTAAGCTTTTGACATAGCTCCCATGCACAGGTTTCCTTGTGGAGACGAGATTTGTTCTGATGGGTGCCTCAGGAAACCCCTTATGCTGGTATTGGTATCCAGGATTTTGAGGAGACATGCCTGTAAAACAAAGCAGTGGATCCGATTACGGCCTAGGGTCCTGTCTGGTTCAATCTTCTTCTCTCGGGATATCCATCTATGGAATGAGTGGAGGTAGATGATCCCCTGGTTTCAGACCGCCCTTGGTTGTCCCCGGAGGCTTACACTATTGGGATGGCTTCGTGGATTTGAGAGTTCTCCTAATTTGTACGATTTTGGACAATGGAGTGGGCATAATTCCCATGGATTGGGTAGGCACAGTCCTAATTTGTGGCTCCAGCGGCCCCAGCCTGGAGGGTGTGTGGCACAGGACTTTGAGGACAGAAGTCTGAAAACACAAATTCCGCTTAGGTTTGGGGATTATGTATGGCAGGCACAATCTACAAACCATGAGAAGAACTCTTCAGGATATGAAGAAAGAGCGAGTCTGAGGCACTTGTTCAGGCTTTTGTCCCTGGAATTTGTATCAACGATGGCCGTGGAATGTGGAGAGGCCTCATGGGCCATTGACGAAACTTCCTCTCTGTGGATTTGGCCCGGTCCCAATTGTTTTTCGTCAATTGTGAGATGGGAGGTCTCCTTTCACGTTTTTTACATCAGGTGTCCCAACCAAAGATGAATTCCAAAGCAGAGCCCTAGGGAAGAGTAAGGGACAACCCAAACTATGGTTAAAAATTGGGGCCTAGGGGCATGGCCGGCCCAATATGCTGTCTCTTCATCCAGCCACTGAGAGGCCTTACTTGAGGACTGGGCTCAGGCTGAGGGTCACAATTTGTGTTTGTGACTAATGTGGCCCGCGATTATGGCCTGGTCCTCATGGGCCACACTGGTTTAAACTACACTGAACTTTGGACAACAAGCCAATCACAAGCTCTCTTACCATGGGGAAGGTGTTCTGATTCTTCATCATTTTCAACCCTAGGACAGTGGTTGGAGATAAGGTCTAGGTTCTGAAACCTGAAAAACCGCAGTTGGGAAGAGATGACGACCTAATGCCATGGCGGGTCTGATGTGCTCAATGTGCGGTCAGCTGCCTGAATGTTGGTCAGGAGGTTCAGGCTCAGGTTGTGTCAGAGAGTGCATTGGTGCCCAGGTTAGACTATATAATTTGGGTACAGTCGAGTGTCGTGTTGGTTTATCCTCATTTGAGGTGGCGGGGCAGCTCATTAGGCAAGATATTTTTTCTAGAGGGCAGGCAGAGTGCTGCATTGTGGGTCCGGAATTGCCAAACGTGAGTGCTTCTGGGCCAGGAGTGTGAGGACAGAAGTCTGAGAAGAGAAGCTAGACTTGGGCTACAGGCCGAGGGTACGGCAGGTACCCCCTGCAGATCTGAACCAATATCTCATGCATCTGAAGTCACAGCGAGGATCAGACGTTGGCTCAGGTTGGCGTTTCTGTGCATGACTGCCCCTTAAAGAACGGAGCAGAATCTCAAGTCCATGAAGGTTTTCCCACGTTGGGAATTGTGGGATGCCCCCTTCAAGGATTCTTCTGCGGGACATTGAGACCTCTTGGGCAGCTCCAGGACATCCCATATGGCATGACTCCAGAGAACCGTTCGAGGATGGAGGCCAGGGAAGCCCGCCTCGCTTTCCAATTGTCTCCTAGCAACAAGATACTTGAGATCGGATGGCTCGGCGGGAGCAACCGTGGTAGCTGATTTGAAATGGACTATCCTGAGTATGGGGCCTAATGTATGTTTGTGTCCATGAGGGTCTTGGAATGGGGAGGTGTCACCGGGACCCTGAAGTATTCTCCTAAGCTTTTGACATAGCTCCCATGCACAAGTTTCCTTGTGGAGACGAGATTTGTTCTGATGGGTGCCTCATGAAACCCCTTATGCTGGTATTGGAATCCAGGATTTTGAGGAGACATGCCTGTAAAACAAAGCAGTGGATCCGATTACGGCCTAGGGTCCTGTCTGGTTCAATCTTCTTCTCTCGGGATATCCATCTATGGAATGAGTGGAGGTAGATGATCCCCTGGTTTCAGACCGCCTTTTTTTTGTCCCCGGAGACTTACACTATTGGGATGGCCTCGGGGACTTTGGAGAGTTCTCCTAATTTGTACGATTTTGTACAATGGAGTGGGCAGAATTCCCATGGATTGGGTAGGCACAGTCCTAATGTGTGGCTCCAGCGGCCCCAGCCTGGAGGGTGTGTGGCACAGGACTTCGAGGACATAAGTCTGAAAACACAAACTCAGCTTAGGTTTGGGGACGTATGTATGGCAGGCTCAATCTACAAACCATGAGAAGAACTCTTCAGGATATGAAGAAAGAGCGAGTCTGAGGCACTTGTTCAGGCTTTTGTCCCTGGAATTTGTATCAACGATGGCCGTGGAATGTGGAGAGGCCTCATGGGCCATTGACGAAACTTCCTCTCTGTGGATTTGGCCCGGTCCCAATTGTTTTTCTTCAATTGTGAGATGGGAGGTCTCCTTTCAGGTGCCCCAACCAAAGATGAATTCCAAAGCAGATCCCTGGGGAAGAGTAAAGGGACAACCCAAACTATGGTTAAAAATTGGGGCCTGGGGGCATGGCCGGCCCAATATGCTGTCTCTTCATCCAGCCACTGAGAGGCCTTCCTTGAGGACTGGGCTCAGGCTGAGGGTCACAATTTGTGTTTGTGACGAATGTGGCCCGCGATTATGGCCTGGGCCTCTTGGGCCACACTGGTTTAAACTACACTGAACTTTGGACAACATGCCAATCACAAGCTCTCTTACCATGGGGAAGGTGTTCTGATTTCTGCATCATTTTCAACCCTGGGCAGTGGTTGGAGATAACGTCTATGTTCTGAAGCCTGAAAACCGCAGATGGGAAGGGATGATGACCTAAGGCCATGGCACGTCTGATATGCTCAGTGTGCGATCAGCTCTCTGGGTGTTGGTCAGGACATTCGGGCTCAGGTGTAATCAGACAGTGCATTAGTGTTCAGGTTAGACTATATAATTTGGGTACAGTCGAGTGCTGCGTAGGTTTATCCTCATTTGAGGTGCCTGGGCAGTTCATGGGGCAAGATATTTTTTCTAGAGGGCAGGCAGAGTGCTGCATTGTGGGTCCAGAATTGCCAAACTTGAGGGCTAATGGGCTAGGAGTGTGAGGACAGAAGACTGAGAACACAAGATGGACTTGAGCTTCAGGCCGAGACACGGCAGGTACCCCCTGCAGATCTGAACCAATATCTCATGCATCTGAATTCACGGCGAGGATCAGACTTTGGCTCAGGTTGGAGTTTCTGTGCATGACTGCCCCTTCATTAAAGGAAGAGGAATCTCAAGGCCATGCAGGTTTTCCCACGTTGGGAGTTGTGGGATGCCCCCTTCAAGGATTCCTTCTGCAGGACAATAGAGAGCTGTTGGGCAGCTCCAGAACATCCCATATGGAATGACTCCAGAGCACCGTTCGAGGATGGTTGCCATGGAAGCCTGCCTCGCATTCCAATTGTCTCCTAGCAACAAGATACTTGAAATCGGATGGCTCTGTGGGAGCAACCGGGTTGGCTGACTTGAAATGGACTTTCCTGAGGATGGGGCCTAATGTGTGTTTGAGTCCCTGAGGGCCTTGGAATGGGTCGTTGGCACTGGGACCCTGAAGTATTCTCCTAAGCTTTTGACATAGCTCCCAAGCACAAGTCTCCTCTGGAGACGAGATTTGTACTGATGTGTGCCTCAGGAAAACCCCTATGCTGGTATTGGAATCCTGGCTTTTGAGGAGACATGCCTGTAAACCAAAGCAATGGATCCAATTATGGCCTAGGGTCCTGTCTTCTTCAGTCTTCTTCTCTGGGGACATCCATCTATGGTATGAGTGGAGGTAAATGTTCAGCTGTTGTCAGGCGGCACTTGTTTGTCCCGGGAGACCTCCACTATTGGGAGGCCCTCGGGGACTTTGGAGGGTTCTCCTGATGTGTACTATTTTCGACAATGGAATGGGCAGAATTTCCATGGATTGGTTAGGCACAGTCCTAATGTGTGCCTCCAGGGGCCCCAGCCTGGAGGGTGTGTGCCCCAGGACTTTGAGGACAGAAATCTGAAAACACAAACTCGGCTTAGGTTTGGGGACGTAGGTATGGCAGGCCCAATCTAAACAACCATGAGAAGAACTCTTCAGGATAGGAAGAAAGAGCGAATCTGATGCGCTTGCTCAGGCTTTTGTGTGTGGATTTTGTATCAACGATGGCCGTGGAATGTGGGGAGGCCTCATGGGCCATGGACAAATCTTACTCTCTGTGGACTTGACCCGGTCCCAATTGTTTTTCGTCAAGCTGTGGGATGGATGTCTCCTTTCAGGTATGTTACTTCAGGTGTCCCAACAAAAGAGGAATTCCAGAGCAGAGCCCTGGGGAAGAGTGAAGGGACAAGCCAATCTATGGTTAAAAATTGGTGCCTAGGGTCATGGCAGGCCCAATATGCTGTCTATACATCCAGCTTCTGAGAGGCCTTACTTGAGGACTGGGCTATAGCTGAGGGTCACAATGAGTGTTTGTGACCAATGTGGCCCGCGAGCATGGGCGGGGCCTCATGGGCCACTCTGGTTTCAACTACACTGAACTTTGGACAACATGCCAATAAGAAGGTTTCTGCCATGGGGAAGGAGTTCTGATTCTGCATCATTTTCAACCCTAGGGCAGTGGTTGGAGATAAGGTCTAGGTTCTGAAACCTGAAAAACCACAGTTGGGAAGAGATGACGACCTAAGGCCATGGCGGGTCTGATGTGCTCACTGTGCGGTCAGCTGCCTGAATGTTGGTCAGGAGGTCCGGGCTCAGGTTGTGTCAGAGAGTGCATTGGTGCCCAGGTTAGACTATATAATTTGGGTACAGTAGAGTGCCGTGTAGGTTTATCCTCATTTGAGGTGGCTGGGCAGCTCATTAGGCAAGATATTTTTTCTATAGGGCAGGCAGAGTGCTGCATTGTGGGTCCGGAACTGCCAAACGTGAGGGCTTCTGGGCCAGGAGTGTGAGGACAGAAGTCTGAGAAGACAAGCTAGACTTGGGCTACAGGCCGAGGGCACGGCAGGTACCCCCTGCAGATCTGAACCAATATCTCATGCAACTGAAATTTGGACGAGGATCAGACGTTGGCTTAGGTTGGCGTTTCTGTGCATGATTGCCCCTTCATGAACAGAGCAGAATCTCAAGTCCATGGAGGTTTTCTACGTTGGGAGTTGTGGGATGCCCCTTTCAAGGATTCTTCTGCGGGACATTGAGACCTGTTGGGCAGCTCCAGGACATCCCATATGGCATGACTCCAGAGCACCGTTCGAGGATGGAGGCCAGGGAAGCCGGCCTGCTTTCCAATTGTCTCCTAGAAACAAGATAATTGAGATCGGAAGGCTCTGCGGGAGCATCCAGGGTGGCTAATTTGAAATGGACTTTCCTGGATGAGGCCTAATGTGTGTTTCTGTCCCTGAGGGCCTTGGAATGCGGCAGTGGCACCGGGACCCTGAAGTATTCTCCTAAGATTTTGACATAGCTCCAATGCACAAGTTTCCTTGTGGAGAGGAGATTTGTTCTGATGGGTGCCTCAGGAAACCCCTTATGCTGGTATTGGAATCCAGGCTTTGAGGAGACATGCCTGTAAACCAAAGCAATGGTTTCGATTATGGCCTAGGGTCCTGTCTGGTTCAATCTTCTTCTCTGGGGACATCCATCTATGGTATGATTGGAGGTAGATTATCAGCTGCTGTCAAAACTCCTTGTTTGTCCCCGGAGACCTACACTATTGGGATGGCCTCCAGGACTTTGGAGGGATCTCCTGATTTGTACGATTTTGGTCAGTGGAATGGGCAGAATTCCCATGGATTGGTTAGGCACAGTCCTAATATGTGGCTCCAGGGGCCCCAGCCTGGAGGGTGTGTGCCCCAGGACTTTGAGGACAGAAATCTGAAAACACAAACTCGGCTTAGGTTTGGGGACGTAGGTATGGCAGGCCCAATCTAAAAAACCATGAGAAGAACTCTTCAGGATATGAAGAAAGAGCGAGTCAGAGGCGCTTGCTCAGGCTTTTGTCTCTGGATTTTGTATCAACGATGGCCGTGGAATGTGGGGAGGCCTCATGGGCCATGGAAGAATCTTCCTCTCGGTGGATTTGGTCGTCCCAATTATTTTTCATCAATCTGTGGGATGGGAGGACTCCTTTCAGGTTTGTTACCTAGGTGTCCCAACCAAAGTGGATTTCCAAAGCAGAGCCCTTGGGAAGAATGAAGGGTCAAACCAAACTATGGTTAAAAATTGTGGCTAGGGGCTGGCAGGCCCAATATGCTGTCTTCATCCAGCTACTGAGAGGCCTTACTTGAGGATTGGGCACAGGCTGAGGGTCACAGTATGTGTTTGTGACCAATGTGGCCCGCGAACATGGGCGGGGCCTCATGGGCCACACTGGTTTCAACAACACTGAACTTTGGACAACATGCCAATCAAATGGTCTCTTGCCATGGGGAAGGAGTTCTGATTTCTGCATCATTTTCAACACTGGGCAGTGGTTGGGGATAGGTCTAGCTGCTGTAGCCTGAAAACCGCAGTTGGGAAGAGATGACGTACTAAGGCCATGGCTGGTCAGAAGTGTTCAGTGTGCTGTCACCTGCCTGGGTGTTGGTCAGGCCGTTCGGGCTCAGGTTGTGTCAGACAGTGCATTGGTGCCCAGGTTAGACTATATAATTTGGGTACAGTCGAGTGCCGTTTAGGTTTATCCTCTTTTGTGGTGCCTGGGCAGCTCATGAGCCAAGATATTTTTTCTAGAGGGCAGGCCGAGTGCTGCATTGTGGGTAGAGAATTGCCAAACTTGAGGGCTTCTGGGCCAGGAGTGTGAAGACAGAATTATGAGAACACATCCAGACTTGGGCTTCAGGCAGAGGGTACGGCAGGTACCCTCTGCAGATCTTAAACAATATCTCATGCATCTGAAGTCACGGCGAGGATCAGACTTTGGCTCAGGTTGGAGGTTCTGTGCATGACTGCCCCTTCCTGAACGGAGCGGAATCTGAAGTCCATGGAGGTTTTCCCATGTTGGGAGTTGTGGGATGCCCCCTTCAAGGATTCCTTCTGCGTTACAATTGAGACTTGTTGGGCAGCTCTAGGACATCCCATATGGAATGACTCCAGAGCACCGTTCGAGAATGGATGCCAGGGAAGCCCGCCTCGCATTCCAATTGTCTCCAAGCAACAAGACAGTTAAGATCGGATGGCTTGTGGGGGCAACCAGGTGGCTGAGTTGAAATGGACTTTCCTGGATGGGGCCTAATGTGTGTTTGTGTCCCTGACAACCTTGGAATGGGGTGGTGGCACCGGGACCATGAAGTATTCTCCTAAGCTTTTGACATAGCTCCCATGCACAAGTTTCCTTGTGGAGATGAGATTTGTTCTAATGGTTGCCTCAGGGAACCCCCTATGCTGGTAGTGGAATCCAGGCTTTGAGGAGACATGCCTGTAAACCAAGGCAATGGATCTGATTATGGCCTAGAGTCCTGTTTGGTTCAATGTTCTTCCGTGGGGACATCCATCTATGGTATGATTGGTGGTAGATGCTCAACTGCTCTCAGACCGCCCTAGTTTGTCCCGGGAGACCTCCACTATTGGGAGGCCTTTGGGGACTTTGGAGGGTTCTCATAATTTGTACGATTTTGTACAAAGGAATGGGCAGAATTCCCATGGATTGGGTAGGCACAGTCCTAATGTTTGGCTTCAGGGGCCCCAGCCTGGAGGGTGTGTGGCCCAGGACTTTGAGGACAGAAGTCTGAAAACACAAACTCAGCTTAGGTTTGGGGACGTAGGTATGGTAGGCCCAATCTACAAACCATGAGAAGAACTCTTCGGGATATGAAGAAAGAGCAAGTCTGAGGCGCTTGCTCAGGCTTTTGTCTCTGGATTTTGAATCAACGATGGCCGTGGATGTGGGGAGGCCTCATGGGCCATGGACGAATCTTCCTCTCTCTGGATTTGGCCCGGTCCCAATTGTTTTTCGTCAAGCTGGGGTATGGGAGGTCTCCTTTCAGGTTTGTTACCTCTTGTGTCCCAACCAAAAAGGAATTCCAAAGCAGAGCCCTGGGGAAGAGTGAAGGGACAACCCAAACTATGGTTAAAAATTGGGGCCTAGGGGCATGACAAGCCCAATATACTGTATCTTCATCCAGCCACTGAGAGGCCTTACTTGAGGACTGGGCTCAGGCTTAGGGTCACAATGTGTGTTTGTGACCAATGTGGCCCGCGAACATGGACGGGACCACATGGGCGACACTGGGATCAACTACACTAAACTTTGGACAACATGCCAAACACAAGGTCTCTTGCCATGGGAAGGAGTTCTGATTTCTGCCTCATTTTCAACCCTGGGCACTGGTTGGAGATGAGGTCTAGGTTCTGAAGCCTGAAAACCGCAGGTGGGAAGAGATGACGACCTAAGACCATAGCGGGTCTGATGTGTTCAGTGTGCGGTCAGCAGCCTGTGTGTTAAACAGGAGGTTTGGGCTCAGGTTGTGACAGACAGTGCATTAGTGCCCAGGTTAGACTATATAATTTGTGTACAGTAGAGTGCCGAGTAGGTTTATTCTCATTTGAGGTGCCTGGGCAGCTCATTAGGCATGATATTTTTTCTAGAGTGCAGGCAGAGTGCTGCGTTGGTGGTCCGAAATTGCCAACATTGAGGGCTCTGGGCCAGGAGGGTGAGGACAGAAGTCTGAGAACACAAGCTAGACTTGGGCTTCAGGCCTTGTGTACGGCAGTTACCCCCTGCATATCTGAACCAATATCTCATGCATCTGAAGTCACGGCAAGGATAAGACGTTGGCTCAGGTTGGAGTTTCTGTGCATGACTGTCCCTTCATGAACGGAGCGGAATCTCTAGGCCATGGAGGTTTTCCCACGTTGGGAGTTGTGGGATGCCCCCTCAACGATTCCTTTTGCGGGACATAGAGACCTGTTGGGCAGCTCCAGAACATCCCATATGGAATGACTCCACAGCACCGTTCGAGGATGGATACCAGGGAGACCGCCTCGCATTCCAATTGTCTCCTAGCAACCAGACAGTTGAGATCGGATGGCTCTACGAGAGCAACTGGGTTGGCTGAGTTGAAATGGAATTTTCTGAGGATGGGACCTAATGTATGTTTGTGTCCATGAGGGCCTTGGAATGGGGCGGTGGCACTGGGAACCTGAATTATTCTGCTAAGCTTTTGACATAGCTCCCATGCACAAGTTTCCTTGTGGAGACGAGATTTGTTCTGATGGGTGCCACAGGAAGCCCCCTATTCTGGTATTCGAATCCAGGCTTTTGAGGAGACATGGCTGTACACCAAAGCAATGAATCCGATTATGGCCTAGGGTCCTGTGTGGTTCAATCTTCTTCTCTGGGGACATCCATCTATGGTATGAGTGGAGGTAGATGCTCAGCTGGTGTTAGACCGCCCTTGTTTTTCCACAGATACCTACACTATTGGGATGGCCTCAGGGACTTTGGAGGTTTAACCTAATTTGTACGATTTTGGACAATGGAATGGGCAGAATTTCCATGGATTGGGTAGGCACAGTCCGAATGTGTGGCCTGAGAGTCCCCAGCCTGGAGAGTGTGTGGCCCAGGATTTTGAGGACAGAAGTTTGAAAACACAAACTCACCTTAGGTTTGGGGACGTAGGTATGGCAGGCCCAATCTACAAACCATGAGAAGAACTCTTCAGGATATGAAGAAAGAGCGAGTCTGAGGCGCTTGCTCAGGCTTTTGTCTCTGGATTTTGTATCAATGATGGCCGTGGAATGTGGGGAGGTCTCAAAGGCCATGACGAATCTTCCTCTTGTGGATTTGGCCCCCACCCAATTGTTTTTCGTCAATCTGTGGAATGGGAGATCTCCTTTCAGGTTTGTTCCCTCAGGTGTCTCAATCAAAGAGGAATTCCAAAGCAGAGCCCTGGGGATGAGTGAAGGGACAACCCAAACTATGGTTAAAAATTGAGGCCTAGGGTATTGGCAGGCCCAATATGCTGTCTCTTCATCCAGCCACAGAGAGGCCTAACTTAGGACTAGGCTCAGGCTGAGGGTCCCAATTTGTGTTTGTGACCAAAGTGGCCCGAGAGCATCGGCGGGACATCATGGGCCACACTGGTTTCAACTACACTGAACTTTGGACAACATGCCAATCAAGAGGTCTCTTGCCATGGGGAAGGAGTTCTTATTTCTGCATCATTTTCAACCCTGGGCAGTGATTGGAGATAAGGTCTAGGTTCTGAAGCCTGAAAACCTCATTTTTTCATCGAAGAGATGACGACCTAAGGCTATGGCGGGTCTGATGGGCTAGTGTGCGGTCAGCTGCCTGGGTGTTGGTCAGGAGGTTCGGGCTCAGGTTGTGTCAGACAGTGCATTAGTGCCCAGGTTAGACTATATAATTTGGGTACAGTAGAGTGCCGTGTAGGTTTATCCTCATTTGAGGTGCCTGGGCAGCTAAGTAGGCATGATATTTTTTCTAGAGTGCAGGCAGAGTGCTGCATTGGTGGTCGAAATTGCCAACATTGAGGGCTTCTGGGCCAGGAGGGTGAGGACAGAAGTCTGAGAACACAAGCTAGACTTGGGCTTCAGGCCTTGGGCACGGCAGTTACCCCCTGCATATCTGAACCAATATCTCATGCATCTGAAGTCACGGCAAGGATAAGACGTTGGCTCAGGTGGGAGTTTCTGTGCATGACTGCCCCTTCATGAACGGAGCGGAATCTCAAGGCCATGGAAGTTTTCCCACGTTGGGAGTTGTGGGATGCCCCCTTCAACGATTCCTTCAACGGGACATAGAGACCTGTTGGGCAGCTCCAGGACATCCCATATGGAATGACTCCACAGCACCGTTCTAGGATGGATACCAGGGAGACCACCTCGCATTCCAATTGTCTCCTAGCAACCAGACAGTTGAGATCGGATGGCTCTACGGGAACAACAGGGTTGGCTGAGTTGAAATGGACTTTCCTGATGATGGGGTCTAAGGTGTATTTGTGTCCATGAGGGCCTTGGAATGGGGCGGTGGCACCGGGACCCTGAATTATTCTGCTAAGCTTTTGACATAGCTCCCATGCACAAGTTTCCTTGTGGAGACGAGATTTGTTCAGATGGGTGCCACAGGAAGCCCCCTATTCTGGTATTCGAAACCAGGCTTTTGAGGAGACATGGCTGTACACGAAAGCAATGGATCCGATTATGGCCTAGGGTCCTGTGTGGTTCAATCTTCTTCTCTGGGGACATCCATCTATGGTATGAGTGGAGGTAGATGCTCAGCTGGTGTTAGACCGCCCTTGTTTTTCCACAGAGACCTACACAGTTGGGATGGCCTCGGGGACTTTGGAGGTTTCTCCTAATTTGTATGATTTTGGACAATGGAGGGGGCAGAATTCCCATGGATTGGGTAGGCACAGTCCTAATGTGTGGCCCAAGAGTCCCAACCTGGAGGGTTTGTGGCCCAGGACTTTGAGGACAAAAGTGTGAAAACCTAAACTCAGCTTAGGTTTGGGACGTAGTTATGGCAGGACAATCTACAAACCATGAGAAGAACTCTTCAGGATATGAAGAAAGAGCGAGTCTGAGGCGCTTGCTCAGGCTTTTGTCTCTGGATTTTGTATCAATGATGGCCATGGAATTTGGGGAGGCCTCAAAGGCCATGACGAATCTTCCTCTTGTGGATTTGGCCCCCACCCAATTGTTTTTCCTCAATCTGTGGGATGGGAGGTCTCCTTTCAGGTTTGTTCCCTCAGGTGTCCCAATCAAAGAGGAATTCCAAAGCAGAGCCCTGGGTATGAGTGAAGGGACACCCCAAACTATGGTTAAAAATTGGGGTCTAGGGTCTTGGCAGGCCCAATATGCTGTCTCTTCTTCCAGCCACTGAGAGGCCTAACTTGAGGACTAGTCTCTGGTGAGGGTCCCAATTTGTGTTTGTGACCAATGTGGCCCGAGAGCATGGGCGGGACTTCATGGGCCACACTGGTTTCAACTACACTGAACTTTGGACAACATGCCAATCAAGTGGTCTCTTGCCATGGGGAAGGAGTTCTGATTTCTGCATCATTTTCAACCCTGGGCAGTGATTGGAGATAAGGTCTAGGTTCTGAAGCCTGAAAACCTCATTTTTTCGTCGAAGAGATGACGACCTAAGGCTATGGCGGGTCTGATGGGCTCAGTGTGCGGTCAGCTGCCTGGGTGTTGGTCAGGAGGTTCGGGCTCAGGTTGTGTCAGACATTGCATTAGTGCCCAGGTTAGACTATATAATTTGGGTACAGTAGAGTGCCGTGTAGGTTTATCCTCATTTGAGGTACTGGGCAGCTCATTAGGCAATGTATTTTTTCTAGAGGGCAGGCAGACTGCTGCATTGGGGGTCCGGAAAGGCCACACGTGAGTGATTCTGGGCCAGGACTGTGAGGACAGAAGTCTGAGAACACAAGCTAGTCTTGGGCTTCAGGCCAAGGGCACGGCAGGTACCCCCTGCAGATCTGAACCAATATCTCATGCATATGAAGCCTCGGTGAGGATCAGACATTGTCTCTGGTTGGAGTTTCTGTGCATGACTGCCCCTCAAAAATGGAGCGGAATCTCAAGGCCATGGAGGTTTTCCCACGTTGGGAGTAGTGGGATGCCTCCTTCAAGTATTCCTTCTGTGGGAAAATTGAGATTGTTGGGCAGCTCCAGGACATCCCATATGGAATGACTCCAGAGCACCGTTCGAGGATGGATGCCAGGGAAGCCCGCCTCGCATTCCAATTGTCTTCTAGCAACAAGACAGTTGAGATCGGATGGTTCTGTGTGAGCAACCGGGTTGGCTGATTTGAAATGGACTTTCCTGAGAATGGAACCTAATGTGCGTTTGTGTCCATGAGGGCCTTGGAATGGGTCCGTGGCACCGGGACCCTAAAGTATTCTCTTAAGCATTTGACATAGCTCCCATGCACACGTTTCCTAGTGGAGAAGACTTTTGTTCTGATGGGTGCCTCAGGAAGCCCCCTATTCTGGTATTGGACTCCAGGATTTTAGGAGACATGCCTGTAAATCAATACAATGGATGTGATTATGGCCTAGGGTCCTGTCTGGTTCAATCTTCTTCTCTGGGGACATCCATCTATGGTGTGAGTGGAGGTAGATGCTCAGCTGGTTTCAGACCACCCTTGTTTGTCCCCGGAGAGCTACACTATTTGGATGGCCTCGGGGAATTTGGAGGTTTCTCCTAATTTGTACGATTTTGGACAATGGAATGGGTAGAATTCCCATGGATTGGTTAGGCACATCCTAATGTGGGGCTCTAGTGGCCCCAGCCTTGAGGGTGTGTGGCCCAGCACTTTGAGGACAGAAGTCTGAAATCACAAACTCAGCTTAGGATTGGAGACGTAGGAATGGCAGGCCCAATCTACAAACCATGAGAAGAACTCCTCGGGATATGAAGAAAGAGCGAGTCTGAGGCGCTTGCTCAGGCTTTTTTCTATGGATTTTGAATCAACTCAGGCTAGAGTTTTTGTCCATCATGGCCTCTTCCTGAAGGGTGTGGGGGCTTCATGAGGCCAGGGAGGTTTGCCTACGATGGGATTTGTGAACTACTCCAAACCTCAAGGCTTCCTTCTGCACGACAGTCGAGTCCTATTGGATGGTTCCAGGAGGCCCCATACGGAAAGACTCGAGAGCAGGGGTCTAAAAATGGATGCCTGGGAACGCCACATCATATTCCCACTCTTTAGTCAGGACAAGGCAGGCTCAATCTGCGGGATCCTGGGTGAGCTACCCAGAGGGGAGAGTTGAAATGGACTCTCCGGAAGATGAGTGCTACTGTGGGTTGGTGGCCTGGGAGACCTTGGAATGTGGAGGTGGCTCATGGTCTCTGCAGGATTCTCCAACCTGAGGTGTTTGACACGGCTCCAACAAGGAAGCTTGCCATGTGGAGACAAGAGGAGTTCTGTTCAGTGCCTCAGTAAAGCCCCATATCCTGTTCTTCGAACCAAAGCCTCTGAGGAGTGACACCTGAAATCCATAGCAAGAGTTGAGATTAGGGCCTAAGGGCCTGTCCGGCTCAACCTTCATCTCTGTTGACATCTGTGTGCATGCCTTCGTGGAGGTAGCTGCTCAGCTTGTGTCCGAATTCCCCTGTGTGTCCAGGGAGGTTTCAAGTAGTGGGATGTCCTCGGGGGACTTGAGGTTTCTCATATTCTGGAGGTGTGTGGCCAAAGGAATGGACACAGTTTCCCAGGAGAGAGCAGGCACGGTCCTGTGGTATGGCTCCAGAGGACCCAGCCTACAGGCTGTGTTTGCCAGGGCTGTGGGGACAGATGTCTGAAAAAGCAAACTTGGCTCAGCTAGAGGCCAAGGTAATGAGAGGCCTTATCTCCAGTCCGTGAGGGGAGATCCTCTGGATATCAAAGGAAGGCAAGTGGGAGGCAGTCGTTCAGGCTTTTGTCTCTGGGTGTTGCGTTCACAGTGGCCGTTCAGGGTAGTGGTTGCTTCAGGGGCCGAGGAAGAGCCCTCCTCTCGGGGGATTGTCCAAGCTCCCAAGTGTTTGGGTTCATTCTGTGGGAAGGGAAGAGTACTGTTTTCTGCCATAGGGGACCCCCCAGGATAGGGTCTCTAGAGCACAGCAGTGGCTTCCCTCACCTGGAATACACACCATCTAGTTAGTCCAGGGTGACTGTGGGCATGGCAAGCCACATATGCGGGCTCTTGGTCCAGTCACTGAGACGCGTTACTTGAACAAGGTACTCATGCTGAGGGTCACAATGTATGTTTATGCCCACGGTGGCCCTCATGCATGGGCATGGCCTCATGGGCCATACCGTTTTCTCCTTCACTGAAGTTTTGACTCATGCCAGCAGCAAGGTTTCTTGCCATGGGAAAGGAGGGGTTCTGACTTGTGCATCAGGTTCCCCCCTGTGCAGTGATTGAAAATAAGGTCTAGGTTCCGATGACTGAAAACCCAGGTTGGGAATGGATGGTGGCCTAAGGAAGTGGCGGGTCCAATGTGCTGGGTGTGCAGCCAGCTGTGTCGGTGTCTGTTGGAAGGTCTCAGCTCAGGCTATTTTCGACAGAGCATCAGTGTTTAAAGTAGCCTATGCAATTGGGGTGTTGCCGAGGGCCAAGCCGTTTGATACTCATTTGGGGTCTCTGGGCAGCACTATAGACAATGTTTTTCTCCTTGCAGGAAGGCAGAGTGCTTCATTGAGGCCCCAGAATTCCAAGTTGGGAGGGTTTGTGGTCCAGAAGTGTGAGGACGGAAGTCTGAATACACAAGCTAGTGTGAGGATTGGAGCCAAGGGCAGAGCAGGCCCACTCTTTAGAGGCTGAATCGAGATCTTCTGGTCCAGACCCTGACAGGCCTTTCTTTGACATGGGGCTCATACTGAGGGTCACAGTGTGAATTTGTGCCCAAGCAGCACTCAAGTTTGGGCGTGGCATCAGGGGCCATGAAGGTTTCTCCCACCCTGAAGGTGTGACTCCATGCCAAGAGCAAGCTTTACAGCCATGGGGAAGGAGGAGTTCTGTTTTGTGCTTGCAATACCCAGGTGTGTGGAGAATTGATATAATGTCTAGGTTCAGATATCTGAAAACCAAGGTTAGAAAGAGGTGACGGCAAAAGACCATGGCGTGTCCGAAGTGCTGGGTGTGCGGCCAGATGTCTCCTTGTCTCTCTGGACGTCTGGCTTCAGTCTGTGTCAGACAGAGCATGAGTGCCCAGAGCAGCCTATCCAGTTCGGGTACCGTCGAGGCCCGAGCGGATTGATCTTCATCTGGGTTTTCTGGAGAGCCCCACAGGGAAAAGTTTTTCGTCCGTTGGGCAGACACTGGGCTGGGTTGTGGTTCTGGAGTTCATAGTCGGGAGGGCTTGTTTGCCAGGAGTGTGAGGGAGGAAGTCTGAAAACTCAAGCTAGCGTGAGGTTTGGGACCGAGGGCACGGCATGCCCACTCTAAAGAGACTGAATCGAGATCTCCTGCACTGAGGTCATGTCAACTATGAGACGTGCCTCAGGCTAGAGTTTTTGTCCATCATGGCCTCTTCCTGAAGGGTGTGGGGGCTTCATGAGGCCAGGGAGGTTTGCCTACGATGGGATTTGTGAACTACTCCAAACCTCAAGGCTTCCTTCTGCACGACAGTCGAGTCCTATTGGATGGTTCCAGGAGGCCCCATATGGAAAGACTCGAGAGCAGGGGTCTAAAAATGGATGCCTGGGAATGCCACATCATATTCCCACTCTTTAGTCAGGACAAGGCAGGCTCAATCTGCGGGATCCTGGGTGAGCTACCCAGAGGGGAGAGTTGAAATGGACTCTCCGGAAGATGAGTGCTACTGTGGGTTGGTGGCCTGGGAGACCTTGGAATGTGGAGGTGGCTCAGGGTCCCTGCAGGATTCTCCAACCTGAGGTGTTTGACACGGCTCCAACAAGGAAGCTTGCCATGTGGAGACGAGAGGAGTTCTGTTCAGTGCCTCAGTAAAGCCCCATATCCTGTTCTTCGAACCAAAGCCTCTGAGGAGTGACACATGAAATCCAAAGCAAGAGTTGAGATTAGGGCCTAAGGGCCTGTCCGGCTCAACCTTCTATCTCTGTTGACATCTGTGTGCATGCCTTCGTGGAGGTAGCTGCTCAGCGTGTGTCCGAATTCCCCTGTGTGTCCAGGGAGGTTTCAAGTAGTGGGATGTCCTCGGGGGACTTGAGGTTTCTCATATTCTGGAGGTGTGTGGCCAAAGGAATGGACACAGTTTCCCAGGAGAGAGCAGGCACGGTCCTGTGGTATGGCTCCAGAGGACCCAGCCTACAGGCTGTGTTTGCCAGGGCTGTGGGGACAGATGACTGAAAAAGCAAACTTGGCTCAGCGAGGGGCCAAGGTAATGGCAGGCTTGATTCCAGTCCATGAGGGGAGATCCTCTGGATATCAAATAGGGCAAGTGGGAGGCAGTCGTTCAGGCTTGTGTCTCTGGGTGTTGCGTTCACAGTGGCCGTTCAGGGTAGGGGTTGCTTCAGGGACCGAGGAAGAGCCCTCCTCTCGGGGGATTGTCCAAGTTCCCAAGTGTTTGGGTTCATTTTGTGGGAAGGGAAGAGTACTGTTTTCTGCCAAAGGGGACCCCCGAGGAGAAGGACTCTAGAGCACAGCAGTGGCCTGCCTCATCTGGAATACACACCATCTAGTTAGTTGGGTGCCTATGGGCATGGTAAGCCACATATGCGTGCTCTGTTCCAGTCACTGAGAGGCGTTACTTGAATAAGGTATTCACACTGAGGTCAGCATGTGTGTTTGTGCCCAAGGCGGCCCTCACGCATGGGCGTACCCTCATGGGCCATGCCGTTTTCTCCTACACTGAAGGTTTGACACTCTGCCAGCAGCAAGGTTTCTTGTCATGGGGAAGGAGGGGTTCTGACTTGTGCATCAGGTTCCCCCCTGTGCAGGGATTGGAGATAAGGTCTAGGTTCCGATGACTGAAAACCCAGGTTGGGAATGGATGGTCCCCTAAGGCAGTGGCGGTTCCAATGTGCTGGGTGTGTAGCCAGCTGTGTCGGTGTCTGTTGGAAGGTCTGGGCTCAGACTATTTTCGACAGAGCATCAGTGTTTAAGGTAGCCTATGCAATTGGGGTGTTGCCGAGGGCCAAGCAGTTTGATCCTCATTTGGAGTCTCTGGGCAGCACCATAGACAAAGTTTTTCTCCTGGGAGGCAGGCAGAGTGCTTCATTGTGGCCCTAGAATTCCCAGTAGGGTGTGTTTGTGGGCCAGGAGTATGAGGACGGAAGTCTTAAAACACAAGCTAGGGTGAGGATTGGAGCCAAGGGCAGAGCAGGCCCACTCTGCAGAGGCTGAATCGAAATATCATGCATCTGAAGTCAGGCTGAGGATCAGACGTTGGCTGAGGCTGGAGTATGTGTCCATGATGGCACCTTCATGAAGCGGGGGCCTCATGAGGCCAAGGAAGTTTTCCCACGCTGAGTTTGGAGGTTGCCCCAAACAAAAAGGTTTCCTTCTACGGAACATACGAGTCCTGTTGCATGGCTCCAGGACATACCATACGGAAGAACTGGCCAGCAGGGTTCGAAGGTTGGATCCCTGTATAGCATGCCTCGCATCCTCATTGGCCATTAGCGACAAGATTGTTTGATCTGCTGCCTCTGGGGCACGCTACCCAGGGGGCTGAGTTGAAATGGCCTCTCCCGTGGATGCGTCATAATGTGCGTTTGCGTCTATGTAGACCTTGGAATATGCTGGTTTTTCAGTGGCCCTGCGGAACTCTGCTACCTGAAGGGTTTGATACATCCCCGGTAAGAAAGCTCCCCATGTGGAGACGAGAGAGGTTTGGTTTGGTGCCTCAGAAAACCTCCGTGTGCTGGTCTATGAAAACAGTCCTCTGAGGACATACACATGGTAACCAAAGCTAAGGTTCAGGTTAGGGCCTGGGGGCCTGTCCATTTCAACCTTCTGTCTCTGGGGACACTGTCTGAGAGTCTAAGTGGAGATAGTTGCTCCGCTGGTGTCAGAGAGCCCCTCTTAGTCCAGGGTGGCCTACACTATTGATGGCCTCAGGGGCCTTGGAGCTTTCCCCTAACCTGTAGGGTTGTGGTCAATGGATTGGGCACACTTTCCTTGGAGAGGGCAGGCATAATCTTTAGCTGTGGCTCCAGAGGACCTAGCCTGGAGGTTGTGTGGGTCCAGGCTGTAGGCACAGAAGTTTGAAAACACAAACTCAGCTTATGAGTGGCGCCTAGGGTATGGCAGGCTGGATATACAGCCCGAGAGGGAGCTCCTGGGCCTCTGAAACAATGGCGAGTGAGAGGCGTTCCTTCACTCTTTTGTCTCTGGATGTTGTGTCCGGGATAGCCATGGATCTGAGGGGTGTCCTCAGGGACTGTGGACGAGTATCCCTCTCTGGGGATTTGTCCCAGCTCCCTAGAGTTTGGGGTCATTTTGTGGGAAAGTTGGAGTCGTGTTGTCTGGCTCATGTGTCTCTCCAAGAAAGGGATTCCAGAGCAGATCCGTGAGGGGAGATCCTCTGGATATCAAAGGAGGGCAAGTGGGAGGCAGTCGATCAGGCTTTTGTCTCTGGGTGTTGCGTTCACAGTGGCCGTTCAGGGTAGGGGTTGCTTCTGGGCCCGAGGAATAGCCTTGCTCTTGGGGGATTGTCCAAGCTCCCAAATGTTTGCGTTCATTCTGTGGGAAGGGAAGAGTACTGTTTTCTGCCACAGGGGACACCCAGGTGAGGGACTCTAGAGCCTGCCATGCCCCTAGGCCCCAATTTTTAACCATAGTTTGTGTTGTCCCTTCACTCTTCCCCAGGGCTCTGCTTTGGAATTCCTCTTTGATGGGGACACCTGAGGTAACAAACCTGAAAGGAGACCTCCCATCCCACAGATTGCCGAAAAAGAATTGGGACTGGGCTGAATCCACACAGAGGAAGATTTGTCCATGGCACATGAGGCCCCCCACATTCCACGGCCATCAGTGATAAAAACTCCAGAGACAAAAGCCTGAGCAAGCACCTCGAATTCGCTCTTTCTTCATATCCTGAAGAGTTCTTCTGATAGTTTGTAGATTGGGCCTGCCATACCTACGCCACAAACCTAAGCAGAGTTTGTGTTTTCAGACTTCTGTCCTAAAAGTCCTGGGCCACACACCCTACAGGCTGGAGCCCCTGGAGCCACACATTAGGACTGTGCCTACCCAATCCATGGGTATTCTGCTCATTCCATTGTTCAAAATCGTACAAATTAGGAGAACCCTCCAAAGTCCCTGAGGCCATCCCAATAGTGGAGGTTTCCGGGACAAACAAAGGCGGTCTGACACCACCTGAGCATCTACCTCCACTCATACCATAGATGGATGTCCCCAGAGTAGAAGATTAAACCAGAGAGGACCCAGGGCATAATAGGATACATTGCTTTGGTTTACAGGCATGTCTCCTCAAAAGCCTGGATTCCAATACCAGCATAGGGGGTTTCCTGAGGCACCCATCAGAACAAATCTGGTCTCCACAAGGAAACTTGTGCATGGGAGCTTTGTCAAAAGCTTAGGAGAATACTTCTGTGTCCCGGTGCCACCGCCCCATTCCAAGGCCCTCATGGACACAAACAAACATTAGGTCCCATCCTCGGGAAAGTCCATTTCAACTCAGCCACCCCGGTTGCTCCCTCAGAGCCATCCGATCTCAACTGTCTTGTTGCTAGGAGACAATTGGAATGCGAGGCGGGCTTCCCTGGCATCCATCCTCGAATGGTGCTCTGGAGTCATTCCATAGGGGATGTCCTGGAGATGCCCAACAGTTCTCAATTGTCCTGCAGAAAGAATCCTTGAAGGAGGCATCCCACAACTCCCACCTTGGGAAATCCTCCATAGCCTTGAGTTTCAGCTCCGTTCATGAAGGGGCAGTCAGGCACAGAAACTCCAACCTGAGCCAACATCTGATCCTCGCCGTGACTTCAGTTGCATGAGATATTGGTTCAGATCTGCAGGGGGTACCTGCCATGCCCTCGGCCTGAAGCCAAAGTCTAGCTTGTGTTCTCAGACTTCTGTCCTCACACTCCTGGCCCAGAAGCCCTCAAGTTTGGTGATTCCGGACCCACAATTCAGCACTCTCCAGGCCCTCTAGAAAAAATATCTTGCCTAATGAGCTGCCCAGGCACCTCAAATGAGGTTAAACCTACACGGCACTCGAGAGTACCCAAATTACAACTCTAACCTGGGCAATAATGCACTGTCTGACACAACCTGAGCCTGAACATCCTGACCAACTCCCAGGCAGCTGACCGCACACTAAGCACATCAGACCCGCCATGGCCTTAGGTCGTCATGTCTTCCCAACTGCGTTTTTCAGGCTTCAAAACCTAGACCTTTACTCCAATCACGCCCAGGGTTGAAAATTATGCAGAAATCAGAACTCCTTTCCCATGGCAAGAGACTTTGGGATTGGCATTTTGTCTACATTTCAGTGGAGTTGAAACCAGTGTGGCCCATGAGGCCCGCCCATGCTCGCGGGCCACATTGGTCACAAACACACATTGTGACCATCAGCCTGAGCCCAGTCCTCAAGTGAGTCCTCTCAGTGGCTTGATGAAGAGACATCATATTGGGCCTGCCATGCCCCTGGGCCCCAATTTTTAAACATAGTTTGAGTTGTGCCTTCACTATTCCCCAGAGCTCTGCTTTGGAATACCTCTTTCGTTGGGACACCTGAGGTAACAAACCTGAAAGGAGACCTCCCATCCCACAGATTGACGAAAAACTATTCGGAACGGGCCAAATCCACAGATGAAGATTCGTCCCTGGCCCATGAGGCCTCACCACATTCCAAGCCATCGTTGATACAAAATCCAGAGAAAAAAGCCTGAAGAAGCGCCTCAGCCTCGCTCTTTCTTCATATCCTGAAGAGTTCTTCTAGTGGTTATTGATTGGGGGAGTCATATCTACGTCCCCAAACCTAAGCTGAGTTTGTGTTCAGACAGAAGTCTGAAACATTTCTGTCCTCAAAGTCCTGGGCCACACACCCTCCAGGCTGGGGCCCCTGGAGCCACACATTAGGACTGTGCCTACCCAATTCATGGAATTCTGCCCATTCCATTGTCCAATATCGTACAAATTAGGAGAACCTTCCAAAGTCCCCGAGGCCATCCCAATAGTGTAGTTCTCCCGGGACAAACAAGGGCGGTCTGACACCAGCTGAGCATCAACCTCCACTCATACCATAGATGGATGTCCCCAGAGAAGAAGATGGAACAAGACAGGAATCTAAGCCATAATCAGATCCATTGCTTTTGTTTACAGGCATGTCTCCTCAAAAGCCTGGATTCCAATACCAGCAGAAGGGGTTTCCTGAAGCACCCATCAGAACAAATCTCGTCTCCACAAGGAAACTTGTGCATGGGAGCTATGTCAAAAGCTTAGGAGAATACTTCAGGGTCCCGGTGCCACCGCCCCATTCCAAGGCGCTCATGGACACAAACACACATTAGGCCCCATTCTCGGGAAAGTCCATTTCAACTCAAACACCCGGTTGCTCACGCAGAGCCATCAAATCTCAACTTCCTTGTTGCTAGGAGACAACTGGAATGCGAGGCGGGCTTCCCTGGCATCCATCCTCTAACAGTGCTCTGGAGCATTCCATATGAGATGTCCTGGAGCTACCCAACAGGTCTCAATTGTCCCCCAGAAGGCATCCTTGAAGGGGGCATCCCACAACTCCCAACGTGGGAAAACCTCCATGGTTTTGAGATTCCGCTGCGTTCATGAAGGGGCAGTCATGCACAGAAACTCCAACCTGAGCCAACGTCTGATCTTCGCAGTGACTTCAGATGCATGAGATATTGGTTCAGATCTGCAGGGGGTACCTGCCGTGCTCAAGTCTAGCTTGTGTTCCAACACTTCTGTCCTCACACTCCTGGGTTAGAAGCCCTCTAGTTTGGCGATCCTGGACAAACAATGCAGTACTCTGGTGCCCTCTAGAAAAAATATCTTGCCTAATGAGCTTCCCATGCACCTCAAATGAGGATATACCTACACGGCACTCGACTGGACCCAAATTATATAGTCTAACCTGGGCACTAATGCACTGTATGACACTACCTGAGTCCGAACCTCCTGACCAACACCCAGGCAGGTGACCGCACACTGATCACATTAGACCCGCTATTGGCCTTAGGTCGTCATCTCTTCCCAATTGCGGTTTTCAGGCTTCAGAACCTAGAACTTATTTCCAATCACTGCCCAGGGTTGAAAATGATCCAGAAATCAGAACTCCTTCCCCATGGCAAGAGACCTTGTGATTGTCATGTTGTCCAAAGTTCAGTGTAGTTTAAACCAGTGTGGCCCATGAGGCCCCGCCCATGCTCCAGGGCCACATTGGTCACAAACTCACATTTTGACCCTCAGCCTGTGCCCAGTCCTCAAGTAAGGCCTCTCAGTGGCAGGATGAAGAGACAGCATATTGGCCTGCCATGCCCCTAGGCCCCAATTTTTAACCATAGTTTGTGTTGTCCCTTCACTCTTCCCCAGGGCTCTGTTTTGGAATTCCTCTTTGGTTGGGACACCTGAGGTAACAAACATTAAAGGACACCTCCCATCCCAGAGATTGACAATAACAACTGGCACCGGGCCAAATCCACAGAGAAGAAGATTCAGCCATGGCACATGAGGACTCCCCACATTCCACGGCAATCTTTGATACAAAATCCAGAGACAAAAGCCTGAGCAAGCGCCTCAGACTCGCTCTTTCTTCATATCCTGAAGAGTTCTTCTCATGGTTTGTAGATTGGGCCTGCCATACCTAAGTCCCGAAACCTAAGCTGAGATTGTGTTTTTAGACTTCTGTCCTCAAATTCCTGGGCCACACACCCTCCAGGCTGGGACCCCTGGAGCCACACATTAGGACTGTGCCTACCCAATCCATGGGAATTCTGCCCATTCCATTGTCCAAAATCGTACATATTAGGAGAAACCTTCAAAGTCCCCGAAGCCATTCCAATAGTGTAGGTCTCCCGGGACAAACAAGGGCGGTCTGACTACATGTGAGCCTCTACCTCCACTCATACCATAGATGGAAGTCCCCAGAGAAGAAGATGGAACCAGACAGGACCCTAGGCCATTATCGAATCCATTGCTTTGGTTTACAGGCATGTCTCCTCCAAAGCCTGGATTCCAATACCAGCATAGGGGTTTCCTGAGGCACCCATCAGAACAAATCTGGTCTCCACAAGGAAACTTGTGCATGGGAGCTATGTCAAAAGCTTAGGAGAATACCTCAGGGTCCCGGTGCCACTGCCCCATTCCAAGGCCCTCATGGACACAAACACACAATAGGCCCCATCCTCGGGAAAGTCCATTTCAACTCAGCCACCCCGGTTGCTCCCAGAGAGCCATTAGATCTCCACTGTCTTGTTGCTAGGAGACAATTGGAATGCGAGGCGGGCATCCCTGGCATCCATCCATGAACATTGCTCTGGAGTCATTTCATATGGGATGTCCTGGAGCTGCCCAACAGGTCTCAATTGTCTCGCAGAAGGAATCCTTGAAGGGGACATTCCACAACTCCCAACGTGGGAAAACCTCCATGGCCTTGTGATTCCACTCGGTTCATGAAGGGGCAGTCATGCACAGAAACTCCAACCTGAGCCAACGTCTGATCCTCGCCTTGACTTCAGATGCATGAGATATTAATTCATATCTGCAGGTGGTACCTGCCGTGTCCTCGGCCTGAAGCCCATGTCTAGCTTAAGATTTCAGACTTCTGTCCTCACACTCCTGGCTCAGAAGCCCGCAAGTTTGGCTATTCTGGACACACAATGCAGCACTCTGCCTGCCCTCTATAAAAATATCTTGCCTAATGAGCTGCCCAGGCACCTCAAATGAGGATAAACATACATGGCACTCGACTGTACCCAAATTATATACTCTAACCTGGGCAATGATGCACTGTCTGACACATCCTAAGCCCGAACATCCTGACCAACACCCAGGCAGCTGATTGCACACTGAGCACATCAGACCCGCCATGGTCTTAGGTCGTCATCTCTTCCCAACTGTGTTTTCAGGCTTCAGAACCTAGACCTTATCTCCAATCACTGCCCAGGGTTGAAAATGATGGAGAAATCAGAACTCCATCCCCATGGCAAGAAACATTGTGATTGGCATTTTGTCTAAAGTTCAATGTAGTTGAAACCAGTGTGGCCCATGAGGCCTCACCCATGCTGGGGGGCCACATTGGTCACAAACACACATTGTGACCCTCAGCCTGAGGCCAGTCCTCAAGTAAGGCCTCTCGGTGACTGGATGAAGAGACATCATATTGGGCCTGCCATGTCCCTGGGCCCCAATTTTTAACGATAGTTTGGGTTGTCCCTTCACTCTTCCCCAGGGCTCTGCTTTGGAACACCTCTTTGGTTGGGACACCTGAGGTAACAAACCTGAAAGGAGACCTCCCATCCCACAGATTGATGAAAAACAATTGGGACTGGGCAAAATCCACAGAGAGGAAGATACGTCCATGGCCCATGAAGCCTCCAAACATACCACGGACATCGTTGATTCAAAATCCAGAGAAAAAAGCCTGAGCTAGCGCCTCAGACTCGCTCTTTCTTCATATCCTGACGAGTTCTTCTTATGGTTTGTAGATTGAGCCTGCCATACCTAAGTCCCGAAACCTAAGCTGAGATTGTGTTTTTAGACTTCTGTCCTCAAATTCCTGGGCCACACACCCTCCAGGCTGGGACCCCTGGAGCCACACATTAGGACTGTGCCTACCCAATCCATGGGAATTCTGCCCATTCCATTGTCCAAAATCGTACATATTAGGAGAAACCTTCAAAGTCCCCGAAGCCATTCCAATAGTGTAGGTCTCCCGGGACAAACAAGGGCGGTCTGATTCCATGTGAGCCTCTACCTCCACTCATACCATAGATGGAAGTCCCCAGAGAAGAAGATGGAACCAGAGAGGACCCTAGGCCATAATCGGATCCATTGCTTTGGTTTACAGGCATGTCTCCTCAAAAGCATGGATACCAATAACAGCATAGGGGGTTTCCTGAGGCACCCATCAGAACAAATCTCTTCTCCACAAGGAAACTTGTGCATGGGACCTATGTCAAAAGATTAGGAGAATACTTGAGAGTCCCGGTGCACCCGCCCCATTCCAAGGCGCTTGTGGACACAAACACAAATTAGACCCCATCCTCAGGAAAGTCCATTTCAACTCAGCCACCCCGGTTGCTCCCGCAGTGCCTTCCGATCTCAACTGTCTTGTTGCTAGGAGAAAATTGGAATGCGAGGCGAGCTTCCCTGGCATCCATCCTTGAACAGTGCTCTGGAGGCATTCCATATGGGATGTCCTGGAGCTGCCGAACAGGTCTCAATTGTCCTGCAGAATGAATTCTTGCAGGGGGCATCCCAACGTGGGAATACCTCCATGGCCTTGAAATTCCGCACCATTCATAGAGGGGCAGTCATGCACAGAAACTCCAATCTGAGCCAACGTCTGATCCTCGCCGTGACTTCAGATGCATAAGACATTGGTTCATATCTGCAGGGGGTACCTGCCTTGCCCTCGGCCTGAAGCCCAAGTCTAGCTTGTATTCTCAGACTTCTGTCCTCACACTCCTGGCCCAGAAGCCATCAAGTTGCCAATTCCGGACACACAATGCAGCAATCTGCCTGCCCTCTAGAAAAAATATCTTGCCTAATGAGCTGCCCAGGCACCTCAAATGAGGATAAACCTACACGGCACTCGACTGTACCCAAATTATATAGTCTACCCTGGGCACTAATGCACTGTCTGACACAACCTGAGCCCAAACCTCCTGACCAACACCCAGGCATCTTAAGGCACACTGAGCACATCAGACCCGCCATGGCCTTAGGTCGTCATTTCTTCCCAACTGCGGTTTTCAGGCTTCAGAACCTAGACCTTATCTCCAAACACTGCCCAGGGTTGAAAATGATACAGAAATCAGAACTCCTTCCCCATGGAAAGAGGGCTTGTGATTGGCATGTTGTCCAAAGTTCAGTGTAGTTGAAACCAGTGTGGCCCATCGGGCCCCGACCATGCTCGTGGGCCACATTGGTCGCAAACACACATTGTGACCCTCAGTCAGAGCCCAGTCCTCAAGTATGCCATCTCATTGGCTGGATGAAGAGACAGCCTATTGGGCCTGCCATGCCCCTAAGCCCCAATTTTTAACCATAGTTTGGGTTGTCCCTTCACTCTTCCCCAGGGCTCTGCTTTGGATTGCCTCTTTGCTGGGACACCTGAGGTAACAAACCTGAAAGGAGACCTCCCATCCCACAGATTAACGAAAAAGAATTGGGAACGGGCTGAATCCAGAGAGAGGAAGTTTCGTCCATGGCCCATGAGGCCCCCACATTCCACGGCCATCGTTGATACAAAATCCAGAGACAAAAACCTGAGCAAGTGCCTCATATTCGCTCTTTCTTCATATCCTAAAGAGTTCTTCCCATAGTTTCTAGATTGGGCCTGCCATACCTACGTCCCCAAACCTAAGCTGAGTTTGTGTTTTCAGACTTCTGTCCTCAAAGTCCTGGGACACACACCCTCCAGGCTGGAGCCCCTGGAGCCACACATTAGGACTGTGCCTACCCAATCCATGGGAATTCTGCCCATTCCATGGTCCAAAATCGTACAAATTAGGAGAACCCTCCAAAGTCCCTGAGGCCATCCCAATAGTGGAGGTCTCTGGGACAAACAAAGGCGGTCTGACACCAGCTGAGGATCTACCTCCACTCATACCATAGATGGATGTCCCCACAGAAGAAGATAGAACCAGACAGGGCCCTAGGCCATAATCGGATCCATTGCTTTGGTTTACAGGCATGTCTACTCAAAACCCTGGATTCCAATACCAGCATAGGGGGTTTCCTGAGGCACCGATCAGAAAAAATCTGGTCTCCACAAGGAAACTTGTGCATGGGAGCTATGTCAAAAGCTTAGGAGAATACTTCAGGGTCCCGGTGCCACTGCCCCATTCCAAGGCCCTCATGGACACAAACACTCATTAGGCCCCATTCTCGGGAAAGTCCATTTCAACTCAGCCACCCCGGTTGCTCCCACAGAGCCATCCGATCTCAACTGTCTTGTTGCTAGGAGACAATTGGAATGCGAGGTGGGCTTCCCTGGCATCCATCCTCGAATGGTGCTCTGGGTTATTCTATATGGGATGTCCTGGAACTGCACAACAGGTTTCAATTGTCCCAAAGAAGGAATACTTGAAGGGGGCATCCCACAATTCCCAACATGGGAAAACCTCCATAACCTTGATTCCACACCGTTCATGAAGTGGCAGTCATGCACAGAAACTCCATTCTGAGTCAACATCTGATCCTCGCCGTGCCTTCAGATGCATGAGATATTGGTTCAGATCTGCAGGGGGTACCTGCTGTGTCCTCGGCCTGAAGCTCAAGTCTAGCTTGTGTTCTCACACTTCTGTCCTCACACTCCTGGCCCAGAAGCCCTCAAGTTGGCAATTCCGGACTCACAATGCAGCACTCTGCCTGCCCCCTAGAAAAAATGTCTTGCCTAATGAGCTGCCCAGGCAACTCAAATGAAGATAAACATACATGGAACTTGACTGTACCCAAATTATATAGTCTAACCTGGGCACTAATGCACTGTCTGACGCAACATGAGCCTGAACCTCCTGACCAACACCCAGGCAGCTGACCGCACTCTGAGCACGTAGGACCCGCCATGGCCTTAGGTCGTCATCTCTTCCCAACTGCGGTTTTCAGGCTTCAGAACCTAGAACTTATCTCCAACCACTGCCCAGTGTTGAAAATGATGCAGAAATCAGAACTCTTTCCCCATGGCAAGAAACCTTGTGATTGGCATGTTGTCCACAGTTCATTGTAGTTGAACCTTGTGGCCCATGAGGCCCGCCTATACCCCGGGCCACATTGGTCACAAATACACCTTGTAACCCTCAGCCTGAGCCCAATCCACAAGTAAGGTCTCTCAGTGGCTGGATGAAGAGACAGCATATTGGACCTGCCATGCCCCGATTCCCCAAATTGTAAACATAGTTTGGGTTGTCCCTTCACTCTTCCCCAGGGCTCTGCTTTGGAATTAATCTTTGGTTGGGACACCTGAGGTAACAAACCTGAAAGGAGACCTCCCATCCCACAGATTGACGAAAAACAATTAGGACCGGGCCAAATCCACAGAGTAGAAGTTTCGTCCATGGCCCATGAGGCCTCCCCACATTCCACGGCCATCGTCGATACAAAATCCAAAGACTAAAGCCTGAGCTAGCGCCTCAGACTCGCTCTTTCTTCATATTCTGAAGAGTTCTTCTCATGGTTTGTAGATTGGGCCTGCCATACCTACGTCCCAAAACCTAAGCTGAGTTTGTGTTTTCAGAATTCTGTCCTCAACGTCCTGGGCCACAAACCCTCCAGGCTGGGGCCCCTGGAGCCAATAATTAGGAATGTGCTTACCCAATCCATGAGAATTCTGCCCATTCCATTGTCCAAAATCGTACAAATAGGGAGAAACCTCCAAAATCCCCGAGGCCAATCCGATATTGGAGGTCTCCCGGGACAAACAAGGGAGGTTGATACCAGCTGAGCATCTACCTCCCCTCATACCATAGATGGATGTTCCCAGAGAAGAAGATTGAATCAATCAGGACCCTAGGCCATAATCGGATCCATTGCTTTGGTTTACAGGCATGTCTCCTAAAAGGCCTGCATTCCAATACCAGCAGAGGGGATTTCCTGAGGCACCCATATGAACAAAACTGGTCTCCACAAGGAAACTTGTACATGGGAACTATGTCAACAGCTTAGGAGAATACTTTGTGTTCCCGGTGCTACTGCCCCATTCCAAGGCCCTCAGGGACACAAACACACAGTAGGCCCCATCCTCAGGAAAGTCCATTTCAACTCAGCCACCCAGGTTGCTCCTGGAGAGCAATCCGATCTCAAATGTCTTCTTGCTAGGAGACAATTGGAATGGGAAGCGGGCTTCCCTGGCATCCATCCTCGAACGGTGCTCTGGAGTCATTCCATATGGGTTGTCCTGGAGCTGCCCAACAGGTCTCAATTGTCACGCAGAAGGAATCCTTGAAGGGGGCATCCCACAACTCCAAACGTGGGAAAACCTCCATAATCTTGATTCCGCTCGGTTCATGAAGGGGCAGTCATGCACAGAAACTCAACATGAGCCAACTTCTGATCCTCGCCGAGACTTTCGATGCATGAGATATTGGTTCAGATCTGCAGGGGGTACCTGCCATGCCCTCGCCCTGAAACCCAAGTCTAGCTTGTCTTCTCAGACTTCTGTCCTCACACTCCTGGCCGTGAAGCCCTCAAGTTTGGCAATACCGGACCCACAATGCAGCACTCTGCCTGCCCTCTAGAAAAAAATTATTGCCTCATGAGCTGCCCAGGCACCCTCAATGAGGATAAACCTCCACAACACTCGACTTTACCCAAATTATATAGTCCAACCTGGGCACTAATGCACTGTCGAACACAACCTGAGCCCGGACCTCCTGACCAACACCCAGAAAGCTGACCGCACACTGAGCACATAAATCCCGCCATGGCCTTAGGTCATCATCTCTTCCCTAACTCAGTTTAAAGGCTTCAGAACCGAGACCTTATCTCCAATCACTGCCCAGGGGTGAGTGTGATGCAGAAATCAGGACTCCTCCTTACCCGTGGCAAGAACCCTTGTGGTTGGCACGTTGTCCAATGTTCAGTGTAGGAGAAACCAGCATTCACCCTGAGGCCCCGCCCATTCTTGAGTGCGACGAGGGCATATACACGCATTGTGACCCTCAGCATGAGTCCTGTCCTCTAGTAAGTCCTCTCAGTGGCTGGACCATTAGAAGTCATAATGGGCTTGACATGTCCCTAGGCCCCAATTTTTACCCAGATTTCTGATTGTCCAGTCGCCCCTCCCCAGGGCTCTACTCTGGAATCCCTCATTTGGTGGGACATATGAGGTTAAAAAAGAAAACAATAACCACAACAAAAAAACGGACTTCTTCCAGCCCACAGAATGACCCCAAACTCTTTGGACGGGGCCAAACCACCAGAGAGTAAGACTCGTCCATTTCCCATGAAGTCACCCAGAAATTCCACGACCATGAGTGACACGATATCCAGAGACAAAAACTTGAGCAGGAGCCTCACACTCGCCCTTCTTTCAAATCCCGAAGAGTTCTCCTCATATTCTGTTGATCAGTCCTGCCATACCTATGACCCGAAACATAAGCCGAGTTTGTGTTTTCAGACAACTGTTCAAAAAGCCCTGGCCTACACAACCTACAGGCTCAGGCCCCTGGAGCCAAACCTGAGGACTGTACTTGCCCTCTCCAAGGGAATTGTGTGTGCCCATTCCAATGGCCACAACCCTTCTAATAGGATAAACCTCCAAAGTCCCTGATCCATCTCAATAGTGGTGGCTTCCCAGGAAAAACAGGGGCAATCTGAGTCCAACTGAGCACCTACCTGCACTCAGACCCATAGACAGATGTCCCCAGAGGTAATAAGGAAAGAGCAGGCCCCTAGGCACTAATCAGATCCATTGCTTTGGTTTCCAGGCATCTCTCCTCAGAGGCCGGGATTTCAAAAGCAGCATATAGCTGTTTCTTGACTCACCCATCAGAAAACATCTCATCTACACATGGGAAACTTGCACGTTGGAACTGTGTCAAAGCCTCTGTTTAGGAGAACCCTTTAGGGCCCCAGTGCCACCGCTTCATTCCAAGGTCTCCATAGACACAAAAGCACATTAGGACCCATCCCCAGGGATGTCCATTTCAACTCAGCGTCCTCGGTTGCTCCCCACAGATCCAGGAGATCTAACCTGTCTTGTTGCGAGGAGACAATTGGAATGCGAGGTGGGCTACCCAGCCATCCATCCTTAGAACCCTGCTCAGAATCATTGGCCTGGAGCCAAACAACAGGTCTCAATTGTCCTGCAGAAGACTCTCTGCAGTTTGGAGCTTCTCACAACTCCCATCGTGGGAAAAACCCCATGGCCTCGTGATGCCCCCCCATTCATGAAGGGGCCATCAGGGACAGAAACTCCAACCTGGCCGATCGTCTGATCCTCGCCCTGACTTCAGATGCACAAGATCTCGATTCAGGTCTGTAGATTGTGCCTGCCATGGCCTCACCGAGAAACCTAAGCCTAGCTTGTGTTCTCAGACTTTTGTCGTCAGACTACTGGCCCACAAGCCTTCCAGTTTGGTAATCCAGAACTACAATGCAGCACTCTGCCTGCCCTCCAGAAGAAAAACATTGTCCTCTGGGGCTGCCTAGTAACCCCAAATGAGGTTCAACCTGCACCGACCATGGCTGTTCCCCAAATACATAGGCTGACCAGGGCACTAATGCCCTTTCTGACAGCCTGAGCCTGGAACCCCTGGCCCCTCCCAGACAGCTGGCCGCACACTGAGCACATCGAGCCGCCATGGCCTTAGGTCGTCATCTCTTCCCAACCTCTGTTTTCAGGCTTCAGAACCTAGACCTTATCTCCAATCACTGCCCAGAGTTGAAGGTGATGCAGAAATCAGAACTCCTTCCACATGGCAAGAAACCTTGTGGTTGGCATGTTGTGCAACGTTCAGTGTAGTTGAAACCAGTGTGGCCCATGAGGCCCTGCCCATGCTCGCGGGCCACATTGGTCACAAACACACATTGTGACCCTCAGGCTGAGCCCAGTCCTCAAGAAAGGCCACTCAGTGGCTGGATGAAGAGATAGCATATTGGGATTGCCATGCCCCTAGGCACCAATTTTTAACCATAGTTCAGGTTGTCCCTTCAGTCTTCCCCACGGCTTTGCTTTGGAACTCCTCTTTTGGTGCGACACCTGAGGTAACAAAACTGAAAGGAGTCCTCCCATCCCACAGATTGACGAAAAGCAATTGGGAATCGGGCCAAATCATCAGAGAGGAAGATTCGTGCATGGCCCATGAGGCCTCCCCGACATTCCACAGCCATCGCTGATACAAAATCCAGAGACAAAAGCCTGAGCAAGCGCCTCAGACTCGCACTTTCTTCATATCCTGAAGAGATCTTCTCATGGTTTGTAGATCGGGCCTGTTATACCTACCTCCCCAAACCTAAGCCGAGTTTGTGTTTTCAGACTTCTGTCCTCACATTCTTGAGCCACACACCCTCCAGGCTGGGCCCCTGGAGCCACACATTAGGACTGTGCCTACCAATCCATGGGAATTCTGCCCATTCCATGGTCCAAAATCATACAAATTAGGAGAAACCTCCAAAGTCCCTGAGGCCATTCCAATAGTGTAGGTCGCCCGGAACAAACAAGGGCTGTCTGACACCAGCTGATAATCGACCTTCTCTCATACCATAGATGGATGTCCCCAGAGTAGAAAATTGAACCAGACAGGACCCTAGGCGATAATAGGATCCATTGCTTTGGGTTACAGGCATGTGTCCTCAAAAGCCTGATTCCAATACGAGCATAGGGGTTTTCCTGAGGCACCCATCAGAACTCATCTCCTCTCCACAAGGAAACCTGTGCATGGGAACCATGTCCAAAGCATAGGAGAGTACTTCAGGGTCCCGGTCCCACCGCCCCATTCCAAGGCCCTCATGGACACAAAAACACATTAGGACCCATCCTCAGGAAAGTCCATTTCAACTCAGCCACCCTGGTTGCTCCGGCAGAGCCATCAGATCTAAACTGTCTTGTTGCTAGGAGACAATTGGTATGCGAGGCGGGCTTCCCAGGCATCCATCCGCGAACGGTGCTCTGGAGTCATTCCATATGGGATGTCCTGGAGCTGTCCAACAGGTCTCAATTGTCCCGCAGAAGGAATCCTTGAAGGGGGCATCCCACAACTCCCAACGTGGGAAAACCTCAATGCCCTCGAGATTCCGCTCCCTTCATGAAGCGGCCGTCATGCACAGAAACTCCAACCTGAGCCAACGTCTGATCCTCGCCTTGACTTCAGAAGCTTGAGATATTGGTTCAGATCTGCAGGGGGTACCTGCCGTGTCCTCGGCCTGAAGCCCAAGTCTAGCTTGTGTTCTCAGACTTCTGTCCTCACACTCCTGGCCCAGAAGCCCTCAAGTTTGTCAATTCCAGACCCACAATGCAGCACTCTGCCTGCCCTCCAGAAAGAATGTATTGCCTAATGAGCTGCCCAGGCACCACAAATGAGGATCAACCTACACGGCACTCGACTGTACCCAAATTATATTGTCTAACCTGAGCACTAATGCACTGTCTGACACAACCCTAGCCCGAACCTGCTGACCAACACCCAGGCAGCTGACCGCACACTGAGGAAGTCAGAACCGCCATAGCCTTAGGTCGTCATCTCTTCCCAACTGCGGTTTTCGGCCTTCAGAACCTAGACCATATCTCCAACCACTGCCCAGGGTTGAAAATGATGCAGAAATCAGAACTCCTTCCCCATGGCTAGAAACCTTGTGATTGGCATGTTGTCCAAAGTTCAGTGTAGTTGAAACCAGTGTGGCCCATGAGGTCTCGCCCACGCTCTCGGGCCACATTGGTGAAATACACACATTGTGACACTCAGCCTGATCCCAGTCCTCAAATAAGGCCCTCAGTGGCTGGAGGAAGAGACAGCATATTGAGCCTGCCATGCCCCTAGGCCCCAATTTTAACCATATTTTGGGTTGTCCCTTCACTCTTCCCCAGGGCTCAGCTTTGGAATTCATCTTTGGGTGGGACACCTGAGGTAATAAACCTGAGAGGAGACATCCATTCCCACAGATTGACGAAAAACTATTGGGACCGGGCCAAATTCACAGAGAGGAAGATTCTTCCATGGCCCATGAGGCCTCCCCACATTCCACGGCCATCGTTGATACAAAATCCAGAGACAAAAGCCTGATCAAGCGCATCAGACTCGCTCATTCTTTATATCCTGAAGAGTTCTTCTCATGCTTTGTAGATGGACCTGCCATACCTATGTCCCCAAACCTAAGCTGAGTTTGTGTATTCAGGCATCCTACCTCAAATTCCTGGGCCCCATACCCTCCGGGCTGACCTGGAGCCACACATTAGGACGCTGCCTACCCAATCCATGGGAATTCTGCCCATTCCATTGTCCAAAAAAGTACAAATTTGGAGAACCCTCCAAAGTCCCCGAAGCCATTTCAATAGTGTAGGTCTCCCGGGATAAACAAGGGCGTTCTGAGACAAGCTAAGCATCCACCTCCACTCATACCATAGATGGATGAACCCAGAGAAGAAGATTGAACCAGACAGGACCCTAGGCCATAATCGGGCCCATTGCTTTGGTTTACAGGCATGTCTTATCAAATGCCTGGATTCCAATACCAGCATAGAGGGTTTCCTGAGGCACCCATCAGAACAAATCTCGTCACCACAAGGTAACTTGTGCATGGGAGCTATGTCAAAATCTTAGGGGAATACTTCAGGGTCCCGGTGCCACCGCCCCATTCCAAGGCCCCCATGGACAAAAACAAACATTAGGCCCCATCATCAGGAAAGTTCATTTCACCTCAGCCACCCCAGCAGAGCCATCAGATCTCAACTGTCTTGTTGCTAGGAGACAATTGGAATGTGATGCGGGCTTCCCTGGCATGCATCCTCTAACGGTGCTCCGAAGTCATTCCATATGGGATGTCCTGGAGCTGCCCAACAGGTCTCAATTGTCCCACACAAGGAATCCTTCAAGGGGGCATCCAACAACTCCCAACGTGGGAAAACCTCCATGGCCTTGAGATTCCGCTCCGTTCATGAAGGGGAAGTCATGTACAGAAACTCCAACCTGAGCCAACGTCTGATCCTCGCCTTGACTTCAAAAGCTTGAGATATTGGTTCAGATCTGCAGGGGGTGCCTGCCGTGTCCTCGGCCTGAAGCCCAAGTCTAGCTTGTGTTCTCAGACTTCTGTCCTCACACTCCTGGCCAGAAACGCTCAAGTTTGTCAATTCCGGACCCACAATGCAGAACTCTGCCTGCCCTTCAGAAAGAATATATTGCCTAATGAGCTGCACAGGCACCACAAATGAGGATCAACATACACGGCACTCGACTGTACCCAAATTATATTGTCTAACCTGGGCACTAATGCCCTGTCTGACACAACCTGAGCCCGAAACTCCTGACCAACAGCCAGGCAGCTGACTGCACACTGAGCGCATATGACCCGCCAAGGCCTTAGGTCGTCATCTCTCCACAACTGCGGTTCAGGCTTCAGAACATAGACCTTATCTCCAACCACTGCCCAGGGTTGAAAATGATGCGGTAATCAGAACTCCTTCCCCATGGCTAGAAACCTTGTGATTGGCATGTTGTCCAAAGTTCAGTGTAGTTGAAACCAGTGTGGCCCATGAGGTCTCGCCCACGCTCTCGGGCCACATTGGTCAAAAACACAAATTGTGACCCTCAGCCTGAGCCCAGTCCTCAAGTAAGGCCTCTCAGTGGCTGGAGGAAGAGACAGCATATTGGGCCTGCCATGCCCCTAGGCCCCAATTTTTAATCATAGTTTGGGTTGTCCCTTCACTCTTCCCCAGGGCTCTACTTTGGAATTCCTCTTTGGTTGGGACACCTGAGGTAACAAACCTGAAAGGAGACCTCCCATCCCACAGCTTGACGAATAACAATTGGGACTGGGCCAAATTTACAGAGAGCAAGATTCATCCATGGCCCATGAGGCCTCCCCACATTCCACGGCCATCGTTGATATAAAATCCAGAGACAAAAGCCTGAGCAAGCGCCTCAGACTTGCTCTTTCTTAATATCCTGATGAGTTCTTCTCATGGTTTTTAGATTGGGCCAGCAATACATATGTCCCCAAACCTAAGCTGTGTTTGTGTTTTCAGACTTCTGTCCTCAAAGTCCTGGGCCACACAACCTCCAGGCTGGGGCCCCTGGAGCCACACATTACGACGCTGCCTACCCAATCCAGGGAATTCTGCCCATTCCATTGTCCAAAATCGTACAAATTAGGAGAACACTCCAAAGTCCCCGAGGCCATCCCAATAGTGTAGGTCTCCCGGGACAAACAAGGGCGGTCTGACACGAGCTGAGATCCAATCCACTCATACCATAGATGGATGAACCCAGAGAAGAAGATGGAACCAGACAGGACCCTAGGCCATAATAGGATCCATTGCTTTGGTTTACAGGCATGTCTCCTCAAAAGCCTGGATTCCAATTCCAGCATAGGGGTTTTCCTGAGGCACCCATCAGAACAAATATCATCTTCACAAGGTAACTTGTGCCTGAGAGCTATGTCAAAAGCTTAGGAGAATACTTGGGTGTCCCGGTGCCACCGCCCCATTCTAAGGACCTCATGGACAGAAACACACATTATGCCCCATCCTCAGGAAAGTACATTTCACCTCAGCCACCCCGGTTGCTCCCGCAGAGCAATCACATCTCAACTGTCTTTTTGCTAGGAAACAATTGGAATGCGAGGCGGGCTTCCCTGGTATCCATCCTAGAACGGTGCTCTGGAGTCATTCCATATGGGATGTCCTGGAGCTGCCCAACAGGTCTCAATTGTCCGCACAAGGAATCCTTGAAGGGGGCATCCCACAACTCCAACGTGGGAAAACCTCCATGGCCTTGAGACTCCGCTCCATTCATGAAGGGGAAGTCATGCACAGAAACTCCAACCTGAGCCAACATCTGATCCTCGCCGTGACATCAGATGCTTGACATATTGGTTCAGATCTGCAAGGGGTACCTGCCGTGCCCTCGGCCTGAAGCCCAAGTCTAGCTTGTGTTCTCAGACTTCTGTCCGCACACTCCGGGCCAGAAGCCAGCAAGTTTGGAAATTCTGGACCCACAATGCAGCACTCTGCCTGCCCTTTAGCAAAAAATATCTTGCCTAATGAGCTGCCCAGGCACCTCAAATGAGGATAAACTTACATGGGACTCGACTGTACCCAAATTATATAGTCTAACCTGGGCACTAATGCACTGTCTGACACAACCTGAGCCCAAACCTCCTGACCAACAGCCAGGCAGCTGACCGCACACTGAGTGCATACGACCCGCCAAGGCCTTAGGTCGTCATCTCTCCCCAACTGCGGTTTTCAGGCTTAAAACCTACACCTTATCTCCAACCACTGCCCAGGGTTGAAAACGATGCAGAAATCTGAACTCCTTCCCCATGGCAAGAAACCTTCTTATTGGCATGTTGTCCAAAGTTCAGTGCAGTTGAAACCAGTGTGGCCATGAGACCATGCCCATGCCCGCGGGCCACATTGGTCACAAACACACATGGTGACCCTCAGCCAAAGCCCAGTCCTAAAGTAAGGCCTCTCAGTGGCTGGATGAAGAGACAGCATATTGGGCCGGCCATGCCCCTAGGCCCCAATTTTTAACCATAGTTTGGGTTGTCCCTTCACTCTTCCCCAGGGCTCTGCCTTCGAATTCCTTTTTGGTTGGGACACCTGAGGTAACAAACCTGAAAGGAGACATCCATTCCCACAAATTGACGAAAAACAATTGGGACTGGGCCAAATCCACAGAGAGGAAGATTCGTCCATGGCCCATGAGGCCTCCCCACATTCCAAGGCCATCGTTGATACAAAATCCAGAGACAAAAGCCTGAGCAAGCGCATCAGACTCGCTCATTCTTTATATTCTGAAGAGTTCTTCTCATGGTTTGTAGATTGGGCCTGCCATACCTATGTCCCAAACCTAAGCAGAGTTTGTGTTTTCAGACTTCCTCCCTCAAAGTCCTGGGCCCCACACCCTCAGGGTGGGGCCCCTGGAGCAACACATTAGGACGCTGCCTACACAATCCATGGGAATTCTGCCCATTACATTGTCCAAAATCTTACAAATTAGGAGAACCCTGCAAAGTCCCCGAGGCCATCCCAATAGTGTAGGTCTCCCGGGACAAACAAGGGCGGTCTGACAACAGCTAAGCATCCACCTCCACTCACACCATAGATGGATGAACCCAGAGAACCAGACAGGACCCCAGGCCATAATCGGATCCATTGCTTTGATTTACAGGCATGTCTCATCAAATGCCTGGATTCCAATACCAGCATTGGGGTTTTCCTGAGGCACCCATCGGAACAAATCTCGTCACCACAAGGAAACTTGTGCATGGCAGCTATGTCAAAAGCTTAGGAGAATACTTCAGGGTAATGGGGCCTCCGCCCCATTCCAAAGCCCTCATGGACATAAACACTCATTAGGCCCCATACTCAGGAAAGTCCATTTCAACTCAGCCACCCCAGCAGAGCCATCAGATCTCAACTGTCTTGTTGCTAGGAGACAATTGGTATGCGAGGCGGGCTTCCCTGGCCTCCATCCTCTAACGGTGCTCTGGAGTCATTCCATATGGGATGTCCTGGAGCTGCCCAACAGGTCTCAATACTCCCGCACAAGGAATGCTTCAAAGGGGCATCCCACAACTCCCAACGTGGGAAAACCTCCATGGCCTTGAGACTCTACTCTGTTCATAAAGGGGCAGTCATGCACAGAAACTCCAACCTGAGCCAACGTCTGATCCTCGCCTTGACTTCAGAAGCTTGAGATATTGGTTCAGATCTGCAGGGGGTACCTGCCGTGTCCTCGGCCTGAAGCCCAAGTCTAGCTTGTGTTCTCAGACTTCTGTCCTCACACTCCTGGCCCAGAAGCCCTCAAGTTTGTCAATTCCGGACCCACAATGCAGCACTCTGCCTGCCCTCCAGAAAGAATATATTGCCTAATGAGCTGCCCAGGCACCACAAATGAGGATCAACCTACACGGCACTCGACTGTACCCAAATTATATTGTCTAACATGAGCACTAATGCACTGTCTGACACAACCTGAGCCCGAACCTGCTGACCAACACCCAGGCAGCTGAGGGCACACTGAGCACGTCAGACCCGCCATGGCCTTAGGTCGTCATCACTTCCCAACTGCGCTTTTCGGGCTTCAGAACCTAGACCATATCTCCAACCACTGCCCAGGGTTGAAAATGATGCAGAAATCAGAACTCCTTCCCCATGGCTAGAAACCTTGTGATTGGCATGTTGTCCAAAGTTCAGTGTAGTTGAAACCAGTGTGGCCCATGAGGTCTCGCCCATGCTCTCGGGCCACATTGGTGAAAAACACACATTGTGACCCTCAGCCTGAGCCCAGTCCTCAAGTAAGGCCTCTCAGTGGCTGGAGGAAGAGACAGCATATTAGGCCTGCCATGCCCCTAGGCCCCAATTTTTAACCATAGTTTGGGTTGTACATTCACTCTTCCCCAGGGCTCTGCTTTCGAATTCCTCTTTGGTTGGGACACCTGTGGTAACAAACCTTAAAGGAGACCTCCCATCCCACAGATTGACTGAAAACAATTGGGACCGGGCCAAGTCCACATAGAGGAAGATTCGTCCATGGCCCATGAGGCCTCCCCACATTCCACGGCCATCGTTGATACAAAATCCAGACAGAAAAGCCTCAGCAAGCGCCTCAGACTCTCTCTTTCTTCATATCCTGAAGAGTTCTTCTCATGGTGTGTAGATTGGGCCTGCCATACCTACGTCCCCAAACCTAAGCTGAGTTTGTGTTTTCAGACTTCTGTCCTCAAAGTCCTGGGCCACACAACCTCCACGCTGGGGCCCCTTGAGCCACACATTAGGACTCTGCCTACCCCATGCATGGAAATTCTGCCCATTCCATTGTCCAAAATAGTACAAGTAGGAGAATCCTCCAAATTCCCCGAGGCCATACCAATAGTGTAGGTCTCCAGGGACAAACAAGGGCGGTCTGACACCAGCTGAGCATCCACCTCCACTCATACCATAGATGGTTGTCCCCAGAGAAAAAGAATGAACCAGTCAGGACCCTAGGCCATAATCAGATCCAATGCTTTGGTTTACAGTCGTGTCTCCTCAAAATCCTGGATTCCGATACCAGCATAGGGGGTTTCCTGAGGCACCCATCAGAACAAATCTCATCTACCCAAGGAAACTTGAGCATGAGAGCTATGTCAGAAGCTTAGGAGAATACTTCAGGGTCCCGGTGCCACCGCCCGATTCCAAGGCCCCCATCGACAGAAACACATATTAGGTCCATTCCTCGGGAAAGTCCATTTCAACTCAGCCACCCCGGTTGCTCCAGCAGAGCCATCAGATCTCAACTGTCTTTTTGCTAGAAGACAATTGGAATGAGAGGCGGGCTTCCCTGGAATTCATCCTCGAACTGTGCTCTGGCGTCATTCCATAGGGGATGTCCTGGAGCTGCCCAACAGGTCTCAATGTCCGCAGAAGAATCCTTGAAGGCGGCATCCCACAACTCCCAACGTGGGAAAACCTCCATGGACTTGAGATTCTGCTCCGTTCATTAAGGGGCAGTCATGCACAGAAACGCCAACCTGAGCCAACGTCTGATCCTCGTCCTAATATCAGTTGCATGAGATATTGGTTCAGATCTGCAGGGGGTACCTGCCGTGCCCTCGGCCTGTAGCCCAAGTCTAGCTAGTCTTCTCAGACTTCTGTCCTCACACTCCAGGCCCAGAAGCCCTCACGTTTGGCAATTCCGGACCCACAATGCAGCACTCTGCCTGCCCTCTAGAAAAAATATCTTGCCTAATGAATGCCCAGGCACCTCAAATGAGGATCAACCTACACGGCACTCGACTGTACCCAAATTATATAGTCTAACCTGGGCACTAATGCACTGTCTGACACCACATGAGCCTGAAACTCCTTACCAACACCCAGGGGCCTGACCGCACACTGAGCACATCAGACCCGCCATGGCCTTATGGCATCATCTCTTCCCAACAGCGGTTTTCAGGCTCAGAACCTAGACCTTACCTCCAACCTTTGCCCAGGGTTGAAAATGATGCAAAAATCAGAACTCCGTCCCCATGGCAAGAGATCTTGTGATTGACATGTTGTCCAAAGTTCAGGATAGTTGAAACCAGTGTGGCCCATGAGGCCCCGCCCATGATCACGGGCCACATTGGTCCCAAACACACATTGTGACCCTCAGCATGAGCCCAGTCCTCAAGTAAGGCCTCTCAGTGGCTAGATGAAGAGACAGCATATTCGGCCTGCCATGCCCCAAGGCCCCAATTTTTAATCATAGTTTGGGTTGTCCCATCTATATTCACCAGGGCTCTGCTTTGGATTGCCTCTTTGGCTGGAACACCTAAGGTAACAAACCTGAGAGGAGTCCTCTGATCACAAAGATTGAAAAAAACAATTGGGACCGGGCCAAATTCACAGAGAGGAAGCTTCGTCCATGGCCCATGAGGCCTCCCCACATTCCACGGCCATCGTTGATACAAAATCCAGAGACAAAAGCCTGAGCAAGTGCCTCAGACTCGCTCTTTCTTCATATCCTGAAGAGTTCTTCTCATGGTTTGTAGATTGGGCCTGCCATATCTACGTCCCAAAACCTAAGCCGAGTTTGTGTTTTCAGACTTCTGTCCTCAAGGTCCTGGGACACACACCCTCTAGACTGGGCCCCCTGGAGCCACACATTAGGACTGTACCTACCCAATCCAGGGGAATTCTGCCCATTCCATGGTCCAAAATCGTACAAATTAGGAAAACACTCCAAAGTCCCCGAAGCCATCCCAAAAGTGTAGGTCCCCCGGGACAAACAAGGGCGGTCTGACACCACCTGAGCATCTACCTCCACTCATACCATAGATGGATGTCCCCAGAGAAGAAGATGGAACCACACAGGACCCTAGGCCATAATCGGAACCATTGCTTTGGTTTACAGGCATGTCTCCTCAAAAGCCTGGATTCCAATACCAGCATAGGGAGTTTTCTGACGCACCCATCAGAAAAAATCTCGTCGCCACTAGGAAACTTGTGCATGGGAATTATGTCAAAAGCTTAAGAGAATAATTCAGGGTCCCGGTGGAACCTCCCCATTCCAAGGCTCCCATGGACACAAACATACATTAGGCCCCATCCTCAGGAAAGTCCATTTCAACTCAGCCATCCCGGTTTTCCCGCAGAGCCATCAGATCTCAACTGTCTTTTTGCTAGAAGACAATTGGAATGCGAGGCCAGCTTCCCTGGCATCCATCCTCGAACGGTGCTCTGGAGTCATTCAATATGGGATGTCCAGGAGCTGCCCAACAGGTCTCAATTGTCCCGCAGAAGGAATCCTTGAAGTGGGCATCCCACAACTCCCAAAGTGGGAAAACCTCCATGGCCTTGAAATTCCGCTCCGTTCATGAAGGGGCAGTCATGCACAGAAACTCCAACCTGAGCCAACGTCTGATCCTCGCCGTGACTTCAGATGCATGAGATATTGGTTCAGATCTGCAGGGGGTACCTGCCGTGCCCTCGGCCTGAAGCCCAAGTATAGCTTGTGTTCTCAGACTTCTGTCCTCACACTCCTGGCCCAGAAGCCCTCAAGTTTGGCAATTCCGGACCCACAATGCAGCACTCTGCCTGCCCTCTAGAAAAAATATTTTGCATAATGAGCTGCCCAGGCACCTCAAATGAGGATCAACCTACACGGCACTCGAATGTACCCAAATTATATAGTCTAACCTGGGCACTAATGCACTGTCTGACACCACATGAGCCCGAACCTCCTGACCAACACCCGGGAGGCTGACCGCACACTGAGCACATCAGACCCGCCATGGCCTTATGGCGTCATCTCTTCCCAACAGCGGTTTTCAGGCTTCAGAACCTAGACCTTATCTCCAACCACTGCCCAGGGTGGAAAATGATGCAGAAATCAGAACTCTTTCCCCATGGCAAGAGACTTTGTGATTGACATGTTGTCCAAAGTTCAGGATAGTTGAAACCAGTGTGGCCCATGAGGCCCCGCGATGCTCGCGGGCCACATTGGTCCCAAACACACATTGTGACCCTCAGCCTGACCCGAGTCTTCAAGTAAGGCCTCTCAGTGGCTAGATGAAGAGACAGCATATTGGGCCTGCCATGCCTTTAGGCCCCAATTTTTAATCATAATTTGGGTTGTCCCATCACTCTTCGCCAGGGCTCTCCTTTGGATTTCCTTTTTGGCTGGGACACCTAAGGTAACAAAGCTGAGAGGAGACTTCCCATCCCACAGATTGACAAAAAACAATTGGGACCGGGCCAATCCACAGAGAGGAAGATTCGTCCATGGCCCATGAGGCCTCACCACATTCCACGGCCATCGTTGATACAAAATCCAGAGACAAAAGCCTGAGCAAGTGCCTCAGACTCGCTCTTTCTTCATATCCTGAAGAGTTCTTCTCATGGTTTTTAGATTGGTCCTGCCATACCTATGTCCCCAAACCTAAGCTGAGTTTGTGTTTTCAGACTTCTGTCCTCAAAGTCCTCGGCCACACACTCTGCAGGCTGGGTCCCCTGGAGTCACACATTAGGACTGTGCCTAACCCATACATGGGAATTCGGCCCATTCCATTGTCCAAAATCGTACAAATTAGGAGAACTCTCCATTGTTCCCGAGGCCATCCCAATAGTGTAGGTCTCCGGGGACAAACAAGGGCGGTCTGACACCAGGTGAGCATCTACCTGCACTCATTCCATAGATGGATATCCCCAGAGAAGAAGTTGAACCAGACAGGATACTAGGCCATAATCGGATCCATTGCTTTGGTTTACAGGCGTGTCTCCTCAAAAGCCTGGATTGCAAATCCAGCATAAGGGGTTTCCTGAGGCACCCATCAGAAAAAATCTCGTCTCCAGAAGGAAACTTGTGCATGGAAGCTATGTCAAAAGCTTAGGAGAATAATTCTGGGTCCCAGTGCCACCGCCCCATTCCAAGGCCCACATGGACACAAACACACATTAGGACCCATCCTCAGGAAAGTCCATTTCAACTCAACCACCCCGGTTGCTCCCGCAGAGCCATCAGATCTCAACTGTCTTGTTGCTAGGAATCAATTGGAATGTGAGGCGGGCTCCCTGGCATCCATCCTCGAACGATGCTCTGGAGTCATTCCATAGGGGATGTCCTGGAGCTGCCCAACAGGTCTCAATTGTCCCGTAGAAGGAATCTTTGAAGGGGGCATCCCACAACTCCAACGTGGGAAAACCTCCATGGCCTTGAGATTCCGCTCCGTTCATGAAGGGTCAGTCATGCACAGAAACTCCAACCTGAGCCAACGTCTGATCCTAGCCGTGACTTCAGATGCTTGAGATATTGGTTCAGATCTGCAGGGGGTGCCTGTCGTGCCCTCGGCCTGAAGCCCAAGTCTAGCTTGTGTTCTCAGACTTCTGTCCTCACACTCCTGGCCCAGAAGCCCTCAAGTTTGGCAATTCCCGTCCCACAATGCAGCACTCTGCCTGCCCTCTAGAAAAAATATCTTGCCTAATGAGCTGCCCAACACCTCAAATGAGGTTAAACCTACGCGGCAATCGACTGTACACAAATCATATATTCTAACCTGGGCACTAATGCACTGTCTGACACAACCTGAGCCAGAACCTCCTGACCAACACCCAGGCAACTGACCGCACAATGAGCATATCAGACCCGCCATGGCCTTAGGTCGTCATCACTTCCCAACTGCGGTTTTTCAGGCTTCAGAACCTAGACCTTATCTCCAAACACCGCCCAGGTTTGAAAGTGATGCAGAAATCAGAACACCTTCCCCATGGCAAGAGACCTTGTGATTGGCATGCTTTCCAAAGTCTGGTGCAGTTGAAACCAGTGTGGCCCATGTGGCCCCGCCCATGCTCGCGGGCTACATTGGTCACAAACACACCTTGTTACCCTCAGCTTGAGCCCAGTCCTCAAGTAAGGCTTCTCAGTGGCTGGATGAAGAGACAGCATATTGGGCCTGCCATGACCTGGGCCCCAATTTTTAAGCATATTTTGCGTTGTCCCTTCACTCTTCCCAAGGTCTCTGCTTTGGAATTCCTCTTTTCTTCTGAAACCTGAGTTAATAAACCTGAAAGGAGACCTCCCATCCCACAGATTGACGAAAAACAATTGGGACCGGGCCAAATCAAAGAGAGAAAGATTCCTCCATTTCACATGAGGACTCCCCACATTCCACGGCCATCGTTGATAAAAAATCCAGATACAAAAGCCTGAGCAAGTGCCTCAGACTCGCTCTTCATTCATATCCTGTAGAGTTTTTCTCATGGTTTGTACATTGGGCTTCCCATACCTACGTCCCTAAACCTGAGCTGAGTTTGTGTTTTCAGACTTCTGTCCTCAAAGTCCTGGTCCACACACCCTCCAGCTGGGGCCCCTGGAGCCACACATTAGGACTGTGCCTACCCAATACATGGGAATTATGCCCATTCCATTGTCCAAAATCGTACAAATTAGGAGAACTCTCCAAAGTCCCCGAGGACTTCCCAATAGTGTAGGTCTCCGGGGATAAACAAGGGCGTCTGACTCCAGGTGAGCATCTACCTTCACTCATTCCATAGATGGATATCCCCAGAGAAGAAGATTGAACCAGACAGTACCCTAGGCCATAATCGGATCCATTGCTTTGGTTTACAGGTATGTCTCCTCCAAGGCCTGGATTCCAATACCGGCATAGGGGTTTTCTGAGGCACCCATCAGAACAAATCCCGTCTCCACAAGGAAACTTGTGCATGGGAGCTATGTCAAAAGCTTAGGAGAATACTTCAGGGTCCCGGTGCCACAACTCCATTCCAAGGCCCTCATGGACCCAAACACACATTAGGCCCCATCCTCAGGCGAGTCCATTTCAACTCAGCCACCTCGGTTGCCCCCGCAGAGCCATCCGATCTCAACTGTATTGTTGCTAGGAGACAATTGGAATTCGATGCAGGCTTCCCTGGTATCCATCCTCCAATGGTTCTCTGGAGTCATTCCATATGGAATGTCCTGGAGCTGCCCAACAGGTTTCAATTGTCCCGCAGAAGGAATCCTTGAAGCGGGCATCCCACAACTCCCAACGTGGGAAAACCTCCATGGCCTTGAGATTTCGCTCCGTTCATGAAGGGGCAGTCATGCACAGAAACTCCAATCTGAGCCAACGTCTGATCCTCGCAGTGACTTCAGATGCATGAGATATTGGTTCAGAACTGCAGGGGGTACATGCCGTGCCCTCGGCCTGAAGCCCAAGTCTAGCTTGTGTTCTCAGACTTCTGTCCTCACACTCCTGGCCCAGAAACCCTCATGTTTGGCAATTCCGGACCCACAATGCAGCACTCTGCCATCCCTCTAGAATAAATATCTTGCCTAATGAGCTTCCCAGGCACCTCAAATGAGGATAAACTTACACAGCACTCGACTGTACCCAAATTATATAGTCAAACCTAGGCACTATTGAACTCTCTGACACAACTTGAGGCAGAAACTCCTGACCAACACCTAGGCAGATGACCGCACACTGAGCCCATCAGGCCCGCCATGGCCTTAGGTCGACATCTCTTCAAAACTGCGGTTTTCAGGATACAGAACCTAGACTATATTTCCAACCTCTGCCCAGGGTAGAAAATGATGCAGAAATCATAACACCTTCCCCATGGCAAGAGACCTTTTGATTGGCATGTTGTCCAAAGTTCAGTGTAGTTGAAACCAGTGTGGCCCATGAGGTCCCGCCCATGCTCTTGGGCCACATTGGTCCCAAACACAAATTGTGACCCTCAGCCTGAGCCCAGTCCTCAAGTAAGGCCTCTCAGTGGCTGGATGAAGAGACAGCATATTGGCCCTGCCATGCCCCTAGGCCCTAATTTTTAACCATAGTTTGGGTTGTCCCATCACTCTTCCCCCGGGCTCTAATTTGGAATACCTCTTGGGTTGGGACACCTGAGGTAACAAACCTGAAAGGAGACCTCCCATCCCACAGCTTGACGAAAAACAATTGGTTCGGGCCAAATACTCATAGAGGATGATTCGTCCATGGCACATGAGACCTCGCCACATTCCACGGCCATCGTTGATACAAAATCCAGAGACAAAAGCCTGAGCAAGCGCCTCAGACTCGCTCTTTAATCATTTTCTGAAGAGTTCTTGTCATGGTTTGTAGATTGGGCCTGTCATACCTACGTCCCCAAACCTAAGCTGAGTTTGTGTTTTCAGATTCTGTCTTCAATGTCATGGGCCACACACACACCAGGCTGGGGCCCCTGGAGTAACACATTAGGACTGTGCCTACCCAATCCATGGGTTTTCTGATCATTCCATTGTCCAAAATCTTACAAATTAGGAGAACCCTCCAAAGTCACCGAGGCCTTCCCAATAGTTTAGGTCTCCGGGGACAAACAAAGGTGGTCTAACACCAGCTGATCATCTACCTCCACTCATACCATAGATGGATGTCGCCAGAGTAGAAGATAGAACCATACAGGACCCTAGGCCATAATCGGATCCATTGCTTTGGTTTAAAGGCATGTCTCCCCAAATGACGGGGTTCCAATACAAGCATAGGGGTTTTCCTGAGGCACCCATCAGAACAAATCACGTCTCCACAAGGAAACTTGTGCATGGGAGCTATGTCAAAAGTTTAGGAGAATACTTCATGGTCCATATGCCACCGAACCATTCCAAGGCCCTCATGGACATAAACACACATTAGGCCACATCCTCAGGAAAGTACATTTCAACCAGCCACCCCGGCTGCTCCCGCCGAGCCATCACATCTCAACTGTCTTGTTCCAAGGAGACAATTGGAATGCAAGGCGGGCTTCCCTGGCATCCATCCTCCAATGGTTCTCTGGAGTCATTCCATATGGGATGTCCTGGAGCTGCCCAACAGGTCTCATTGTCCCTCAGAAGGAATCCTTGAAGGGGACATCCCACAACTCCCAACGTGGGAAAACCTCCATGGCCTTGAGATTCCGCTCCGTTCATGAAGGGGCAGTCATGCACATAAACTCCAACCTGAGCCAACATCTGATCCTCGCCGTGACTTCAGATGCTGAGATATTGGTTCAGATCTGCAGGGGGTACCTGCCGTGCCCTCGGCCTGAATCCCAATTATGGCTTGTGTTCTCAGACTTCTGTCCTCACACTCCTGGCCCAGAAGCCCTCAAGTTTGGCAATTCCGGACCCACAATGCAGCACTCTGCCTGCCCTCTAGAAAAAATATCTTGCCTAATGAACTGCCCAGGCACCTCAAATGAGGATAAACCTATACAGCACTCGACTGTGCCCAAATTATATAGTCTAACCTGGGCACTATTGCACTCCGTGACACAACTTGAGCCAGAAACTCCTGACCAACACACAGGCAGCTAACCGCACACTGAGCCCATCAGGCCCGCCATGGGCTTAGGTCGTCATCTCTTCCCAACTGCGGTTTTCAGGCTACCGAACCTAGACCTTATTTCCAACCTCTGCCCAGGGTTGAAAATGATGCAGAAATCAGAACTCCTTCCCCATGGCAATAGACCTTGTGATTGGCATGTTGTCCAATTTCAGTGCAGTTGAAACCAGTGTGGCCCTTGCTCACAGTCCACAATGGTCCCAAACACACATTGTGACCCTCAGCCTGAGCCCAGTCCTCAAGTTAGGCTTCTCAGTAGCTGGATAGAGAGACAGCATATTGGCCCTGCCATGCCCAAAGGCCCCAATTTTTAACCATAGTTTGGGTTGTCCCTTCACTCTTCCCCAGGGCTCTAATTTGGAATTCCTCTTTGTTTGGACTCCTGAGGTAACAAACCTGAAAGGAGACCTCCCGTCTCACAGCTTGACGAAAAACAATTGGGACCGGGCCAAATCCTCAGAGAGGAAGTATCGTCCATGGCGCATGAGGCCTCCCCACATTCCACGGCCATCGTTGATACAAAATCCAGAGACAAAAGCCTGAGCAAGCGCCTCAGACTCGCACTTTCTTCATTTCCTGAAGAGTTCTTGTCATGGTTTGTAGATTGGGCCTGCCATACCTATGTCCCCAAACCTAAGCTGAGTTTGTGTTTTCAGACTTCTGTCCTCAATGTCATGGGCCACACACACACCAGGCTGGGGCCCCTGGAGCAACACATTAGGACTGTGCCTACCCAATCCATGGGTTTTCTGAACATTCCATTGTCCAAAATCTTACAAATTAGGAGAACCCTCCAAAGTCACCGAGGCCTTCCCAATAGTTTAGGTCTCCGGGGACAAACAAGGTTGGTCTAACTCCAGCTGAGCATCTACCTCCACTCATACCATAGATGGATGTCGCCAGAGTAGAAGATAGAACCAGACAGGACTTTAGGCCATAATCGGATCCATTTCTTTGGTTTACAGGCGTGTCTCCCCAAATGCCGGGATTCCAATACCAGCATAGGGGTTTTCCTGAGGCACCCATCAGAACAAATCTCGTCTCCACAAGGAAACTTGTGCATGGGTGCTATGTCAAAAGTTTAGGAGAATACTTCAGTGTCCAGGTGCCACCGCACCATTCCAAGGCCCTCATGGACATAAACACACATTAGGCCCCATCCTCAGGAAAGTACATTTCAACTCAGCCACCCTGGTTGCTCCCGTCGAGCCATCACATCTCAACTGTCTTGTTCCAAGAAGACAATTGGAATGAAAGGCGGGCTTCCCTGGCTTCCATCCTCCAACGGTTCTCTGGAGTCATTCCATAAGGGATGTCCTGGAGCTGCCCAACAGGTCTCATTGTCCCTCAGAAGGAATCCTTGAAGGGGGCATCCCACAACTCCCAACGTGGGAAAACCTCCATGGCCTTGAGATTCCGCTCTGTTCATGAAGGGGAAGTCATGCACATAAACTCCAACCTGAGCCAATGTCTGATCCTCGCCGTGACTTCAGATGCATGGGATATTGTTTCAGTTCTGCAGAGGGTACCTGCCGTGCACTCTCACTGAAACCCACGTCTCGCTTGTCTCCTCAGACTTCCGTTCCCACACTCCTGGCCCAGAAGCCCTCAAGTTTGGCAATTCCGGACCCACAAAACAGCAGTCTGACTGCCCTCTAGAAAAAATTTATTGCCGAATCAGCTGCCCAGGTACATTAAATGAGGATAAACCTACACAGCACTCGCCTTTACCCAAATTATATAGTCTAACCTGGGCACTAATGCACTGTCGGACACAACCTGAGCCCAGACCTCCTGACCAACACCCAGAAAGCTGACCGCACACAGAGCACGTCAGACCCGCCATGGCCTTAGGTTATAATCTCTTCCCTACCTCAGTTTTCAGTCTTCAGAACCGAGACATTATTTCCAATCACTGCCCAGGGGAGAGTGTGATGCAGAAATCAGAACTCCTCCTTACCCCTTGCAAGAAACCTTGTGGTTGGCACGTGGTCCAACGTTCAGTGTAGGAGAAACCAGCATTCCCCCTGAGGCCCAGCCCATTCCTGAGAGCGATGAAGGCATAAACACGCATTGTGACCCTCAGCATGAGTCCTGTCCTCTAGCAAGTCCTCTCAGTGGCTGGACCATTAGATTTCATAATGGGCTTGACATGTCCCTAGGCCCCAACTTTTAACCAGATTTCTGATTGTCCTGTCGCCCCTCCCCAGGGCTCTACACTGGAATCACTCATTTGGTGGGACACCTGAGGTTAAAGAAGAAAACAACAACAACAAATAAACGGACTTTTTCTATCCCACAGAATGACCACAAACTCTTTGGACGGGGCCAAACCACCAGAGAGTAAGACTCGTCCATTTCCCATGAAGTCACCAGAAATTTCACGACCGTGTGTGACACGATATCCATAGACAAAAACTTGAGCAAGAGCCTCACACTCGCCCTTTTCTCAAATCCTGAGGTGTTCTCCTCATGGTCTGTAGATCAGTCCTCCCATACCTATGATTCGAAACATAAGGCGAGTTTGTGTTTTCAGACAACTGTCCAAACAGCCCTGGCCTACACAACCTACAGGCTTAGACCCTTGGAGCCAAACCTGAGGACTGTACTTGCCCTCTCCAAGGGAATTGTGTGTGCCCATTGCAATGGGCACAACCCTTCCAATAGGATAAACCTCCAAAGACCGTGATCCATCTCAATAGTGGTGGCTTCCCAGGAAAAACATGGGCAATCTGAGCCCATCTGAGCACCTACCTGCACTCAGACCCATAGACAGATGTCCCCAGAGGTAAAAGGGAAAGAACACGCCCCTAGGCACTAATCAGATCCATTGCTTTGGTTAGCAGGCATGTCGCCTCAGAGACCTGGATTTCAAAACCAGCATATGGCTGTTTCTTTACTCACCCATCAGAAAACATTTCATCTCCACATGGAATCTTGCACGTTGGAGCTGTGTTAAAGCCTCTGTTTAGGAGAACTCTTCAGGGGCCCAGTGCCACCGCTTCATTCCAAGGTCTCCATACACACAAAAGCACATTAGGACCCATCCACATGAGAGTCCATTTCAACTCAGCTTCCTCGGTTGCTCCCCCAGATCCAGCAGATCTAACCTGTCTTGTTGCTAGGAGACAATTGGAATGTGAGGTGGGCTACCCAGCCATCCATCCTTAGAACCCTGCTCAGAATCATTGGCCTGGATCCAAACAACAGGTCTCAATTGTCCTGCAGAAGACTCTCTGCAGTTTGGAGCTGCTCACAACTCCATCGTGGGCAAACCCCCAAGGCCGCGCGATGCCCCCCCTTCATGGAGGGGCCATCAGGGACACAAACTCCAACCTGAGCGATCGTCTGATCCTCGCCCTGACGTCAGATGCACGCGATCTCAATTCTGGTCTGTAGATTGTGCCTGCCATGTCCTCACCCAGAAACCTAAGCCTAGCTTGTGTTCTCAGACTTCTCTCGTCAGACTACTGGCCCACAAGTCCTCCAGTTTGGCAATCCAGAACTACAATGCAGCACTCTGCCTGCCCTCCAGAACAAAAACTTTACCGTCCGGGACTAACCAGACACCCCAAATGAGGATCAACCTGAACCTATCTTGGCTGTACCCCAAATACATAGGCTGACCAGGGCACTAATGCCCTTTCTCACACAGCCTGATCCTGGACCACCTGGACCAACCCAGACAGCTGGCCGCACACTGAGCACATCGAGCCGCCATGGCCTAAGGCCGTCATCTTTTCCCAACCTCGGTTTTCAGGCCTCAGAACCTAGGCCTTATCTCCAATCACTGCCCAGGGTTGAACGTGATGCAGAAATAAGAACTCCTTCCCCATGGCAAGAAACCTTGTGGTTGGCATGTTGTCCAACGTTCAGTGTAGTTGAAACCAGTGTGGCCCGTGAGGCCCCGCCCATGCTCGTGAGCCACCTGGGTCAAAAACACACATTGTGACCCTCAGCCTGAGCCCAGTCCTCAAGTAACGCCTCTCAGTGGCTGGATGAAAAGATAGCATATTGGGCTTTCCATGCCCCTAGGCCCCAACTTTTAACCATACTTCGGGTTGTCCCCTCAGTTTCCCCACGGCTTTGCTTTGGAATTCCTCTTTGTTGGGACAGCTGAGGTAACAAAACTGAAAGTAGTCCTCCAATCCCACAGATTGACGAAAAACAATTGGGCATCGGGCCAAATCCTCAGAGAGAAGGATTCGTCCAAGGCCCATGAGGCCTCCCCAATATTCCAGGGCCATTGCTGATACAAAACCCAGAGACATAAGCCTGAGCAAGCGCCTCAGACTCGCACTTTCTTCATATCCTGAAGAGTTCTTCTCATGGTTTGTAGATCGGGCCTGCCATACCTACGTCCCCAAACCTCAGCTGAGTTTGTGTTTTCAGACTTCTGTCCTCAAATTCCAAGGCCACACACCCTCCAGGCTGGGGCCCCTGAAGCCACACATTAGGACTGTGCCTACCAATCCCGGGAATTCTGCCCATTCCCTGTCCAAAATCGTAAAAATTAGGAGCAACCTCCAAAGTCCCTGAGGCCATCCCAATAGTGTAGCTCACGAGGAACAAACAAGGGCTGTCTGACACCAGCCTATAATCGACCTCCACTCATACTGTAGATGGATGTCTCCAAAGAAGATTTTTTAACCAGACAGGACCCTAGGCCATCATGGGATCCATTGCTTTGGTTTACAGGCCTGTCTCCTGAAAAGCCTGATTCCAATACGAGCATAGGGGTTTTTCTGAGGCACCCATCAGATCTCATCTCGTCTCCACAAGGAAACCTGTGCATGGGAGCCATGTCCAAAGCTTAGGAGAGTACTTCAGGGTCCCGGTGCCACCGCCCCATTCAAAGGCCCTCATGAACAGAAAAAACACATTAGGACCCATCCTCAGGAAAGTCCATTTCAACCCAGCCACCTCGGTTGCTCCCGCGGAGCCATCAGATCTCAACTGTCTTGTTGCTAGGAGACAATTGGAATGCGAGGCGGGCTTCCCTGGCATCCATCCTCGAAGGGTTCTCTGGATTCATTCCATATGGGATGTCCTGGAGCTGTCCAACAGGTCTCAATTGTCCCGCAGAAGAAATCCTTGAAGGGGGCATCCCACAACTCCCAACGTGGGAAAACCTCAATGGCCTCGAGATTCCGCTCCCTTCATGAAGCGGCCGTCATGCACAGAAACTCCAAACGGAGCCAACGTCTGATCCTCGCCCTGACTTCAGATGCATGAGATATTGGTTTAGATCTGCAGGGGGTACCTGCCGTGCCCTCGCTCTGAAACCCATTTCTAGCTTGTCTTCTCAGACTTCCGTCCTCACACTCCTGGCCCCAAAGTCCTCAAAATTGGCAATTCCGGACCCATAATGCAGCACTCTGCCTGACCTCTAGAAAAAATTTATTGCCTAATGAGCTGCCCAGGTAACTTAAATGAGGATAAACCTACACAGCACTCGACTATACCCAAATTATATAGTCTAACCCCGGCACTAATGCACTGTCGGACACAACCTGATCCCAGACCTCCTGACCAATATGCAGAAAGCTGACTGCACACTGAGCACATAAGACCCGCCATGGCCTTAGGTCATCATCTCTTCCCTACCTCAGTTTTCAGGCTTCAGAACCAGGACCTTATATCCAATCACTGCCCAGGGGTGAGTGTGATGCAGAAATCAGAACTCCTACTTACCCATGGCAAGAAACCTTGTGGTTGCACGTTGTCCAACGTTCAGTGTAGGAGAAATTAGCATTCACCCTGAGGCCCCGCCCATTCTTGAGAGCGACGAGGGCATAAACACGCATTGTTTTTTTTTTTTAAAGATTTATTTATTTATTTATTTGACAGAGAGAGATCACAAGTAGATGGAGAAGCAGGCAGAGAGAGAGGGGGAAGCAGGCTCCCCGCTGAGCAGAGAGCCCGATTCGGGACTCGATCCCAGAACCCTGAGATCATGACCTGAGCCGAAGGCAGTGGCTTAACCCACTGAGCCAACCAGGTGCCCCATAAACACGCATTGTGACCCTCAGCATGAGTCCTGTCCTCTAGTAAGTCCTCTCAGTGTCTGGACAATTAGATGTCATAATGGGCTTGACATGACCCTAGGCCCCAACTTTTAATCAGATCACTGATTGTCCAGTCACGCCTCCCCAGGCCTCTACTCTGGAATCCCTCCTTTGGCGAGACACCTGAGGTTAAAGAAGAAAACAACAACAACAAATATACGGACTTCTTCTATCCCACAGAATGACCCCAAACTCTTTGGACGGGGCCAAACCATCAGAGAGTAAGACTCGTCAATGTCCCATGAAGTCACTTAGGTATTTCACGACCATGAGTGACACGATACCCAGAGACAAAAACTTGAGAAAGAGCTTCACACTCGCCCTTTTCTCAAATCCTGAAGAGTTCTCCTCATGGTCTGTAGATCAGTCCTCCCATACCTATGACCCGAAACATAAGGCGAATTTGTGTTTTCAGACAACTGTCCAAACAGCCCTGGCCTACACAATCTACAAGCTCAGGCCCCTGGAGCCAAACATGAGGACTGTACTTGCCCTCTCCAAGGGAATTGTGTGTGCTCATTCCAATGGCCACAACCCTTCTAATAGGATAAACCTCCAAAGTCCCTGATCCATCTCACTAGTGGTGGCTGACCAGGAAAAACAGGGGCAATCTGAGCCCATCTGAGCCCCTACCTGCACTCAGACCCATAGACAGATGTCCCCAGAGGTAAAAAGGAAAGAACAAGCCCCTAGGCACTAATCAGATCCATTGCTTTGGTTTCCAAGCATCTCTCCTCAGAGGCCTGGATTTCAAAACCAGCACATGGCTGTTTCTTGACTCACCCATCAGAAAACATCTCATCTACACAGGGGAAACTTGCACGTTGTAGCTGTGTCAAAGCCTCTGTTTAGATGAACCCTTCAGGGCCCCAGTGCCACCGCTTCATTCCAAGGTCTCCATAGACACAAAAGCACATTAGGACCCATCCACAGGAGAGTCCATTTCAACTCAGCCTCCTCAGTTGCTCAACCAGATCCAGCAGATCTAACCTGTCTTGTTGCTAGGAGACAATTGGAATGCGAGGTGGGCTACCCAGCCATCCATCCTTAGAACCCTGCTCAGAATCATTGACCTCGAGCCAAATAACAGATCTCAACTGTCCTGTAGAAGATTCTCTGCAGTTTGGATGTTCTCACAACTCCCATCGTGAGCATAACCCCAAGGCCTCGCGATGCACCCCCTTCATGATGGGGCCATCAGGGACACAAACTCCAACCTGAGCGATGGTCTGTTCCTCGCCCTGACTTCAGATGCCTGCGATCTCGATTCAGGTCTGTAGATTGTGCCAACCATTGCCTCACTCTGAAACCTAAGCCTAGCTTGTGTTCTCAGACTTCTGTCGTCAGACTACTGGCCCACAAGCCCTCCATTTTGGCAATACAGAACTACAATGCAGCACTCGGCCTGCCCTCCATAAGAAAAACATTGCCCTCTGGGGCTACCCAGTAACCCCAAATGAGGATCAACCTGCACCTACCTTGGCTGTACCCCAAATACACAGGCTGACCAGGGCACTAATGCCCTTTCTGACACAGCCTGACTGGACCTCCGGGACCAACCCAGACAGCTGGCCGCACACTGATCACATCTAGCCGCCATGGCCTAAGGTCGTCATTTTTACCCAACCTCGGTTTTCAGGCCTCAGAACCTAGACCTTATCTCCCATCACTGCCCAGGGTTGAACGTGATGCAGAAATCAGAACTCCTTCCCCATGGCAAGAAACCTTGTGGTTGGCATGTTGTCCAATGTTCAGTGTAGTTTAAACCAGTGTGGCCCATGAGGCCCTGCCCATTCTCGCGGGCCACCTGGGTCACAAACACACATTGTGACCCTCAGCCTGAGCCCAGTCCTCAAGTAACTTCTCTCAGTGGCTGGATGAAGAGATAGCATATTGGGCTTGCCATGCCCCTAGGCCCCAATTTTTAACCATAGTTCGGGTTGTACCTTCTGTCTTCCCCACGGCTTTGCTTTGGAATTCCTCTTTTGGTGCGACACCTGAGGTAACAAAACTGAAAGGAGTCCTCCCATCCCACAGATTGACGAAAAACGATTGGGAATCGGGCCACAACCTCAGAGAGGAAGATTCGTCCATGGCTCATGAGGCCTCCCCGACATAATACGGCCATCGCTGATACAAAATCCAGAGACATAAGCCTGAGCAAGCGCTTCAGACTCGCAATTTCTTCATATCCTGAAGAGTTATTCTCATGGTTTGTAGTTCGGGCCTGCCATACCTACGTCCCCAAACCTAAGCTGAGTTTGTGTTTTCAGACTTCTGTCCTCAAAGTCCTGGGCCACACACCCTCCAGGCTGGGGCCCCTGGAGCCACACATTAAGACAGTGACTACCAATCCATGGGAATTTTGCCCATTCTATTGTCCAAAATCGTACAAATTAGAGCAACCTCCAAAGTCCCTAAGGCCATCCTAATAGTGTAGTTCACGAGGAACAAACAAGGGCTGTCTGACACCTGCTGATAATCGACCTCCACTCATACCGTAAATGGATATCCAGAGAGAAGAAGCTTGAATCAGACAAGACCCTAGGCCATAATGGAATCCATTGCATTGGTTTACAGACACGTCTCCTCAAAAGCCTGATACCAATACGAGCATAGGCGATTTCCTGAGGCACCCATCAGAACTCATCTCGTCTCCACAAGGAAACCTGTGCATGGGAGCCATGTCCAAAGCTTAGGAGAGTACTTCAGGGTCCCGGTGCCACCGCCCCATTCAAAGGCCCTCATGAACAGAAAAAACACATTAGGACCCATCCTCAGGAAAGTCCATTTCAACCCAGCCACCTCGGTTGCTCCCGCGGAGCCATCAGATCTCAACTGTCTTGTTGCTAGGAGACAATTGGAATGCGAGGCGGGCTTCCCTGGCATCCATCCTCGAAGGGTTCTCTGGATTCATTCCATATGGGATGTCCTGGAGCTGTCCAACAGGTCTCAATTGTCCCGCAGAAGAAATCCTTGAAGGGGGCATCCCACAACTCCCAACGTGGGAAAACCTCAATGGCCTCGAGATTCCGCTCCCTTCATGAAGCGGCCGTCATGCACAGAAACTCCAAACGGAGCCAACGTCTGATCCTCGCCCTGACTTCAGATGCATGAGATATTGGTTTAGATCTGCAGGGGGTACCTGCCGTGCCCTCGCTCTGAAACCCATTTCTAGCTTGTCTTCTCAGACTTCCGTCCTCACACTCCTGGCCCCAAAGTCCTCAAAATTGGCAATTCCGGACCCATAATGCAGCACTCTGCCTGACCTCTAGAAAAAATTTATTGCCTAATGAGCTGCCCAGGTAACTTAAATGAGGATAAACCTACACAGCACTCGACTATACCCAAATTATATAGTCTAACCCCGGCACTAATGCACTGTCGGACACAACCTGATCCCAGACCTCCTGACCAATATGCAGAAAGCTGACTGCACACTGAGCACATAAGACCCGCCATGGCCTTAGGTCATCATCTCTTCCCTACCTCAGTTTTCAGGCTTCAGAACCAGGACCTTATATCCAATCACTGCCCAGGGGTGAGTGTGATGCAGAAATCAGAACTCCTACTTACCCATGGCAAGAAACCTTGTGGTTGCACGTTGTCCAACGTTCAGTGTAGGAGAAATTAGCATTCACCCTGAGGCCCCGCCCATTCTTGAGAGCGACGAGGGCATAAACACGCATTGTTTTTTTTTTTTAAAGATTTATTTATTTATTTATTTGACAGAGAGAGATCACAAGTAGATGGAGAAGCAGGCAGAGAGAGAGGGGGAAGCAGGCTCCCCGCTGAGCAGAGAGCCCGATGCGGGACTCGATCCCAGAACCCTGAGATCATGACCTGAGCCGAAGGCAGTGGCTTAACCCACTGAGCCAACCAGGTGCCCCATAAACACGCATTGTGACCCTCAGCATGAGTCCTGTCCTCTAGTAAGTCCTCTCAGTGTCTGGACAATTAGATGTCATAATGGGCTTGACATGACCCTAGGCCCCAACTTTTAATCAGATCACTGATTGTCCAGTCACGCCTCCCCAGGCCTCTACTCTGGAATCCCTCCTTTGGCGAGACACCTGAGGTTAAAGAAGAAAACAACAACAACAAATATACGGACTTCTTCTATCCCACAGAATGACCCCAAACTCTTTGGACGGGGCCAAACCATCAGAGAGTAAGACTCGTCAATGTCCCATGAAGTCACTTAGGTATTTCACGACCATGAGTGACACGATACCCAGAGACAAAAACTTGAGAAAGAGCTTCACACTCGCCCTTTTCTCAAATCCTGAAGAGTTCTCCTCATGGTCTGTAGATCAGTCCTCCCATACCTATGACCCGAAACATAAGGCGAATTTGTGTTTTCAGACAACTGTCCAAACAGCCCTGGCCTACACAATCTACAAGCTCAGGCCCCTGGAGCCAAACATGAGGACTGTACTTGCCCTCTCCAAGGGAATTGTGTGTGCTCATTCCAATGGCCACAACCCTTCTAATAGGATAAACCTCCAAAGTCCCTGATCCATCTCACTAGTGGTGGCTGACCAGGAAAAACAGGGGCAATCTGAGCCCATCTGAGCCCCTACCTGCACTCAGACCCATAGACAGATGTCCCCAGAGGTAAAAAGGAAAGAACAAGCCCCTAGGCACTAATCAGATCCATTGCTTTGGTTTCCAAGCATCTCTCCTCAGAGGCCTGGATTTCAAAACCAGCACATGGCTGTTTCTTGACTCACCCATCAGAAAACATCTCATCTACACAGGGGAAACTTGCACGTTGTAGCTGTGTCAAAGCCTCTGTTTAGATGAACCCTTCAGGGCCCCAGTGCCACCGCTTCATTCCAAGGTCTCCATAGACACAAAAGCACATTAGGACCCATCCACAGGAGAGTCCATTTCAACTCAGCCTCCTCAGTTGCTCAACCAGATCCAGCAGATCTAACCTGTCTTGTTGCTAGGAGACAATTGGAATGCGAGGTGGGCTACCCAGCCATCCATCCTTAGAACCCTGCTCAGAATCATTGACCTCGAGCCAAATAACAGATCTCAACTGTCCTGTAGAAGATTCTCTGCAGTTTGGATGTTCTCACAACTCCCATCGTGAGCATAACCCCAAGGCCTCGCGATGCACCCCCTTCATGATGGGGCCATCAGGGACACAAACTCCAACCTGAGCGATGGTCTGTTCCTCGCCCTGACTTCAGATGCCCGCGATCTCGATTCAGGTCTGTAGATTGTGCCAACCATTGCCTCACTCTGAAACCTAAGCCTAGCTTGTGTTCTCAGACTTCTGTCGTCAGACTACTGGCCCACAAGCCCTCCATTTTGGCAATACAGAACTACAATGCAGCACTCGGCCTGCCCTCCATAAGAAAAACATTGCCCTCTGGGGCTACCCAGTAACCCCAAATGAGGATCAACCTGCACCTACCTTGGCTGTACCCCAAATACACAGGCTGACCAGGGCACTAATGCCCTTTCTGACACAGCCTGACTGGACCTCCGGGACCAACCCAGACAGCTGGCCGCACACTGATCACATCTAGCCGCCATGGCCTAAGGTCGTCATTTTTACCCAACCTCGGTTTTCAGGCCTCAGAACCTAGACCTTATCTCCCATCACTGCCCAGGGTTGAACGTGATGCAGAAATCAGAACTCCTTCCCCATGGCAAGAAACCTTGTGGTTGGCATGTTGTCCAATGTTCAGTGTAGTTTAAACCAGTGTGGCCCATGAGGCCCTGCCCATTCTCGCGGGCCACCTGGGTCACAAACACACATTGTGACCCTCAGCCTGAGCCCAGTCCTCAAGTAACTTCTCTCAGTGGCTGGATGAAGAGATAGCATATTGGGCTTGCCATGCCCCTAGGCCCCAATTTTTAACCATAGTTCGGGTTGTACCTTCTGTCTTCCCCACGGCTTTGCTTTGGAATTCCTCTTTTGGTGCGACACCTGAGGTAACAAAACTGAAAGGAGTCCTCCCATCCCACAGATTGACGAAAAACGATTGGGAATCGGGCCACAACCTCAGAGAGGAAGATTCGTCCATGGCTCATGAGGCCTCCCCGACATAATACGGCCATCGCTGATACAAAATCCAGAGACATAAGCCTGAGCAAGCGCTTCAGACTCGCAATTTCTTCATATCCTGAAGAGTTATTCTCATGGTTTGTAGTTCGGGCCTGCCATACCTACGTCCCCAAACCTAAGCTGAGTTTGTGTTTTCAGACTTCTGTCCTCAAAGTCCTGGGCCACACACCCTCCAGGCTGGGGCCCCTGGAGCCACACATTAAGACAGTGACTACCAATCCATGGGAATTTTGCCCATTCTATTGTCCAAAATCGTACAAATTAGAGCAACCTCCAAAGTCCCTAAGGCCATCCTAATAGTGTAGTTCACGAGGAACAAACAAGGGCTGTCTGACACCTGCTGATAATCGACCTCCACTCATACCGTAAATGGATATCCAGAGAGAAGAAGCTTGAATCAGACAAGACCCTAGGCCATAATGGAATCCATTGCATTGGTTTACAGACACGTCTCCTCAAAAGCCTGATACCAATACGAGCATAGGCGATTTCCTGAGGCACCCATCAGAACTCATCTCGTCTCCACAAGGAAACCTGTGCATGGGAGCCATGTCCAAAGCTTAGGAGAGTACTTCAGGGTCCCGGTGCCACCGCCCCATTCCAAGGCCCTCATGGACACAAAAACACATTAGGACCCATCCTCACGAAAGTCCATTTCAACTCAGACACCCCGGTTGCTCCCGCAAAGCCATAAGATCTAAACTGTCTTGTTGCTAGGAGACAATTGGAATGCGAGGTGCGCTTCCCAGGCATCCATCCGCGAACGGTGCTCTGGATTTATTCCATATGGGATGTTCTGGAGCTGTCCAACAGGTCTCAATTGTCCCGCAGAAGGAATCCTTGAAGGGGGCATCCCACAACTCCCAACGTGGGAAAACCTCAATGGCCTCGAGATTCCGCTCCCTTCATGAAGCGGCCGTCATGCACGGAAACTCCAACTGGAGCCAACTTCTGATCCTCGCCCTGACTTCACATGCATGAGATATTGGTTCAGATCTGCAGGGGGTACCTACCGTGCCCTCGCCCTAAAACCCATGTCTATCTTGACTTCTCAGACTTCCGTCCTCACAATCCTGGCCCCGAAGAACTCAAGTTTGGCTTTTCCGCACCCACAATGCAGCACTCTGCCTGCCCTCTAGAAAAAATTTATTGCCGAATGAGCTCCACAGGTACCTTAAATGAGGATAAATCTACACAGCACTCGACTTTACCCAAATTATATAGTCTAACCTGGGCACTAATTCACTGTCGGACACAACCTAAGCCCAGACCTCCTGACCAACACCCAGAAAGCTGACCGCACACTGAGCACATAAGACCCGCCATGGCCTTAGGTCGTCATCTCTTCCCTACCTCAGTTTTCAGGCTTCAGAACCGAGACCTTATCTCCAATCACTGCCCAGGGGTGAGTGTGATGCAGAAATCAGAACCTCTCCTTACCCATGGCAAGAAACCTTGTGGTTGGCACGTTGTCCAACGTTCAGTGTAGGAGAAAACAGCATTCACCCTGAGGCCCCGCCCATTCTTGAGAGCGACAAGGGCATACACACGCATTGTGACCCTCAGCATGAGACCTGTCCTCTAGCAAGTCCTCTCAGTGGCTGGACATTTATTTGTCATAATTGGCTTGACATGTCCCTAGGCCCCAAATTTTAACCAGATTCCTGCTTGTCCAGTCGCCCCTCGCCAGGGCTCTAATCTGGAATCCCTCACTTGGTGGGACACCTGAGGTTAAAGAAGAAAACAACAACGACAAATAAAGGGACTTCTCTGTCCCACAGAATGGCCCCAAACTCTTTGGACGGGGCCAAACCACCAGAGAGTAAGATTGGTCCATTTCCCATGAAGTCACCCAGAAATTTCACGACCGTGTGTGACACGATATCCAGAGACAAAAACTTGAGCAAGAATCTCACACTCGCCCTTTTTTCAAATCCCGAAAGTTCTCCTCATGGTCAGTAGATCAGTCCTTCCATACCTATGACCCGAAACATAAGCCGAGTTTGTGTTTTCCGACAACTTTCCAAAAAGCCCTGGCCTACACAACCTACAGGCTCAGGGCCCTGGAGCCAAAGCTGAGGACTGTACTTGCCCTCTCCAAGGGAATTGTGTGTGCCCATTCGAATGGCCACAACACTTCTAATAGGATAAACATCCAAAGTCCCTGATCCATCTCAATTGTGGTGACTTCCTAGGAAAAACAGGGGCAATGTGAGCCCATCTGAGCACCTACCTGCACTCAGACCCATAGACAGTTGTCCCCAGAGGTAAAAAGGAAAAAACAGGCCCCTAGGCACTAATCAGATCCATTGCTTTGCTTTCCAAGCATCTCTCCTCAGAGGCCTGGATTTCAAAACCAGCATATGGCTGTTTCTTGACTCACCCATCAGAAAACATCTCATCTACACAGGGGAAACTTGCACGTTGGAGCTGTGCCAAAGCCTCTGATTAGATGAACCCTTCAGGGCCCCAGTGCCACCGCTTCATTCCAAGGTCTTCATAGGCACAAAAGCACATTAGGACCCATCCACAGGAGAGTCCATTTCAACTCAGCCTCCTCGATTGCTCCCCCAGATCCAGCAGATCTAACCTGTCTTGTTGCTAGGAGACAATTGGAATGCGAGGTGGGCTACCCAGCCATCCATCCTTAGAACCCTGCTCAGAATCATTGGCCTCGAGCCAAACAACAGGTCTCAATTGTTCTGCAGAAGACTCTCTGCAGTTTGGAGCTTCTCACAACTCTCATCGGGGCAAACACCCAAGGCATCGCGATGCCCCCCCTTTATGAAGGGGCCATCAGGGACAGAAACTCCAACCTGAGCGATCGTCTGATCCTAGCCCTGAATTCAGACACACGAGATCTCGATTCAGGTCTGTATATTGTGCCTGCCATGGCCTCACCCAGAAACCTAAGTCTAGCTTGTGTTCTCAGACTTCTGTCCTCAGAAAACTGGCCCACAAGCCCTCCAGTTTGGCAATGCAGAACTACAATTCAGCACTCTGCCTGCCCTCCAGAAGAAAAACATTGCCTTCTGAGGCTACCCGGTAACATCAAATGAGGATAAACCTGCACCTACATTGGCTGTACGTCAAATACATAGGCTGGCCAGGGCACTAATGCCCTTTCTGACACTGCCTGAGCCTGGACGTCCTGGACCAACCCAGACAGCTGGCCGCAGACTGGGCACATCGAGCCGCCATGGCCTAAGGTCGTCATCTTTTCCCAACCTCAGTCTTTAGGCCTCAGAACCTATACCTTATCTCCAATCACTGCCCAGGGTTGAACGTGATGCAGAAATCAGAACTCCTTCCCCATGGCAAGAAACCCTGTGGTTGGCATGTTGTCCAACGTTTAGTGTAGTTGAAACCAGTGTGGCCCATGAGGCCCCGCCCATGCTCGCGGGCCACATGGGTCACAAACACACATTGTGACGGTCAGCATGAGCCCAGTCCTCAAGGAACGCCTCTCAGTGGCTGGATGAAGAGATAGCATATTGGGCTTTCCAAGCCCCTAGGCCCCAATTTTTAACCATAGTTCGGGTTCTCCCTTCAGTCTTCCCCACGGCTTTGCTTTGGAATTCCTCTTTTGGTGGGACACCTGAGGTAACAAAACAGAAAGTAGTCCTCCCATCCAACAGATAGACGAAAAACGATTGGGAATTGGGCCAAATCCTCAGAGAGGAAGATTCGTCCATGGCCCATGCAGCCTCCCCGATATTCCACGGCCATCGCTGATACAAAATCCAGAGACATAAGCCTGAGCAAGCGCCTCATACTGGCATTTTCTTCATATCCTGAAGATTTCTTCTCATGGTTTGTAGATCGGGCCTGCCATACCTACGTCACCAAACGTAAGCTGAGTTTGTGTTTTCAGACTTCTGTCCTCAAAGTCCTGGGCCACACACCCTCCAGGCTGGGAACCCTGGAGCCACACATTAGGACTGTGCCTACCAATCCATGGGAATTCTGCCCATTCCATTGTCCAAAATCGTACAAATTAGGAGAAACTTCCAAATCCCTGAGGCCATCCCAATTATGCAGGTCGCCCAGAAAAAACAAGGGCTGTCTGACACCAGCCTATAATCGACCTCCACTCATACCGTAGATGGATGTCCCCAGAGAAGAAGATTGAACCAGACCGGAACCTAGGCCAAAATGGGATCCTTTGCTTTGGTTTACAGACATGTCTCCTCAAAAGCCTGATTCCAATACCAGCATAGGGGTTTTCCTGAGGCACCCATCAGAACTCATCACGTCTCCACAAGGAAAACTGTGCATGGGAGCCATGTCCAAAGCTTAGGAGAGTACTTCAGGGTTCCGGTGCCACCGCCCCATTCCAAGGCCCTCATGGACACAAAAACACATTAGGACCCATCCTCAGGAAAGTCCATTTCAACTCAGCCACCCCGTTTGCTCCCGCAGAGCCATCAGATCTAAACTGTCTTGTTGCTAGGAGACAATTGGAATGGGAAGCGGGCTTCCCTGGCATCCATCCTCGAAGGGTGCTCTGGAGTCATTCCATAAGGTATGTCCTGGAGCTGTCCAAAAGGTCTCAATTGTCCCGCAGAAGGAATCCTTGAAGGGGGCATCCCACAACTCCCAACGTGGGAAAACCTCAATGGCCTCGAGATTCCGCTCCCTTCATGAAGCGGCCGTCATGCACGGAAACTCCAACCGGAGCCAACGTCTGATCCTCGCCCTGACTTCAGATGCATGAGATATTGGTTCAGATCTGCAGGGGGTACCTGCCGTGCCCTCCCCCTGAAACCCATGTCTAGCTTGTCTTTTCAGACTTCCGTCCTCACACTCTTGGCCCCGAAGCCCTCAAGTTTGGCAATTCCGGACCCACAATGCAGCACTCTGCCTGCCCGCTAGAAAAAATTTATTGCCGAATGAGCTGCCCAGGTAACTTAAATAAGGATAAACCTACACAGCACTCGACTTTACCCAAATTATATAGTCTAACCTGGGCACTAATGCACTGTCGGACACAACCTGAGCCCAGACCTCCTGACCAATATCCAGAAAGCTGACCGCACACTGAGCACATCAGACCCGCCATGGCCTTAGGGTATCATCTCTTCCATACCTCAGTTTTCAGGCTTCAGAACCGAGACCTTATCTCCAATCACTGCCCAGGGTTGAGTGTGATGCAGAAATCAGAACTCCTACTTACCCATGGCAAGAAACCTTGTGGTTGGCACGTTGCCCAACGTTCAGTGTAGGAGAAACCAGCATTCACCCTGAGGCCCCGCCCATTCTTGAGAGCGACGAGGACATAAACACGCATTGTGACCCTCAGCATGACTCCTGTCCTCTAGTAAGTCCTCTCAGTGGCTGGACCATTAGATGTCATAATGGGCTTGACATGTCCCTAGGCTCCAACTTTTAACCAGATTTCTGCTTATCCAGTCGACCCTCCCCACGGCTCTTCTCTGGAATCCCTCATTTGGTGGGACACCTGAGGTTAAAAAAGAGAACAACAAAAAAAAAAAAACGGACTTCTTCCATCCCACAGAATGACCCAAAATTCTATGGATGGGGCCAAACCATCAGAAAGTAAGACTCGTCCATTTCCCCTGAAGTCACCCAGAAATTTCAGACCATGAGTGACACGATATCCAGAGACAAAAACTTGAGCAAGAGCCTCACACTCGCCCTTTTCTCAAATCCCGAAGAGTTCTCCTCATGGTCTGTAGATCAGTCCTGGCATACCTAGAACCCGAAACATAAGCCGAGTTTGTGTTTTCAGACAACTGTCCAAAGAGCCCTGGCTACACAATCTACAGGCTCAGGCCCCTGGAGCCAAACCTGAGGAGTGTACTTGCCTTCTCCAATGGAATTGTGTGTGCCCATTTCAATGGCCACAACCCTTCTAATAGGATAAACCTCCAAAGTCCCTGATCCATCTCACTAGTGCTGGCTTCCCAGGAAAAACAGGGGCAATCTGAGCCTATCTGAGCACCTACCTGCACTCAGACCCATAGACAGATGTCCCCAGAGGTAAAAAGGAAAGAACAGGCCCCTAGGCAATAATCAGATCCATTGCTTTGGTTTCCAGGCATCTCTCCTCAGAGACCTGGATTTCAAAACCAACATATGGCTGTTTCTTGACTCAGCCAAGAGAAAACATCTTATCTACACATGGGAAACTTGCACGTTGGAGCTGTGTCAAAGCCTCTGTTTAGGAGAACCCTTCAGGGCTCCAGTACCACCGCTTCATTCCAAGGTCTCCATAGACACAAAAGCACATTAGGACCCATCCACAGGTTGCTCCCCCAGATCCAGCAGATCTAACCTGTCTTGTTGCTAGGAGACAATTGGAATGCGAGGTGGGCTACCCAGCCATCCATCCTTAGAACCCTGCTCAGAATCATTGGCCTGGATCCAAACAACAGGTCTCAATTGTCCTATAGAAGACTCTCTGCAGTTTGGAGCTTCTCACAACTCCCATCGTTGGCAAACCCCCAAGGCATCAGGATGCCTAGCTTGTGTTCTCAGACTTCTGTCGTCAGACTACTGGCCCACAAGCCCTCCCTTTTGGCAATCCAGAACTACAATGCAGCACTCTGCCTGCCCTCCAGAAGAAAAACATTGCTCTCTTGGGCTACCCAGTAATCCCAAATGAGGATCAACCTGCACCTACCTTGGCTGTACCCCAAATACATTGGCTGACAATGGCACTAATGCCCTTTCTGACACAGCCTGAGCTTGGACCTCCTGGACCAACCCAGAGAGCTGGCCGCACACTGAGCACATCGAGCCGCCATGGCCTAAGGAAATCATCTTTTCCCAACCTCGGTTTTCAGGCCTCAGAACCTAGACCTTATCTCCAACCACTGCCCTGGGTTGAACGTGATGCAGAAATCAGAACTCCTTCCCCATGGCAAGAAACCTTGTGGTTGGCATGTTGTCCAACGTTCACTGTAGTTGAAACCAGTGTGGCCCATGAGGCCCCGCCCATGCTCGTGGGCCACCTGGGTCATAAACACACATTGTGACCCTCAGCGTGAGCCCAATCCTCAAGTAACGCCTCTCAGTGACTGGATGAAGAGATAGCATATTGGGATTTCCATGCCCCTAGGCCCCAATTTTTAACCATAGTTCGGGTTGTCCCTTCTGTCTTCCCCACGGCTTTGCTTTGGAATTCCTCTTTTGGTGGGACAGCTGAGGTAACAAAACTGAAAGGAGTCCTCCCATCCCACTGATTGACGAAAAACGATTGGGAATCGGGCCAAATCTCAGAGAGGAAGATTCGTCCATGGCCCATGAGGCCTCCCGGACATTCCACGGCCACCGCTGATACAAAATCCAGAGACAAAAGCCTGAGCAAGCGCCTCAGACTCGCACTTTCTTCATATCCTGAAGAGTTCTTCTCATGGTTTGTAGTTCGGGCCTGCCATACCTACGTCCCCAGACCTAAGCTGAGTTTGTGTTTTCAGACTTCTGTCCTCAAAGACCTGGGCCACACACCCTCCAGGCTGGGGCCCCTGGAGCCACACATTAGGACTGTGCCTACCAATCCATGGGAATTCTGCCCATTCCATTGTCCAAAATCGTACAAATTAGGAGAATCCTCCAAATCCCTTATGCCATCCCAATAGTGTAGGTCGCCCGGAACAAACAAGGGCTCTCTGAAACTAGCTGATAATCGACCTCGACTCATACCGTAGATGGATGTCCCCAGAGAAGAAGATGGATCCAGACAGGACCCTAGGCCATAATGGGATCCATTGCTTTGGTTTACAGGCATGTCTCCTGAAAAGCCTGATTCCAATACGAGCATACGGGTTTTCCTGAGGCACCCATCAAAACTCATCTGGTCTCCACAAGGAAACCTGTGTTGGGAGCCATGTCCTAAGATTAGAGGAGTACTTCAGGGTCCTGGTGCCACCGCCCATTCCAAGGCCCTCATGGACACAAAAACACATTAGGACCCATCCTCAGGAAAGTCCATTCAAACTCAGCATCCGCGGTTGCTCCCGCAGAGCCATCAGATCTAAACTGTCTTGTTGCTAGGAGACAATTGCAAGGCGAGGCAGGCTTCCCAGGCATCCATCCTCGAAGGGTGCTCTGGAGTCATTCCATATGGGATGTCCTGGAGCTGTCCAACAGGTCTCAAATGTCCTGCAGAAGGAATCCTTGAAGGGGGCATTCCACAACTCCCAACTAGGGAAAACCTCAATGGCCTCGAGATTCCGCTCCCTGCATGAAGCGGCCGTCATGCACGGAAAATCGAACCTGAGCCAACGTCTGATCCTCGCCTTGACTTCAGATGCATGAGATATTGGTTCAGATCTGCAGGGGTTACCTGCCGTGCCCTGGCCCTGAAACCCATGTCTAGCTTGTCTTCTCAGACTTCCGTCCTCACACTCCTGGCCCCGAAGCCATCAAGTTTGGCAATTCCGGACCCACAATGAAGCACTCTGCCGGCCCTCTAGAAAAAATTTATTGCCTAATGAGCTGCCCAGGTACCTTAAATGAGGATAAATCTACACAGCACTCGACTTTACTCAAATCATATAGTCCAACCTGGGCACTAATGCACTGTCGGACACAACCTGAGCCCAGACATCCTGACCAACACCCAGAAAGCTGACCGCACACTGAGCACGTCAGACCAGCCATGGCCTTAGGTTATAATCTCTTCCCTACCTCAGTTTTCAGGCTTCAGAACCGAGACATTATTTCCAATCACTGCCCAGGGGAGAGTGTGATGCAGAAATCAGAACTCCTCCTTACCCATGGCAAGAAACCTTGTGGTTGGCACGTTGCCCAACGTTCAGTGTAGGAGAAACCAGCATTCACCCTGAGGCCCAGCCCATTCCTGAGAGCGATGAGGGCATAAACACGCATTGTGACCCTCAGCATGAGTCCTGTCCAGTAGTAAGTCCTCTCAGTGGCTGGACCATTAGATGTCATAATGGGCTTGACATGTCCCTAGGCCCCAACTTTTAACCAGATTTCTGATTGTCCTGTCGCCCCTCCCCTGGGTTCTACACTGGAATCCCTCATTTGGTGGGACACCTGATGTTAAAGAAGAAAACAACAACAACAAATAAAAGGACTTCTTCTATACCACAGAATGACCCCAAACTCTTTGGACGGGGCCAAACCACCAGAGAGTAAGACTCGTCCATTTCCCCTGAAGTCACCCAGAAATTTAACGACCGTGTGTGACACGATATCCAGAGACAAAAATTTGTTCAGGAGCCTCACACTCGCCCTTTTTTCAAATCCTGAAGAGTTCTTGTCATGGTCTGTAGATCAGTCCTTCCATACCTATGACCCAAAACATAAGCCGAGTATGTGTTTTCAGACAACGGTCCAAACAGCCCTGGCCTACACAACCTACAGGCTCAGGGCCTTGGAGCCAAACCTGAGGACTGTACTTGCCCTCTCCAAGGGAATTGTGTCTGCCCATTCCAATGGCCACAACCCTTCTAATAGGATAAACCTCCAAAGTCCCTGATCCATCTCAATAGTGGTGGCTTCCCAGGAAAAACAGGGGCAATCTGAGCCCATCTGAGCACCTACCTGCACTCAGACCCATAGACAGATGTCCCCAGAGGTAAAAAGGAAAGAACAGGCCACTAGGCACTAATCAGATCCATTGCTTTGTTTACCGGGCATCTCTCCTCAGAGGCCTGGATTTCAAAACCATCATATGGCTGTATCTTGACTCACCCATCAGAAAACATCTCGTCTACACATGGGAAACTGGCACGTTGGAGCTGTGTCAAAGACTCTGTTTAGGAGAACACCTCAGGGCTCCAGTGCCACCGCTTCATTCCAAGGTCTCCAAAGATACAAAAGCACATTTGGACCCAACCACAGGAGAGTCCATTTCAACTCAGCCTCCTCGGTTGCTTCCCCAGATCCAGCAGATCTAACCGGTCTTGTTGCTAGGAGACAATTGGAATGCGAGGTGGGCTACCCAGCGTTCCATTTTTAGAACACTGCTCAGAATCATTGACCTGGCGACAAACAACAGGTCTCAATTGTCCTGCAGAAGACTCTTTGCAGTTTGGAGCTTCTCACAACTCCCATCGTGGGAAAACCCCCATGGCCTCGTGATGCCCCCCCTTCATGAAGGGGACATCAGGGACAGAAACTCCAACCTGAGCGATCGGCTGACCCTCGCCCTGACTTCAGATGCACGAGATCTCGATTCACGTCTGTAGATTGTGCCTGCCATGTCCTCACTCAGAAACCTAAGCCTAGCTTGTGTTCTCAGACTTCTGTCCTCAGTCTACTGGCCCACAAGCCCTCGAATTGGCAATCTATAACTACAATGCAGCACTCTGCCTGCCCTCCAGAAGAAAAACATAGCCCCCTGGGGCTACCCAGTAACCCCAAATGAGAATCAACCTGCACCTACCTTGGCTATACCCCAAATAATTACGCTGACCAGGGCACTAATGCCCTTTCTGACACAGCCTGAGACTGGGATCCTGGCCCCATCCAGACAGCTGTCCGCACACTGAGCACATCGAGCCGCCATGGCCTTAGGTCATCATCTCTTCCAAACTTCGGTTTTTAGGCTTCAGAACCTAGACCTTATCTCCAATCACTCCCCAGGGTTTTACGTGATGCAGAAAACAGAACTCCTTACCCATGGCAAGAAACCTTGTGGCTGGTATGTAGTCTAAAGTTCAGTGTAGTTGAAACCAGTGTGGCTCATGAAGCCCCGTCCATGCTCGCGAACCACATAGGTCACAAACACACATTGTGACTCTCAGGCTGAGCCCAGTCCTCAAATAAGGCCTCTCAGTGGCTGGATGAAGAGATAGCATATTGGGCTTCCCATGCCCCTAGTCCCCAATTTTTAACCATATTCGATTTTTGCCTTCAGTCTTCCCCAAGGCTTTGCTTTGGAATTCCTCTTTTGGTGTGACAGCTGAGGAAACAAAACTGCAAGGAGTCCTTCCATGCCACAGATTGAAGAAAAACAATTGTGAATTAGGCCAAATCCTGAGAGAGGAAGATTCATCCATGGCCCATGAGGCATCCCCGACATCCACGGCCATCGCTGATACAAAATCCAGAGACAAAAGCCTGAGCAAGCGCCACAGACTCGCTCTATATTAAAATCCATATGAGTTCTTCTTATGAATTGTACATTGGGCCTGCCATACCCACGTCCCTAAACCAAAGCTGAGTTTGAGTTTGCCCCTGAGGCAACCCCTACGCTGAACAGCCACTGTGAATGCAACACCCAGAGACAAAAGCGAGAGCAACTGCCTCCCACTTGCCCTCCTTTGATATCCAGAGGATCTCCCCTCACGGACTGGAGATCAGGCCTGCCATTACCTTGCCCCGTAGCTGAGCCAAGTTTGCTTTTTCAGACATCGGTCCCCAAAGCCCTGGCAAACACAGCCTCTAGGCTGGGTCCTCTGGAGCCATACCACAGGACCGTGCCTGCTCTCTTCTGGGAAACTTGTCCATTCCTTTGGCCACACACCTCCAGAATATGAGAATCCTCAAGGCCGCCGAGGTCATCACAATACTGGGAGCCTCCCTGGACACACAGGGGCATTCGGACACAAGCTGAGCAGCTACCTCCTCGAAGGCATGCACACAGATGTCAACAGAGATAGAAGGTTGAGCCCGACAGGCCCTTAGGCCCTAATCTCAACTCTTGATTTGGTTTCCAGGTGTCACTCCTCAGAGGCTTTGGTTCGAAGAACAGGATATGGGGCTTTCCTGAAGCACTGAACAGAACTCCTCTCGTCCCCCCATGGGAAGCTTCCTTGTTGGAGCCGTGTCAAACACCTCAGGTTGGAGAATCCTGCAGAGTCCCTGAGCCACCTCCACATTCCAAGGTCTCCCAGGCCACCAAGCCACAATACGACTCATCTTCAGGAGAGACCATTTCAACTCTCCCCTCTGGGTAGCGCACCCAGGAGCCCGCAGATTGAGCCTGCCTTGTCCTGACTAAAGAGTGGGAATATGAGGTGGCGTTCCCAGGCATCCATGCTTAGACACCTGCTCTCGAGTCTTTCCGTATGGGGCCACCTGGAACCATCCAATAGGACTCGACTGTCGTGCAGAAGGAAACCTTGAGGTTTGGAGTAGTTCACAAATCCCATCGTAGGCAAACCTCCCTGGCCTCATGAAGCCCCCACACCCTTCAGGAAGAGGCCATGCTGGACAAAAACTCTAGCCTGAGGTACGTCTCATACTTGACATGACCTCAGTGCAGGCGATCTCGATTCAGCCTCTGCAGAGTGGGCCTGCCGTGCCCTCGGTCCCAAACCTCAAGCTAGCTTGTGTTTTAAGACTTCCTTCCTCACACCCCTGGCAAACAAGCCCTCCCGACTAGGAACTCCAGAACCACAACCCAGCCCAGTGTCTGCCCAACGGAAGAAAAACGTTTCCCTGTGGGGCACTCCAGAAAACCCAGATGAGGATCAACCTGCTCAGGCCTCGACGGTACCCGAACTGGATAGGCTGCTCTGGGCACTCATGCTCTGTCTGACACAGCCTGAAGCCAGACGTCCAGAGAGTCAAGGAGACAGCTGGCCGCACACCCAGCACTTCGGACACGCCATGGTCTTATGCCGTCATCTCTTCCTAACCTTGGTTTTCAGATATCTGAACCTAGACATTATATCAATTCTCCACACAGCTGGGTATTGCAAGCACAAAACAGAACTCCTCCTTCCCCATGGCTGTAAAGCTTGCTCTTGGCATGGAGTCACACCTTCAGCGTGGGAGAAACCTTCATGGCCCCTGATGCCACGCCCAACCTTGAGTGCTGCTTGGGCACAAATTCATACTGTGTGACCCTAAGCATGAGCCCCATGTCAAAGAAAGGCCTGTCAGGGCATGGACCAAGAGCCCGCATATGGGGCTTGCCAAGCCCCTATGCACCCAATCCTCACCAGGGTTTGAGTTTTCCAGTCGCCCCGCCCGTACCTGGGGCTCTGTTCTGGAATCCGTTTCTTGGAGAGACCCATGACCAGAGAACACGACTCCACCCTTCCCACAAAATGACCCCAAACTCTTGGGAGCTGGGACAAATCCCCAGAGAGGGATACTCGTCCACAGTCCCTGAGGCCACCCCTCCAATCCACGGCTATCCCGGACACAACAGCCAGAGACAAAAGCCTGAAGGAACGCCTCCCACTCTCCCTTGTTTCAGAGGCCCAGGAGCTCCCTCTCGGGCTGTCCATCCGGCCTGGCATACCCTAAGCGCCACTCATAAGCTGAGTTTGTGTTTTCAGACTTCTGTGCACACAGCCTGGACCCACACAACCTCCAGGCTAGGGCCTCTGGAGCCACAGCGAAAGATTGTGCCTGCCCTCTACAAGGAAAGTGTGCCCAATGCATTGACCACAACACTACAGGTTAGGGAAAAGCTCCAAGGCCCCTGAGCCCATTAATAGTTTAGGCCACCCTGGACTAAGAGGGGCTCTCTGACACCAGCGGAGCAACTATCTCCACTTAGACTCTCAGACAGTGTCCCCAGAGACAGAAGGTTGAAATGGACAGGCCCCCAGGCCCTAATCTGACCCTAAGCTTTGGTTTCCATGTGTCCGTTCTCAGAGGACTGCTTTCGTAGACCAGCACACGGGGCTTTTCTTTGGCACCAAACCAAACCTCTCTCGTCTCCACATGGGGAGCTTTCTTACTGGGGATGTTCAAACCCTTCTGGTAGGAGAGTTCTGCAGGGCCACTGAACAACCAGCACATTCCAAGGTCTCCATGGACCCAAACGCACATTATGACGCATCCTCAGGAGAGGCCATTTCAACTGAGCCCCCTGGGTAGCGTGCCCAATAGAAGTAGATCAAACATATCTTGTCGCTAATGGCCAATGGGAATGCGAGGCATGCTGTACAGGGATCCATCCTTCGAACCCTGAACCCTGCTCTCCAGTCCTTCCGTATGGTATGTCCTGGAGCCATCCAACAGGACTCGAATGTCCCGCAGAAGGAAACCTTGTGGTTTGGGGCAACCTCCAAACTCAGAGTGGGAAAACTTCCTTGGCCTCATGAGGCCCCCGCTTCATGAAGGTGCCATCATGGACACAGAGTCCAGCCTCAGCCAACGTCTGATCCTCAGCCTGACATCAGATTCAGGAGATTTTGTTTCAGCCTCTGCAGAGTGGGCCTGCTCTGCCATTGGCTCCAATCCTCACCCTAGCTTGTGTTTTCAGACTTCCATCCTCACACTCCTGGCCCACAAACCCTCCCTCCTGGGAATTCTGGGGCCACAATGAAGCACTCTGCCTGCCGCCCAGGAGAAAAACTTTGTCTATGGAGCAGCCCAGAAACGCCAAATGAGGATCAAACTGCTTGGCCCTCGGCAACACCCCAATTGCATAGGCTACCTTAAACACTGATGTTCTGTCGCCAATAGCCTGAGCCCAGACCTTCCAACAGACACCGACACAGCTGGCTGCACACCCAGCACATTGGAACCGCCACTGCCTTAGGCCACCATCCATTCCCAACCTGGGTTTTCAGTCATCGGAACCTAGACCTTATCTCCAATCCCTGCACAGGGGGGAACCTGATGCACAAGTCAGAACCCCTCCTTCCCCATGGCAAGAAACCTTGCTGCTGGCAGTGAGTCAAACCTTCAGTGTAGGAGAAAACGGCATGGCCCAAGAGGCCACGCCCATGCGTGAGGGCCTCCATGGGCACAAACACACATTGTGACCCTTAGCGTGAGTACCTTATTCAAGTAACGCATCTCAGTGACTGGACCAAAAGCCCGCATATGTGGCTTGCCATGCCCATAGGCACCAGGAATAACTAGATGGTGTGTATAGCTGTTGAGGGAACCCACTGCTGTGCTCTAGAGGCCCTCTCCTGGGGGGGTAATGTGGCAGAAAACAGTACTCTTCCCTTCCCACAGAATGAACCCAAACACTTGGGAGCTTTGACCATCCCCCAAGGGGAAGGCTCTTCCTCGGCCCCTGAAGCAACCTTTACCCTAAACGGCTACTGTGAATGCAACACCCAGAGACAAAAGCCTGAGGGACTGCCTCCCACTTGCCCTCCTTTGATATCCAGAGGATCTCCCCTCACGGACTGGAGATCAGGCCTGCCATTACCTTGGCCCGTAGCTGAGCCAAGTTTGCTTTTTCAGACATCTGTCCCCACAGCCCTGTAAACACAGCCTCTAGGCTGGGTCCTCTGGAGCCATACCACAGGACCGTGCCTGCTCTCTTCTGGGAAACTTGTCCATTTCTTTGGCCACACACCTCCAGCATATGAGAATCCTCAAGGCCCCCGAGGTCATCACACTACTGGGAGCCTCCCTGGACACACAGGGGCATTCGGACACAAGCTGAGCAGCTACCTCCTCGAAGGCATGCACACAGATGTCAACAGAGATAGAAGGTTGAGCCGGACAGGCCCTTAGGCCCTAATCTCAACTCTTGCTTTGGTTTCCAGGTGTTACTCCTCAGAGGCTTTGGTTCGAAGAACAGGATATGGGGCTTTCCTGAGGCACTGAACAGAACTCCTCTCGTCTCCACATGGGAAGCTTCCTTGTTGGAGCCGTGTCAAACACCTCAGGTTGGAGAATCCTGCAGAGTCCCTGAGCCACCTCCACATTCCAAGGTCTCCCAGGCCACCAAGCCACAATAGGACTCATCTTCAGGAGAGACCATTTCAACTCTCCCCTCTGGGTAGCTTACCCAGGAGCCCGCAGATTGAGCCTGCCTTGTCCTGACTAAAGAGTGGGAATATGAGGTGGCGTTCCCAGGCATCCATGCTTAGACACCTGCTCTCGAGTCTTTCCGTATGGGGCCACCTGGAACCATCCAATAGGACTCGACTGTCGTGCAGAAGGAAACCTTGAGTTGTGGAGTCGTTCACAAATCCCATCGTAGGCAAACCTCCCTGGCCTCATGAAGCCGCCACACCCTTCAGGAAGAGGCCATGCTGGACAAAAACTCTAGCCTGAGGCACGTCTCATAGTTGACATGACCTCAGTGCAGGCGATCTCGATTCAGCCTCTGCAGAGTGGGCCTGCCGTGCCCTCGGTCCCAAACCTCACGCTAGCTTGTGTTTTCAGACTTCCTTCCTCACACTCCTGGCAAACAAGCCCTCCAGACTAGGAACTCCAGAACCACAACCCAGCCCAGTGTCTGCCCAACGGAAGAAAAACGTTTCCCTGTAGGGCACTCCAGAAAACCCAGATGAGGGTCAACCTGCTCAGGCCTCGACGGTACCCGAACTGGATAGGCTGCTCTGGGCACTCATGCTCTGTCTGACAGAGCCTAAAGCCAGACGTTCAGAGAGACATGGAGACAGCTGGCCGCACCCCCAGCACTTCGGACACGCCATGGTCTTATGCCGTCATCTCTTCCTAACCTTGGTTTTCAGATATCTGAACCTAGACATTATATCAATTCTCCACACAGCTGGGTATCGCAAGCACAAAACAGAACTCCTCCTTCCCCATGGCTGTAAAGCTTGCTCTTGGCATGGAGTCACACCTTCAGCGTGGGGGAAACCTTCATGGCCCCTGATGCCACGCCCAACCTTGAGTGCTGCTTGGGCACAAATTCATACTGTGTGACCCTAAGCATGAGCCCCATGTCAAAGAAAGGCCTGTCAAGACATGGACCAAGAGCCCGCATATGGGGCTTGCCAAGCCCCTATGCACCCAATCCTCACCAGGGTTTGAGTTTTCCAGTCACCCCGCCCGTACCTGGGTCTCTGCTCTGGAATCCCTTTCTTGGAGAGACCCATGAGCCAGAGAACACGACTCCACCCTTCCCACAAAATGACCCCAAACTCTTGGGAGCTGGGAGAAATGCCCAGAGAGGGATACTCGTCCACAGTCCCTGAGGCCACCCCTCCAATCCACGGCTATCCCAGACACAACAGCCAGAGACAAAAGCCTGAAGGAACGCCTCCCACTCGCCCTTGTTTCAGAGGCCCAGGAGCTCCCTCTCGGGCTGTCCATCTGGCCTGGCATACCCTAGGCGCCACTCACAAGCTGAGTTTGTGTTTTTAGACTTCTGTGCACACAGCCTGGACCCACACAACCTCCAGGCTAGGGCCTCTGGAGCCACAGCGAAAGATTGTGCCTGCCCTCTCCAAGGAAAGTGTGCCCAATCCATTGACCACAACCCTACAGGTTAGGGAAAAGCTCCAAGGCCCCTGAGGCCATTAATAGTTTAGGCCACCCTGGACTAAGAGGGGCTCTCTGACACCAGCGGAGCAACTATCTCCACTTAGACTCTCAGACAGTGTCCCCAGAGACAGAAGGTTGAAATGGACAGGCCCCCAGGCCCTAATCTGACCCTAAGCTTTGGTTTCCATGTGTCCGTCCTCAGAGGACTGCTTTCGTAGACCAGCACACGGGGCTTTTCTTTGGCACCAAACCAAACCTCTCTCGTCTCCACATGGGGAGCTTTCTTACTGGGGATGTTCAAACCCTTCTGGTAGGACAGTTCCGCAGGGCCACTGAACAACCAGCACATTCCAAGGTCTCCATGGACCCAAACGCACATTATGACGCATCCTCAGGAGAGGCCATTTCAACTGAGCCCCCTGGGTAGCGTGCCGCAGAGGCAGCAGATCAATCATATCTTGTCGCTAATGGCCAATGGAAATGCGAGGCATGCTGTACAGGGATCCATCCTTCGAACCCTGAACCCTGCTCTCCAGTCCTTCCGTATGGTATGTCCTGGAGCCATCCAACAGGACTCGAATGTCCCGCAGAAGGAAACCTTGTGGTTTGGGGCAACCTCCAAACTCAGCGTGGGAAAACTTCCTTGGCCTCATGAGGCCCCCGCTTCATGAAGGTGCCATCATGGACACAGAGTCCAGCCTCAGCCAACGTCTGATCCTCAGCCTGACATCAGATTCAGGAGGTTTTGATTCAGCCTCTGCAGAGTGGGCCTGCTCTGCCATTGGCTCCAATCCTCACCCTAGCTTGTGTTTTCAGACTTCCATCCTCACACTCCTGGCCCACAAACCCTCCCTCCTGGGAATTCTGGGGCCACAATGAAGCACTCTGCCTGCCGCCCAGGAGAAAAACTTTGTCTATGGAGCAGCCCAGAAACGCCAAATGAGGATCAAACTGCTTGGCCCTCGGCAACACCCCAATTGCATAGGCTACCTTAAACACTGATGTTCTGTCGCCAATAGCCTGAGCCCAGACCTTCCAACAGACACCGACACAGCTGGCTGCACACCCAGCACATTGGTACCGCCACTGCCTTAGGCCACCATCCATTCCCAACCTGGGTTTTCAGTCATCGGAACCTAGACCTTATCTCCAATCCCTGCACAGGGGGGAATCTGATGCACAAGTCAGAACCCCTCCTTCCCCATGGCAAGAAACCTTGCTGCTGGCAGTGAGTCAAACCTTCAGTGTAGGAGAAAACGGCATGGCCCATGAGGCCACGCCCATGCATGAGGGCCTCCTTGGGCACAAACACACATTGTGACCCTTAGCGTGAGTACCTTATTCAAGTAACGCATCTCAGTGACTGGACCAAAAGCCTGCATATGTGGCTTGCCATGCCCATAGGCACCAGGACTAACTAGATGGTGTGTATTCCTGTTGAGGGAACCCACTGCTGTGCTTTAGAGGCCCTCTCCTGGGGGGGGGTAATGTGGCAGAAAACAGTACTCTTCCCTTCCCACAGAATGAACCCAAACACTTGGGAGCTTTGACCATCCCCCAAGGGGAAGGCTCTTTCTCGGCCCCTGAAGCAACCCTTACCCTGAACGGCCACTGTGAATACAACACCCAGAGACAAAAGCCTGAGAGACTGCCTCCCACTTGCCCTCCTTTGATATCCAGAGGATCTCCCCTCACGGACTGGAGATCAGGCCTGCCATTACTTTGGCCCGTAGCTGAGCCAAGATTGCTTTTTCAGACATCTGTCCCCAAAGCCCTGGCAAACACAGCCTCTAGGTGGGTCCTCTGGAGCCATACCACAGGACCGTGCCTGCTCTGTTCTGGGAAACTTGTCCATTCCTTTGGCCACACACCTCCAGAATATGATAATCCTCAAGGCCCACGAGGTCATCACACTACTGGGAGCCTCCCTGGACACACAGGGGCATTCGGACACAAGCTGAGCAGCTACCTCCTCGAAGGCATGCACCCAGATGTCAACAGAGATAGAAGGTTGAACCCGACAGGCCCTTAGGCCCTAATCTCAACTCTTGCTTTGGTTTCCAGGTGTCACTCCTCAGAGGCTTTGGATCGAAGAACAGGATATTGGGCTTTCTTGAGGCACTGAACAGAACTCCTCTCGTCTCAACATGGGAAGCTTCCTTTTTGGAGCAGTGTCAAACACCTCAGGTTGGAGAATCCTGCAGAGTCCCTGAGCCACCTCCACATTCCAAGGTCTCCCAGGCCACCAAGCCACAGTACGACTCATCTTCAGGAGAGACCATTTCAACTCTCCCCTCTGGGTAGCTCACCCAGGAGCCCGCAGATTGAGCCTGCCTTGTCCTGACTAAAGAGTGGGAATATGAGGTGGCGTTCCCACGCATCCATGCTTAGACACCTGCTCTTGAGTCTTTCCGTATGGGGCCACCTGGAACCATCCAATAGGACTCGACTGTCGTGCAGAAGGAAACCTTGAGGTTTGGAGTAGTTCACAAATCCCATCGTATGCAAACCTCCCTGGACTCATGAAGCCCCCACACCCTTCAGGAAGAAGCCATGCTGGACAAAAACTCTAGCCTGAGGCACGTCTCATAGTTGACATGACCTCAGTGCAGGCGATCTCGATTCAGCCTCTGCAGAGTGGGCCTGCCGTGCCCTCGGTCCCAAACCTCACGCTAGCTTGTGTTTTCAGACTTCCTTCCTCACACTCCTGGCAAACAAGCCCTCCGGACTAGGAAATCCAGAACCACAACCCAGCCCAGTGTCTGCCCAACGGAAGAAAAACTTTCCCTGTGAGGCACTCCAGAAAACCCAGATGAGGATCAACCTGCTCAGGCCCGACGGTACCCGAACTGGATAGGCTGCTCTGGGCACTCATGCTCTGTCTGATACAGTCTGAAGCCAGACGTCCAAGGAGACAAGGAGACAGCTGGCCGCACACCCAGCACTTCGGACACACCATGGTCTTATGCCGTCATCTCTTCCTAACCTTGGTTTTCAGATATCTGAACCTAGACATTATATCAATTCTCCACACAGCTGGGTATCGCAAGCACAAAACAGAACTCCTCCTTCCCCATGGCTGTAAAGCTTGCTCTTGGCATGGAGTCACACCTTCAGTGTGGGAGAAAATTTCATGGCCCCTGATGCCACGCCCAACCTTGAGTGCTGCTTGGGCACAAATTCATACTGTGTGACCCTAAGCATGAGCCCCATGTCAAAGAAAGGCCTGTCAGTGCATGGACCAAGAGTCCGCATATGGGGCTTGCCAAGCCCCTATGCACCCAATCCTCACCAGGTTTTGAGTTTTCAAGTCGCCCCGCCCGTACCTGGGTCTCTGCTCTGGAATGCCTTACTTGGAGAGACCTATGAGCCAGAGAACACGACTCCACCCTTCCCACAAAATGACCCCAAACTCTTGGGAGCTGGGACAAATCTCCAGAGAGGGATACTCGTCCACAGTCCCTGAGGCCACCCCTCCAATCCACGGCTATCCCGGACACAACAGCCAGAGACAAAAGCCTGAAGGAACGCCTCCCACTCGCCCTTGTTTCAGAGGCCCAGGAGCTCCCTCTCAGGCTGTCCATCCGGCCTGGCATACCCTAGGCGCCACTCACAAGCTGAGTTTGTGTTTTCAGACTTCTGTGCACACAGCCTGGACCCACACAACCTCCAGGCTAGGGCCTCTGGAGCCACAGCGAAAGATTGTGCCTGCCCTCTCCAAGGAAAATGTGCCCAATCCATTGACCACAACCCTACAGGTTAGGGAAAAGCTCCAAGGCCCCTGAGCCCATTAATAGTTTAGGCCACCCTGGACTAAGAGGGGCTCTCTGACACCAGCGGAGCAACTATCTCCACTTAGACTCTCAGACAGTGTCCCCAGAGACAGAAGGTTGAAATGGACAGGCCCCCAGGCCCTAATCTGACCCTAAGCTTTGGTTTCCATGTGTCCGTCCTCAGAGGACTGCTTTCGTAGACCAGCACACGGGGCTTTTCTTTGGCACCAAACCAAACCTCTCTCGTCTCCACATGGGGAGCTTTCTTACTGGGGATGTTCAAACCCTTCTGGTAGGAGAGTTCCGCAGGGCCACTGAACAACCAGCACATTCCAAGGTCTCCATGGACCCAAACGCACATTATGACGCATCCTCAGGAGAGGCCATTTCAACTGAGCCCCCTGGGTAGCGTGCCCCATAGAAGTAGATCAAACATATCTTGTCGCTAATGGCCAATGGGAATGCGAGGCATGGTGTACAGGGATCCATCCTTCGAACCCTGAACCCTGCTCTCCAGTCCTTCCGTATGGTATGTCCTGGAGCCATCCAACAGGACTCGAATGTCCCGCAGAAGGAAACCTTGTGGTTTGGGGCAACCTCCAAACTCAGCGTGGGAAAACTTCCTTGGCCTCATGAGGCCCCCGCTTCATGAAGGTGCCATCATGGACACAGAGTCCAGCCTCAGCCAACGTCTGATCCTCGTCCTGAAATCAGATTCAGGAGATTTTGATTCAGCCTCTGCAGAGTGGGCCTGCTCTGCCATTGGCTCCAATCCTCACCCTAGCTTGTGTTTTCAGACTTCCATCCTCACACTCCTGGCCCACAAACCCTCCCTCCTGGGAATTCTGGGGCCACAATGAAGCACTCTGCCTGCAGCCCAGGAGAAAAACTTTGTCTATGGAGCAGCCCAGAAACGCCAAATGAGGATCAAACTGCTTGGCCCTCGGCAACACCCCAATTGCATAGGCTACCTTAAACACTGATGTTCTGTCGCCAATAGCCTGAGCCCAGACCTTCCAACAGACACCGACACAGCTGGCTGCACACCCAGCACATTGGAACCGCCACTGCCTTAGGCCACCATCCATTCCCAACCTGGGTTTTCAGTCATCGGAACCTAGACCTTATCTCCAATCCCTGCACAGGGGGGAACCTGATGCACAAGTCAGAACCCCTCCTTCCCCATGGCAAGAAACCTTGCTGCTGGCAGTGAGTCAAACCTTCAGTGTAGGAGAAAACGGCATGGCCCATGAGGCCACGCCCATGCGTGAGGGCCTCCTTGGGCACAAACACACATTGTGACCCTTAGCGTGAGTACCTTATTCAAGTAACGCATCTCAGTGACTGGACCAAAAGCCCGCATATGTGGCTTGCCATGCCCATAGGCACCAGGACTAACTAGATGGTGTGTATTCCTGTTGAGGGAACCCACTGCTGTGCTCTAGAGGCCCTCTCCTGGGGGGGTAATGTGGCAGAAAACAGTATTCTTCCCTTCCCACAGAATAAACCCAAACACTAGGGAGCTTGGACAATCCCCCAAGGGGAAGGCTCTTCCTCGGCCCCTGAAGCAACCCTTACCCTGAACGGTCACTGTGAATGCAACACCCAGAGACAAAAGCCTGAGAGACTGCCTCCCAATTGCCCTTCTTTGATATCCAGAGGATCTCCCCTCACGGACTGGAGATCAGGCCTGCCATTACCTTGGCCCGTAGCTGAGCCAAGTTTGCTTTTTCAGACAACTGTCCCCACAGCCCTGTAAACACAGCCTCTAGGCTGGGTCCTCTGGAGCCATACCAAAGGACCGTGCCTGCTCTCTTCTGGGAAACTTGTCCATTCCTTTGGCCACACACCTCCAGCATATGAGAATCCTCAAGGCCCCCGAGGTCATCACACTACTGGGAGCCTCCCTGGACACACAGGGGCATTCGGAAACAAGCTGAGCAGCTACCTCCTCGAAGGCATGCACACAGATGTCAACAGAGATAGAAGGTTGAGCCGGACAGGCCCTTAGGCCCTAATCTCAACTCTTGCTTTGGTTTCCAGGTGTTACTCCTCAGAGGCTTTGGTTCGAAGAACAGGATATGGGGCTTTCCTGAGGCACTGAACAGAACTCCTCTCGTCTCCACATGGGAAGCTTCCTTGTTGGAGCCGTGTCAAACACCTCAGGTTGGAGAATCCTGCAGAGTCCTTGAGCCACCTCCACATTCCAAGGTCTCCCAGGCCACCAAGCCACAGTACAACTCATCTTCAGAAGAGACCATTTCAACTCTCCCCTCTGGGTAGCTCACCCAGGAGCCCGCAGATTGAGCCTGCCTTGTCCTGACTAAAGAGTGGGAATATGAGGTGGCGTTCCCACGCATCCATGCTTAGACACCTGCTCTCGAGTCTTTCCGTATGGGGCCACCTGGAACCATCCAATAGGACTCGACTGTCGTGCAGAAGGAAACCTTGAGGTTTGGAGTAGTTCACAAATCCCATCGTACGCAAACCTCCCTGGCCTCATGAAGCCCCCACACCCTTCAGGAAGAAGCCATGCTGGACAAAACTCTAGCCTGAGGCACGTCTCATAGTTGACATGACCTCAGTGCAGGCGATCTCGATTCAGCCTCTGCAGAGTGGGCCTGCCGTGCCCTCGGTCCCAAACCTCACGCTAGCTTGTGTTTTCAGATGTCCTTCCTCACATGCCCTGGCAAACAAGCCCTCCGGACTAGGAACTCCAGAACCACAACCCAGCCCAGTGTCTGCCCAACGGAAGAAAAACTTTTCCCTGTGGGGCACTCCAGAAAACCCAGATGAGGATCAACCTGCTCAGGCCTCGACGGTACCCGAACTGGATAGGCTGCTCTGGGCACTCATGCTCTGTCTGACACAGCCTGAAGCCAGACGTCCAGAGAGACAAGGAGACAGCTGGCCGCACACCCAGCACTTCAGACACGCCATGGTCTTATGCCGTCATCTCTTCCTAACCTTACTTTTCAGATATCTGAACCTAGACATTATATCAATTCTCCACACAGCTGGGTATCGCAAGCACAAAACAGAACTCCTCCTTCCCCATGGCTGTAAAGCTTGCTCTTGGCATGGAGTCACACCTTCAGCGTGGGAGAAACCTTCATGTCCCCTGATGCCACGCCCAACTTTGAGTGCTGCTTGGGCACAAATTCATACTGTGTGACCCTAAGCATGAGCCCCATGTCAAAGAAAGGCCTGTCAGGGCATGGACCAATAGTCCGCATATGGGGCTTGCCAAGCCCCTATGCACCCAATCCTCACCAGGGTTTGAGTTTTCAAGTCGCCCCGAACGTACCTGGGTCTCTGCTCTGGAATGCCTTACTTGGAGAGACCTATGAGCCAGAGAACACGACTCCACCCTTCCCACAAAATGACCCCAAACTCTTGGGAGCTGGGACAAATCCCCAGAGAGGGATACTCGTCCACAGTCCCTGAGGCCACCCCTCCAATCCACGGCTATCCCGGACACAACAGCCAGAGACAAAAGCCTGAAGGAACGCCTCCCACTCGCCCTTGTTTCAGAGGCCCAGGAGCTCCCTCTCGGGCTGTCCATCCGGCCTGGCATACCCTAGGCGCCACTCATAAGCTAGTTTGTGTTTTCAGAATTCTGTGCACACAGCCTGGACCCACACTACCTCCAGGCTAGGGCCTCTGGAGCCACAGCGAAAGATTGTGCCTGCCCTCTCCAAGGAAAGTGTGCCCAATCCATTGACCACAACCCTACAGGTTAGGGAAAAGCTCCAAGGACCCTGAGCCCATTTTAGTTTAGGCCACCCTGGACTAAGAGGGGCTCTCTGACACCAGCGGAGCAAGTATCTCCACTTAGACTCTCAGACAGTGTCCCCAGAGACAGAAGGTTGAAATGGACAGGCCCCCAGGCCCTAATCTGACCCTAAGCTTTGGTTTCCATGTGTCCGTCCTCAGAGGACTGCTTTCGTAGACCAGCACACGGGGCTTTTCTTTGGCACCAAACCAAACCTCTCTCGTCTCCACATGGGGAGCTTTCTTACTGGGGATGTTCAAACCCTTCTGGTAGGAGAGTTCCACAGGGCCACTGAACAACCAGCACATTCCAAGGTCTCCATGGACCCAAACGCACATTATGACGCATCCTCAGGAGAGGCCATTTCAACTGAGCCCCTGGGTAGCGTGCCCCAGAGGCAGCAGATCAAACATATCTTGTCGCTAATGGCCAATGGGAATGCGAGGCATGCTGTACAGGGATCCATCCTTCGAACCCTGCTCTCCAGTCCTTCCTTATGGTATGTCCTGGAGCCATCCAACAGGACTCGAATGTCCCGCAGAAGGAAACCGTGTGGTTTGGGGCAACCTCCAAACGCAGCGTGGGAAAACTTTCTTGGCCTCATGAGGCCCCCGCTTCATGAAGGTGCCATCATGGACACAGAGTCCAGCCTCAGCCAACGTCTGATCCTCAGCCTGACATCAGATTCAGGAGATTTTGATTCAGCCTCTGCAGAGTGTGCCTGCTCTGCCATTGGCTACAATCCTCACCCTAGCTTGTGTTTTCAGACTTCCATCCTCACACTCCTGGCCCACAAACCCTCCCTCCTGGGAATTCTGGGGCCACAATGAAGCACTCTGCCTGCCGCCCAGGAGAAAAACTTTGTCTATGGAGCAGCCCAGAAACGCCAAATGAGGATCAAACTGCTTGGCCCTCGGCAACACCCCAATTGCATAGGCTACCTTAAACACTGATGTTCTGTCGCCAATAGCCTGAGCCCAGACCTTCCAACAGACACCGACACAGCTGGCTGCACACCCAGCACATTGGAACCGCCACTGCCTTAGGCCACCATCCATTCCCAACCTGGGTTTTCAGTCATCGGAACCTAGACCTTATCTCCAATCCCTGCACAGGGGGGAACCTGATGCACAAGTCAGAACCCCTCATCCCCATGGCAAGTAACCCTGCTGCTGGCAGTGAGTCAAACCTTCAGTGTAGGAGAAAACGGCATGGCCCATGAGGCCACGCCCATGCGGGAGGGCCTCCTTGGGGACAAACACACATTGTGACCCTTAGCGTGAGTACCTTATTCAAGTAACACATCTCAGTGACTGGACCAAAAGCCTGCATATGTGGCTTGCCATGCCCATAGGCACCAGGACTAACTAGATGGTGTGTATTCCTCTTGAGGGAACCCACTGCTGTGCTCTACAGGCCCTCTCCTGGGGGGGGTAATGTAGCAGAAAACAGTACTCTTCCCTTCCCACAGAATGAACCCAAACACTTGGGAGCTTTGACCATCCCCCAAGGGGAAGGCTCTTTCTCGGCCCCTGTAGCAACCCTTACCCTGAAGGGCCACTGTGAATACAACACCCAGAGACAAAAGCCTGAGAGACTGCCTCCCACTTGCCCTCCTTTGATATCCAGAGGATCTCCCCTCACGGACTGGAGATCAGGCCTGCCATTACTTTGGCCCGTAGCTGAGCCAAGATTGCTTTTTCAGACATCTGTCCCCAAAGCCCTGGCAAACACAGCCTCTAGGTGGGTCCTCTGGAGCCATACCACAGGACCGTGCCTGCTCTGTTCTGGGAAACTTGTCCATTCCTTTGGCCACACACCTCCAGAATATGATAATCCGCAAGGCCCACGAGGTCATCACAATACTGGGAGCCTCCCTGGACACACAGGGGCATTCGGACACAAGCTGAGCAGCTACCTCCTCGAAGGCATGCACCAAGATGTCAACAGAGATAGAAGGTTGAGCCCGACAGGCCCTTAGGCCCTAATCTCAACTCTTGCTTTGGTTTCCAGGTGTCACTCCTCAGAGGCTTTGGATCGAAGAACAGGATATTGGGCTTTCTTGAGGCACTGAACAGAACTCCTCTCGTCTCAACATGGGAAGCTTCCTTTTTGGAGCAGTGTCAAACACCTCAGGTTGGAGAATCCTGCAGAGTCCCTGAGCCACCTCCACATTCCAAGGTCTCCCAGGCCACCAAGCCACAGTACGACTCATCTTCAGGAGAGACCATTTCAACTCTCCCCTCTGGGTAGCTCACCCAGGAGCCCGCAGATTGAGCCTGCCTTGTCCTGACTAAAGAGTGGGAATATGAGGTGGAGTTCCCAGGCATCCATGCTTAGACACCTGCTCTTGAGTCTTTCCATATGGGGCCACCTGGAACCATCCAATAGGACTCGACTGTCGTGCAGAAGGAAACCTTGAGGTTTGGAGTAGTTCACAAATTCCATCGTAGGCAAACCTCCCTGGCCTCATGAAGCCCCCACACCCTTCAGGAAGAAGCCATGCTGGACAAAAACTCTAGCCTGAGGCACGTCTCATAGTTGACATGACCTCAGTGCAGGCGATCTCGATTCAGCCTCTTCAGAGTGGGCCTGCCGTGCCCTCGGTCCCAAACCTCACGCTAGCTTGTGTTTTCAGACTTCCTTCCTCACACTCCTGGCAAACAAGCCCTCCGGACTAGGAACTCCAGAACCACAACCCAGCCAAGGTCTGCCCAACGGAAGAAAAACGTTTCCCTGTGGGGCACTCCAGAAAACCCAGATTAGGATCAACCTGCTCAGGCCTCGACGGAACCCTAACTGGATAGGCTGCTCTAGGCACTCCTGCTCTGTCTGACACAGTCTGAAGCCAGACGTCCAGAGAGACAAGGAGACAGCTGGCCGCACACCCAGCACTTCGGACACGCCATGGTCTTATGCCGTCATCTCTTCCTAACCTTGGTTTTCAGATATCTGAACCTAGACATTATATCAATTCTCCACACAGCTGGGTATCGCAAGCACAAAACAGAACCCCTCCTTCCCCATGGCTGTAAAGCTTGCTCTTGGCATGGAGTCACACCTTCAGCGTGGGAGAAACCTTCATGGCCCCTGATGCCACGCCCAACCTTGAGTGCTGCTTGGGCACAAATTCATACTGTGTGACCCTAAGCATGAGCCCCATGTCAAAGAATGGCCTGTCAGGGCAAGGACCAAGAGCACGCATATGGGGCTTGCCAAGCCCCTATGCACCCAATCCTCACCAGTGTTTGAGTTTTCCAGTCGCCCCGCCCGTACCTGGGGCTCTGCTCTGAATCCCTTTCTTGGAGAGACACATGAGCCAGAGAACACGACTCCACCCTTCCCACAAAATGACCCCAAACTCTTGGGAGCTGGGACAAATCCCCAGAGAGGGATACTCGTCCACAGTCCCTGAGGCCACCCCTCCAATCCACGGCTATCCCGGACACAACAGCCAGAGACAAAAGCCTGAAGGAACGCCTCCCACTCCCCCTTGTTTCAGAGGCCCAGGCACTCCCTCTCGGGCTGTCCATCCGGCCTGGCATACCCTAGGCGCCACTCATAAGCTGAGTTTGTGTTTTCAGACTTCTGTGCACACAGCCTGGACCCACACAACCTCCAGGCTAGGGCCTCTGGAGCCACAGCGAAAGATTGTGCCTGCCCTCTCCAAGGAAAGTGTGCCCAATCCATTGACCACAACACGAGAGGTTAGGAAAAAGCTCCAAGGCCCCTGAGCCCATTAATAACTTAGGCCACCCTGGACTAAGAGGGGCTCTCTGACACCAGCGGAGCAACTATCTCCACTTAGACTCTCAGACAGTGTCCCCAGAGACAGAAGGTTGAAATGGACAGGCCCCCAGGCCCTAATCTGACCCTAAGCTTTGGTTTCCATGTGTCCGTCCTCAGAGGACTGCTTTCGTAGACCAGCACACGGGGCTTTTCTTTGGCACCAAACCAAACCTCTCTCGTCTCCACATGGGGAGCTTTCTTACTGGGGATGTTCAAACCCTTCTGGTAGGAGAGTTCCGCAGGGCCACTGAACAACCAGCACATTCCAAGGGCTCCATGGACCCAAACGCACATTATGACGCATCCTCAGGAGAGGCCATTTCAACTGAGCCCCCTGGGTAGCGTGCCCCAGAGGCAGCAGATCAAACATATCTTGTCGCTAATGGCCAATGGGAATGCGAGGCATGCTGTACAGGGATCCATCCTTCGACCCCTGCTCTCCAGTCCTTCCTTATGGTATGTCCTGGAGCCATCCAACAGGACTAGAATGTCCCACAGAAGGAAACCTTGTGGTTTGGGGCAACCTCCAAACTCAGCGTGGGAAAACTTCCTTGGCCTCATGAGACCCCCGCTTCATGAAGGTGCCATCATGGACACAGAGTCCAGCCTCAGCCAACGTCTGATCCTCAGCCTGACATCAGATTCAGGAGATTTTGATTCAGCCTCTGCAGAGTGGGCCTGCTCTGCCATTGGCTCCAATCCTCACCCTAGCTTGTGTTTTCAGACTTCCATCCTCACACTCCTGGCCCACAAACCCTCCCTCCTGGGAATTCTGGGGCCACAATGAAGCACTCTGCCTGCCGCCCAGGAGAAAAACTTTGTATATGGAGCAGCCCAGAAACGCCAAATGAGGATCAAACTGCTTGGCCCTCGGCAACACCCCAATTGCATAGGCTACCTTAAACACTGATGTTCTGTCGCCAATAGCCTGAGCCCAGACCTTCCAACAGACACCGACACAGCTGGCTGCACACCCAGCACATTGGAACCGCCACTGCCTTAGGCCACCATCCATTCCCAACCTGGGTTTTCAGTCATCGGAACCTAGACCTTATCTCCAATCCCTGCACAGGGGGGAACCTGATGCACAAGTCAGAACCCCTCCTTCCCCATGGCAAGAAACCTTACTGCTGGCGGTGAGTCAAACCTTCAGTGTAGGAGAAATCGGCATGGCCCATGAGGCCACGCCCATGCGTGAGGGCCTCCTTGGGCACAAACACACATTGTGACCCTTAGTGTGAGTACCTTATTCAAGTAAAGCATCTCAGTGACTGGACCAAAAGCCCGCATATGTGGCTTGCCATGCGCATAGGCACCAGGACTAACTAGATGGTGTGTATTCCTGTTGAGGGAACCCACAGCTGTGCTCTACAGGCCCATCCTGGGGGGGTAATGTGGCAGAAAACAGTACTCTTCCCTTCCCACAGAATGAACCCAAACACTTGGGAGCTTAGACCATCCCCCAAGGGGAAGGCTCTTCCTCGGCCCCTGAAGCAACCCTTACCCTGAACGGCCACTGTGAATGCAACACCCAGAGACAAAAGCCTGAGAGACTGCCTCCCACTTGCCCTCCTTTGATATCCAGAGGATCTCCCCTCACGGACTGGAGATCAGGCCTGCCATTACCTTGGCCCGTAGCTGAGCCAAGTTTGCTTTTTCAGACATCTGTCCCCAAAGCCCTGGCAAACACAGCCACTAGGCTGGGTCCTCTGGAGCCATGCCACAGGACCGTGCCTGCTCTCTTCTGGGAAACTTGTCCATTCCTCCAGAATATGAGAACCCTCTTGGCCGCCGAGGTCATCACACTACTGGGAGCCTACCTGGAAACACTGGGGCATTCGGACACAAGCTGAGCAGCTACCTCCTCGAAGGCATGCACACAGATGTCAACAGAGATAGAAGGTTGAGCCCGACAGGCCCTTAGGCCCTAATCTTAACTCTTGCTTAGGTTTCCTGGTGTCACTCCTCAGAGGCTTTGGTTCGAAGAACAGGATATGGGGCTTTCCTGAGGCACTGAACAGAACTCCTCTCGTCTCCACATGGGAAGCTTCCTTGTTGGAGCCGTGTCAAACACCTCAGGTTGGAGAATCCTGCAGAGTCCCTGAGCCACCTCTACATTCCAAGGTCTCACAGGCCACCAAGCCACAGTACGACTCATCTTCAGGAGAGACCATTTCAACTCTCCCCTCTGGGTAGCTAACCCAGGAGCCCGCAGATTGAGCCTGCCTTGTCCTGACTAAAGAGTGGGAATATGAGGTGGCGTTCCCTGGCATCCATGCTTAGACAACTGCTCTCGAGTCTTTCCGTATGGGGCCACCTGGAACCATCCAATAGGACTCGACTGTCGTGCAGAAGGAAACCTTGAGATTTGGAGTAGTTCACAAATCCCATCGTAGGCAAACCTCCCTGGCCTCATGAAGCCCCCACACCCTTCAGGAAAAGGCCATGCTGGACAAAAACTCTAGCCTGAGGCACGTCTCATAGTTGACATGACCTCAGTGCAGGCGATCTCGATTCAGCCTCTGCAGAGTGGGCCTGCCGTGCCCTCGGTCCCAAACCTCACGCTAGCTTGTGTTTTCAGACTCCCTTCCTCAAACTCCTGTCAAACAAGCCCTCCGGACTAGGAACTCCAGAACCACAACCCAGCCCAGTGTCTGCCCAACGGAAGAAAAACGTTTCCCTGTGGGGCACTCCAGAAAACCCAGATGAGGATCAACCTGCTCAGGCCTCGACGGTACCCAAACTGGATAGGCTGCGCTAGTCACTCATGCTCTGTCTCACACAGTCTGAAGCCAGACGTCCAGAGAGACAAGGAGACAGCTGTCTGCACACCCAGCACTTCGGACACGCCATGGTCTTATGCCGTCATCTCTTCCTAACCTTGGTTTTCAGATATCTGAACCTAGACATTATATCAATTCTCCACACAGCTGGGTATCGCAAGCACAAAACAGAACTCCTCCTTCCCCATGGCTGTAAAGCTTGCTCTTGGCATGGAGTCACACCTTCAGCGTGGGAGAAACCTTCATGGCCCCTGATGCCACGCCCAACCTTGAGTGCTGCTTGGGCACAAATTCATACTGTGTGACCCTAAGCATGAGCCCCATGTCAAAGAAAGGCCTGTCAGGGCATGGACCAAGAGCCCGCATATGGGGCTTGCCAAGCCCCTATGCACCCAATCCTCACCAGGGTTTGAGTTTTCCAGTCGCCCCGCCCGTACCTGGGGCTCTGCTCTGGAATCCCTTTCTTGGAGAGACCCATGAGCCAGAGAACACGACTCCACCCTTCCCACAAAATGACCCCAAACTCTTGGGAGCTGGGACAAATCCCCAGAGAGGGATACTCGTCCACAGTCCCTGAGGCCACCCCTCCAATCCACGGCTATCCCGGACACAACAGCCAGAGACAAAAGCCTGAAGGAACGCCTCCCACTCGCCCTTGTTTCAGAGGCCCAGGAGCTCCCTCTCGGGCTGTCCATCCGGCCTGGCATACCCTAGGCGCCACTCATAAGCTGAGTTTGTGTTTTCAGACTTCTGTGCACACAGCCTGGACCCACACAACCTCCAGGCTAGGGCCTCTGGAGCCACAGCGAAAGATTGTGCCTGCCCTCTCCAAGGAAAGTGTGCCCAATCCATTGACCACAACCCTACAGGTTAGGGAAAAGCTCCAAGGCCCCTGAGCCCATTAATAGTTTAGGCCACCCTGGACTAAGAGGGGCTCTCTGACACCAGCGGAGCAACTATCTCCACTTAGACTCTCAGACAGTGTCCCCAGAGACAGAAGGTTGAAATGGACAGGCCCCCAGGCCCTAATCTGACCCTAAGCTTTGGTTTCCATGTGTCCGTCCTCAGAGGACTGCTTTCGTAGACCAGCACATGGGGCTTTTCTTTGGCACCAAACCAAACCTCTCTCGTCTCCACATGGGGAGCTTTCTTACTGGGGATGTTCAAACCCTTCTGGTAGGAGAGTTCCGCAGGGCCACTGAACAACCAGCACATTCCAAGGGCTCCATGGACCCAAACGCACATTATGACGCATCCTCAGGAGAGGCCATTTCAACTGAGCCCCCTGGGTAGCGTGCCCCAGAGGCAGCAGATCAAACATATCTTGTCGCTAATGGCCAATGGGAATGCGAGGCATGCTGTACAGGGATCCATCCTTCGACCCCTGCTCTCCAGTCCTTCCTTATGGTATGTCCTGGAGCCATCCAACAGGACTCGAATGTCCCGCAGAAGGAAACCTTGTGGTTTGGGGCAACCTCCAAACTCAGCGTGGGAAAACTTCCTTGGCCTCATGAGACCCCCGCTTCATGAAGGTGCCATCATGGACACAGAGTCCAGCCTCAGCCAACGTCTGATCCTCAGCCTGACATCAGATTCAGGAGATTTTGATTCAGCCTCTGCAGAGTGGGCCTGCTCTGCCATTGGCTCCAATCCTCACCCTAGCTTGTGTTTTCAGACTTCCATCCTCAAACTCCTGGCCCACAAACCCTCCCTCCTGGGAATTCTGGGGCCACAATGAAGCACTCTGCCTGCCGCCCAGGAGAAAAACTTTGTCTATGGAGCAGCCCAGAAACGCCAAATGAGGATCAAACTGCTTGGCCCTCGGCAACACCCCAATTGCATAGGCTACCTTAAACACTGATGTTCTGTCGCCAATAGCCTGAGCCCAGACCTTCCAACAGACACCGACACAGCTGGCTGCACACCCAGCACATTGGAACCGCCACTGCCTTAGGCCACCATCCATTCCCAACCTGGGTTTTCAGTCATCGGAACCTAGACCTTATCTCCAATCCCTGCACAGGGGGGAACCTGATGCACAAGTCAGAACCCCTCCTTCCCCATGGCAAGAAACCTTGCTGCTGGCAGTGAGTCAAACCTTCAGTGTAGGAGAAATCGGCATGGCCCATGAGGCCACGCCCATGCGTGAGGGCCTCCTTGGGCACAAACACACATTGTGACCCTTAGTGTGAGTACCTTATTCAAGTAAAGCATCTCAGTGACTGGACCAAAAGCCCGCATATGTGGCTTGCCATGCCCATAGGCACCAGGATTAACTAGATGGTGTGTATTCCTGTTGAGGGAACCCACAGCTGTGCTCTACAGGCCCTCTCCTGGGGGGGTAATGTGGCAGAAAACAGTACTCTTCCCTTCCCACAGAATGAACCCAAACACTTGGGAGCTTTGACCATCCCCCAAGGGGAAGGCTCTTCCTCGGCCCCTGAAGCAACCCTTACCCTGAACGGCCACTGTGAATGCAACACCCAGAGACAAAAGCCTGAGAGACTGCCTCCCACTTGCCCTCCTTTGATATCCAGAGGATCTCCCCTCACGGACTGGAGATCAGGCCTGCCATTACCTTGGCCCGTAGCTGAGCCAAGTTTGCTTTTTCAGACATCTGTCCCCACAGTCCTGGCAAACGCAGCCTCTAGGCTGGGTCCTCTGGAGCCATGCCACAGGACCGTGCCTGCTCTCTTCTGGGAAACTTGTCCATTCCTCCAGAATATGAGAACCCTCTTGGCCGCCGAGGTCATCACACTACTGGGAGCCTCCCTGGACACACAGGGGCATTCGGACACAAGCTGAGCAGCTACCTCCTCGAAGGCATGCACACAGATGTCAACAGAGATAGAAGGTTGAGCCCGACAGGCCCTTAGGCCCTAATCTCAACTCTTGCTTTGGTTTCCTGGTGTCACTCCTCAGAGGCTTTGGTTCGAAGAACAGGATATGGGGCTTTCCTGAGGCACTGAACAGAACTCCTCTCGTCTCCACATGGGAAGCTTCCTTGTTGGAGCCGTGTCAAACACCTCAGGTTGGAGAATCCTGCAGAGTCCCTGAGCCACCTCTACATTCCAAGGTCTCCCAGGCCACCAAGCCACAGTACGACTCATCTTCAGGAAAGACCATTTCAACTCTCCCCTCTGGGTAGCTCACCCAGGAGCCCGCAGATTGAGCCTGCTTTGTCCTGACTAAAGAGTGGGAATATGAGGTGGCGTTCCCAGGCATCCATGCTTAGACACCTGCTCTCGAGTCTTTCCGTATGAGGCCACCTGGAACCATCCAATAGGACTCGACTGTCGTGCAGAAGGAAACCTTGAGGTTTGGAGTAGTTCACAAATCCCATCGTAGGCAAACCTCCCTGGCCTCATGAAGCCCCCACACCCTTCAGGAAGAGGCCATGCTGGACAAAAACTCTAGCCTGAGGCACGTCTCATAGTTGACATGACCTCAGTGCAGGCGATCTCGATTCAGCCTCTGCAGAGTGGGCCTGCCGTGCCCTCGGTCCCAAACCTCACGCTAGTTTGTGTTTTCAGACTTCCTTCCTCACACTCCTGCCAAACAAGCCCTCCGGACTAGGAACTCCAGAACCACAACCCAGCCAATTGTCTGCCCAACGGAAGAAAAACGTTTCCCTGTGGGGTACTCCAGAAAACCCAGATGAGGATCAACCTGCTCAGGCCTCGACGGTACCCGAACTGGATAGGCTGCTCTAGGCACTCATGCTCTGTCTGACACAGTCTGAAGCCAGACGTCCAGAGAGACAAGGAGACAGCTGTCCGCACACCCAGCACTTCGGACACGCCATGGTCTTATGCCGTCATCTCTTCCTAACCTTGGTTTTCAGATATCTGAACCTAGACATTATATCAATTCTCCACACAGCTGGGTATCGCAAGCACAAAACAGAACTCCTCCTTCCCCATGGCTGTAAAGCTTGCTCTTGGCATGGAGTCACACCTTCAGCGTGGGAGAAACCTTCATGGCCCCTGATGCCACGCCCAACCTTGAGTGCTGCTTGGGCACAAATTCATACTGTGTGACCCTAAGCATGAGCCCCATGTCAAAGAAAGGCCTGTCAGGGCATGGACCAGAGCCCGCATATGGGGCTTGCCAAGCCCCTATGCACCCAATCCTCACCAGGGTTTGAGTTTTCCAGTCGCCCCGCCCGTACCTGGGGCTCTGCTCTGGAATCCCTTTCTTGGAGAGACCCATGAGCCAGAGAACACGACTCCACCCTTCCCACAAAATGACCCCAAACTCTTGGGAGCTGGGACAAATCCCCAGAGAGGGATACTCGTCCACAGTCCCTGAGGCCACCCCTCCAATCCACGGCTATCCCGGACACAACAGCCAGAGACAAAAGCCTGAAGGAACGCCTCCCACTCGCCCTTGTTTCAGAGGCCCAGGAGCTCCCTCTCGGGCTGTCCATCCGGCCTGGCATACCCTAGGCGCCACTCATAAGCTGAGTTTGTGTTTTCAGACTTCTGTGCACACAGCCTGGGCCCACACAACCTCCAGGCTAGGGCCTCTGGAGCCACAGCGAAAGATTGTGCCTGCCCTCTCCAAGGAAAGTGTGCCCAATCCATTGACCACAACCCTACAGGTTAGGGAAAAGCTCCAAGGCCCCTGAGCCCATTAATAGTTTAGGCCACCCTGGACTAAGAGGGGCTCTCTGACACCAGCGGAGCAACTATCTCCACTTAGACTCTCAGACAGTGTCCCCAGAGACAGAAGGTTGAAATGGACAGGCCCCCAGGCCCTAATCTGACCCTAAGCTTTGGTTTCCATGTGTCCGTTCTCAGAGGACTGCTTTCGTAGACCAGCACACGGGGCTTTTCTTTGGCACCAAACCAAACCTCTCTCGTCTCCACATGGGGAGCTTTCTTACTGGGGATGTTCAAACCCTTCTGGTAGGAGAGTTCCGCAGGGCCACTGAACAACCAGCACATTCCAAGTCTCCATGGACCCAAACGCACATTATGACGCATCCTCAGGAGAGGCCATTTCAACTGAGCCCCCTGGGTAGCGTGCCCCATAGAAGTAGATCAAACATATCTTGTCGCTAATGGCCAATGGGAATGCGAGGCATGCTGTACAGGGATCCATCCTTCGAACCCTGCTCTCCAGTCCTTCCGTATGGTATGTCCTGGAGCCATGCAACAGGACTCGAATGTCCCGCAGAAGGAAACCTTGTGGTTTGGGGCAACCCCCAAACTCAGCGTGGGAAAACTTCCTTGGCCTCATGAGGCCCCCGCTTCATGAAGGTGCCATCATGGACACAGAGTCCAGCCTCAGCCAACGTCTGATCCTCAGCCTGAAATCAGATTCAGGAGATTTTGATTCAGCCTCTGCAGAGTGGGCCTGCTCTGCCATGGGCTCCAATCCTCACCCTAGCTTGTGTTTTCAGACTTCCATCCTCACACTCCTGGCCCACTAACCCTCCCTCCTGGGAATTCTGGGGCCACAATGAAGCACTCTGCCTGCCGCCCAGGAGAAAAACTTTGTCTATGGAGCAGCCCAGAAACGCCAAATGAGGATCAAACTGCTTGGCCCTCGGCAACACCCCAATTGCATAGGCTACCTTAAACACTGATGTTCTGTCGCCAATAGCCTGAGCCCAGACCTTCCAACAGACACCGACACAGCTGGCTGCACACCCAGCACATTGGAACCGCCACTGCCTTAGGCCACCATCCATTCCCAACCTGGGTTTTCAGTCATCGGAACCTAGACTTTATCTCCAATCCCTGCACAGGGGGGAACCTGATGCACAAGTCAGAAACCCTCCTTCCCCATGGCAAGAAACTTTGCTGCTGGCAGTGAGTCAAACCTTCAGTGTAGGAGAAAACGGCATGGCCCATGAGGCCACGCCCATGCGTGAGGGCCTCCTTGGGCACAAACACACATTGTGACCCTTAGCGTGAGTAACTTATTCAAGTAAAGCATCTCAGTGACTGGACCAAAAGCCCGCATATGTGGCTTGCCATGCCCATAGGCACCAGGACTAACTAGATGGTGTGTATTCCTGTTGAGGGAACCCACAGCTGTGCTCTACAGGCCCTCTCCTGGGGGGGGTAATGTGGCAGAAAACAGTACTCTTCCCTTCCCACAGAATGAACCCAAACACTTGGGAGCTTTGTCCATCCCCCAAGGGGAAGGCTCTTCCTCGGCCCCTGAAGCAACCCTTAACCTGAACGGCCACTGTGAATGCAACACCCAGAGACAAAAGCCTGAGAGACTGCCTTCCACTTGCCCTCCTTTGATATCCAGAGGATCTCCCCTCACGGACTGGAGATCAGGCTTGCCATTACCTTGGCCCGTAGCTGAGCCAAGTTTGCTTTTTCAGACATCTGTCCCCAAAGCCCTGGCAAACACAGCCTCTAGGCTGGGTCCTCTGGAGCCATACCACAGGACCGTGCCTGCTCTCTTCTGGGAAACTTGTCCATTCGTCCAGGATATGAGAATCCTCAAAGCCGCCAAGGTCATCACACTACTGGGAGCCTCCCTGGACATACAGGGGCATTCGGACACAAGCTGAGCAGCTACCTCCTCGAAGGCATGCACACAGATGTCAACAGAGATAGAAGGTTGAGCCCGACAGGCCCTTAGGCCCTAATCTCAACTCTGCTTTGGTTTCCAGGTGTCACTCCTCAGAGGCTTTGGTTCGAAGAACAGGATATGGGGCTTTCCTGAGGCACTGAACAGAACTCCTCTCGTCCCACATGGGATGCTTCTATTGTTGGAGCCGTGTCAAACACCTCAGGTTGGAGAATCCTGCAGAGTCCCTGAGCCACCTCTACATTCCAAGGTCTCCCAGGCCACCAAGCCACAGTACGACTCATCTTCAGGAGAGACCATTTCAACTCTCCCCTCTGGGTAGCTCACCCAGGAGCCCGCAGATTGAGCCTGCCTTGTCCTGACTAAAGAGTGGGAATATGAGGTGGCGTTCCCAGGCATCCATGCTTAGACACCTGCTCTCGAGTCTTTCCGTATGAGGCCACCTGGAACCATCCAATAGGACTCGACTGTCGTGCAGAAGGAAACCTTGAGGTTTGGAGTAGTTCACAAATCCCATCGTAGGCAAACCTCCCTGGCCTCATGAAGCCCCCACACCCTTCAGGAAGAGGCCATGCTGGACAAAAACTCTAGCCTGAGGCACGTCTCATAGTTGACATGACCTCAGTGCAGGCGATCTCGATTCAGCCCCTGCAGAGTGGGCCTGCCGTGCCCTCGGTCCCAAACCTCACGCTAGCTTGTGTTTTCAGACTTCCTTCCTCACACTCCTGGCAAACAAGCCCTCCGGACTAGGAACTCCAGAACCACGACCCAGCCCAGTGTCTGCCCAACGGAAGAAAAACGTTTCCCTGTGGGGCACTCCAGAAAACCCAGATGAGGATCAACCTGCTCAGGCCTCGAAGGTACCCGAACTGGATAGGCTGCTCTAGGCACTCATGCTCTGTCTGACACAGTCTGAAGCCAGACGTCCAGAGAGACCAGGAGACAGCTGGCCACACACCCAGCACTTCAGACACGCCATGGTCTTATGCCGTCTTCTCTTCCTAACCGTGGTTTTCTGATATCTGAACCTAGACATTATATCAATTCTCCACACAGCTGGGTATCGCAAGCACAAAACAGAACTCCTCCTTCCCCATGGCTGTAAAGCTTGCTCTTGGCATGGAGTCACACCTTCAGCGTGGGAGAAACCTTCATGGCCCCTGATGCCACGCCCAACCTTGAGTGCTGCTTGGGCACAAATTCATACTGTGTGACCCTAAGCATGAGCCCCATGTCAAAGAAAGGCCTGTCAGGGCATGGACCAAGAGCCCGCATATGGGGCTTGCCAAGCCCCTATGCACCCAATCCTCACCAGGGTTTGAGTTTTCCAGTCGCCCCGCCCGTACCTGGGGCTCTGCTCTGGAATCCCTTTCTTGGAGAGACCCATGAGCCAGAGAACACGACTCCACCCTTCCCACAAAATGACCCCAAACTCTTGGGAGCTGGGACAAATCCCCAGAGAGGGATACTCGTCCACAGTCCCTGAGGCCACCCCTCCAATCCACGGCTATCCCGGACACAACAGCCAGAGACAAAAGCCTGAAGGAACGCCTCCCACTCGCCCTTGTTTCAGAGGCCCAGGAGCTCCCTCTCGGGCTGTCCATCCGGCCTGGCATACCCTAGGCGCCACTCATAAGCTGAGTTTGTGTTTTCAGACTTCTGTGCACACAGCCTGGACCCACACAACCTCCAGGCTAGGGCCTCTGGAGCCACAGCGAAAGATTGTGCCTGCCCTCCCCAAGGAAAGTGTGCCCAATCCATTGACCACAACCCTACAGGTTTGGGAAAAGCTCCAAGGCCCCTGAGGCCATTAATAGTTTAGGCCACCCTGGACTAAGAGGGGCTCTCTGACACCAGCGGAGCAACTATCTCCACTTAGACTCTCAGACAGTGTCCCCAGAGACAGAAGGTTAAATGGACAGGCCCCCAGGCCCTAATCTGACCCTAAGCTTTGGATTCCATGTGTCCGTCCTCAGAGGACTGCTTTCGTAGACCAGCACACGGGGCTTTTCTTTGGCACCAAACCAAACCTCTCTCGTCTCCACATGGGGAGCTTTCTTACTGGGGATGTTCAAACCCTTCTGGTAGGAGAGTTCCGCAGGGCCACTGAACAACCAGCACATTCCAAGGTCTCCATGGACCCAAACGCACATTATGACGCATCCTCAGGAGAGGCCATTTCAACTGAGCCCCCTGGGTAGCGTGCCCCATAGAAGTAGATCAAACATATCTTGTCGCTAATGGCCAATGGGAATGCGAGGCATGCTGTACAGGGATCCATCCTTCGACCCTGCTCTCCAGTCCTTCCGTATGGTATGTCCTTGAGCCATCCAACAGGACTCGAATGTCCCGCAGATGGAAACCTTGTGGTTTTGGGCAACCTCCAAACTCAGCGTGGGAAAACTTCCTTGGCCTCATGAGGCCCCCGCTTCATGAAGGTGCCATCATGGACACAGAGTCCAGCCTCAGCCAACGTCTGATCCTCAGCCTGACATCAGATTCAGGAGATTTTGATTCAGACTCTGCAGAGTGGGCCTGCTCTGCCATTGGCTCCAAACCTCACCCTAGCTTGTGTTTTCAGACTTCCATCCTCACACTCCTGGCCCACAAACCCTCCCTCCTGGGAATTCTGGGGCCACAATGAAGCACTCTGCCTGCCGCCCAGGAGAAAAACTTTGTCTATGGAGCAGCCCAGAAACGCCAAATGAGGATCAAACTGCTTGGCCCTCGGCAACACCCCAATTGCATAGGCTACCTTAAACACTGATGTTCTGTCGCCAATAGCCTGAGCCCAGACCTTCCAACAGACACCGACACAGCTGGCTGCACACCCAGCACATTGGAACCGCCACTGCCTTAGGCCACCATCCATTCCCAACCTGGGTTTTCAGTCATCGGAACCTAGAACTTATCTCCAATCCCTGCACAGGGGGGAACCTGATGCACAAGTCAGAACCCCTCCTTCCCCATGGCAAGAAACCTTGCTGCTGGCAGTGAGTCAAACCTTCAGTGTAGGAGAAATCGGCATGGCCCATGAGGCCACGCCCATGCGTGAGGGCCTCCTTGGGCACAAACACACATTGTGACCCTTAGTGTGAGTACCTTATTCAAGTAAAGCATCTCAGTGACTGGACCAAAAGCCCGCATATGTGGCTTGCCATGCCCATAGGCACCAGGACTAACTAGATGGTGTGTATTCCTGTTGAGGGAACCCACAGCTGTGCTCTACAGGCCCTCTCCTGGGGGGGTAATGTGGCAGAAAACAGTACTCTTCCCTTCCCACAGAATGAACCCAAACACTTGGGAGCTTTGACCATCCCCCAAGGGGAAGGCTCTTCCTCGGCCCCTGAAGCAACCCTTACCCTGAACGGCCACTGTGAATGCAACACCCAGAGACAAAAGCCTGAGAGACTGCCTCCCACTTGCCCTCCTTTGATATCCAGAGGATCTCCCCTCACGGACTGGAGATCAGGCCTGCCATTACCTTGGCCCGTAGCTGAGCCAAGTTTGCTTTTTCAGACATCTGTCCCCACAGTCCTGGCAAACGCAGCCTCTAGGCTGGGTCCTCTGGAGCCATGCCACAGGACCGTGCCTGCTCTCTTCTGGGAAACTTGTCCATTCCTCCAGAATATGAGAACCCTCTTGGCCGCCGAGGTCATCACACTACTGGGAGCCTCCCTGGACACACAGGGGCATTCGGACACAAGCTGAGCAGCTACCTCCTCGAAGGCATGCACACAGATGTCAACAGAGATAGAAGGTTGAGCCCGACAGGCCCTTAGGCCCTAATCTCAACTCTTGCTTTGGTTTCCTGGTGTCACTCCTCAGAGGCTTTGGTTCGAAGAACAGGATATGGGGCTTTCCTGAGGCACTGAACAGAACTCCTCTCGTCTCCACATGGGAAGCTTCCTTGTTGGAGCCGTGTCAAACACCTCAGGTTGGAGAATCCTGCAGAGTCCCTGAGCCACCTCTACATTCCAAGGTCTCCCAGGCCACCAAGCCACAGTACGACTCATCTTCAGGAGAGACCATTTCAACTCTCCCCTCTGGGTAGCTCACCCAGGAGCCCGCAGATTGAGCCTGCTTTGTCCTGACTAAAGAGTGGGAATATGAGGTGGCGTTCCCAGGCATCCATGCTTAGACACCTGCTCTCGAGTCTTTCCGTATGAGGCCACCTGGAACCATCCAATAGGACTCGACTGTCGTGCAGAAGGAAACCTTGAGGTTTGGAGTAGTTCACAAATCCCATCGTAGGCAAACCTCCCTGGCCTCATGAAGCCCCCACACCCTTCAGGAAGAGGCCATGCTGGACAAAAACTCTAGCCTGAGGCACGTCTCATAGTTGACATGACCTCAGTGCAGGCGATCTCGATTCAGCCTCTGCAGAGTGGGCCTGCCGTGCCCTCGGTCCCAAACCTCACGCTAGTTTGTGTTTTCAGACTTCCTTCCTCACACTCCTGGCAAACAAGCCCTCCGGACTAGGAACTCCAGAACCACAACCCAGCCAATTGTCTGCCCAACGGAAGAAAAACGTTTCCCTGTGGGGCACTCCAGAAAACCCAGATGAGGATCAACCTGCTCAGGCCTCGACGGTACCCGAACTGGATAGGCTGCTCTAGGCACTCATGCTCTGTCTGACACAGTCTGAAGCCAGACGTCCAGAGAGACAAGGAGACAGCTGTCCGCACACCCAGCACTTCAGACACGCCATGGTCTTATGCCGTCATCTCTTCCTAACCTTGGTTTTCAGATATCTGAACCTAGACATTATATCAATTCTCCACACAGCTGGGTATCGCAAGCACAAAACAGAACTCCTCCTTCCCCATGGCTGTAAAGCTTGCTCTTGGCATGGAGTCACACCTTCAGCGTGGGAGAAACCTTCATGGCCCCTGATGCCACGCCCAACCTTGAGTGCTGCTTGGGCACAAATTCATACTGTGTGACCCTAAGCATGAGCCCCATGTCAAAGAAAGGCCTGTCAGGGCATGGACCAAGAGCCCGCATATGGGGCTTGCCAAGCCCCTATGCACCCAATCCTCACCAGGGTTTGAGTTTTCCAGTCGCCCCGCCCGTACCTGGGGCTCTGCTCTGGAATCCCTTTCTTGGAGAGACCCATGAGCCAGAGAACACGACTCCACCCTTCCCACAAAATGACCCCAAACTCTTGGGAGCTGGGACAAATCCCCAGAGAGGGATACTCGTCCACAGTCCCTGAGGCCACCCCTCCAATCCACGGCTATCCCGGACACAACAGCCAGAGACAAAAGCCTGAAGGAACGCCTCCCACTCGCCCTTGTTTCAGAGGCCCAGGAGCTCCCTCTCGGGCTGTCCATCCGGCCTGGCATACCCTAGGCGCCACTCATAAGCTGAGTTTGTGTTTTCAGACTTCTGTGCACACAGCCTGGACCCACACAACCTCCAGGCTAGGGCCTCTGGAGCCACAGCGAAAGATTGTGCCTGCCCTCTCCAAGGAAAGTGTGCCCAATCCATTGACCACAACCCTACAGGTTAGGGAAAAGCTCCAAGGCCCCTGAGCCCATTAATAGTTTAGGCCACCCTGGACTAAGAGGGGCTCTCTGACACCAGCGGAGCAACTATCTCCACTTAGACTCTCAGACAGTGTCCCCAGAGACAGAAGGTTGAAATGGACAGGCCCCCAAGCCCTAATCTGACCCTAAGCTTTGGTTTCCATGTGTCCGTCCTCAGAGGACTGCTTTCGTAGACCAGCACACGGGGCTTTTCTTTGGCACCAAACCAAACCTCTCTCGTCTCCACATGGGGAGCTTTCTTACTGGGGATTTTCAAACCCTTCTGGTAGGAGAGTTCCGCAGGGCCACTGAACAACCAGCACATTCCAAGGGCTCCATGGACCCAAACGCACATTATGACGCATCCTCAGGAGAGGCCATTTCAACTGAGCCCCCTGGGTAGCGTGCCCCAGAGGCAGCAGATCAAACATATCTTGTCGCTAATGGCCAATGGGAATGCGAGGCATGCTGTACAGGGATCCATCCTTCGACCCCTGCTCTCCAGTCCTTCCTTATGGTATGTCCTGGAGCCATCCAACAGGACTAGAATGTCCCGCAGAAGGAAACCTTGTGGTTTGGGGCAACCTCCAAACTCAGCGTGGGAAAACTTCCTTGGCCTCATGAGACCCCCGCTTCATGAAGGTGCCATCATGGACACAGAGTCCAGCCTCAGCCAACGTCTGATCCTCAGCCTGACATCAGATTCAGGAGATTTTGATTCAGCCTCTGCAGAGTGGGCCTGCTCTGCCATTGGCTCCAATCCTCACCCTAGCTTGTGTTTTCAGACTTCCATCCTCAAACTCCTGGCCCACAAACCCTCCCTCCTGGGAATTCTGGGGCCACAATGAAGCACTCTGCCTGCCGCCCAGGAGAAAAACTTTGTCTATGGAGCAGCCCAGAAACGCCAAATGAGGATCAAACTGCTTGGCCCTCGGCAACACCCCAATTGCATAGGCTACCTTAAACACTGATGTTCTGTCGCCAATAGCCTGAGCCCAGACCTTCCAACAGACACCGACACAGCTGGCTGCACACCCAGCACATTGGAACCGCCACTGCCTTAGGCCACCATCCATTCCCAACCTGGGTTTTCAGTCATCGGAACCTAGACCTTATCTCCAATCCCTGCACAGGGGGGAACCTGATGCACAAGTCAGAACCCCTCCTTCCCCATGGCAAGAAACCTTGCTGCTGGCAGTGAGTCAAACCTTCAGTGTAGGAGAAATCGGCATGGCCCATGAGGCCACGCCCATGCGTGAGGGCCTCCTTGGGCACAAACACACATTGTGACCCTTAGCGTGAGTACCTTATTCAAGTAAAGCATCTCAGTGACTGGACCAAAAGCCCGCATATGTGGCTTGCCATGCCCATAGGCACCAGGACTAACTAGATGGTGTGTATTCCTGTTGAGGGAACCCACAGCTGTGCTCTACAGGCCCTCTCCTGGGGGGGTAATGTGGCAGAAAACAGTACTCTTCCCTTCCCACAGAATGAACCCAAACACTTGGGAGCTTTGACCATCCCCCAAGGGGAAGGCTCTTCCTCGGCCCCTGAAGCAACCCTTACCCTGAACGGCCACTGTGAATGCAACACCCAGAGACAAAAGCCTGAGAGACTGCCTCCCACTTGCCCTCCTTTGATATCCAGAGGATCTCCCCTCACGGACTGGAGATCAGGCCTGCCATTACCTTGGCCCGTAGCTGAGCCAAGTTTGCTTTTTCAGACATCTGTCCCCACAGTCCTGGCAAACGCAGCCTCTAGGCTGGGTCCTCTGGAGCCATGCCACAGGACCGTGCCTGCTCTCTTCTGGGAAACTTGTCCATTCCTCCAGAATATGAGAACCCTCTTGGCCGCCGAGGTCATCACACTACTGGGAGCCTCCCTGGACACACAGGGGCATTCGGACACAAGCTGAGCAGCTACCTCCTCGAAGGCATGCACACAGATGTCAACAGAGATAGAAGGTTGAGCCCGACAGGCCCTTAGGCCCTAATCTCAACTCTTGCTTTGGTTTCCTGGTGTCACTCCTCAGAGGCTTTGGTTCGAAGAACAGGATATGGGGCTTTCCTGAGGCACTGAACAGAACTCCTCTCGTCTCCACATGGGAAGCTTCCTTGTTGGAGCCGTGTCAAACACCTCAGGTTGGAGAATCCTGCAGAGTCCCTGAGCCACCTCTACATTCCAAGGTCTCCCAGGCCACCAAGCCACAGTACGACTCATCTTCAGGAGAGACCATTTCAACTCTCCCCTCTGGGTAGCTCACCCAGGAGCCCGCAGATTGAGCCTGCTTTGTCCTGACTAAAGAGTGGGAATATGAGGTGGCGTTCCCAGGCATCCATGCTTAGACACCTGCTCTCGAGTCTTTCCGTATGAGGCCACCTGGAACCATCCAATAGGACTCGACTGTCGTGCAGAAGGAAACCTTGAGGTTTGGAGTAGTTCACAAATCCCACCGTAGGCAAACCTCCCTGGCCTCATGAAGCCCCCACACCCTTCAGGAAGAGGCCATGCTGCACAAAAACTCTAGCCTGAGGCACGTCTCATAGTTGACATGACCTCAGTGCAGGCGATCTCGATTCAGCCTCTGCAGAGTGGGCCTGCCGTGCCCTCGGTCCCAAACCTCACGCTAGTTTGTGTTTTCAGACTTCCTTCCTCACACTCCTGGCAAACAAGCCCTCCGGACTAGGAACTCCAGAACCACAACCCAGCCAATTGTCTGCCCAACGGAAGAAAAACGTTTCCCTGTGGGGCACTCCAGAAAACCCAGATGAGGATCAACCTGCTCAGGCCTCGACGGTACCCGAACTGGATAGGCTGCTCTAGGCACTCATGCTCTGTCTGACACAGTCTGAAGCCAGACGTCCAGAGAGACAAGGAGACAGCTGTCCGCACACCCAGCACTTCGGACACGCCATGGTCTTATGCCGTCATCTCTTCCTAACCTTGGTTTTCAGATATCTGAACCTAGACATTATATCAATTCTCCACACAGCTGGGTATCGCAAGCACAAAACAGAACTCCTCCTTCCCCATGGCTGTAAAGCTTGCTCTTGGCATGGAGTCACACCTTCAGCGTGGGAGAAACCTTCATGGCCCCTGATGCCACGCCCAACCTTGAGTGCTGCTTGGGCACAAATTCATACTGTGTGACCCTAAGCATGAGCCCCATGTCAAAGAAAGGCCTGTCAGGGCATGGACCAAGAGCCCGCATATGGGGCTTGCCAAGCGCCTATGCACCCAATCCTCACCAGGGTTTGAGTTTTCCAGTCGCTCCGCCCGTACCTGGGGCTCTGCTCTGGAATCCCTTTCTTGGAGAGACCCATGAGCCAGAGAACACGACTCCACCCTTCCCACAAAATGACCCCAAACTCTTGGGAGCTGGGACAAATCCCCAGAGTGGGTTACTCGTCCACAGTCCCTGAGGCCACCCCTCCAATCCACGGCTATCCCGGACACAACAGCCAGAGACAAAAGCCTGAAGGAACGCCTCCCACTCGCCCTTGTTTCAGAGGCCCAGGAGCTTTCTCTCGGGCTGTCCATCCGGCCTGGCATACCCTAGGCGCCACTCATAAGCTGAGTTTGTGTTTTCAGACTTCTGTGCACACAGCCTGGGCCCACACAACCTCCAGGCTAGGGCCTCTGGAGCCACAGCGAAAGATTGTGCCTGCCCTCTCCAAGGAAAGTGTGCCCAATCCATTGACCACAACCCTACAGGTTAGGGAAAAGCTCCAAGGCCCCTGAGGCCATTAATAGATTAGGCCACCCTGGACTAAGAGGGGCTCTCTGACACCAGCGGAGCAACTATCTCCACTTAGACTCTCAGACAGTGTCCCCAGAGACAGAAGGTTGAAATGCACAGGCCCCTAGGCCCTAATCTGACCCTAAGCTTTGGTTTCCATGTGTCCGTTCTCAGAGGACTGCTTTCGTAGACCAGCACACGGGGCTTTTCTTTGGCACCAAACCAAACCTCTCTCGTCTCCACATGGGGAGCTTTCTTACTGGGGATGTTCAAACCCTTCTGGTAGGAGAGTTCCGCAGGGCCACTGAACAACCAGCACATTCCAAGTCTCCATGGACCCAAACGCACATTATGACGCAACCTCAGGAGAGGCCATTTCAACTGAGCCCCCTGGGTAGCGTGCCCCATAGAAGTAGATCAAACATATCTTGTCGCTAATGGCCAATGGGAATGCGAGGCATGCTGTACAGGGATCCATCCTTCGAACCCTGCTCTCCAGTCCTTCCGTATGGTATGTCCTGGAGCCATGCAACAGGACTCGAATGTCCCGCAGAAGGAAACCTTGTGGTTTGGGGCAACCTCCAAACTCAGCGTGGGAAAACTTCCTTGGCCTCATGAGGCCCCCGCTTCATGAAGGTGCCATCATGGACACAGAGTCCAGCCTCAGCCAACGTCTGATCCTCAGCCTGACATCAGATTCAGGAGATTTTGATTCAGCCTCTGCAGAGTGGGCCTGCTCTGCCATTGGCTCCAATCCTCACCCTAGCTTGTGTTTTCAGACTTCCATCCTCACACTCCTGGCCCACTAACCCTCCCTCCTGGGAATTCTGGGGCCACAATGAAGCACTCTGCCTGCCGCCCAGGAGAAAAACTTTGTCTATGGAGCAGCCCAGAAACGCCAAATGAGGATCAAACTGCTTGGCCCTCGGCAACACCCCAATTGCATAGGCTACCTTAAACACTGATGTTCTGTCGCCAATAGCCTGAGCCCAGACCTTCCAACAGACACCGACACAGCTGGCTGCACACCCAGCACATTGGAACCGCCACTGCCTTAGGCCACCATCCATTCCCAACCTGGGTTTTCAGTCATCGGAACCTAGACCTTATCTCCAATCCCTGCACAGGGGGGAACCTGATGCACAAGTCAGAACCCCTCCTTCCCCATGGCAAGAAACCTTGCTGCTGGCAGTGAGTCAAACCTTCAGTGTAGGAGAAATCGGCATGGCCCATGAGGCCACGCCCATGCGTGAGGGCCTCCTTGGGCACAAACACACATTGTGACCCTTAGTGTGAGTACCTTATTCAAGTAAAGCATCTCAGTGACTGGACCAAAAGCCCGCATATGTGGCTTGCCATGCCCATAGGCACCAGGATTAACTAGATGGTGTGTATTCCTGTTGAGGGAACCCACAGCTGTGCTCTACAGGCCCTCTCCTGGGGGGGTAATGTGGCAGAAAACAGTACTCTTCCCTTCCCACAGAATGAACCCAAACACTTGGGAGCTTTGACCATCCCCCAAGGGGAAGGCTCTTCCTCGGCCCCTGAAGCAACCCTTACCCTGAACGGCCACTGTGAATGCAACACCCAGAGACAAAAGCCTGAGAGACTGCCTCCCACTTGCCCTCCTTTGATATCCAGAGGATCTCCCCTCACGGACTGGAGATCAGGCCTGCCATTACCTTGGCCCGTAGCTGAGCCAAGTTTGCTTTTTCAGACATCTGTCCCCACAGTCCTGGCAAACGCAGCCTCTAGGCTGGGTCCTCTGGAGCCATGCCACAGGACCGTGCCTGCTCTCTTCTGGGAAACTTGTCCATTCCTCCAGAATATGAGAACCCTCTTGGCCGCCGAGGTCATCACACTACTGGGAGCCTCCCTGGACACACAGGGGCATTCGGACACAAGCTGAGCAGCTACCTCCTCGAAGGCATGCACACAGATGTCAACAGAGATAGAAGGTTGAGCCCGACAGGCCCTTAGGCCCTAATCTCAACTCTTGCTTTGGTTTCCTGGTGTCACTCCTCAGAGGCTTTGGTTCGAAGAACAGGATATGGGGCTTTCCTGAGGCACTGAACAGAACTCCTCTCGTCTCCACATGGGAAGCTTCCTTGTTGGAGCCGTGTCAAACACCTCAGGTTGGAGAATCCTGCAGAGTCCCTGAGCCACCTCTACATTCCAAGGTCTCCCAGGCCACCAAGCCACAGTACGACTCATCTTCAGGAAAGACCATTTCAACTCTCCCCTCTGGGTAGCTCACCCAGGAGCCCGCAGATTGAGCCTGCTTTGTCCTGACTAAAGAGTGGGAATATGAGGTGGCGTTCCCAGGCATCCATGCTTAGACACCTGCTCTCGAGTCTTTCCGTATGAGGCCACCTGGAACCATCCAATAGGACTCGACTGTCGTGCAGAAGGAAACCTTGAGGTTTGGAGTAGTTCACAAATCCCATCGTAGGCAAACCTCCCTGGCCTCATGAAGCCCCCACACCCTTCAGGAAGAGGCCATGCTGGACAAAAACTCTAGCCTGAGGCACGTCTCATAGTTGACATGACCTCAGTGCAGGCGATCTCGATTCAGCCTCTGCAGAGTGGGCCTGCCGTGCCCTCGGTCCCAAACCTCACGCTAGTTTGTGTTTTCAGACTTCCTTCCTCACACTCCTGGCAAACAAGCCCTCCGGACTAGGAACTCCAGAACCACAACCCAGCCAATTGTCTGCCCAACGGAAGAAAAACGTTTCCCTGTGGGGCACTCCAGAAAACCCAGATGAGGATCAACCTGCTCAGGCCTCGACGGTACCCGAACTGGATAGGCTGCTCTAGGCACTCATGCTCTGTCTGACACAGTCTGAAGCCAGACGTCCAGAGAGACAAGGAGACAGCTGTCCGCACACCCAGCACTTCAGACACGCCATGGTCTTATGCCGTCATCTCTTCCTAACCTTGGTTTTCAGATATCTGAACCTAGACATTATATCAATTCTCCACACAGCTGGGTATCGCAAGCACAAAACAGAACTCCTCCTTCCCCATGGCTGTAAAGCTTGCTCTTGGCATGGAGTCACACCTTCAGCGTGGGAGAAACCTTCATGGCCCCTGATGCCACGCCCAACCTTGAGTGCTGCTTGGGCACAAATTCATACTGTGTGACCCTAAGCATGAGCCCCATGTCAAAGAAAGGCCTGTCAGGGCATGGACCAAGAGCCCGCATATGGGGCTTGCCAAGCCCCTATGCACCCAATCCTCACCAGGGTTTGAGTTTTCCAGTCGCCCCGCCCGTACCTGGGGCTCTGCTCTGGAATCCCTTTCTTGGAGAGACCCATGAGCCAGAGAACACGACTCCACCCTTCCCACAAAATGACCCCAAACTCTTGGGAGCTGGGACAAATCCCCAGAGAGGGATACTCGTCCACAGTCCCTGAGGCCACCCCTCCAATCCACGGCTATCCCGGACACAACAGCCAGAGACAAAAGCCTGAAGGAACGCCTCCCACTCGCCCTTGTTTCAGAGGCCCAGGAGCTCCCTCTCGGGCTGTCCATCCGGCCTGGCATACCCTAGGCGCCACTCATAAGCTGAGTTTGTGTTTTCAGACTTCTGTGCACACAGCCTGGACCCACACAACCTCCAGGCTAGGGCCTCTGGAGCCACAGCGAAAGATTGTGCCTGCCCTCTCCAAGGAAAGTGTGCCCAATCCATTGACCACAACCCTACAGGTTAGGGAAAAGCTCCAAGGCCCCTGAGCCCATTAATAGTTTAGGCCACCCTGGACTAAGAGGGGCTCTCTGACACCAGCGGAGCAACTATCTCCACTTAGACTCTCAGACAGTGTCCCCAGAGACAGAAGGTTGAAATGGACAGGCCCCCAAGCCCTAATCTGACCCTAAGCTTTGGTTTCCATGTGTCCGTCCTCAGAGGACTGCTTTCGTAGACCAGCACACGGGGCTTTTCTTTGGCACCAAACCAAACCTCTCTCGTCTCCACATGGGGAGCTTTCTTACTGGGGATTTTCAAACCCTTCTGGTAGGAGAGTTCCGCAGGGCCACTGAACAACCAGCACATTCCAAGGGCTCCATGGACCCAAACGCACATTATGACGCATCCTCAGGAGAGGCCATTTCAACTGAGCCCCCTGGGTAGCGTGCCCCAGAGGCAGCAGATCAAACATATCTTGTCGCTAATGGCCAATGGGAATGCGAGGCATGCTGTACAGGGATCCATCCTTCGACCCCTGCTCTCCAGTCCTTCCTTATGGTATGTCCTGGAGCCATCCAACAGGACTAGAATGTCCCGCAGAAGGAAACCTTGTGGTTTGGGGCAACCTCCAAACTCAGCGTGGGAAAACTTCCTTGGCCTCATGAGACCCCCGCTTCATGAAGGTGCCATCATGGACACAGAGTCCAGCCTCAGCCAACGTCTGATCCTCAGCCTGACATCAGATTCAGGAGATTTTGATTCAGCCTCTGCAGAGTGGGCCTGCTCTGCCATTGGCTCCAATCCTCACCCTAGCTTGTGTTTTCAGACTTCCATCCTCAAACTCCTGGCCCACAAACCCTCCCTCCTGGGAATTCTGGGGCCACAATGAAGCACTCTGCCTGCCGCCCAGGAGAAAAACTTTGTCTATGGAGCAGCCCAGAAACGCCAAATGAGGATCAAACTGCTTGGCCCTCGGCAACACCCCAATTGCATAGGCTACCTTAAACACTGATGTTCTGTCGCCAATAGCCTGAGCCCAGACCTTCCAACAGACACCGACACAGCTGGCTGCACACCCAGCACATTGGAACCGCCACTGCCTTAGGCCACCATCCATTCCCAACCTGGGTTTTCAGTCATCGGAACCTAGACCTTATCTCCAATCCCTGCACAGGGGGGAACCTGATGCACAAGTCAGAACCCCTCCTTCCCCATGGCAAGAAACCTTGCTGCTGGCAGTGAGTCAAACCTTCAGTGTAGGAGAAATCGGCATGGCCCATGAGGCCACGCCCATGCGTGAGGGCCTCCTTGGGCACAAACACACATTGTGACCCTTAGCGTGAGTACCTTATTCAAGTAAAGCATCTCAGTGACTGGACCAAAAGCCCGCATATGTGGCTTGCCATGCCCATAGGCACCAGGACTAACTAGATGGTGTGTATTCCTGTTGAGGGAACCCACAGCTGTGCTCTACAGGCCCTCTCCTGGGGGGGTAATGTGGCAGAAAACAGTACTCTTCCCTTCCCACAGAATGAACCCAAACACTTGGGAGCTTTGACCATCCCCCAAGGGGAAGGCTCTTCCTCGGCCCCTGAAGCAACCCTTACCCTGAACGGCCACTGTGAATGCAACACCCAGAGACAAAAGCCTGAGAGACTGCCTCCCACTTGCCCTCCTTTGATATCCAGAGGATCTCCCCTCACGGACTGGAGATCAGGCCTGCCATTACCTTGGCCCGTAGCTGAGCCAAGTTTGCTTTTTCAGACATCTGTCCCCACAGTCCTGGCAAACGCAGCCTCTAGGCTGGGTCCTCTGGAGCCATGCCACAGGACCGTGCCTGCTCTCTTCTGGGAAACTTGTCCATTCCTCCAGAATATGAGAACCCTCTTGGCCGCCGAGGTCATCACACTACTGGGAGCCTCCCTGGACACACAGGGGCATTCGGACACAAGCTGAGCAGCTACCTCCTCGAAGGCATGCACACAGATGTCAACAGAGATAGAAGGTTGAGCCCGACAGGCCCTTAGGCCCTAATCTCAACTCTTGCTTTGGTTTCCTGGTGTCACTCCTCAGAGGCTTTGGTTCGAAGAACAGGATATGGGGCTTTCCTGAGGCACTGAACAGAACTCCTCTCGTCTCCACATGGGAAGCTTCCTTGTTGGAGCCGTGTCAAACACCTCAGGTTGGAGAATCCTGCAGAGTCCCTGAGCCACCTCTACATTCCAAGGTCTCCCAGGCCACCAAGCCACAGTACGACTCATCTTCAGGAGAGACCATTTCAACTCTCCCCTCTGGGTAGCTCACCCAGGAGCCCGCAGATTGAGCCTGCTTTGTCCTGACTAAAGAGTGGGAATATGAGGTGGCGTTCCCAGGCATCCATGCTTAGACACCTGCTCTCGAGTCTTTCCGTATGAGGCCACCTGGAACCATCCAATAGGACTCGACTGTCGTGCAGAAGGAAACCTTGAGGTTTGGAGTAGTTCACAAATCCCACCGTAGGCAAACCTCCCTGGCCTCATGAAGCCCCCACACCCTTCAGGAAGAGGCCATGCTGCACAAAAACTCTAGCCTGAGGCACGTCTCATAGTTGACATGACCTCAGTGCAGGCGATCTCGATTCAGCCTCTGCAGAGTGGGCCTGCCGTGCCCTCGGTCCCAAACCTCACGCTAGTTTGTGTTTTCAGACTTCCTTCCTCACACTCCTGGCAAACAAGCCCTCCGGACTAGGAACTCCAGAACCACAACCCAGCCAATTGTCTGCCCAACGGAAGAAAAACGTTTCCCTGTGGGGCACTCCAGAAAACCCAGATGAGGATCAACCTGCTCAGGCCTCGACGGTACCCGAACTGGATAGGCTGCTCTAGGCACTCATGCTCTGTCTGACACAGTCTGAAGCCAGACGTCCAGAGAGACAAGGAGACAGCTGTCCGCACACCCAGCACTTCGGACACGCCATGGTCTTATGCCGTCATCTCTTCCTAACCTTGGTTTTCAGATATCTGAACCTAGACATTATATCAATTCTCCACACAGCTGGGTATCGCAAGCACAAAACAGAACTCCTCCTTCCCCATGGCTGTAAAGCTTGCTCTTGGCATGGAGTCACACCTTCAGCGTGGGAGAAACCTTCATGGCCCCTGATGCCACGCCCAACCTTGAGTGCTGCTTGGGCACAAATTCATACTGTGTGACCCTAAGCATGAGCCCCATGTCAAAGAAAGGCCTGTCAGGGCATGGACCAAGAGCCCGCATATGGGGCTTGCCAAGCGCCTATGCACCCAATCCTCACCAGGGTTTGAGTTTTCCAGTCGCTCCGCCCGTACCTGGGGCTCTGCTCTGGAATCCCTTTCTTGGAGAGACCCATGAGCCAGAGAACACGACTCCACCCTTCCCACAAAATGACCCCAAACTCTTGGGAGCTGGGACAAATCCCCAGAGTGGGTTACTCGTCCACAGTCCCTGAGGCCACCCCTCCAATCCACGGCTATCCCGGACACAACAGCCAGAGACAAAAGCCTGAAGGAACGCCTCCCACTCGCCCTTGTTTCAGAGGCCCAGGAGCTTTCTCTCGGGCTGTCCATCCGGCCTGGCATACCCTAGGCGCCACTCATAAGCTGAGTTTGTGTTTTCAGACTTCTGTGCACACAGCCTGGGCCCACACAACCTCCAGGCTAGGGCCTCTGGAGCCACAGCGAAAGATTGTGCCTGCCCTCTCCAAGGAAAGTGTGCCCAATCCATTGACCACAACCCTACAGGTTAGGGAAAAGCTCCAAGGCCCCTGAGGCCATTAATAGATTAGGCCACCCTGGACTAAGAGGGGCTCTCTGACACCAGCGGAGCAACTATCTCCACTTAGACTCTCAGACAGTGTCCCCAGAGACAGAAGGTTGAAATGCACAGGCCCCTAGGCCCTAATCTGACCCTAAGCTTTGGTTTCCATGTGTCCGTTCTCAGAGGACTGCTTTCGTAGACCAGCACACGGGGCTTTTCTTTGGCACCAAACCAAACCTCTCTCGTCTCCACATGGGGAGCTTTCTTACTGGGGATGTTCAAACCCTTCTGGTAGGAGAGTTCCGCAGGGCCACTGAACAACCAGCACATTCCAAGTCTCCATGGACCCAAACGCACATTATGACGCAACCTCAGGAGAGGCCATTTCAACTGAGCCCCCTGGGTAGCGTGCCCCATAGAAGTAGATCAAACATATCTTGTCGCTAATGGCCAATGGGAATGCGAGGCATGCTGTACAGGGATCCATCCTTCGAACCCTGCTCTCCAGTCCTTCCGTATGGTATGTCCTGGAGCCATGCAACAGGACTCGAATGTCCCGCAGAAGGAAACCTTGTGGTTTGGGGCAACCTCCAAACTCAGCGTGGGAAAACTTCCTTGGCCTCATGAGGCCCCCGCTTCATGAAGGTGCCATCATGGACACAGAGTCCAGCCTCAGCCAACGTCTGATCCTCAGCCTGACATCAGATTCAGGAGATTTTGATTCAGCCTCTGCAGAGTGGGCCTGCTCTGCCATTGGCTCCAATCCTCACCCTAGCTTGTGTTTTCAGACTTCCATCCTCACACTCCTGGCCCACTAACCCTCCCTCCTGGGAATTCTGGGGCCACAATGAAGCACTCTGCCTGCCGCCCAGGAGAAAAACTTTGTCTATGGAGCAGCCCAGAAACGCCAAATGAGGATCAAACTGCTTGGCCCTCGGCAACACCCCAATTGCATAGGCTACCTTAAACACTGATGTTCTGTCGCCAATAGCCTGAGCCCAGACCTTCCAACAGACACCGACACAGCTGGCTGCACACCCAGCACATTGGAACCGCCACTGCCTTAGGCCACCATCCATTCCCAACCTGGGTTTTCAGTCATCGGAACCTAGACTTTATCTCCAATCCCTGCACAGGGGGGAACCTGATGCACAAGTCAGAAACCCTCCTTCCCCATGGCAAGAAACTTTGCTGCTGGCAGTGAGTCAAACCTTCAGTGTAGGAGAAAACGGCATGGCCCATGAGGCCACGCCCATGTGTGAGGGCCTCCTTGGGCACAAACACACATTGTGACCCTTAGCGTGAGTAACTTATTCAAGTAAAGCATCTCAGTGACTGGACCAAAAGCCCGCATATGTGGCTTGCCATGCCCATAGGCACCAGGACTAACTAGATGGTGTGTATTCCTGTTGAGGGAACCCACAGCTGTGCTCTACAGGCCCTCTCCTGGGGGGGGTAATGTGGCAGAAAACAGTACTCTTCCCTTCCCACAGAATGAACCCAAACACTTGGGAGCTTTGTCCATCCCCCAAGGGGAAGGCTCTTCCTCGGCCCCTGAAGCAACCCTTAACCTGAACGGCCACTGTGAATGCAACACCCAGAGACAAAAGCCTGAGAGACTGCCTTCCACTTGCCCTCCTTTGATATCCAGAGGATCTCCCCTCACGGACTGGAGATCAGGCCTGCCATTACCTTGGCCCGTAGCTGAGCCAAGTTTGCTTTTTCAGACATCTGTCCCCAAAGCCCTGGCAAACACAGCCTCTAGGCTGGGTCCTCTGGAGCCATACCACAGGACCGTGCCTGCTCTCTTCTGGGAAACTTGTCCATTCGTCCAGGATATGAGAATCCTCAAAGCCGCCAAGGTCATCACACTACTGGGAGCCTCCCTGGACACACAGGGGCATTCGGACACAAGCTGAGCAGCTACCTCCTCGAAGGCATGCACACAGATGTCAACAGAGATAGAAGGTTGAGCCCGACAGACCCTTAGGCCCTAATCTCAACTCTTGCTTTGGTTTCCAGGTGTCACTCCTCAGAGGCTTTGGTTCGAAGAACAGGATATGGGGCTTTCCTGAGGCACTGAACAGAACTCCTCTCGTCCCACATGGGATGCTTCTATTGTTGGAGCCGTGTCAAACACCTCAGGTTGGAGAATCCTGCAGAGTCCCTGAGCCACCTCTACATTCCAAGGTCTCCCAGGCCACCAAGCCACAGTACGACTCATCTTCAGGAGAGACCATTTCAACTCTCCCCTCTGGGTAGCTCACCCAGGAGCCCGCAGATTGAGCCTGCCTTGTCCTGACTAAAGAGTGGGAATATGAGGTGGCGTTCCCAGGCATCCATGCTTAGACACCTGCTCTCGAGTCTTTCCGTATGAGGCCACCTGGAACCATCCAATAGGACTCGACTGTCATGCAGAAGGAAACCTTGAGGTTTGGAGTAGTTCACAAATCCCATCGTAGGCAAACCTCCCTGGCCTCATGAAGCCCCCACACCCTTCAGGAAGAGGCCATGCTGGACAAAAACTCTAGCCTGAGGCACGTCTCATAGTTGACATGACCTCAGTGCAGGCGATCTCGATTCAGCCCCTGCAGAGTGGGCCTGCCGTGCCCTCGGTCCCAAACCTCACGCTAGCTTGTGTTTTCAGACTTCCTTCCTCACACTCCTGGCAAACAAGCCCTCCGGACTAGGAACTCCAGAACCACGACCCAGCCCAGTGTCTGCCCAACGGAAGAAAAACGTTTCCCTGTGGGGCACTCCAGAAAACCCAGATGAGGATCAACCTGCTCAGGCCTCGAAGGTACCCGAACTGGATAGGCTGCTCTAGGCACTCATGCTCTGTCTGACACAGTCTGAAGCCAGACGTCCAGAGAGACAAGGAGACAGCTGGCCACACACCCAGCACTTCAGACACGCCATGGTCTTATGCCGTCTTCTCTTCCTAACCTTGGTTTTCAGATATCTGAACCTAGACATTATATCAATTCTCCACACAGCTGGGTATCGCAAGCACAAAACAGAACTCCTCCTTCCCCATGGCTGTAAAGCTTGCTCTTGGCATGGAGTCACACCTTCAGCGTGGGAGAAACCTTCATGGCCCCTGATGCCACGCCCAACCTTGAGTGCTGCTTGGGCACAAATTCATACTGTGTGACCCTAAGCATGAGACCCATGTCAAAGAAAGGCCTGTCAGGGCATGGACCAAGAGCCCGCATATGGGGCTTGCCAAGCCCCTATGCACCCAATCCTCACCAGGGTTTGAGTTTTCCAGTCGCTCCGCCCGTACCTGGGGCTCTGCTCTGGAATCCCTTTCTTGGAGAGACCCATGAGCCAGAGAACACGACTCCACCCTTCCCACAAAATGACCCCAAACTCTTGGGAGCTGGGACAAATCCCCAGAGAGGGATACTCGTCCACAGTCCCTGAGGCCACCCCTCCAATCCACGGCTATCCCGGACACAACAGCCAGAGACAAAAGCCTGAAGGAACGCCTCCCACTCGCCCTTGTTTCAGAGGCCCAGGAGCTCCCTCTCGGGCTGTCCATCCGGCCTGGCATACCCTAGGCGCCACTCATAAGCTGAGTTTGTGTTTTCAGACTTCTGTGCACACAGCCTGGACCCACACAACCTCCAGGCTAGGGCCTCTGGAGCCACAGCGAAAGATTGTGCCTGCCCTCCCTAAGGAAAGTGTGCCCAATCCATTGACCACAACCCTACAGGTTTGGGAAAAGCTCCAAGGCCCCTGAGGCCATTAATAGTTTAGGCCACCCTGGACTAAGAGGGGCTCTCTGACACCAGCGGAGCAACTATCTCCACTTAGACTCTCAGACAGTGTCCCCAGAGACAGAAGGTTAAATGGACAGGCCCCCAGGCCCTAATCTGACCCTAAGCTTTGGATTCCATGTGTCCGTCCTCAGAGGACTGCTTTCGTAGACCAGCACACGGGGCTTTTCTTTGGCACCAAACCAAACCTCTCTCGTCTCCACATGGGGAGCTTTCTTACTGGGGATGTTCAAACCCTTCTGGTAGGAGAGTTCCGCAGGGCCACTGAACAACCAGCACATTCCAAGGTCTCCATGGACCCAAACGCACATTATGACGCATCCTCAGGAGAGGCCATTTCAACTGAGCCCCCTGGGTAGCGTGCCCCATAGAAGTAGATCAAACATATCTTGTCGCTAATGGCCAATGGGAATGCGAGGCATGCTGTACAGGGATCCATCCTTCGACCCTGCTCTCCAGTCCTTCCGTATGGTATGTCCTTGAGCCATCCAACAGGACTCGAATGTCCCGCAGATGGAAACCTTGTGGTTTTGGGCAACCTCCAAACTCAGCGTGGGAAAACTTCCTTGGCCTCATGAGGCCCCCGCTTCATGAAGGTGCCATCATGGACACAGAGTCCAGCCTCAGCCAACGTCTGATCCTCAGCCTGACATCAGATTCAGGAGATTTTGATTCAGACTCTGCAGAGTGGGCCTGCTCTGCCATTGGCTCCAAACCTCACCCTAGCTTGTGTTTTCAGACTTCCATCCTCACACTCCTGGCCCACAAACCCTCCCTCCTGGGAATTCTGGGGCCACAATGAAGCACTCTGCCTGCCGCCCAGGAGAAAAACTTTGTCTATGGAGCAGCCCAGAAACGCCAAATGAGGATCAAACTGCTTGGCCCTCGGCAACACCCCAATTGCATAGGCTACCTTAAACACTGATGTTCTGTCGCCAATAGCCTGAGCCCAGACCTTCCAACAGACACCGACACAGCTGGCTGCACACCCAGCACATTGGAACCGCCACTGCCTTAGGCCACCATCCATTCCCAACCTGGGTTTTCAGTCATCGGAACCTAGACCTTATCTCCAATACCTGCACAGGGGGGAACCTGATGCACAAGTCAGAACCCCTCCTTCCCCATGGCAAGAAACCTTGCTGCTGGCAGTGAGTCAAACCTTCAGTGTAGGAGAAAACGGATTCGTCCATGAGGCCACGCCCATGCCTGAGGGCCTCCATGGGCACAAACACACATTGTGACCCTTAGCGTGAGTACCTTATTCAAGTAAAGCACCTCAGTGACTGGACCAAAAGCCCGCATATGTGGCTTGCCATGCCCATAGGCACCAGGACTAACTAGATGGTGTGTATTCCTGTTGAGGGAACCCACAGCTGTGCTCTATAGACCCTCTCTTGGGGGGGTAATGTGGCAGAAAACAGTACTCTTCCCTTCCCACAGAATGAACCCAAACACTTGGAAGCTTTGACCATCCCCCAAGGGGAAGGCTCTTCCTCGGCCCCTGAAGCAACCCTTAACCTGAACGGCCACTGTGAATGCAACACCCAGAGACAAAAGCCTGAGAGAATGCCTCCCACTTGCCCTCCTTTGATATCCAAAGGATCTCCCCTCACGGACTGTAGATCAGGCCTGCCAACCTTGGCTCGTAGCTGAGCCAAGTTTGCTTTTTCAGACATCTGTCCCCAAAGTCCTGGCAAACACAGCCTCTAGGCTGGGTCCTCTGGAGCCATACCACACGACCGTGCCTGCTCTCTTCTGGGAAACTTGTCCATTCCTTTGGCCACACACCTCCAGAATATGAGAATCCTCATGGCCCCCGAGGTCCTCACACTACTGGGAGCCTCCCTGGACACACAGGGGCATTCGGACACAAGCTGAGCAGCTACCTCATCGAAGGCATGCACACAGATGTCAACAGAGATAGAAGGTTGAGCCCGACAGGCCCTTAGGCCCTAATCTCAACTCTTGCTTTGGTTTCCAGGTGTCACTCCTCAGAGGTTTTGATTCGAAGAACAGGATATGGGGCTTTCCTGAGGCACTGAACAGAACTCCTCTCGTCTCCACATGGAAAGCTTCCTTGTTGGAGCCCTGTCAAACACCTCAGGTTGGAGAATCCTGCAGAGTCCCTGGGCCACCTCCACATTCCAAAGTCTCCCAGGCCACCAAGCCACAGTACGACTCATTTTCAGGAGAGACCATTTCAACTCTCCCCTCTGGGTAGCTCACCCAGGAGCCCGCAGATTGAGCCTCCCTTGTCCTGACTAAAGAGTGGGAATATGAGGTGGCGTTCCCAGTCATCCATGCTTAGACACCTGCTCTCGAGTCTTTCCATATGGGGCCACCTGGAACCATCCAATAGAACTCGACTGTCATGCAGAAGGAAACCTTGAGGTTTGCAGTAGTTCACAAATCCCATCGTAGGCAAACCTCCCTGGCCTCATGAAGCCCCCACACCCTTCAGGAAGAGGCCATGCTGGACAAAAACTCTAGCCTGAGGCACGTCTCATAGTTGACATGACCTCAGTGCAGGCGATCTCGATTCAGCCTCTGCAGAGTGGGCCTGCCGTGCCCTCGATCCCAAACCTCACACTAGCTTGTGTTTTCAGACTTCCTTCCTCACACTCCTGGCAAACAAGCCCTCCGGACTAGGAAATCCAGAACCACAACCCAGCCCTGTGTCTGCCCAATGGAAGAAAAACGTTTCCCTGTGGGGCACTCCAGAAAACCCAGCTGAAAATCAACCTGCACAGGCCTCGACGGTACCCGAACTGGATAGGCTGCTCTAGGCACTCATGCTCTGTCTGACATAGCCTGAAGCCAGACGTCCAGAGAGACATGGAGACAGCTGGCCGCACACCCAGCACTTCGGACACGCCATGGTCTTATGCCGTCATCTCTTCCTAACCTTGGATTTCAGATATCTGAACCTAGACATTATATCAATTCTCCACACAGCTGGGTATCGCAAGCACAAAACAGAACTCCTCCTTCCCCATGGCTGTAAAGCTTGCTCTTGGCATGGAGTCACACCTTCAGCGTGGGAGAAACCTTCATGGCCCCTGATGCCACGCCCAACCTTGAGTGCTGCTTGGGCACAAATTCATACTGTGTGACCCTAAGCATGAGCCCCATGTCAAAGAAAGGCCTGTCAGGGCATGGACCAAGAGCCCGCATATGGAGCTTGCCAAGCCCCTATGCACCCAATCCTCACCAGGGTTTGAGTTTTCCAGTCGCCCCGCCCGTACCTGGGGCTCTGCTCTGGAATCCCTTTCTTGGAGAGACCCATGAGCCAGAGAACACGACTCCACCCTTCCCACAAAATGACCCCAAACTCTTGGGAGCTGGGACAAATCCCAAGAGACGGATACTCGTCCACAGTCCCTGAGGCCACCCCTCCAATCCACGGCTATCCCGGACACAACAGCCAGAGACAAAAGCCTGAAGGAACGCCTCCCACTCGCCCTTGTTTCAGAGGCCCAGGAGCTCCCTCTCGGGCTGTCCATCCGGCCTGGCATACCCTAGGCGCCACTCATAAGCTGAGTTTGTGTTTTCAGACTTCTGTGCCCACAGCCTGGACCCACACAACCTCCAGGCTAGGGCCTCTGGAGCCACAGCGAAAGATTGTGCCTGCCCTCCCCAAGGAAAGTGTGCCCAATCCATTGACCAAAACCCTACAGGTTAGGGAAAAGCTCCAAGGCCCCTGAGGCCATTAATAGTTTAGGCCACCCTGGACTAAGAGGGGCTCTCTGACACCAGCGGAGCAACTATCTCCACTTAGACTCTCAGACAGTGTCCCCAGAGACAGAAGGTTGAAATGGACAGGCCCCCAGGCCCTAATCTGACCCTAAGCTTTGATTTCCATGTGTCCGTCCTCAGAGGACTGCTTTCGTAGACCAGCACACGGGGCTTTTCTTTGGCACCAAACCAAACCTCTCTCGTCTCCACATGGGGAGCTTTCTTACTGGGGATGTTCAAACCCTTCTGGTAGGAGAGTTCCGCAGGGCCACTGAACAACCAGCACATTCAAAGGTCTCCATGGACCCAAACGCACATTATGACACATCCTCAGGAGAGGCCATTTCAACTGAGCCCCCTGGGTAGCGTGCCCCATAGAAGTAGATCAAACATATCTTGTCGCTAATGGCCAATGGGAATGCGAGGCATGCTGTACAGGGATCCATCCTTCAAAACCTGCTCTCCAGTCCTTCCGTATGGTATGTCCTGGAGCCATCCAACAGGACTCGAATGTCCCGCAGAAGGAAACCTTGTGGTTTGGGGCAACCTCCAAACTCAGCGTGGGAAAACTTCCTTGGCCTCATGAGGCCCCCGCTTCATGAAGGTGCCATCATGGACACAGAGTCCAGCCTCAGCCAACGTCTGATCCTCAGCCTGACATCAGATTCAGGAGATTTTGATTCAGCCTCTGCAGAGTGGGCCTGCTCTGCCATTGGCTCCAATCCTCACCCTAGCTTGTGTTTTCAGACTTCCATCCTCACACTCCTGGCCCACAAACCCTCCCTCCTGGGAATTCTGGGGCCACAATGAAGCACTCTGCCTGCCGCCCAGGAGAAAAACTTTGTCTATGGAGCAGCCCAGAAACGCCAAATGAGGATCAAACTGCTTGGCCCTCGGCAACACCCTAATTGCATAGGCTACCTTAAACACTGATGTTCTGTCGCCAATAGCCTGAGCCCAGACCTTCCAACAGACACCGACACAGCTGGCTGCACACCCAGCACATTGGAACCGCCACTGCCTCAGGCCACCATCCATTCCCAACCTGGGTTTTCAGTCATCGGAACCTAGACCTTATCTCCAATCCCTGCACAGGGGGAACCTGATGCACAAGTCAGAACTCCTTCTTCCCCATGGCAAGAAACCTTGCTGCTGGCAGTGAGTCAAACCTTCAGTGTAGGAGAAAACGGCATGGCCCATGAGGCCACGCCCATGCGTGAGGGCCTCCTTGGGCACAAACACACATTGTGACCCTTAGCGTGAGTACCTTATTCAAGTAAAGCATCTCAGTGACTGGACCAGAAGCCCGCATATGTGGCCTGCCATGCCCATAGGCACCAGGACTAACTAGATGGTGTGTATTCCTGTTGAGGGAACCCACTGCTGTGCTCTAGAGGCCCTCTCCTGGGGGGATAATGTGGCAGAAAACAGTACTCTTCCCTTCCCACAGAATGAACCCAAACACTTGGGAGCTTTGACCATCCCCCAAGGGGAAGGCTCTTCCTCGGCCCCTGAAGCAACCCTTACCCTGAATGGCCACTGTGAATGCAACACCAAGAGACAAAAGCCTGAGAGACTGCCTCCCACTTGCCCTCCTTTGATATCCAGAGGATCTCCCCTCAGGGACTGGAGATCAGGCTTGCCATTACCTTGGCCCGTAGCTGAGGGCAGTTTGCTTTTTCAGACATCTGTCCCCAAAGCCCTGGCAAACACAGCCTCTAGGCTGGGTCCTCTGGAGCCATACCACAGGACCGTGCCTGCTCTCTTCTGGGAAACTTGTCCATTCCTTTGGCCACACACCTCCAGAATATGAGAACCCTCAAGGCCCCCGAGGTCATCACACTACTGGGAGCCTCCCTGGACACACAGGGGCATTCGGACACAAGCTGAGCAGCTACCTCCTCGAAGGCATGCACACAGATGTCAACAGAGATAGAAGGTTGAGCCCGACAGGCCCTTAGGCCCTAATCTCAACTCTTGCTTTGGTTTCCAGGTGTCACTCCTCAGAGGCTTTGGTTCGAAGAACAGGATATGGGGCTTTCCTGAGGCACTGAACAGAACTCCTCTCGTCTCCACATGGGAAGCTTCCTTGTTGGAGCCGTGTCAAACACCTCAGGTTGGAGAATCCTGCAGAGTCCCTGAGCCACCTCCACATTCCAAGGTCTCCCAGGCCACCAAGCCACAGTACGACTCATCTTCAGGAGAGACCATTTCAACTCTCCCCTCTGGGTAGCTCACCCAGGAGCCCGCAGATTGAGCCTGCCTTGTCCTGACTAAAGAGTGGAAATATGAGGTGGCGTTCCCAGGCATCCATGCTTAGGCACCTGCTTTCGAGTCTTTCCGTATGGGGCCACCTGGAACCATCCAGTAGGACTCGACTGTCGTGCAGAAGAAAACCTTGAGGTTTGGAGTAGTTCACAAATCCCATCGTAGGCAAACCTCCCTGGCCTCATGAAGCCCCCACACCCTTCAGGAAGAGGCCATGCTGGACAAAAACTCTAGCCTGAGGCACGTCTCATAGTTGACATGACCTCAGTGCAGGCGATCTCGATTCAGCCCCTGCAGAGTGGGCCTGCCGTGCCCTCGGTCCCAAACCTCACGCTAGCTTGTGTTTTCAGACTTCCTTCCTCACACTCCTGGCAAACAAGCCCTCCGGACTAGGAACTCCAGAACCACAACCCAGCCCAGTGTCTGCCCAAAGGAAGAAAAACGTTTCCCTGTGGGGCACTCCAGAAAACCCAGATGAGGATCAACCTGCTCAGGCCTCGACGGTACCCGAACTGGATAGGCTGCTCTGGGCACTTATGCTCTGTCTGACACAACCTGAAGCCAGACGTCCAGAGAGACAAGGAGACAGCTGGCCGCACACCCAGCACTTCGGACACGCCATGGTCTTATGCCGTCATCTCTTCCTAACCTTGGTTTTCAGATATCTGAACCTAGACATTATATCAATTCTCCACACAGCTGGGTATCGCAAGCACAAAACAGAACTCCTCCTTCCCCATGGCTGTAAAGCTTGCTCTTGGCATGGAGTCACACCTTCAGCGTGGGAGAAACCTTCATGGCCCCTGATGCCACGCCCAACCTTGAGTGCTGCTTGGGCACAAATTCATACTGTGTGACCCTAAGCATGAGCCCCATGTCAAAGAAAGGCCTGTCAGGGCATGGACCAAGAGCCCGCATAGGGGGCTTGCCAAGCCCGTATGCACCCAATCCTCACCAGGGTTTGAGTTTTCCAGTCGCCCCGCCCGTACCTGGGGCTCTGCTCTGGAATCCCTTTCTTGGAGAGACCCATGAGCCAGAGAACACGACTCCACCCTTCCCACAAAATGACCCCAAACTCTTGGGAGCTGGGACAAATCCCCAGAGAGGGATACTCGTCCACAGTCTCTGAGGCCACCCCTCCAATCCACGGATCTCCCGGACACAACAGTCAGAGACAAAAGCCTGAAGGAACCCCTCCACTCGCCCTTGTTTCAGAGGCCCAGGAGCTCCCTCTCGGGCTGTCCATCCGGCCTGGCATACCCTAGGCGCCACTCATAAGCTGAGTTTGTGTTTTCAGACTTCTGTGCCCACAGCCTGGACCCACACAACCTCCAGGCTAGGGCCTCTGGAGCCACAGCGAAAGATTGTGCCTGCCCTCTCCAAGTAAAGTGTGCCCAATCCATTGACCAAAACCCTACAGGTTAGGGAAAAACTCCAAGGCCCCTGAGCCCATTAATAGTTTAGGCCACCCTGGACTAAGAGGGGCTCTCTGACACCAGCGGAGCAACTATCTCCACTTAGACTCTCAGACAGTGTCCCCAGAGACAGAAGGTTGAAATGGACAGGCCCCCAGGCCCTAATCTGACCCTAAGCTTTGGTTTCCATGTGTCCGTCCTCAGAGGACTGCTTTCGTAGACCAGCACACGGGGCTTTTCTTTGGCACCAAACCAAACCTCTCTCGTCTCCACATGGGGAGCTTTCTTACTGGGGATGTTCAAACCCTTCTGGTAGGAGTGTTCCGCAAGGCCACTGAACAACCAGCACATTCCAAGGTCTCCATGGACCCAAACGCACATTATGACGCATCCTCAGGAGAGGCCATTTCAACTGAGCCCCCTGGGTAGCGTGCTCCATAGAAGTAGATCAAACATATCTTGTCGCTAATGGCCAATGTGAATGCGAGGCATGCTGTACAGGGATCCATCCTTCGAACCCTGCTCTCCAGTCCTTCCGTATGGTATGTCCTGGAGCCATCCAACAGGACTCGAATGTCCCGCAGAAGGAAACCTTGTGGTTTGGGGCAACCTCCAAACTGAGCGTGGGAAAACTTCCTTGGCCTCATGAGGCCCCGCTTCATGAAGGTGCCATCATGGACACAGAGTCCAGCCTCAGCCAACGTCTGATCCTCAGCCTGACATCAGATTCAGGAGATTTTGATTCAGCCTCTGCAGAGGGGGCCTGCTCTGCCATTGATTCCAATCCTCACCCTAGCTAGTGTTTTCAGACTTCCATCCTCACACTCCTGGCCCACAAACCCTCCCTCCTGGGAATTCTGGGGCCACAATGAAGCACTCTGCCTGCCGCCCAGGAAAAAAACTTTGTCAATGGAGCAGCCCAGAAACGCCAAATGAGGATCAAACTGCTTGGCCCTCGGCAACACCCCAATTGCATAGGCTACCTTAAACACTGATGTTCTGTCGCCAATAGCCTGAGCCAAGACCTTCCAACAGACACCGACACAGCTGGCTGCACACCCAGCACATTGGACCCGCCACTGCCTTAGTCCACCATCCATTCCCAACCTGGGTTTTCAGTCATCGAAACCTAGACCTTATCTCCAATCCCTGCACATGGGGGAACCTGATGCACAAGTCAGAACCCCTCCTTCCCCATGGCAAGAAACCTTGCTGCTGGCAGTGAGTCAAACCTTCATTGTAGGAGAAAACGGCATGGCCCATGAGGCCACGCCCATGCGTGAGGGCCTCCTTGGGCACAAACACACATTGTGACCCTTAGCGTGAGTACCTTATTCAAGTAACGCATCTCAGTGACTGGACCAAAAGCCCGCATATGTGGCTTGCGATGCCCAGAAGCACCAGGACTAACTAGATGGTGTGTATTCCTGTTGAGGGAACCCACTGCTGTGCTCTAGAGGCCCTCTCCTGGGGGTGTAATGTGGCAGAAAACAGTACTCTTCCCTTCCCACAGAATGAACTCAAACACTTGGGAGCTTTGACCATCCCCCAAGGGGAAGGCTCTTCCTCGGCCCCTGAAGCAACCCTTACCCTGAACGGCCACTGTGAATGCAACACCCAGAGACAAAAGCCTGAGAGACTGCCTCCCACTTGCCCTTCTTTGATATCCAGAGGATCTCCCCTCACGGACTGGAGATCAGGCCTGCCATTACCTTGGCCCGTAGCTGAGGCAAGTTTGCTTTTTCAGACATCGGTCCCCAAAGCCCTGGCAAACACAGCCTCTAGGCTGGGTCCTCTGGAGCCATACCACAGGACCGTGCCTGCTCTCTTCTGGGAAACTTGTCCATTCCTTTGGCCACACACCTCCAGAATATGAGAAGCCTGAAGGCCGCCGAGGTCATCACACTACTGGGAGCCTCCCTGGACACACAGGGGCATTCGGATACAAGCTGAGCAGCTACCTCCTCGAAGGCATGCACACAGATGTCAACAGAGATAGACGGTTGAGCCCGACAGGCCCTTAGGCCCTAATCTCAACTCTTGCTTTGGTTTCCAGGTGTCACTCCTCAGAGGCTTTGGTTCGAAGAACAGGATATGGGGCTTTCCTGAGGCACTGAACAGAACTCCTCTCGTCTCCACATGGGAAGCTTCCTTGTTGGAGCCGTGTCAAACACCTCAGGTTGGAGAATCCTGCAGAGTCCCTGAGCCACCTCCACATTCCAAGGTCTCCCAGGCCACCAAGCCACAGTACGACTCATCTTCAGGAGAGACCATTTCAACTCTCCCCTCTGGGTAGCTCACCCAGGAGCCCGCAGATTGAGCCTGCCTTGTCCTGACTAAAGAGTGGGAATATGAGGTGGCGTTCCCAGGCATCCATGCTTAGACACCTGCTCTCGAGTCTCTCTGTATGGGGCCACCTGGAACCATCCAATAGGACTCGACTGTCGTGCAGAAGGAAACCTTGAGGTTTGGAGTAGTTCACAAATCCCATCGTAGGCAAACCTCCCTGGCCTCATGAAGCCCCCACACCCTTCAGGAAGAGGCCATGCTTCACAAAAACTCTAGCCTGAGGCACGTCTCATAGTTGACATGACCTCAGTGCAGGCGATCTCGATTCAGCCTCTGCAGAGTGGGCCTGCCGTGCCCTCGGTCCCAAACCTCACGCTAGCTTGTGTTTTCAGACTTCCTTCCTCACACTCCTGGCATACAAGCCCTCCTGACTAGGATCTCCAGAACCACAACCCAGCCCAGTGTCTGCCCAACGGAAGAAAAACGTTTCCCTGTGGGGCACTCCAGAAAACCCAGATGAGGATCAACCTGCTCAGGCCTCGACGGTACCCGAACTGGATAGGCTGCTCTGGGCACTCATGCTCTGTCTGACACAGCCTGAAGCCAGACGTCCAGAGAGACAAGGAGACAGCTGGCCGCACACCCAGCACTTCGGACACGCCATGGTCTTATGCCGTCGTCTCTTCCTAACCTTGGTTTTCAGATATCTGAACCTAGACATTATATCAATTCTCCACACAGCTGGGTATCGCAAGCACAAAACAGAACTCCTCCTTCCCCATGGCTGTAAAGCTTGCTCTTGCCATGGAGTCACACCTTCAGCATGGGAGAAACCTTCATGGCCCCTGATGCCACGCCCAACCTTGAGTGCTGCTTGGGCACAAATTCATACTGTGTGACCCTAAGCATGAGCCCCATGTCAGAGAAAGGCCTGTCAGGGCATGGACCAAGAGCCCGCATAGGGGGCTTGCCAAGCCCCTATGCACCCAATCCTCACCAGGGTTTGAGTTTTCCAGTCGCCCCGCCCGTACCTGGGGCTCTGCTCTGGAATCCCTTTCTTGGAGAGACCCTTGAGCCAGAGAACTCGACTCCACCCTTCCCACAAAATGACCCAAAACTCTTGGGAGCTGGGACAAATCCCCAGAGAGGGATACTCGTCCACAGTCCCTGAGGCCACCCCTCCAATCCACGGCTATCCCGGACACAACAGCCTGAGACAAAAGCCTGAAGGAACGCCTCCCACTCGCCCTTGTTTCAGAGGCCCAGGAGCTCCCTCTCGGGCTGTCCATCCGGCCTGGCATACCCTAGGCGCACTCATAAGCTGAGTTTGTGTTTTCAGACTTCTGTGCACACAGCCTGGACCCACACAACCTCCAGGCTAGGGCCTCTGGAGCCACAGCGAAAGATTGTGCCTGCCCTCTCCAAGGAAAGTGTGCCCAATCCATTGACCACAACCCTACAGGTTAGGGAAAAGCTCCAAGGCCCCTGAGGCCATTAATAGTTTAGGCCACCCTGGACTAAGAGGGGCTCTCTGACACCAGCGGAGCAACTATCTCCACTTAGACTCTCAGACAGTGTCCCCAGAGACAGAAGGTTGAAATGGACAGGCCCCCAGGCCCTAATCTGACCCTAAGCTTTGGTTTCCATGTGTCTGTCCTCAGAGGACTGCTTTCGTAGACCAGCACACGGGGCTTTTCTTTGGCACCAAACCAAAACTCTCTTGTCTCCACATGGGGAGCTTTCTTACTGGGGATGTTCAAACCCTTCTGGTAGGAGAGTTCCGCAGGGCCACTGAACAACCAGCACATTCCAAGGTCTCCATGGACCCAAACGCACATTATGACGCATCCTCAGGAGAGGCCATTTCAACTGAGCCCCCTGGGTAGCGTGCCCCATAGAAGTAGATCAAACATATCTTGTCGCTAATGGCCAATGGGAATGCGAGGCATGCTGTACAGGGATCCATCCTTCGAACCCTGCTCTCCAGTCCTTCCTTATGGTATGTCCTGGAGCCATCCAACAGGACTCGAATGTCCCGCAGAAGGAAACCTTGTGGTTTGGGGCAACCTCCAAACTCAGCGTGGGAAAACTTCCTTGGCCTCATGAGGCCCCCGCTTCTTGAAGGTGCCATCATGGACACAGAGTCCAGCCTCAGCCAACGTCTGATCCTCAGCCTGACATCAGATTCAGGAGATTTTGATTCAGCCTCTGCTGAGTGGGTCTGCTCTGCCATTGGCTCCAATCCTCAACCTAGCTTGTGTTTTCAGACTTCCATCCTCACACTCCTGGCCCACAAACCCTCCCTCCTGGGAATTCTGGGGCCACAATGAAGCACTCTGCCTGCCGCCCAGGAGAAAAACTTTGTCTATGGAGCAGCCCAGAAACGCCAAATGAGGATCAAACTGCTTGGCCCTCGGCAACACCCCAATTGCATAGGCTACCTTAAACACTGATGTTCTGTCGCCAATAGCCTGAGCCCAGACCTTCCAACAGACACCGACACAGCTGGCTGCACACCCAGCACATTGGAACCGCCACTGCCTTAGGCCACCATCCATTCCCAACCTGGGTTTTCAGTCATCGGAACCTAGACCTTATCTCCAATCCCTGCACAGGGGGGAACCTGATGCACAAGTCAGAACCCCTCCTTCCCCATGGCAAGAAACCTTGCTGCTGGCAGTGAGTCAAACCCTCAGTGTAGGAGAAAACGGCATGGCCCATGAGGCCACGCCCATGCGTGAGGGCCTCCTTGGGCACAAACACACATTGTGACCCTTAGCGTGAGTACCTTATTCAAGTAACGCATCTCAGTGACTGGACCAAAAGCCCGCATATGTGGCTTGCCATGCCCATAAGCACCAGGACTAACTAGATGGTGTGTATTCCTGTTGAGGGAACCCACTGCTGTGCTCTAGAGGCCCTATCCTGGGGGGGTAATGTGGCAGAAAACAGTACTCTTCCCTTGCAACAGAATGAACCCAAACACTTGGGCTTTGACCATCCCCCAAGGGGAAGGCTCTTCCTCGGCCCCTGAAGCAACCCTTACCCTGAACGGCCACTGTGAATGCAACACCCAGAGACAAAAGCCTGAGAGACTGCCTCCCACTTGCCCTTCTTTGATATCCAGAGGATCTCCCCTCACGGACTGGAGATCAGGCCTGCCATTACCTTGGCCCGTAGCTGAGCCAAGTTTGCTTTTTCAGACATCGGTCCCCAAAGCCCTGGCAAACACAGCCTCTAGGCTGGGTCCTCTGGAGCCATACCACAGGACCGTGCCTGCTCTCTTCTGGGAAACTTGTCCATTCCTTTGGCCACACACCTCCAGAATATGAGAATCCTCAAGGCCGCCGAGGTCATCACACTACTGGGAGCCTACCTGGACACACAGGGGCATTCGGACACAAGCTGAGCAGCTACCTCCTCGAAGGCATGCACACAGATGTCAACAGAGATAGAAGGTTGAGCCCGATAGGCCCTTAGGCCCTAATCTCAACTCTTGCTTTGGTTTCCAGGTGTCACTCCTCAGAGGCTTTGGTTCGAAGAACAGGATATGGGGCTTTCCTGAGGCACTGAACAGAACTCCTCTCGTCTCCACATGGGAAGCTTCCTTGTTGGAGCCGTGTCAAACACCTCAGGTTGGAGAATCCTGCAGAGTCCCTGAGCCACCTCCACATTCCAAGGTCTCCCAGGCCACCAAGCCACAGTACGACTCATCTTCAGGAGAGACCATTTCAACTCTCCCCTCTGGGTAGCTCACCCAGGAGCCCGCAGATTGAGCCTGCCTTGTCCTGACTAAAGAGTGGGAATATGAGGTGGCGTTCCCAGGCATCCATGCTTAGACACCTGCTCTCGAGTCTTTCCGTATGGGGCCACCTGGAACCATCCAGTAGGACTCGACTGTCGTGCAGAAGGAAACCTTGAGGTTTGGAGTAGTTCACAAATCCCATCGTAGGCAAACCTCCCTGGCCTCATGAAGCCCCCACACCCTTCAGGAAGAGGCCATGCTGGACAAAAACTCTAGCCTGAGGCACGTCTCATAGTTGACATGACCTCAGTGCAGGCGATCTCGATTCAGCCTCTGCAGAGTGGGCCTGCCGTGCCCTCGGTCCCAAACCTCACGCTAGCTTGTGTTTTCAGACTTCCTTCCTCACACTCCTGGCAAACAAGCCCCCTGGACTAGGAACTCCAGAACCACAACCCAGCCCAGTGTCTGCCCAACGGAAGAAAAACGTTACCCTGTGGGGCACTCCAGAAAACCCAGATGAGGATCAACCTGCTCAGGCCTCGACGGTACCCGAACTGGATAGGCTGCTCTGGGCACTCATGCTCTGTCTGACACAGCCTGAAGACAGACGTCCAGAGAGACAAGGAGACAGCTGGCCGCACACCCAGCTCTTCGGACACGCCATGGTCTTATGCCGTCGTCTCTTCCTAACCTTGGTTTTCAGATATCTGAACCTAGACATTATATCAATTCTCCACACAGCTGAGTATCGCAAGCACAAAACAGAACTCCTCCTTCCCCATGGCTGTAAAGCTTGCTCTTGGCATGGAGTCACACCTTCAGCGTGGGAGAAACCTTCATGGCCCCTGATGCCACGCCCAACCTTGAGTGCTGCTTGGGCACAAATTCATACTGTGTGACCCTAAGCATGAGCCCCATGTCAAAGAAAGGCCTTTCAGGGCATGGACCAAGAGCCCGCATAGGGGGCTTGCCAAGCCCGTATGCACCCAATCCTCACCAGGGTTTGAGTTTTCCAGTCGCCCCGCCCGTACCTGGGGCTCTGCTCTGGAATCCCTTTCTTGGAGAGACCCATGAGCCAGAGAACACGACTCCACCCTTCCCACAAAATGACCCCAAACTCTTGGGAGCTGGGACAAATCCCCAGAGAGGGATACTCGTCCACAGTCTCTGAGGCCACCCCTCCAATCCACGGATCTCCCGGACACAACAGTCAGAGACAAAAGCCTGAAGGAACCCCTCCACTCGCCCTTGTTTCAGAGGCCCAGGAGCTCCCTCTCGGGCTGTCCATCCGGCCTGGCATACCCTAGGCGCCACTCATAAGCTGAGTTTGTGTTTTCAGACTTCTGTGCCCACAGCCTGGACCCACACAACCTCCAGGCTAGGGCCTCTGGAGCCACAGCGAAAGATTGTGCCTGCCCTCTCCAAGTAAAGTGTGCCCAATCCATTGACCAAAACCCTACAGGTTAGGGAAAAACTCCAAGGCCCCTGAGCCCATTAATAGTTTAGGCCACCCTGGACTAAGAGGGGCTCTCTGACACCAGCGGAGCAACTATCTCCACTTAGACTCTCAGACAGTGTCCCCAGAGACAGAAGGTTGAAATGGACAGGCCCCCAGGCCCTAATCTGACCCTAAGCTTTGGTTTCCATGTGTCCGTCCTCAGAGGACTGCTTTCGTAGACCAGCACACGGGGCTTTTCTTTGGCACCAAACCAAACCTCTCTCGTCTCCACATGGGGAGCTTTCTTACTGGGGATGTTCAAACCCTTCTGGTAGGAGTGTTCCGCAAGGCCACTGAACAACCAGCACATTCCAAGGTCTCCATGGACCCAAACGCACATTATGACGCATCCTCAGGAGAGGCCATTTCAACTGAGCCCCCTGGGTAGCGTGCTCCATAGAAGTAGATCAAACATATCTTGTCGCTAATGGCCAATGTGAATGCGAGGCATGCTGTACAGGGATCCATCCTTCGAACCCTGCTCTCCAGTCCTTCCGTATGGTATGTCCTGGAGCCATCCAACAGGACTCGAATGTCCCGCAGAAGGAAACCTTGTGGTTTGGGGCAACCTCCAAACTGAGCGTGGGAAAACTTCCTTGGCCTCATGAGGCCCCGCTTCATGAAGGTGCCATCATGGACACAGAGTCCAGCCTCAGCCAACGTCTGATCCTCAGCCTGACATCAGATTCAGGAGATTTTGATTCAGCCTCTGCAGAGGGGGCCTGCTCTGCCATTGATTCCAATCCTCACCCTAGCTAGTGTTTTCAGACTTCCATCCTCACACTCCTGGCCCACAAACCCTCCCTCCTGGGAATTCTGGGGCCACAATGAAGCACTCTGCCTGCCGCCCAGGAAAAAAACTTTGTCAATGGAGCAGCCCAGAAACGCCAAATGAGGATCAAACTGCTTGGCCCTCGGCAACACCCCAATTGCATAGGCTACCTTAAACACTGATGTTCTGTCGCCAATAGCCTGAGCCAAGACCTTCCAACAGACACCGACACAGCTGGCTGCACACCCAGCACATTGGACCCGCCACTGCCTTAGTCCACCATCCATTCCCAACCTGGGTTTTCAGTCATCGAAACCTAGACCTTATCTCCAATCCCTGCACAGGGGGGAACCTGATGCACAAGTCAGAACCCCTCCTTCCCCATGGCAAGAAACCTTGCTGCTGGCAGTGAGTCAAACCTTCATTGTAGGAGAAAACGGCATGGCCCATGAGGCCACGCCCATGCGTGAGGGCCTCCTTGGGCACAAACACACATTGTGACCCTTAGCGTGAGTACCTTATTCAAGTAACGCATCTCAGTGACTGGACCAAAAGCCCGCATATGTGGCTTGCGATGCCCAGAAGCACCAGGACTAACTAGATGGTGTGTATTCCTGTTGAGGGAACCCACTGCTGTGCTCTAGAGGCCCTCTCCTGGGGGTGTAATGTGGCAGAAAACAGTACTCTTCCCTTCCCACAGAATGAACTCAAACACTTGGGAGCTTTGACCATCCCCCAAGGGGAAGGCTCTTCCTCGGCCCCTGAAGCAACCCTTACCCTGAACGGCCACTGTGAATGCAACACCCAGAGACAAAAGCCTGAGAGACTGCCTCCCACTTGCCCTTCTTTGATATCCAGAGGATCTCCCCTCACGGACTGGAGATCAGGCCTGCCATTACCTTGGCCCGTAGCTGAGGCAAGTTTGCTTTTTCAGACATCGGTCCCCAAAGCCCTGGCAAACACAGCCTCTAGGCTGGGTCCTCTGGAGCCATACCACAGGACCGTGCCTGCTCTCTTCTGGGAAACTTGTCCATTCCTTTGGCCACACACCTCCAGAATATGAGAAGCCTGAAGGCCGCCGAGGTCATCACACTACTGGGAGCCTCCCTGGACACACAGGGGCATTCGGATACAAGCTGAGCAGCTACCTCCTCGAAGGCATGCACACAGATGTCAACAGAGATAGACGGTTGAGCCCGACAGGCCCTTAGGCCCTAATCTCAACTCTTGCTTTGGTTTCCAGGTGTCACTCCTCAGAGGCTTTGGTTCGAAGAACAGGATATGGGGCTTTCCTGAGGCACTGAACAGAACTCCTCTCGTCTCCACATGGGAAGCTTCCTTGTTGGAGCCGTGTCAAACACCTCAGGTTGGAGAATCCTGCAGAGTCCCTGAGCCACCTCCACATTCCAAGGTCTCCCAGGCCACCAAGCCACAGTACGACTCATCTTCAGGAGAGACCATTTCAACTCTCCCCTCTGGGTAGCTCACCCAGGAGCCCGCAGATTGAGCCTGCCTTGTCCTGACTAAAGAGTGGGAATATGAGGTGGCGTTCCCAGGCATCCATGCTTAGACACCTGCTCTCGAGTCTCTCTGTATGGGGCCACCTGGAACCATCCAATAGGACTCGACTGTCGTGCAGAAGGAAACCTTGAGGTTTGGAGTAGTTCACAAATCCCATCGTAGGCAAACCTCCCTGGCCTCATGAAGCCCCCACACCCTTCAGGAAGAGGCCATGCTGGACAAAAACTCTAGCCTGAGGCACGTCTCATAGTTGACATGACCTCAGTGCAGGCGATCTCGATTCAGCCTCTGCAGAGTGGGCCTGCCGTGCCCTCGGTCCCAAACCTCACGCTAGCTTGTGTTTTCAGACTTCCTTCCTCACACTCCTGGCATACAAGCCCTCCGGACTAGGATCTCCAGAACCACAACGCAGCCCAGTGTCTGCCCAACGGAAGAAAAACGTTTCCCTGTGGGGCACTCCAGAAAACCCAGATGAGGATCAACCTGCTCAGGCCTCGACGGTACCCGAACTGGATAGGCTGCTCTGGGCACTCATGCTCTGTCTGACACAGCCTGAAGCCAGACGTCCAGAGAGACAAGGAGACAGCTGGCCGCACACGCAGCACTTCGGACACGCCATGGTCTTATGCCGTCGTCTCTTCCTAACCTTGGTTTTCAGATATCTGAACCTAGACATTATATCAATTCTCCACACAGCTGGGTATCGCAAGCACAAAACAGAACTCCTCCTTCCCCATGGCTGTAAAGCTTGCTCTTGGCATGGAGTCACACCTTCAGCATGGGAGAAACCTTCATGGCCCCTGATGCCACGCCCAACCTTGAGTGCTGCTTGGGCACAAATTCATACTGTGTGACCCTAAGCATGAGCCCCATGTCAAAGAAAGGCCTGTCAGGGCATGGACCAAGAGCCCGCATAGGGGGCTTGCCAAGCCCCTATGCACCCAATCCTCACCAGGGTTTGAGTTTTCCAGTCGCCCCGCCCGTACCTGGGGCTCTGCTCTGGAATCCCTTTCTTGGAGAGACCCATGAGCCAGAGAACTCGACTCCACCCTTCCCACAAAATGACCCAAAACTCTTGGGAGCTGGGACAAATCCCCAGAGAGCGATACTCGTCCACAGTCCCTGAGGCCACCGCTCCAATCCACGGCTATCCCGGACACAACAGCCTGAGACAAAAGCCTGAAGGAACGCCTCCCACTCGCCCTTGTTTCAGAGGCCCAGGAGCTCCCTCTCGGGCTGTCCATCCGGCCTGGCATACCCTAGGCGCACTCATAAGCTGAGTTTGTGTTTTCAGACTTCTGTGCACACAGCCTGGACCCACACAACCTCCAGGCTAGGGCCTCTGGAGCCACAGCGAAAGATTGTGCCTGCCCTCTCCAAGGAAAGTGTGCCCAATCCATTGACCACAACCCTACAGGTTAGGGAAAAGCTCCAAGGCCCCTGAGGCCATTAATAGTTTAGGCCACCCTGGACTAAGAGGGGCTCTCTGACACCAGCGGAGCAACTATCTCCACTTAGACTCTCAGACAGTGTCCCCAGAGACAGAAGGTTGAAATGGACAGGCCCCCAGGCCCTAATCTGACCCTAAGCTTTGGTTTCCATGTGTCTGTCCTCAGAGGACTGCTTTCGTAGACCAGCACACGGGGCTTTTCTTTGGCACCAAACCAAAACTCTCTTGTCTCCACATGGGGAGCTTTCTTACTGGGGATGTTCAAACCCTTCTGGTAGGAGAGTTCCGCAGGGCCACTGAACAACCAGCACATTCCAAGGTCTCCATGGACCCAAACGCACATTATGACGCATCCTCAGGAGAGGCCATTTCAACTGAGCCCCCTGGGTAGCGTGCCCCATAGAAGTAGATCAAACATATCTTGTCGCTAATGGCCAATGGGAATGCGAGGCATGCTGTACAGGGATCCATCCTTCGAACCCTGCTCTCCAGTCCTTCCTTATGGTATGTCCTGGAGCCATCCAACAGGACTCGAATGTCCCGCAGAAGGAAACCTTGTGGTTTGGGGCAACCTCCAAACTCAGCGTGGGAAAACTTCCTTGGCCTCATGAGGCCCCCGCTTCTTGAAGGTGCCATCATGGACACAGAGTCCAGCCTCAGCCAACGTCTGATCCTCAGCCTGACATCAGATTCAGGAGATTTTGATTCAGCCTCTGCTGAGTGGGTCTGCTCTGCCATTGGCTCCAATCCTCAACCTAGCTTGTGTTTTCAGACTTCCATCCTCACACTCCTGGCCCACAAACCCTCCCTCCTGGGAATTCTGGGGCCACAATGAAGCACTCTGCCTGCCGCCCAGGAGAAAAACTTTGTCTATGGAGCAGCCCAGAAACGCCAAATGAGGATCAAACTGCTTGGCCCTCGGCAACACCCCAATTGCATAGGCTACCTTAAACACTGATGTTCTGTCGCCAATAGCCTGAGCCCAGACCTTCCAACAGACACCGACACAGCTGGCTGCACACCCAGCACATTGGAACCGCCACTGCCTTAGGCCACCATCCATTCCCAACCTGGGTTTTCAGTCATCGGAACCTAGACCTTATCTCCAATCCCTGCACAGGGGGGAACCTGATGCACAAGTCAGAACCCCTCCTTCCCCATGGCAAGAAACCTTGCTGCTGGCAGTGAGTCAAACCCTCAGTGTAGGAGAAAACGGCATGGCCCATGAGGCCACGCCCATGCGTGAGGGCCTCCTTGGGCACAAACACACATTGTGACCCTTAGCGTGAGTACCTTATTCAAGTAACGCATCTCAGTGACTGGACCAAAAGCCCGCATATGTGGCTTGCCATGCCCATAAGCACCAGGACTAACTAGATGGTGTGTATTCCTGTTGAGGGAACCCACTGCTGTGCTCTAGAGGCCCTATCCTGGGGGGGTAATGTGGCAGAAAACAGTACTCTTCCCTTGCAACAGAATGAACCCAAACACTTGGGCTTTGACCATCCCCCAAGGGGAAGGCTCTTCCTCGGCCCCTGAAGCAACCCTTACCCTGAACGGCCACTGTGAATGCAACACCCAGAGACAAAAGCCTGAGAGACTGCCTCCCACTTGCCCTTCTTTGATATCCAGAGGATCTCCCCTCACGGACTGGAGATCAGGCCTGCCATTACCTTGGCCCGTAGCTGAGCCAAGTTTGCTTTTTCAGACATCGGTCCCCAAAGCCCTGGCAAACACAGCCTCTAGGCTGGGTCCTCTGGAGCCATACCACAGGACCGTGCCTGCTCTCTTCTGGGAAACTTGTCCATTCCTTTGGCCACACACCTCCAGAATATGAGAATCCTCAAGGCCGCCGAGGTCATCACACTACTGGGAGCCTACCTGGACACACAGGGGCATTCGGACACAAGCTGAGCAGCTACCTCCTCGAAGGCATGCACACAGATGTCAACAGAGATAGACGGTTGAGCCCGACAGGCCCTTAGGCCCTAATCTCAACTCTTGCTTTGGTTTCCAGGTGTCACTCCTCAGAGGCTTTGGTTCGAAGAACAGGATATGGGGCTTTCCTGAGGCACTGAACAGAACTCCTCTCGTCTCCACATGGGAAGCTTCCTTGTTGGAGCCGTGTCAAACACCTCAGGTTGGAGAATCCTGCAGAGTCCCTGAGCCACCTCCACATTCCAAGGTCTCCCAGGCCACCAAGCCACAGTACGACTCATCTTCAGGAGAGACCATTTCAACTCTCCCCTCTGGGTAGCTCACCCAGGAGCCCGCAGATTGAGCCTGCCTTGTCCTGACTAAAGAGTGGGAATATGAGGTGGCGTTCCCAGGCATCCATGCTTAGACACCTGCTCTCGAGTCTCTCTGTATGGGGCCACCAGGAACCATCCAATAGGACTCGACTGTCGTGCAGAAGGAAACCTTGAGGTTTGGAGTAGTTCACAAATCCCATCGTAGGCAAACCTCCCTGGCCTCATGAAGCCCCCACACCCTTCAGGAAGAGGCCATGCTGGACAAAAACTCTAGCCTGAGGCACGTCTCATAGTTGACATGACCTCAGTGCAGGCGATCTCGATTCAGCCTCTGCAGAGTGGGCCTGCCGTGCCCTCGGTCCCAAACCTCACGCTAGCTTGTGTTTTCAGACTTCCTTCCTCACACCCCTGGCAAACAAGCCCTCCGGACTAGGAACTCCAGAACCACAACCCAGCCCAGTGTCTGCCCAACGGAAGAAAAACGTTTCCCTGTGGGGCACTCCAGAAAACCCAGATGAGGATCAACCTGCTCAGGCCTCGACGGTACCCGAACTGGATAGGCTGCTCTGGGCACTCATGCTCTGTCTGACACAGCCTGAAGCCAGACGTCCAGAGAGACAAGGAGACAGCTGGCCGCACACCCAGCACTTCGGACACGCCATGGTCTTATGCCGTCGTCTCTTCCTAACCTTGGTTTTCAGATATCTGAACCTAGACATTATATCAATTCTCCACACAGCTGGGTATCGCAAGCACAAAACAGAACTCCTCCTTCCCCATGGCTGTAAAGCTTGCTCTTGGCATGGAGTCACACCTTCAGCATGGGAGAAACCTTCATGGCCCCTGATGCCACGCCCAACCTTGAGTGCTGCTTGGGCACAAATTCATACTGTGTGACCCTAAGCATGAGCCCCATGTCAAAGAAAGGCCTGTCAGGGCATGGACCAAGAGCCCGCATAGGGGGCTTGCCAAGCCCCTATGCACCCAATCCTCACCAGGGTTTGAGTTTTCCAGTCGCCCCGCCCGTACCTGGGGCTCTGCTCTGGAATCCCTTTCTTGGAGAGACCCTTGAGCCAGAGAACTCGACTCCACCCTTCCCACAAAATGACCCAAAACTCTTGGGAGCTGGGACAAATCCCCAGAGAGGGATACTCGTCCACAGTCCCTGAGGCCACCCCTCCAATCCACGGCTATCCCGGACACAACAGCCTGAGACAAAAGCCTGAAGGAACGCCTCCCACTCGCCCTTGTTTCAGAGGCCCAGGAGCTCCCTCTCGGGCTGTCCATCCGGCCTGGCATACCCTAGGCGCACTCATAAGCTGAGTTTGTGTTTTCAGACTTCTGTGCACACAGCCTGGACCCACACAACCTCCAGGCTAGGGCCTCTGGAGCCACAGCGAAAGATTGTGCCTGCCCTCTCCAAGGAAAGTGTGCCCAATCCATTGACCAAAACCCTACAGGTTAGGGAAAAACTCCAAGGCCCCTGAGCCCATTAATAGTTTAGGCCACCCTGGACTAAGAGGGGCTCTCTGACACCAGCGGAGCAACTATCTCCACTTAGACTCTCAGACAGTGTCCCCAGAGACAGAAGGTTGAAATGGACAGGCCCCCAGGCCCTAATCTGACCCTAAGCTTTGGTTTCCATGTGTCCGTCCTCAGAGGACTGCTTTCGTAGACCAGCACACGGGGCTTTTCTTTGGCACCAAACCAAACCTCTCTCGTCTCCACATGGGGAGCTTTCTTACTGGGGATGTTCAAACCCTTCTGGTAGGAGTGTTCCGCAAGGCCACTGAACAACCAGCACATTCCAAGGTCTCCATGGACCCAAACGCACATTATGACGCATCCTCAGGAGAGGCCATTTCAACTGAGCCCCCTGGGTAGCGTGCTCCATAGAAGTAGATCAAACATATCTTGTCGCTAATGGCCAATGTGAATGCGAGGCATGCTGTACAGGGATCCATCCTTCGAACCCTGCTCTCCAGTCCTTCCGTATGGTATGTCCTGGAGCCATCCAACAGGACTCGAATGTCCCGCAGAAGGAAACCTTGTGGTTTGGGGCAACCTCCAAACTGAGCGTGGGAAAACTTCCTTGGCCTCATGAGGCCCCGCTTCATGAAGGTGCCATCATGGACACAGAGTCCAGCCTCAGCCAACGTCTGATCCTCAGCCTGACATCAGATTCAGGAGATTTTGATTCAGCCTCTGCAGAGGGGGCCTGCTCTGCCATTGATTCCAATCCTCACCCTAGCTAGTGTTTTCAGACTTCCATCCTCACACTCCTGGCCCACAAACCCTCCCTCCTGGGAATTCTGGGGCCACAATGAAGCACTCTGCCTGCCGCCCAGGAAAAAAACTTTGTCAATGGAGCAGCCCAGAAACGCCAAATGAGGATCAAACTGCTTGGCCCTCGGCAACACCCCAATTGCATAGGCTACCTTAAACACTGATGTTCTGTCGCCAATAGCCTGAGCCAAGACCTTCCAACAGACACCGACACAGCTGGCTGCACACCCAGCACATTGGACCCGCCACTGCCTTAGTCCACCATCCATTCCCAACCTGGGTTTTCAGTCATCGAAACCTAGACCTTATCTCCAATCCCTGCACAGGGGGGAACCTGATGCACAAGTCAGAACCCCTCCTTCCCCATGGCAAGAAACCTTGCTGCTGGCAGTGAGTCAAACCTTCATTGTAGGAGAAAACGGCATGGCCCATGAGGCCACGCCCATGCGTGAGGGCCTCCTTGGGCACAAACACACATTGTGACCCTTAGCGTGAGTACCTTATTCAAGTAACGCATCTCAGTGACTGGACCAAAAGCCCGCATATGTGGCTTGCGATGCCCAGAAGCACCAGGACTAACTAGATGGTGTGTATTCCTGTTGAGGGAACCCACTGCTGTGCTCTAGAGGCCCTCTCCTGGGGGTGTAATGTGGCAGAAAACAGTACTCTTCCCTTCCCACAGAATGAACTCAAACACTTGGGAGCTTTGACCATCCCCCAAGGGGAAGGCTCTTCCTCGGCCCCTGAAGCAACCCTTACCCTGAACGGCCACTGTGAATGCAACACCCAGAGACAAAAGCCTGAGAGACTGCCTCCCACTTGCCCTTCTTTGATATCCAGAGGATCTCCCCTCACGGACTGGAGATCAGGCCTGCCATTACCTTGGCCCGTAGCTGAGGCAAGTTTGCTTTTTCAGACATCGGTCCCCAAAGCCCTGGCAAACACAGCCTCTAGGCTGGGTCCTCTGGAGCCATACCACAGGACCGTGCCTGCTCTCTTCTGGGAAACTTGTCCATTCCTTTGGCCACACACCTCCAGAATATGAGAAGCCTGAAGGCCGCCGAGGTCATCACACTACTGGGAGCCTCCCTGGACACACAGGGGCATTCGGATACAAGCTGAGCAGCTACCTCCTCGAAGGCATGCACACAGATGTCAACAGAGATAGACGGTTGAGCCCGACAGGCCCTTAGGCCCTAATCTCAACTCTTGCTTTGGTTTCCAGGTGTCACTCCTCAGAGGCTTTGGTTCGAAGAACAGGATATGGGGCTTTCCTGAGGCACTGAACAGAACTCCTCTCGTCTCCACATGGGAAGCTTCCTTGTTGGAGCCGTGTCAAACACCTCAGGTTGGAGAATCCTGCAGAGTCCCTGAGCCACCTCCACATTCCAAGGTCTCCCAGGCCACCAAGCCACAGTACGACTCATCTTCAGGAGAGACCATTTCAACTCTCCCCTCTGGGTAGCTCACCCAGGAGCCCGCAGATTGAGCCTGCCTTGTCCTGACTAAAGAGTGGGAATATGAGGTGGCGTTCCCAGGCATCCATGCTTAGACACCTGCTCTCGAGTCTCTCTGTATGGGGCCACCTGGAACCATCCAATAGGACTCGACTGTCGTGCAGAAGGAAACCTTGAGGTTTGGAGTAGTTCACAAATCCCATCGTAGGCAAACCTCCCTGGCCTCATGAAGCCCCCACACCCTTCAGGAAGAGGCCATGCTGGACAAAAACTCTAGCCTGAGGCACGTCTCATAGTTGACATGACCTCAGTGCAGGCGATCTCGATTCAGCCTCTGCAGAGTGGGCCTGCCGTGCCCTCGGTCCCAAACCTCACGCTAGCTTGTGTTTTCAGACTTCCTTCCTCACACTCCTGGCATACAAGCCCTCCGGACTAGGATCTCCAGAACCACAACGCAGCCCAGTGTCTGCCCAACGGAAGAAAAACGTTTCCCTGTGGGGCACTCCAGAAAACCCAGATGAGGATCAACCTGCTCAGGCCTCGACGGTACCCGAACTGGATAGGCTGCTCTGGGCACTCATGCTCTGTCTGACACAGCCTGAAGCCAGACGTCCAGAGAGACAAGGAGACAGCTGGCCGCACACGCAGCACTTCGGACACGCCATGGTCTTATGCCGTCGTCTCTTCCTAACCTTGGTTTTCAGATATCTGAACCTAGACATTATATCAATTCTCCACACAGCTGGGTATCGCAAGCACAAAACAGAACTCCTCCTTCCCCATGGCTGTAAAGCTTGCTCTTGGCATGGAGTCACACCTTCAGCATGGGAGAAACCTTCATGGCCCCTGATGCCACGCCCAACCTTGAGTGCTGCTTGGGCACAAATTCATACTGTGTGACCCTAAGCATGAGCCCCATGTCAAAGAAAGGCCTGTCAGGGCATGGACCAAGAGCCCGCATAGGGGGCTTGCCAAGCCCCTATGCACCCAATCCTCACCAGGGTTTGAGTTTTCCAGTCGCCCCGCCCGTACCTGGGGCTCTGCTCTGGAATCCCTTTCTTGGAGAGACCCATGAGCCAGAGAACTCGACTCCACCCTTCCCACAAAATGACCCAAAACTCTTGGGAGCTGGGACAAATCCCCAGAGAGCGATACTCGTCCACAGTCCCTGAGGCCACCGCTCCAATCCACGGCTATCCCGGACACAACAGCCTGAGACAAAAGCCTGAAGGAACGCCTCCCACTCGCCCTTGTTTCAGAGGCCCAGGAGCTCCCTCTCGGGCTGTCCATCCGGCCTGGCATACCCTAGGCGCACTCATAAGCTGAGTTTGTGTTTTCAGACTTCTGTGCACACAGCCTGGACCCACACAACCTCCAGGCTAGGGCCTCTGGAGCCACAGCGAAAGATTGTGCCTGCCCTCTCCAAGGAAAGTGTGCCCAATCCATTGACCACAACCCTACAGGTTAGGGAAAAGCTCCAAGGCCCCTGAGGCCATTAATAGTTTAGGCCACCCTGGACTAAGAGGGGCTCTCTGACACCAGCGGAGCAACTATCTCCACTTAGACTCTCAGACAGTGTCCCCAGAGACAGAAGGTTGAAATGGACAGGCCCCCAGGCCCTAATCTGACCCTAAGCTTTGGTTTCCATGTGTCTGTCCTCAGAGGACTGCTTTCGTAGACCAGCACACGGGGCTTTTCTTTGGCACCAAACCAAAACTCTCTTGTCTCCACATGGGGAGCTTTCTTACTGGGGATGTTCAAACCCTTCTGGTAGGAGAGTTCCGCAGGGCCACTGAACAACCAGCACATTCCAAGGTCTCCATGGACCCAAACGCACATTATGACGCATCCTCAGGAGAGGCCATTTCAACTGAGCCCCCTGGGTAGCGTGCCCCATAGAAGTAGATCAAACATATCTTGTCGCTAATGGCCAATGGGAATGCGAGGCATGCTGTACAGGGATCCATCCTTCGAACCCTGCTCTCCAGTCCTTCCTTATGGTATGTCCTGGAGCCATCCAACAGGACTCGAATGTCCCGCAGAAGGAAACCTTGTGGTTTGGGGCAACCTCCAAACTCAGCGTGGGAAAACTTCCTTGGCCTCATGAGGCCCCCGCTTCTTGAAGGTGCCATCATGGACACAGAGTCCAGCCTCAGCCAACGTCTGATCCTCAGCCTGACATCAGATTCAGGAGATTTTGATTCAGCCTCTGCTGAGTGGGTCTGCTCTGCCATTGGCTCCAATCCTCAACCTAGCTTGTGTTTTCAGACTTCCATCCTCACACTCCTGGCCCACAAACCCTCCCTCCTGGGAATTCTGGGGCCACAATGAAGCACTCTGCCTGCCGCCCAGGAGAAAAACTTTGTCTATGGAGCAGCCCAGAAACGCCAAATGAGGATCAAACTGCTTGGCCCTCGGCAACACCCCAATTGCATAGGCTACCTTAAACACTGATGTTCTGTCGCCAATAGCCTGAGCCCAGACCTTCCAACAGACACCGACACAGCTGGCTGCACACCCAGCACATTGGAACCGCCACTGCCTTAGGCCACCATCCATTCCCAACCTGGGTTTTCAGTCATCGGAACCTAGACCTTATCTCCAATCCCTGCACAGGGGGGAACCTGATGCACAAGTCAGAACCCCTCCTTCCCCATGGCAAGAAACCTTGCTGCTGGCAGTGAGTCAAACCCTCAGTGTAGGAGAAAACGGCATGGCCCATGAGGCCACGCCCATGCGTGAGGGCCTCCTTGGGCACAAACACACATTGTGACCCTTAGCGTGAGTACCTTATTCAAGTAACGCATCTCAGTGACTGGACCAAAAGCCCGCATATGTGGCTTGCCATGCCCATAAGCACCAGGACTAACTAGATGGTGTGTATTCCTGTTGAGGGAACCCACTGCTGTGCTCTAGAGGCCCTATCCTGGGGGGGTAATGTGGCAGAAAACAGTACTCTTCCCTTGCAACAGAATGAACCCAAACACTTGGGCTTTGACCATCCCCCAAGGGGAAGGCTCTTCCTCGGCCCCTGAAGCAACCCTTACCCTGAACGGCCACTGTGAATGCAACACCCAGAGACAAAAGCCTGAGAGACTGCCTCCCACTTGCCCTTCTTTGATATCCAGAGGATCTCCCCTCACGGACTGGAGATCAGGCCTGCCATTACCTTGGCCCGTAGCTGAGCCAAGTTTGCTTTTTCAGACATCGGTCCCCAAAGCCCTGGCAAACACAGCCTCTAGGCTGGGTCCTCTGGAGCCATACCACAGGACCGTGCCTGCTCTCTTCTGGGAAACTTGTCCATTCCTTTGGCCACACACCTCCAGAATATGAGAATCCTCAAGGCCGCCGAGGTCATCACACTACTGGGAGCCTACCTGGACACACAGGGGCATTCGGACACAAGCTGAGCAGCTACCTCCTCGAAGGCATGCACACAGATGTCAACAGAGATAGAAGGTTGAGCCCGATAGGCCCTTAGGCCCTAATCTCAACTCTTGCTTTGGTTTCCAGGTGTCACTCCTCAGAGGCTTTGGTTCGAAGAACAGGATATGGGGCTTTCCTGAGGCACTGAACAGAACTCCTCTCGTCTCCACATGGGAAGCTTCCTTGTTGGAGCCGTGTCAAACACCTCAGGTTGGAGAATCCTGCAGAGTCCCTGAGCCACCTCCACATTCCAAGGTCTCCCAGGCCACCAAGCCACAGTACGACTCATCTTCAGGAGAGACCATTTCAACTCTCCCCTCTGGGTAGCTCACCCAGGAGCCCGCAGATTGAGCCTGCCTTGTCCTGACTAAAGAGTGGGAATATGAGGTGGCGTTCCCAGGCATCCATGCTTAGACACCTGCTCTCGAGTCTCTCTGTATGGGGCCACCAGGAACCATCCAATAGGACTCGACTGTCGTGCAGAAGGAAACCTTGAGGTTTGGAGTAGTTCACAAATCCCATCGTAGGCAAACCTCCCTGGCCTCATGAAGCCCCCACACCCTTCAGGAAGAGGCCATGCTGGACAAAAACTCTAGCCTGAGGCACGTCTCATAGTTGACATGACCTCAGTGCAGGCGATCTCGATTCAGCCTCTGCAGAGTGGGCCTGCCGTGCCCTCGGTCCCAAACCTCACGCTAGCTTGTGTTTTCAGACTTCCTTCCTCACACCCCTGGCAAACAAGCCCTCCGGACTAGGAACTCCAGAACCACAACCCAGCCCAGTGTCTGCCCAACGGAAGAAAAACGTTTCCCTGTGGGGCACTCCAGAAAACCCAGATGAGGATCAACCTGCTCAGGCCTCGACGGAACCCGAACTGGATAGGCTGCTCTGGGCACTCATGCTCTGTCTGACACAGCCTGAAGCCAGACGTCCAGAGAGACAAGGAGACAGCTGGCCGCACACCCAGCACTTCGGACACGCCATGGTCTTATGCCGTCGTCTCTTCCTAACCTTGGTTTTCAGATATCTGAACCTAGACATTATATCAATTCTCCACACAGCTGGGTATCGCAAGCACAAAACAGAACTCCTCCTTCCCCATGGCTGTAAAGCTTGCTCTTGGCATGGAGTCACACCTTCAGCATGGGAGAAACCTTCATGGCCCCTGATGCCACGCCCAACCTTGAGTGCTGCTTGGGCACAAATTCATACTGTGTGACCCTAAGCATGAGCCCCATGTCAAAGAAAGGCCTGTCAGGGCATGGACCAAGAGCCCGCATAGGGGGCTTGCCAAGCCCCTATGCACCCAATCCTCACCAGGGTTTGAGTTTTCCAGTCGCCCCGCCCGTACCTGGGGCTCTGCTCTGGAATCCCTTTCTTGGAGAGACCCTTGAGCCAGAGAACTCGACTCCACCCTTCCCACAAAATGACCCAAAACTCTTGGGAGCTGGGACAAATCCCCAGAGAGGGATACTCGTCCACAGTCCCTGAGGCCACCCCTCCAATCCACGGCTATCCCGGACACAACAGCCTGAGACAAAAGCCTGAAGGAACGCCTCCCACTCGCCCTTGTTTCAGAGGCCCAGGAGCTCCCTCTCGGGCTGTCCATCCGGCCTGGCATACCCTAGGCGCACTCATAAGCTGAGTTTGTGTTTTCAGACTTCTGTGCACACAGCCTGGACCCACACAACCTCCAGGCTAGGGCCTCTGGAGCCACAGCGAAAGATTGTGCCTGCCCTCTCCAAGGAAAGTGTGCCCAATCCATTGACCACAACCCTACAGGTTAGGGAAAAGCTCCAAGGCCCATGAGGCCATTAATACTTTAGGCCACCCTGGACTAAGAGGGGCTCTCTGACACCAGCGGAGCAACTATCTCCACTTAGACTCTCAGACAGTGTCCCCAGAGACAGAAGGTTGAAATGGACAGGCCCCCAGGCCCTAATCTGACCCTAAGCTTTGGTTTCCATGTGTCTGTCCTCAGAGGACTGCTTTCGTAGACCAGCACACGGGGCTTTTCTTTGGCACCAAACCAAACCTCTCTCGTCTCCACATGGGGAGCTTTCTTACTGGGGATGTTCAAACCCTTCTGGTAGGACAGTTCCGCAGGGCCACTGAACAACCAGCACATTCCAAGGTCTCCATGGACCCAAACGCACATTATGACGCATCCTCAGGAGAGGCCATTTCAACTGAGCCCCCTGGGTAGCGTGCCCCATAGAAGTAGATCAAACATATCTTGTCGCTAATGGCCAATGGGAATGCGAGGCATGCTGTACAGGGATCCATCCTTCGAACCCTGCTCTCCAGTCCTTCCTTATGGTATGTCCTGGAGCCATCCAACAGGACTCGAATGTCCCGCAGAAGGAAACCTTGTGGTTTGGGGCAACCTCCAAACTCAGCGTGGGAAAACTTCCTTGGCCTCATGAGGCCCCCGCTTCATGAAGGTGCCATCATGGACACAGAGTCCAGCCTCAGCCAACGTCTGATCCTCAGCCTGACATCAGATTCAGGAGATTTTGATTCAGCCTCTGCTGAGTGGGCCTGCTCTGCCATTGGCTCCAATCCTCACCCTAGCTTGTGTTTTCAGACTTCCATCCTCACACTCCTGGCCCACAAACCCTCCCTCCTGGGAATTCTGGGGCCACAATGAAGCACTCTGCCTGCCGCCCAGGAGAAAAACTTTGTCTATGGAGCAGCCCAGAAACGCCAAATGAGGATCAAACTGCTTGGCCCTCGGCAACACCCCAATTGCATAGGCTACCTTAAACACTGATGTTCTGTCGCCAATAGCCTGAGCCCAGACCTTCCAACAGACACCGACACAGCTGGCTGCACACCCAGCACATTGGAACCGCCACTGCCTTAGGCCACCATCCATTCCCAACCTGGGTTTTCAGTCATCGGAACCTAGATCTTATCTCCAATCCCTGCACAGGGGGGAACCTGATGCACAAGTCAGAACCCCTCCTTCCCCATGGCAAGAAACCTTGCTGCTGGCAGTGAGTCAAACCCTCAGTGTAGGAGAAAACGGCATGGCCCATGAGGCCACGCCCATGCGTGAGGGCCTCCTTGGGCACAAACACACATTGTGACCCTTAGCGTGAGTACCTTATTCAAGTAACGCATCTCAGTGACTGGACCAAAAGCCCGCATATGTGGCTTGCCATGCCCATAAGCACCAGGACTAACTAGATGGTGTGTATTCCTGTTGAGGGAACCCACTGCTGTGCTCTAGAGGCCCTATCCTGGGGGGGTAATGTGGCAGAAAACAGTACTCTTCCCTTGCAACAGAATGAACCCAAACACTTGGGCTTTGACCATCCCCCAAGGGGAAGGCTCTTCCTCGGCCCCTGAAGCAACCCTTACCCTGAACGGCCACTGTGAATGCAACACCCAGAGACAAAAGCCTGAGAGACTGCCTCCCACTTGCCCTTCTTTGATATCCAGAGGATCTCCCCTCACGGACTGGAGATCAGGCCTGCCATTACCTTTGCCCGTAGCTGAGCCAAGTTTGCTTTTTCAGACATCGGTCCCCAAAGCCCTGGCAAACACAGCCTCTAGGCTGGGTCCTCTGGAGCCATACCACAGGACCGTGCCTGCTCTCTTCTGGGAAACTTGTCCATTCCTTTGGCCACACACCTCCAGAATATGAGAATCCTCAAGGCCGCCGAGGTCATCACACTACTGGGAGCCTACCTGGACACACAGGGGCATTCGGACACAAGCTGAGCAGCTACCTCCTCGAAGGCATGCACACAGATGTCAACAGAGATAGAAGGTTGAGCCCGATAGGCCCTTAGGCCCTAATCTCAACTCTTGCTTTGGTTTCCAGGTGTCACTCCTCAGAGGCTTTGGTTCGAAGAACAGGATATGGGGCTTTCCTGAGGCACTGAACAGAACTCCTCTCGTCTCCACATGGGAAGCTTCCTTGTTGGAGCCGTGTCAAACACCTCAGGTTGGAGAATCCTGCAGAGTCCCTGAGCCACCTCCACATTCCAAGGTCTCCCAGGCCACCAAGCCACAGTACGACTCATCTTCAGGAGAGACCATTTCAACTCTCCCCTCTGGGTAGCTCACCCAGGAGCCCGCAGATTGAGCCTGCCTTGTCCTGACTAAAGAGTGGGAATATGAGGTGGCGTTCCCAGGCATCCATGCTTAGACACCTGCTCTCGAGTCTCTCTGTATGGGGCCACCTGGAACCATCCAATAGGACTCGACTGTCGTGCAGAAGGAAACCTTGAGGTTTGGAGTAGTTCACAAATCCCATCGTAGGCAAACCTCCCTGGCATCATGAAGCCCCCACACCCTTCAGGAAGAGGCCATGCTGGACAAAAACTCTAGCCTGAGGCACGTCTCATAGTTGACATGACCTCAGTGCAGGCGATCTCGATTCAGCCTCTGCAGAGTGGGCCTGCCGTGCCCTCGGTCCCAAACCTCACGCTAGCTTGTGTTTTCAGACTTCCTTCCTCACACTCCTGGCAAACAAGCCCTCCGGACTAGGAACTCCAGAACCACAACCCAGCCCAGTGTCTGCCCAACGGAAGAAAAACGTTTCCCTGTGGGGCACTCCAGAAAACCCAGATGAGGATCAACCTGCTCAGGCCTCGACGGAACCCGAACTGGATAGGCTGCTCTGGGCACTCATGCTCTGTCTGACACAGCCTGAAGCCAGACGTCCAGAGAGACAAGGAGACAGCTGGCCGCACACCCAGCACTTCGGACACGCCATGGTCTTATGCCGTCGTCTCTTCCTAACCTTGGTTTTCAGATATCTGAACCTAGACATTATATCAATTCTCCACACAGCTGGGTATCGCAAGCACAAAACAGAACTCCTCCTTCCCCATGGCTGTAAAGCTTGCTCTTGGCATGGAGTCACACCTTCAGCATGGGAGAAACCTTCATGGCCCCTGATGCACGCCCAACCTTGAGTGCTGCTTGGGCACAAATTCATACTGTGTGACCCTAAGCATGAGCCCCATGTCAAAGAAAGGCCTGTCAGGGCATGGACCAAGAGCCCGCATAGGGGGCTTGCCAAGCCCCTATGCACCCAATCCTCACCAGGGTTTGAGTTTTCCAGTCGCCCCGCCCGTACCTGGGGCTCTGCTCTGGAATCCCTTTCTTGGAGAGACCCTTGAGCCAGAGAACTCGACTCCACCCTTCCCACAAAATGACCCAAAACTCTTGGGAGCTGGGACAAATCCCCAGAGAGGGATACTCGTCCACAGTCCCTGAGGCCACCCCTCCAATCCACGGCTATCCCGGACACAACAGCCTGAGACAAAAGCCTGAAGGAACGCCTCCCACTCGCCCTTGTTTCAGAGGCCCAGGAGCTCCCTCTCGGGCTGTCCATCCGGCCTGGCATACCCTAGGCGCACTCATAAGCTGAGTTTGTGTTTTCAGACTTCTGTGCACACAGCCTGGACCCACACAACCTCCAGGCTAGGGCCTCTGGAGCCACAGCGAAAGATTGTGCCTGCCCTCTCCAAGGAAAGTGTGCCCAATCCATTGACCACAACCCTACAGGTTAGGGAAAAGCTCCAAGGCCCCTGAGGCCATTAATAGTTTAGGCCACCCTGGACTAAGAGGGGCTCTCTGACACCAGCGGAGCAACTATCTCCACTTAGACTCTCAGACAGTGTCCCCAGAGACAGAAGGTTGAAATGGACAGGCCCCCAGGCCCTAATCTGACCCTAAGCTTTGGTTTCCATGTGTCTGTCCTCAGAGGACTGCTTTCGTAGACCAGCACACGGGGCTTTTCTTTGGCACCAAACCAAAACTCTCTTGTCTCCACATGGGGAGCTTTCTTACTGGGGATGTTCAAACCCTTCTGGTAGGAGAGTTCCGCAGGGCCACTGAACAACCAGCACATTCCAAGGTCTCCATGGACCCAAACGCACATTATGACGCATCCTCAGGAGAGGCCATTTCAACTGAGCCCCCTGGGTAGCGTGCCCCATAGAAGTAGATCAAACATATCTTGTCGCTAATGGCCAATGGGAATGCGAGGCATGCTGTACAGGGATCCATCCTTCGAACCCTGCTCTCCAGTCCTTCCTTATGGTATGTCCTGGAGCCATCCAACAGGACTCGAATGTCCCGCAGAAGGAAACCTTGTGGTTTGGGGCAACCTCCAAACTCAGCGTGGGAAAACTTCCTTGGCCTCATGAGGCCCCCGCTTCATGAAGGTGCCATCATGGACACAGAGTCCAGCCTCAGCCAACGTCTGATCCTCAGCCTGACATCAGATTCAGGAGATTTTGATTCAGCCTCTGCTGAGTGGGCCTGCTCTGCCATTGGCTCCAATCCTCACCCTAGCTTGTGTTTTCAGACTTCCATCCTCACACTCCTGGCCCACAAACCCTCCCTCCTGGGAATTCTGGGGCCACAATGAAGCACTCTGCCTGCCGCCCAGGAGAAAAACTTTGTCTATGGAGCAGCCCAGAAACGCCAAATGAGGATCAAACTGCTTGGCCCTCGGCAACACCCCAATTGCATAGGCTACCTTAAACACTGATGTTCTGTCGCCAATAGCCTGAGCCCAGACCTTCCAACAGACACCGACACAGCTGGCTGCACACCCAGCACATTGGAACCGCCACTGCCTTAGGCCACCATCCATTCCCAACCTGGGTTTTCAGTCATCGGAACCTAGATCTTATCTCCAATCCCTGCACAGGGGGGAACCTGATGCACAAGTCAGAACCCCTCCTTCCCCATGGCAAGAAACCTTGCTGCTGGCAGTGAGTCAAACCCTCAGTGTAGGAGAAAACGGCATGGCCCATGAGGCCACGCCCATGCGTGAGGGCCTCCTTGGGCACAAACACACATTGTGACCCTTAGCGTGAGTACCTTATTCAAGTAACGCATCTCAGTGACTGGACCAAAAGCCCGCATATGTGGCTTGCCATGCCCATAAGCACCAGGACTAACTAGATGGTGTGTATTCCTGTTGAGGGAACCCACTGCTGTGCTCTAGAGGCCCTATCCTGGGGGGGTAATGTGGCAGAAAACAGTACTCTTCCCTTGCAACAGAATGAACCCAAACACTTGGGCTTTGACCATCCCCCAAGGGGAAGGCTCTTCCTCGGCCCCTGAAGCAACCCTTACCCTGAACGGCCACTGTGAATGCAACACCCAGAGACAAAAGCCTGAGAGACTGCCTCCCACTTGCCCTTCTTTGATATCCAGAGGATCTCCCCTCACGGACTGGAGATCAGGCCTGCCATTACCTTGGCCCGTAGCTGAGCCAAGTTTGCTTTTTCAGACATCGGTCCCCAAAGCCCTGGCAAACACAGCCTCTAGGCTGGGTCCTCTGGAGCCATACCACAGGACCGTGCCTGCTCTCTTCTGGGAAACTTGTCCTTTCCTTTGGCCACACACCTCCAGAATATGAGAATCCTCATGGCCGCCGAGGTCATCACACTACTGGGAGCCTACCTGGACACACAGGGGCATTCGGACACAAGCTGAGCAGCTACCTCCTCGAAGGCATGCACACAGATGTCAACAGAGATAGAAGGTTGAGCCCGATAGGCCCTTAGGCCCTAATCTCAACTCTTGCTTTGGTTTCCAGGTGTCACTCCTCAGAGGCTTTGGTTCGAAGAACAGGATATGGGGCTTTCCTGAGGCACTGAACAGAACTCCTCTCGTCTCCACATGGGAAGCTTCCTTGTTGGAGCCGTGTCAAACACCTCAGGTTGGAGAATCCTGCAGAGTCCCTGAGCCACCTCCACATTCCAAGGTCTCCCAGGCCACCAAGCCACAGTACGACTCATCTTCAGGAGAGACCATTTCAACTCTCCCCTCTGGGTAGCTCACCCAGGAGCCCGCAGATTGAGCCTGCATTGTCCTGACTAAAGAGTGGGAATATGAGGTGGCGTTCCCAGGCATCCATGCTTAGACACCTGCTCTCGGGTCTTTCCGTATGGGGCCACCTGGAACCATCCAATAAGACTCGACTGTCGTGCAGAAGGAAACCTTGAGGTTTGGAGTAGTTCACAAATCCCATCGTAGGCAAACCTCCCTGGCCTCATGAAGCCCCCACACCCTTCAGGAAGAGGCCATGCTGGACAAAAACTCTAGCCTGAGGTACGTCTCATAGTTGACATGACCTCAGTGCAGGCGATCTCGATTCAGCCTCTGCAGATTGGGCCTGCCATGCCCTCGGTCCCAAACCTCACGCTAGCTTGTGTTTTCAGACTTCCTTCCTCACACTCCTGGCAAACAAGCCCTCCGGACTAGGAACTCCAGAACCACAACCCAGCCCAGTGCCTGCCCAACGGAAGAAAAACGTTTCCCTGTGGGGCACTCCAGAAAACCCAGATGAGGATCAACCTGCTCAGGCCTCGACGGTACCTGAACTGGATAGGCTGCTCTGGGCACTCATGCTCTGTCTGACACAGCCTGAAGCCAGACGTCCAGAGAGACAAGGAGACAGCTGGCCGCACACCCAGCACTTCGGACACGCCATGGTCTTATGCCATCATCTCTTCCTAACCTTGGTTTTCAGATATCTGAACCTACACATTATATCAATTCTCCACACAGCTGGGTATCGCAAGCACAAAACAGAACTCCTCCTTCCCCATGGCTGTAAAGCTTTCTCTTGGCATGGAGTCACCCCTTCAGCGTGGGAGAAACCTTCATGGCCCCTGATGCCACGCCCAACCTTGAGTGCTGCCTGGGCACAAATTCATAGTGTGTGACCCTAAGCATGAGCCCCATGTCAAAGAAAGGCCTGTCAGGGCATAGACCAAGAGCCCACATATGGGGCTTGCCAAGCCCCTATGCACCCAATCCTCACCAGGGTTTGAGTTTTCCAGTCGCCCTGCCCGTACCTGGGGCTCTGCTCTGGAATCCCTTTCTTGGAGAGACCCATGAGCCAGAGAACACGACTCCACCCTTCCACAAAATGACCCCAAACTCTTGGGAGTTGGGACAAATCCCCAGAGAGGGATACTCGTCCACAGTCCCTGAGGCCACCCCTCCAATCCACGGCTATCCCGGACACAACAGCCAGAGACAAAAGCCTGAAGGAACGCCTCCCACTCGCCATTGTTTCAGAGGCCCAGGAGCTCCCTCTCGGGCTGTCCATCCGGACTGGCATACCCTAGGTGCCAATCATAAGCTGAGTTTGTGTTTTCAGACTTCTGTGCCCACAGCCTGGACCCACAGAACCTCCAGGCTAGGGCCTCTGGAGCCACACGAAAGATTGTGCCTGCCCTCTCCAAGGAAAGTGTGCCCAATCCATTGACCACAACCCGAGAGGTTAGGGAAAACCTCCAAGGCCCCTGAGCCCATTAATAGTTTAGGCCACCCTGGACTAAGAGGGGCTCTCTGACACCAGCGGAGCAACTATCTCCACTTAGACTCTCAGACAGTGTCCCCAGAGACAGAAGGTTGAAATGGACAGGCCCCCAGGCCCTAATCTGACCCTAAGCTTTGGATTCCATGTGTCTGTCCTCAGAGGACTGCTTTCGTAGACCAGCACACGGGGCTTTTCTTTGGCACCAAACCGAACCTCTCTCGTCTCCACATGGGGAGCTTTCTTACTGGGGATGTTCAAACCCTTCTGGTAGGAGAGTTCCGCAGGGCCACTGAACAACCAGCACATTCCAAGGTCTCCATGGACCCAAACGCACATTATGACGCATCCTCAGGAGAGGCCATTTCAACTGAGCCCCCTGGGTAGCGTGCCCCATAGAAGTAGATCAAACATATCTTGTCGCTAATGGCCAATGGGAATGCGAGGCATGCTGTACAGGGATCCATCCTTCGAACCCTGCTCTCCAGTCCTTCCGTATGGTATGTCCTGGAGCCATCTAACAGGAATCGAATGTCCCGCAGAGGAAACCTTGTGGTTTGGGGCAACCTCCAAACTCAGCGTGGGAAAACTTCCTTGGCCTCATGAGGCCCCCGCTTCATGCACATGCCATCATGGACACAGAGTCCAGCCACAGCCAACATCTGATCCTCAGCCTGACATCAGATTCAGGAGATTTTGATTCAGCCTCTGCAGAGTGGGCCTGCTCTGCCATTGGCTCCATCCTCACCCTAGCTTGTGTTTTCAGACTTCCATCCTCACACTCCTGGCCCACAAACCCTCCCTCCTGGGAATTCTGGGCCCACAATGAAGCACTCTGCCTGCCGCCCAGGAGAAAAACTTTGTCTATGGAGCAGCCCAGAAACGCCAAATGAGGATCAAACTGCTTGGCCCTCGGCAACACCCCAATTGCATAGGCTACCTTAAACACTGATGTTCTGTCGCCAATAGCCTGAGCCCAGACCTTCCAACAGACACCGACACAACTGGCTGCCCACCCAGCACATTGGGCCCGCCACTGCCTTACGCCACCATCCATTCCCAACCTGGGTTTTCAGTCATCGGAACCTAGACCTTATCTCCAATCCCTGCACAGGTGGGAACCTGATGCACAATTCAGAACCCCTCCTTCCCCATGGCAAGAAACCTTGCTGCTGGCAGTGAGTCAAAACTTCAGTGTAGGAGAAAACGGCATGGCCCATGAGGCCACGCCCATGCGTGAGGGCCTCCTTGGGCACAAACACACATTGTGACCCTTAGCGTGAGTACCTTATTCAAGTAACGCATCTCAGTGACTGGACCAAAAGCCCGCATATGTGGCTTGCCATGCCCATAAGCACCAGGACTAACTAGATGGTGTGTATTCCTGTTGAGGGAACCCACTGCTGTGTTCTAGAGGCCCTCTCCTGGGGGGGTAATGTGGCAGAAAACAGTACTCTTCCCTTCCCACAGAATGAACCCAAACACTTGGGAGCTTTGACCATCCCCCAAGGGGAAGGCTCTTCCTCGGCCCCTGAAGCAACCCTTACCCTGAACGGCCACTGTGAATGCAACACCCAGAGACAAAAGCCTGAGAGACTGCCTCCCACTTGCCCTTCTTTGATATCCAGAGGATCTCCCCTCACGGACTGGAGATCAGGCCTGCCATTACCTTGGCCCATAGCTGAGCCAAGTTTGCTTTTTCAGACATCGGTCCCCAAAGCCCTGGCAAACAAAGCTTCTAGGCTGGGTCCTCTGGAGCCATACCACCGGACCGTGCCTGCTCTCTTCTGGGAAACTTGTCCATTCCTTTGGCCACACACCTCCAGAATATGAGAATCCTCAAGGCCGCCGAGGTCATCACACTACTGGGAGCCTCCCTGGACACACAGGGGCATTCGGACACAAGCTGAGCAGCAACCTCCTCGAAGGCATGCACACAGATGTCAACAGAGATAGAAGGTTGAGCCCGACAGGCCCTTAGGCCAAAATCTCAACTCTTGCTTTGGTTTCCAGGTGTCACTCCTCAGAGGCTTTGGTTCGAAGAACAGGATATGGGGCTTTCCTGAGGCACTGAACAGAACTCCTCTCGTCTCCTTATTGGAAGATTCCTTGTTGGAGCCGTGTCAAACACCTCAGGTTGCAGAATTCTACAGAGTCCCTATGCCACATCCACATTCCAAGATCTCCCAGGCCAACCAGCCACAGTATGACTCATCTTCAGGAGAGACCATTTCAACTCTCCCCTCTGGGTAGCTCACCCAGGAGCCTGCAGATTGAGCCTGCCTTGTCCTGACTAAAGAGTGGGAATATGAGGTGGCGTTCCCAGGCATCCATGCTTAGACACCTGCTCTCGAGTCTCTCCGTATGGGGCCACCTGGAACCATCCAATAGGACTCGACTGTCGTGCAGAAGGAAACCTTGAGGTTTGGAGTAGTTCACAAATCCCATCGTAGGCAAACCTCCCTGGCCTCATGAAGCCCCCACACCCTTCAGGAAGAGGCCATGCTGGACAAAAACTCTAGCCTGAGGCACGTCTCATAGTTGACATGACCTCAGTGCAGGCGATCTCGATTCAGCCTCTGCAGAGTGGGCCTGCCGTGCCCTCGGTCCCAAACCTCACGCTAGCTTGTGTTTTCAGACTTCCTTCCTCACACTCCTGGCAAACAACCCTCCGGACTAGGAACTCCAGAACCACAACCCAGCCCAGTGTCTGCCCAACGGAAGAAAAACGTTTCCCTGTGGGGCACTCCAGAAAACCCAGATGAGGATCAACCTGCTCAGGCCTCGACGGTACCCGAACTGGATAGGCTGCTCTGGGCACTCATGCTCTGTCTGACACAGCCTGAAGCCAGACGTCCAGAGAGACAAGGAGACAGCTGGCCGCACACCCAGCACTTCGGACACGCCATGGTCTTATGCCGTCACCAATTCCTAACCTTGGTTTTCAGATATCTGAACCTAGACATTATATCAATTCTCCACACAGCTGGGTATCGCAAGCACAAAACAGAACTCCTCCTTCCCCATGGCTGTAACGCTTGCTCTTGGCATGGAGTCACACCTTCAGCATGGGAGAAACCTTCATGGCCCCTGATGCCACGCCCAACCTTGAGTGCTGCTTGGGCACAAATTCATACTGTGTGACCCTAAGCATGAGCCCCATGTCAAAGAAAGGCCTGTCAGGGCATGGACCAAGAGCCCGCATATGGGGCTTGCCAAGCCCCTATGCACCCAATCCTCACCAGGGTTTGAGTTTTCCAGTCGCCCCGCCCGTACCTGGGGCTCTGCTCTGGAATCCCTTTCTTGGAGAGACCCATGAGCCAGAGAACACGACTCCACCCTTCCCACAAAATGACCCCAAACTCTTGGGAGCTAGGACAAATCCCCAGAGAGGGATACCCGTCCACAGTCGCTGAGGCCACCCCTCCAATCCACGGCTATCCCGGACACAACAGCCAGAGACAAAAACCTGAAGGAACGCCTCCCACTCGTCCTTGTTTCAGAGGCCCAGGAACTCCCTCTCGGGCTGTCCATCCTGACTGGCCTACCCTAGGCGCCACTCATATACTGAGTTTGTGTTTTCAGACTTCTGTGCCCACAGCCTGGACCCACACAACCTCCAGGCTAGGGCCACTGGAGCCACAGCGAAAGATTGTGCCTGCCCTCTCCAAGGAAAGTGTGCCCAATCCATTGACCACAACCCTACAGGTTAGGGAAAAGCTCCAAGGCCCCTGAGGCCATTAATAGTTTAGGCCACCCTGGACTAAGAGGGGCTCTCTGACACCAGCGGAGCAACTATCTCCACTTAGACTCTCAGACAGTGTCCCCAGAGACAGAAGGTTGAAATGGACAGGCCCCCAGGCCCTAATCTGACCCTAAGCTTTAGTTTCCATGTGTCCGTCCTCAGAGGATTGCTTTCGTAGACCAGCACACGGGGCTTTTCTTTGGCACCAAACCAAACCTCTCTCGTCTCCACATGGGGAGCTGTCTTACTGGGGATGTTCAAACCCTTCTGGTAGGAGAGTTCCGCAGGGCCACTGAACAACCAGCACATTGCAAGGTCTCCATGGACCCAAACGCACATTATGACGCATCCTCAGGAGAGGCCATTTCAACTGAGCCCCCTGGGTAGCGTGCCCCAGAGGCAGCAGATCAAACATATCTTGTCGCTAATGGCCAATGGGAATGCGAGGCATGCGGAACAGGGATCCATCCTTCGAACCCTGCTCTCCAGTCCTTCCGTATGGTATGTCCTGGAGCCATGCAACAGGACTCGAATGTCCCGCAGAAGGAAACCTTGTGGTTTGGGGCAACCTCCAAACTCAGCGTGGGAAAACTTCCTTGGCCTCATGAGGCCCCCGCTTCATGAAGGTGCCATCATGGACACAGAGTCCAGCCTCAGCCAACGTCTGATCCTCAGCCTGACATCAGATTCAGGAGATTTTGATTCAGCCTCTGCAGAGTGGGCCTGCTCTGCCATTGGCTCCAATCCTCACCCTAGCTTGTGTTTTCAGACTTCCATCCTCACACTCCTGGCCCACAAACCCTCCCTCCTGGGAATTCTGGGGCCACAATGAAGCACTCTGCCTGCCGCCCAGGAGAAAACTTTGTCTATGGAGCAGCCCAGAAACGCCAAATAGGGATCAAACTGCTTGGCCCTCGGCAACACCCCAATTGCATAGGCTACCTTAAACACTGATGCTCTGTCGCCAATAGCCTGAGCCCAGGCATTCCAACAGACACCGACACAGCTGGCTGCACACCCAGCACATTGGACCCGCCACTGCCTTAGGCCACCATCCATTCCCAACCTGGGTTTTCAGTCATCGGAACCGAGACCTTATCTCCAATCCCTGCACAGGGGGGAACCTGATGCACAAGTCAGAACCCCTCCTTCCCCATGGCAGGAAACCTTGCTGCTGGCAGTGAGTCAAACCTTCAGTGTAGGAGAAAACGGCATGGCCCATGAGGCCACGCCCATGCGTGAGGGCCTCCTTGGGCACAAACACACATTGTGACCCTTAGCGTGAGTACCTTATTCAAGTAACGCATCTCAGTGACTGGACCAAAAGCCCGCATATGTGGCTTGCCATGCCCATAAGCACCAGGACTAACTAGATGGTGTGTATTCCTGTTGAGGGAACCCACTGCTGTGCTCTACAGGCCCTCTCCTGGGGGGGTAATGTGGCAGAACACAGTACTCTTCCCTTCCCACAGAATGAACCCAAACACTTGGGAGCTTTGACCATCCCCCAAGGGGAAGGCTCTTCCTCGGCCCCTGAAGCAACCCTTACCCTGAACGGCCACTGTGAATGCAACACCCAGAGACAAAAGCCTGAGAGACTGCCTCCCACTTGCCCTTCTTTGATATCCAGAGGATCTCCCCTCACGGACTGGAGATCAGGCCCGCCATTACCTTGGCCCGTAGCTGAGCCAAGTTTGCTTTTTCAGACATCGGTCCCCAAAGCCCTGGCAAACACAGCCTCTAGGCTGGGTCCTCTGGAGCCATACCACAGGACCGTGCCTGCTCTCTTCTGGGAAACTTGTCCATTCCTTTGGCCACACAACTCCAGAATTTGAGAATCCTCAAGGCCCCCGAGGTCATAGCACTACTGGGAGCCTCCCTGGACACACAGGGGCATTCGGACACAAGCTGAGCAGCTACCTCCTCGAAGGCATGCACACAGATGTCAACAGAGATAGAAGGTTGAGCCCGACAGGCCCTAGGGCCCTAATCTCAACTCTTGCTTTGGTTTCCAGGTGTCACTCCTCAGAGGCTTTGGTTTGAAGAACAGGATATGGGGCTTTCCTGAGGCACTGAACAGAACTCCTCTCGTCTCCACATGGGAAGCTTCCTTGTTGGTGCCGTGTCAAACACCTCAGGTTGGAGAATCCTGCAGAGTCCCTGAGCCACCTCCACATTCCAAGGTCTCCCAGGCCACCAAGCCACAGTACGACTCATCTTCAGGAGAGACCATTTCAACGCTCCCCTCTGGGTAGCACACCCAGGAGCCCGCAGATTGAGCCTGCCTTGTCCTGAATAAAGAGTGGGAATATGAGGTGGCGTTCCCAGGCATCCATGCTTAGACACCTGCTCTCGAGTCTTTCCGTATGGGGCCTCCTGGAACCATCCAATGGGACTCGACTTTCGTGCAGAAGGAAACCTTGAGGTTTGGAGTAGTTCACAAATCCCATCGTAGGCAAACCTCCCTGGCCTCATGAAGCCCCCACACCCTTCAGGAAGAGGCCATGCTGGACAAAAACTCTAGCCTGAGGCACGTCTCATAGTTGACATGACCTCAGTGCAGGCGATCTCGATTCAGCCTCTGCAGAGTGGGCCTGCCATGCCCTAGGTCCCAAACCTCACGCAAGCTTGTGTTTTCAGACTTCCTTCCTCACACTCCTGGCAAACAAGCCTTCCGGACTAGGAACTCCTGGACCACAACCCAGCCCAGTGTCTGCCCAATGGAAGAAAAACGTTTCCCTCTGGGGCTCTCCAGAAAACCCAGATGAGGATCAACCTGCTCGGGCCTCGACGGTTCCCAAACTAATAGGCTGCTCTGGGCACTCATGCTCTGTCTGACACAGCTGAGGCCAGACGTCCCGATAGACAAGGAGACAGCTGGCCGCACACCCAGCACTTCGGACACGCCATGGTCTTATGCCGTCACCTCTTCCTAACCTTGGTTTTCAGATATCTGAACCTAGACATTATATCAATTCTCCACACAGCTGGGTATCGCAAGCACCAAGAAGAACTCCTCCTTCCCCATGGCTGTCAAGCTTGCTCTTGGCATGGAGTCACACCTTCAGGGTACGAGAAACCTTCATGGCCCCTGATGCCACGCCCAAACTTGTGTGCTGCTTGGGCACAAATTCACACTGTGACCCTCAGCATGAGCCCCATGTCAAAGAACGGCCTGTCAGGGCCTTGACCAAGAGCCCGCAAATGGGGCTTGCAAAGCACCTATGCACCCAATCTTCTCCAGGGTTTGAGTTTTCCAGTCCCCCCGCCCGTCCCTGGGGTTCTGCTCTGGAATCCCTTTCTTGGAGAGACACATGAGCCAGACAACCCGACTCCACCCTTCCCACAAAATGACCCAAAACTTTTGGGAGCTGAGACAAATCCCCAGAGAGGGATACTCGTCCACAGTCCCTGAGGCCACCCCTCCAATCCACGGCTATCCCGGACACAACATCCAGAGACAAAAGCCGGAAGAAACGCCTCCCACTCGCCCTTGTTACAGAGGACCAGGAGCTGCCTCTAGGGCTGTACATCCGGCCTCCCATACCCTAGGCGCCACTCATAAGCTGAGTTTGTGTTTTTAAACTTCTGTGCCCACAGCCTGGACCCACACAATCTCCAGGCTCACGACCTATTCCAAGGCCCTCATGGACACAAACACAAACTAAGCCCCATCCTCAAAAAAGTCCATTTCAACTCAACCACCCCGGTTGCTCCCTCAGAGCCATCAGTCTCAACTGTCTTGTTTCTAGGAATTAATTGTTTTGTGAGGCTGGCTCCCTGGCTTCCATTCTCGTACGATGCTCTGGAGTCATTCCATAGGGGATGTCCTGGAGCTGCCCAACAAGTCTCAATTGTCCTGCAGATGGAATCCTTGAATGGGCATCCCACAACTCCCAACGTGGGAAAACCTCCATGGCCTTGAGACTCCGCTTCATTCATGAAGGGGCAGTCATGCACAGAAACTCCAACCTGAGCCAACGTCTGATCCTCGCCGGGACTTCAGATGCTTGAGATATTGGTTCAGATCTGCAAGGGGTACCTGCCGTGCCCTTGGCCTGAAGCCCAAGTCTAGCTTGTGTTCTCAACTTCTATCCTCACACTCCTGGCCCAGAAGCCCTCAAGTTTGGCAATTCCGGACCCACAATGCAGCAATCTGCCTGCCCTCTAGAAATAATATCTTGCCTAATGAGATGCCCAGGCACCTCAAATGGGGATTAACCTACACGGCACTCGACTGTACCCAAATTATATAGTCTAACCTGGGCACTAATGCACTGTCTGACACAACCTGATCCCGAACCTGCTGACCAACACCCAGGCAGCTGACCGCACAATGAGCGCATACGACCAGCCAAGGTTTTAGGTCGTCATCTCTCCACAACTGCGGTTTTCAGGCTTCAGAACCTAGACCTTATCTCCAACCACTGCCCATGGTTGAAAATGATGCAGAAATCTGAACTCCTTCCCCATGGCAAGAAACCTCGTGATTGGCCTGTTGTCCAAAGTTCAGTGTAGTTGAAACCAGTGTGGCCCATGAGGCCCTGCCCATGCCCGCAGGCCACATTGGTCACAAACACACATTGTGACCCTCAGCCTGAGCCCAGTCCTCAAGTAAGGCCTCTCAGTGGCTGGATGAAGAGACAGCATATTGGGCCTGCCATGCCCCTAGGCCCCAATTTTTAACCATAGTTTGGGTTGTCCCTTCACTCTTCCCCAGGGCTCTGCTTTGGAATTCCTCTTTGGTTGGGACACCTGAGGTAACAAACCTGAAAGGAGACCTCCCATCCCACAGATTGACAAAAAACAATTGGGACCGGGCCAAATCCACAGAAAGGAAGATTCGTCCATGTCCTATGAGACCTCCCCACATTCCACGGCCATCGTTGATACATAATATAGAGACAAAAGCCTGAGCAATGGCCTCAGACTCGCTCTTTCTTCATATCCTGAAGAGTTCTTCTCATGGTGTGTAGATTGGGCCTGCCATACCTACGTCCCCAAACTTAAGCTGAGTTTGTGTTTTCAGAATTCTGTCCTCAAAGTCCTGGGCCACACACCCTCCAAGCTGCGGGCCCTGGAGCCACACATTAGGACTGTGCCTTCCCCATCCATGGGAATTCTGCTCATACCATTGTCTAAAATCGTACAAGTTAGGAGAACCCATTAAAGTCCCCGAGGCCATCACAATAGTGTAGGTCTCCCGGGTCAAACAAGGGCAGTCTGACACCAGCTGACCGTCTACCTCCACTCATACCATAGATGGATGTAACCAGAATAAAAGATTGAACCAGACAGGACCCTAGGCTATATTCGGATCCATTGCTTTAGTTTACAGGCATGTCTCCTCAAAAGCCTGGATACCAATTCCAGCATAGGAGTCCACCCATCAGAAAAAATCTCGTCTCCACAAGGAAACTTGTGCATGGGAGCTATGTCAAAACCTTAGGAGAATACTTCATGGTCCTGGTGCCACTGCCCCATTTCAACGACCCCATGGACACAAACACCCATTAGGCCCCATCCTCAGGAAAGTCCATTTCACCTCAGCCACCCCGGTTGCTCCCGCAGAGCAATCACATGTCAACTGTCTTGTTGCTAGGAGACAATTGGAATGCGAGGCGGGCTTTCCTGGCATTCATCCTCGAACGGTGCTCGGGAGTCATTCCATATGGGATGTCCTGGAGCTGCCCAACAGGTCTCAATTGTCCCGCAGAAGGAATCCTTGAAGGGGGCATCCCAAAACTCCCAAAGTGGGAAAACCTCCATGGCCTTGAGACTCTGCTCCGTTCATGAAGGGAAAGTCATGCACAGAAACTCCAACCTGAGCCAACGTCTGATCCTCGCCGTGACTTCAGATGCTTGAGATATTGGTTCAGATTTGCAAGAGGTACCTGCCGTGCCCTCGGCCTGAGCCGAAGTCTAGCTTGTGTTCTCAGACTTCTGTCCTCACACTTCTGGCCAAGAATCCGTCATGCTTGTCAATTCCGGACACCCACAATGCAGCACTCTGACAGCCCTATAGAAAGAAAATATTCCCTAATGAGCTGCCCAGGCACCCCAATAGAGGATCAACCTACACGGCACTCGCCTATACCCAAATTATATAGTCTAACCTGGGCACTAATGAACTGTTGGACACAACCTGAGCCCAAACCTCCTGACCAACAGCCAGGCAGCTGACCGCACACGGAGCGCATACGACCCGCCAAGGCCTTAGGTCGTCATCTCTCCACAACTGCGGTTTTCAGGCTTCAGAACCTAGACCTTATCTCCAACCACTGCCCATGGTTGAAAATGATGCAGAAATCTGAACTCCTTCCCCATGGCTAGAAACCTTGTGATTGGCATGTTGTCCAAAGTTCAGTGTAGTTAAAACCAGTGTGGCCCATGAGGCCCCGCCATGCTGTGGGACACATTGGTCACAAACACACATTCTGACCCTCAGCCTGAGCCCAGTCCTCAAGTAAGGCCTCTCAGTGGCTGGATGAAGAGACAGCATATTGGGCCTGCCATGCCCCTAGGCCCCAATATTTAACCATAGTTTGGGTTGTCCCTTCACTCTTCCCCAGGGCTCTACTTTGGAATTCCTCTTTGGTTGGGACACCTGAGGTAACAAACCTGAAAGGAGACCTCCCATCCCACAGCTTGACGAAAAAAAGTTGGGACCGGGCCAAATCCACAGCTAGGAAGATTCATCCATGGCCCATGAGGCCTCCCCACATTCCACGGCCATCGTTGATATAAAATCCAGAGACAAAAGCCTGAGCAAGCGCCTCAGACTCGCTCTTTCTTAATATCCTGATGAGTTCTTCTCATGGTTTGTAGATTGGGTCTGCCATACCTATGTTCCCAAACCTAAGGTGAGTTTGTGTTTTCAGAATTCTGTCCTCAAAGTACTGGGCCACACACCCTCCAGGCTGGGGCACCTGGAGCCACACATTAGGACGCTGCCTACCCAATCCAGGGAATTCTGCCCATTCCATTGTCCAAAATCGTACAAATTAGGAGAATACTCCAAAGTCCCCGAGGCCCTCCCAATAGTGTAGGTCTCCCAGGGCAAACAAGGGCGGTCTGACACCAGCTGAGATCCACCTCCATTCATACCATAGATGGATGAACCCAGAGAAGAAGATTGAACCAGACAGGACCCTAGGCCATAATAGGATCCATTGCTTTGGTTTACAGGAATGTCTCCTCAAAAGCCTGGATTCCAATTCCAGCATAGGGGTTTCCTGAGGCACACATCAGAACAAATCTCGTCTTCACAAGTTAACTTATGCATGGGAGCTATTTCAAAAGCTTAGGAGAATACTTCAGGGTCCCGGTGCCACCGACCCATTCTAAGGCCCCCATGGACACAAACACACATTAGGCCCCATCCTCAGGAAAGTCCATTTCACCTCAGACACCCGGGTTGCTCCCGCAGAGCAATCACATCTCAACTGTCTTGTTGCTAGGAGACAATTGGAATGCGAGGCGGGCTTCCCTGGCATCCATCCTCTAACGGTGCTCTGGAGTCATTCCATATGGGATGTCCTGGAGCTGCCCAACAGGTCTCAATTGTCCCGCACAAGGAATCCTTGAAGGGGGCATCCCACAAGTCCCAACGTGGGAAAACCTCCTATCCCTTGAGACCCCGCTCCGTTCATGAAGGGGAAGTCATGCACAGAAACTCCAACCTGAGCCAACGTCTGATCCTCGCCGTGACTTCAGATGCTTGAGATATTGGTTCAGATCTGCAGGGGGTACCTGCCGTGCCCTCGGCCTGAAGCCCAAGTCTAGCTTGTGTTCTCAGACTTCTGTCCTCAGACTCCTGGCCCAGAAGCCCTCGAGTTTGGCAATTCCGGACCCACAATGCAGCACTCTGCCTGCCCTCCAAAAAGAATATATTGCCTAATGAGCTGACCAGGCACCACAAATGAGGATCAACCTACACGGCACTCGACTGTACCCAAATTATATTGTCTAACCTGGGCACTAATGCACTGTCTGACACAACCAGAGCCCGAACTTGTTTACCAACACGCAGGCAGCTGACCGCACACTGAGCACGTCAGACCCACCAAGGCCTTAGGTCGTCATCTTTTCCCAACTGCGGTTTTCAGGCTTCAGAACCTAGACCTTATCTCCAACCACTGCCCAGGGATGAAAATGATGCAGAAATCAGAACTCCTTCCCCATGGCTAGAAACCTTGTGATTGGCATGTGGTCCAAAGTTCAGTGTAGTTGAAACCAGTGTGTCCCATATGGTCTCGCCCACGCTCTCGGGCCACATTGGTCAAAAACACACATTGTGACCCTCAGCCTGAGCCCAGTCCTCAAGTAAGGCCTCTCAGTGGCTGGATGAAGAGACAGAATATTGGGCCTGCCATGCCCCTAGGCCCCAATTTTTAACCATAGTTTGGGTTGTCCCTTCACTCTTCCCCATGGCTCTGCTTTGGAATTCCTCTTTGGTTGGGACACCTGAGGTAACAAACCAGAAAGGAGACATCCATTCCCACAGATTGACGAAAATCAATTGGGACTGGGCCAAATCCACAGAGAGGAAGATTCGTCCATGTCCTATGAGGCCTCCCCACATTCCACGGCCATCGTAGATACAAAATATAGAGACAAAAGCCTGAGCATGGCCTCAGACTCGCTCTTTCTTCATATCCTGAAGAGTTCTTCTCATGGTGTGTACATTGGGCCTGCCATACCTACGTCCCCAAACCTAAGCTGAGTTTGTGTTTTCAGACTTCTGTCCTCAAAGTCCAGGGCCACACACCCTCCAGGCTGGGGCCCCTGGAGCCACACTTTAGGACTGTGCCAACCCCATCCATGGGAATTCTGCCCATTCCATTGTCTAAAATCGTACAAATTAGGAGAACCCTCCAACGTCCCCGAGCCATCCCAATAGTGTAGGTCTCCCGGGACAAACAAGGGCGGTCTGACACCAGCTGAGATCCACCTCCACTCATACCATAGATGGATGAACCCAGAGAAGAAGATTGAACCAGACAGGACCCTAGGCCATAATAGGATCCATTGCTTTGGTTTACAGGCATTCTCCTCAAAAGCCTTGATTCCAATTCCAGCATAGGGGGTTTCCTGAGGCACCCATCAGAACAAATCTCGTCTCCACAAGGAAACTAGTGCATGGGAGCTATGTCAAAACCTTAGGAGAATACTTCAGTGTCCCGGTGCTACCGCCCCATTTCAACGCCCCCATGGACACAAACACCCATTAGGCCCCATCCTCAGGAAAGTCCATTTCACCTCAGCCACCCCGGTTGCTCCCGCAGAGCAATCACATCTCAACTGTCTTGTTGCTAGGAGACAATTGGTTTGCGAGGCGGGCTTCCCTGGCATTCATCCTCGAATGGTGCTCGGGGGTCATTGCATATGGGATTTCCTGGAGCTGCGCAACAGTTCTCAATTGTCCCGCAGAAGGAATCCTTGAAGGGGGCATCCCAAAACTCCCAACGTGGGAAAACCTCCATGGCCTTGAGACACCACTCCGTTCATGAAGGGGATGTCATGCACAGAAACTCCAAACTGAGCCAACGTCTGATCCTCGCCGAGACTTCAGATGCTTGAGATATTGGTTCATTTCTGCAAGAGGTACCTGCCTTGCCCTCGGCCTGAGCCAAAGACCAGCTTGTGTTCTCAGACTTCTGTCCTCACACTCCTGGCCCAGAAGCCTTCAAGTTTGGCAATTCCGGACCCACAATGCAGCACTCTGACAGCCCTCTAGAAAGAATATATTCTCTAATGAGCTGCCTAGGCACCTCCATAGAGGATCAAACTACACGGCACTCGACTATACCCAAATTATATAGACTAACCTGGGCACTAATGCACTGTCTGACACAACCTGAGCCCGAACCTACTGACCAACAGCCAGGCAGGTGACCGCACAATGAGAGCATAAGTTCCGCCAAGGCCTTAGGTCGTCATCTCTCCACAACTGCAGTTTTCAGGCTTCAGAACATAGACCTTATCTCCAACCACTGCCCAGGGTTGAAAATGATGCAGAAATCAGAACTCCTTCCCCATGGCTAGAAACCTTGTGATTGGCATGTTGTCCAAAGTTCAGTGTAGTTGAAACCAGTGTGGCCCATGAGGCCCCGCCATGCTCGTGGGACACATTGGTCACAAACACAGATTCTGACGCTCAGCCTGAGCCCAGTCCTCAAGTAAGGCCTCTCAGTGGCTGGATGAAGAGACAGCATATTGGGCCTGCCATGCCCCTAGGCCCCAATTTTTAACCATAGTTTGGGTTGTCCCTTCATTCTTCCCTACGTCTCTGCTTTCGAATTCCTCTTTGGTTGGGACACCTGAGGTAACAAACCTGAAAGGAGACCTCCCATCACACAGCTTGACGAAAAACAATTGGGACCAGGCCAAATCCACAGCTAGGAAGATTCATCCATGGCCCATGAGGCCTCCCCAAATTCCACGGCCATCGTTGATTCAAAATCCAGAGACAAAAGCCTGAGCAAGCGCCTCAGACTCGCTCTTTTTAATATCCTGATGAGTTCTTCTGATGGTTTGTAGATTGGGCCTGCCATACCTATGTCCCCAAACCTAAGCTGAGTTTGTGTTTTCAGAATTCTGTCCTCAAAGTCCTGGGCCACACACCCTCCAGGCTGGGGCCCCTGGAGCCACACATTAGGACGCTGCCTGCGCAATCCATGGGACTTCTGCCCATTCCATTGTCAAAATCGTACAAATTAGGAGAACACTCCAAAGTCCCCGAGGCCATCCCAGTAGTGTAGGTCTCCCGGGACAAACAAGGGCGGTCTGACACCAGCTGAGATCCACCTCCACTCATACCATAGATGGATGAACCCAGAGAAGAAGATTGAACCAGACAGGACCCTAGGCCATAATCGGATCCATTGGTTTTGTTTACAGGCATGTCTCCTCAAAAGCCTGGATTCCAATTCCAGCATAGGGGGTTTCCTGAGGCACCCATCAGAACAAATCTCGTCTTCACAAGGTAACTTGTGCATGGGAGCTATGTCAAAAGCTTAGGAGAATACTTCAGGGTCCCGGTGCCACCGCCCCATTCTAAGGCCCCCATGGACACAAACACACATTAGGCCCCATCCTCAGGAAAGTCCATTTCTACTCAGCCACCCCTGTTGCTCCCGCAGAGCAATCACATCTCAACTGTCTTGTTGCTAGGAAACAATTGGAATGCGAGGCGGGCTTCCCTGGCATTCACCCTCCAACTGGGCTCTGGCGTCATTCCATAGGGGATATCCTGGAGCTGCCCAACAGGTCTCAATTGTCTTGGAGAAGGAATCCTCGAAGGGGGCATCCCACAACTCCCAACGTGGGAAAACCTCCATGGCCTTGAGACTCCGTTCCCTTCTTGAAGGGGAAGTCATGCACAGAAACTCGAACTCTAGCCAACGTCTGATGCTCGCCGAGACTTCAGATGCTTGAGATATTGGTTCAGATGTGCAGAGGGAAACTGCCGTGCCCTCGGCCTGAAGCCCAAGTCTAGCTTGTGTTCTCAGACTTTTGTCCTCACGCTCCTGGCCCAGAAGCCCTCAATTTTGGCAATTCCGGACCCACAATGCAGCACTCTGCCGGCCCTTTAGAAAAATTATCTTGCCTACTTAGCTGCCCAGGCAACACAAATGATGATAAACCTACACGGCACTCGACTGTACACAAATTATATAGTCTAACCTGGGCACTAATGCACTGTCTGACACAACCTGAGCCCGAACCTCATGACCAACACGCAGGCAGCTGACGACACACATAGCGCATAAGACCCGCCATGGCCTTAGGTCGTCATCTCTTCCCAACTGCGGTTTTCAGGTTTCAGAACCTAGACCTTATCTCTAACCACTGCCCAGGGTGGAAAATGATGCAGAAATCAGAACTCCTTCCCCTTGGCAAGAAAACTTGTGATTGGCATGTTGTCCAAAGTTCAGTGTAATTGAATCCAGTGTGGCCCCTGAGGCCCCGCCCATTCTCACGGGCCACATTTTTCACCAACTCACATTGTGACCCTCAGCCTGAGCCCAGTCCTCAAGTAAGGCCTCTCAGTGGCTGGATGAAGAGAAGGCATATTGGGCCTGCCATGCCCCTAGAACCCAATTTTTAACCGAAGTTTGGGTTGCCCCTTCACTCTTCCCCAGGGCATGCTTTGGAATTCCTCTTTGGTTGGGACACCTGAGGTAAACACTAAAGGAGAGCTCCCAACTCACAGATTGAGGAAAACAACTGGGACCGGGCCAAATCCACAGAGAGGAAAATTCGTCCATGAACCATGAGGCCTCCCCACATTCCACGGCCATCGTTGATACAAAATTCAGAGACAAAATCCTGAGCAAGCGCCTCAGACTCGCTCTTTCTTCATATCCTGAAGAGTTCTTCTCATGGTTTGTAGATTGGACCTGCCATACGTATGTCCCCATAACTAGCCTGAGTTTGTGTTTTCAGACTTCTGTCCTCCAACTCCAGAGCCACACACACTCCAGGCTGGGGCCCCTGGAGCCAAACATTAGGACTGTGCCTAACCCATGCAAGGGAATTCTTCCCATTCCATTGTCCAAAATCGTACAAATTAGGAGAACCCTCCAAAGTCCCCGAGGCCATCCTAATAGTGTAGGTCTTCCGGGACAAACAAGGGCGGTCTGACACCACCTGAGCATCTACCTCCAACTCATACCATAGATGGATGTCCCCAGAGAAGAAGATGGAACCAGACAGGACCCTAGGCCATAATCGGATCCATTGCTTTAGTTTACAGGCGTGTCTCCTCAAAAACCTGGATTCCAATACCAGCATAGGGGGTTAAATGAGGCACCCATCAGAACAAATCTCGTCTCCACAAGGAAACTTGTGCATGGGAGCTATGTCAAATGCTTAGGGGAATAATTCAGGGTCCCGGTTCCACCGCCCCATTACAAGGCACTCATGAACTCACACACACATTAGGCCCCATGCTCAGGAAAGTCCATTTCAACTCAGCTACCCCGGTTGCTCCCGCAGAGCCATCAGATCTCAACTGTCTTGTTGCTAGGAGGCAATTGGAATGCTAGGCACGATTCCCTGGCATCCATCCTCGAACGGTGCTCTGGAGTCATTCCATATGGGATGTCCTGGAGCTGCCCAACAGGTCTCAATTGTCCCGCAGTAGGAATCCTTGAAGGGGGCATCCCACAACTCCCAACGTGGGAAAACCTCCATGCCTTGAGACTCGGCTTCGTTCATGAAGGGGCAGTCATGCACAGAAACTGAAACTTAGCCAACGTTTGATACTCGCCGTGACTTCAGATGCTTGAATTATTGGTTCAGATCTGCAGGGGGTACCTGCTGTGCCCTCGGCCTTACCCAAGTCTAGCTTGTGTTCTCAGACTTCTGTTCTCACTCTTCTGGCCCAGAAGACATCAAGTTTGGCAATTCCTGACGCACAATGCAGCTCTCTGCCTTCGCTCTACAATAAATATCTTGCCTAATGAGCTGGCAAGGCACCTCAAATGAGGATAAACCTACACGGCACTCGACTGTACCCAAATTATATAGTCTCACCTGAGCACTAATGCACTGTCTGACACAACCTGAGCCCGAACCTCCTGACCAACACCCACTAGCTGACAGCACACTGAGCACATCAGATCCGCCATGGCCTTAGATTGTCATCTCTTCCCAACTGCGGTTTTCAGCCTTCAGAACCTAGACCATATCTCCAACCACTGCCCAGGGTTGAAAATGATGCAGAAATCAGAACTCCTTCCCCATGGCAAGAGACCTTGTGATTGGCATGTTGTCCAAAGTTCAGTGTAGTTGAAACCAGTGTGGCCCATGAGGCCCCGCCATGCTCGTGGGACACATTGGTCACAAACACAGATTCTGACGCTCAGCCTGAGCCCAGTCCTCAAGTAAGGCCTCTCAGTGGCTGGATGACGAGACAGCATATTGGGCCTGCCATGCCCCTAGGCCCCAATTTTTAACCATAGTTTGGGTTGTCCCTTCATTCTTCCCTACGTCTCTGCTTTCGAATTCCTCTTTGGTTGGGACACCTGAGGTAACAAACCTGAAAGGAGACCTCCCATCACACAGCTTGACGAAAAACAATTGGGACCAGGCCAAATCCACAGCTAGGAAGATTCATCCATGGCCCATGAGGCCTCCCCAAATTCCACGGCCATCGTTGATTCAAAATCCAGAGACAAAAGCCTGAGCAAGCGCCTCAGACTCGCTCTTTTTAATATCCTGATGAGTTCTTCTGATGGTTTGTAGATTGGGCCTGCCATACCTATGTCCCCAAACCTAAGCTGAGTTTGTGTTTTCAGAATTCTGTCCTCAAAGTCCTGGGCCACACACCCTCCAGGCTGGGGCCCCTGGAGCCACACATTAGGACGCTGCCTGCGCAATCCATGGGACTTCTGCCCATTCCATTGTCAAAATCGTACAAATTAGGAGAACACTCCAAAGTCCCCGAGGCCATCCCAGTAGTGTAGGTCTCCCGGGACAAACAAGGGCGGTCTGACACCAGCTGAGATCCACCTCCACTCATACCATAGATGGATGAACCCAGAGAAGAAGATTGAACCAGACAGGACCCTAGGCCATAATCGGATCCATTGGTTTTGTTTACAGGCATGTCTCCTCAAAAGCCTGGATTCCAATTCCAGCATAGGGGGTTTCCTGAGGCACCCATCAGAACAAATCTCGTCTTCACAAGGTAACTTGTGCATGGGAGCTATGTCAAAAGCTTAGGAGAATACTTCAGGGTCCCGGTGCCACCGCCCCATTCTAAGGCCCCCATGGACACAAACACACATTAGGCCCCATCCTCAGGAAAGTCCATTTCTACTCAGCCACCCCTGTTGCTCCCGCAGAGCAATCACATCTCAACTGTCTTGTTGCTAGGAAACAATTGGAATGCGAGGCGGGCTTCCCTGGCATTCACCCTCCAACTGGGCTCTGGCGTCATTCCATAGGGGATATCCTGGAGCTGCCCAACAGGTCTCAATTGTCTTGGAGAAGGAATCCTCGAAGGGGGCATCCCACAACTCCCAACGTGGGAAAACCTCCATGGCCTTGAGACTCCGTTCCCTTCTTGAAGGGGAAGTCATGCACAGAAACTCGAACTCTAGCCAACGTCTGATGCTCGCCGAGACTTCAGATGCTTGAGATATTGGTTCAGATGTGCAGAGGGAAACTGCCGTGCCCTCGGCCTGAAGCCCAAGTCTAGCTTGTGTTCTCAGACTTTTGTCCTCACGCTCCTGGCCCAGAAGCCCTCAATTTTGGCAATTCCGGACCCACAATGCAGCACTCTGCCGGCCCTTTAGAAAAATTATCTTGCCTACTTAGCTGCCCAGGCAACACAAATGATGATAAACCTACACGGCACTCGACTGTACACAAATTATATAGTCTAACCTGGGCACTAATGCACTGTCTGACACAACCTGAGCCCGAACCTCATGACCAACACGCAGGCAGCTGACCACACACATAGCGCATAAGACCCGCCATGGCCTTAGGTCGTCATCTCTTCCCAACTGCGGTTTTCAGGTTTCAGAACCTAGACCTTATCTCTAACCACTGCCCAGGGTGGAAAATGATGCAGAAATCAGAACTCCTTCCCCTTGGCAAGAAAACTTGTGATTGGCATGTTGTCCAAAGTTCAGTGTAATTGAATCCAGTGTGGCCCCTGAGGCCCCGCCCATTCTCACGGGCCACATTTTTCACCAACTCACATTGTGACCCTCAGCCTGAGCCCAGTCCTCAAGTAAGGCCTCTCAGTGGCTGGATGAAGAGAAGGCATATTGGGCCTGCCATGCCCCTAGAACCCAATTTTTAACCGAAGTTTGGGTTGCCCCTTCACTCTTCCCCAGGGCATGCTTTGGAATTCCTCTTTGGTTGGGACACCTGAGGTAAACACTAAAGGAGAGCTCCCAACTCACAGATTGAGGAAAACAACTGGGACCGGGCCAAATCCACAGAGAGGAAAATTCGTCCATGAACCATGAGGCCTCCCCACATTCCACGGCCATCGTTGATACAAAATTCAGAGACAAAATCCTGAGCAAGCGCCTCAGACTCGCTCTTTCTTCATATCCTGAAGAGTTCTTCTCATGGTTTGTAGATTGGACCTGCCATACGTATGTCCCCATAACTAGCCTGAGTTTGTGTTTTCAGACTTCTGTCCTCCAACTCCAGAGCCACACACACTCCAGGCTGGGGCCCCTGGAGCCAAACATTAGGACTGTGCCTAACCCATGCAAGGGAATTCTTCCCATTCCATTGTCCAAAATCGTACAAATTAGGAGAACCCTCCAAAGTCCCCGAGGCCATCCTAATAGTGTAGGTCTTCCGGGACAAACAAGGGCGGTCTGACACCACCTGAGCATCTACCTCCAACTCATACCATAGATGGATGTCCCCAGAGAAGAAGATGGAACCAGACAGGACCCTAGGCCATAATCGGATCCATTGCTTTAGTTTACAGGCGTGTCTCCTCAAAAACCTGGATTCCAATACCAGCATAGGGGGTTAAATGAGGCACCCATCAGAACAAATCTCGTCTCCACAAGGAAACTTGTGCATGGGAGCTATGTCAAATGCTTAGGGGAATAATTCAGGGTCCCGGTTCCACCGCCCCATTACAAGGCACTCATGAACTCACACACACATTAGGCCCCATGCTCAGGAAAGTCCATTTCAACTCAGCTACCCCGGTTGCTCCCGCAGAGCCATCAGATCTCAACTGTCTTGTTGCTAGGAGGCAATTGGAATGCTAGGCACGATTCCCTGGCATCCATCCTCGAACGGTGCTCTGGAGTCATTCCATATGGGATGTCCTGGAGCTGCCCAACAGGTCTCAATTGTCCCGCAGTAGGAATCCTTGAAGGGGGCATCCCACAACTCCCAACGTGGGAAAACCTCCATGCCTTGAGACTCGGCTTCGTTCATGAAGGGGCAGTCATGCACAGAAACTGAAACTTAGCCAACGTTTGATACTCGCCGTGACTTCAGATGCTTGAATTATTGGTTCAGATCTGCAGGGGGTACCTGCTGTGCCCTCGGCCTTACCCAAGTCTAGCTTGTGTTCTCAGACTTCTGTTCTCACTCTTCTGGCCCAGAAGACATCAAGTTTGGCAATTCCTGACGCACAATGCAGCTCTCTGCCTTCGCTCTACAATAAATATCTTGCCTAATGAGCTGGCAAGGCACCTCAAATGAGGATAAACCTACACGGCACTCGACTGTACCCAAATTATATAGTCTCACCTGAGCACTAATGCACTGTCTGACACAACCTGAGCCCGAACCTCCTGACCAACACCCACTAGCTGACAGCACACTGAGCACATCAGATCCGCCATGGCCTTAGATTGTCATCTCTTCCCAACTGCGGTTTTCAGCCTTCAGAACCTAGACCATATCTCCAACCACTGCCCAGGGTTGAAAATGATGCAGAAATCAGAACTCCTTCCCCATGGCAAGAGACCTTGTGATTGGCATGTTGTCCAAAGTTCAGTGTAGTTGAAACCAGTGTGGCCCATGAGGCCCCGCCATGCTCGTGGGACACATTGGTCACAAACACAGATTCTGACGCTCAGCCTGAGCCCAGTCCTCAAGTAAGGCCTCTCAGTGGCTGGATGACGAGACAGCATATTGGGCCTGCCATGCCCCTAGGCCCCAATTTTTAACCATAGTTTGGGTTGTCCCTTCATTCTTCCCTACGGCTCTGCTTTCGAATTCCTCTTTGGTTGGGACACCTGAGGTAACAAACCTGAAAGGATACCTCCCATCCCACAGATTGACGAAAAACAATTGGGACCGGGCCAATCCACAGAGGAAGATTCGTCCATGGCCCATGAGGACTCCCGACATTCCACGGCCATCGTTGATTCAAAATCCAGAGACAAAAGTCTGAGCAAGTGCCTCAGAATCTCTCTTTCTTCATATCCTGAAGAGTTCTTCTCATGGTTTGTAGATTGGGCCTGCCATACCTACGTCCCCAAACCTACGCCGAGTTTGTGTTTTCAGACTTCTTTCCTCAAGTTCCTGGGACACACACCCTCCAGGCTGGGGCCACTGGAGCCACACATTAGGACTGTGCTTACCCAATCCATGGGAATTCTGCCCATTCCATTGTCCAAAATCGTACAAATTAGGAAAACACTCCAAAGTCCCCGAAGCCATCCCAAAAGTGTAGGTCTCCCGGGACAACAAGTGCGGTCTGACACCACCTGAGCATCTACCTCCACTCATACCATAGATGGATGTCTCCAGAGAAGAAGATGGAACCAAACAGGACCCTAGGCCATAATCGGAACCATTGCTTTGGTTTACAGGCATGTCTCCTCAAAAGCCTGGATTCCAATACCAGCATAGGGAGTTTTCTGACGCACCCATCAGAAAAAATCTCGTGGCCACTAGGAAACTTGTGCATGGGAATTATGTCAAAAGCTTAGGAGAATAATTCAGGGTACCGGTGGAACCGCCCCATTCCAAGGCTCCCATGGACAAAAACACACATTAGGCCCCATCCTCAGGAAAGTCCATTTCAACTCAGCCATCCCGGTTTTCCCGCAGAGCCATCAGATCTCAACTGTCTTTTTGCTAGAAGACAATTGGAATGCGAGGCCGGCTTCCCTGGCATCCATCCTCGAACGGTGCTTTGGAGTCATTCAATATGGGATGTCCAGGAGCTGCCCAACAGGTCTCAATTGTCCCGCAGAAGAATCCTTGAAGTGGGCATCCCACAACTACCAAAGTGGGAAAACCTCCATGGCCTTGAAATTCTGCGCCGTTCATGAAGGGGCAGTCATGCACAGAAACTCCAACCTGAGCCAACGTCTGATCCTCGCCGTGACTTCAGATGCATGAGATATTTGTTCAGATCTCCCTCAAGTTTGGCAATTCCGCACCCACAATGAAGCACTCTGCCTGCCCTCTAGAAAAAAATATCTTGCTTAATGAGCTGCCCAGGCACCTCAAATGAGGATTAACCTACACGGCACTCGACTGTACCCAAATTATATAGTCTAACCTTGGCACTAATGCACTGTCTGACACCACATGAGCCCGAACCTCCGGACCAAAACCCAGGAGGCTGACCGCACACTGAGCACATCAGACCCGCATGGCCTTATAGCGTCATCTCTTCCCAACCGCGGTTTTCAGGCTTCAGAACCTAGACCTTATCTCCAACCACTGCCCAGGGTGGAAAATGATGCAGAAATTAGAACTCTTTCCCCATGGCAAGAGACTTTGTGATTGACATGTTGTCCAAAGTTCAGTGTAGTTGAAACCAGTGTGGCCCATGAGGCCCCGCCCATGATCTTGGGCCACATTGGTCACAAACACACATTGTGACCCTCAGCGTGAGCCCAGTCCCCAAGTAAGGCCTCTCAGTGGCTAGATGAAGAGACAGCATATTGGGCCTTCCATGCCCCTAGGCCCCAGTTTTTAATCATAGTTTGGGTTGTCCCATCACTCTTCGCCAGGGCTCTGCTTTGGAATTCCTCTTTGGATGGGACACCTGAGGTAACAAGCCTGTAAGGAGACCTGCCTTCCCATAGATTGACGAAAAACAATTGGGACCGTGCCAAATCCACAGAGAGGAAGATTCGTCCATGGCCCATGAGACCTCGCCACATTCCACGGCCATCGTTGATACAAAATCCAGAGACAAATCCTGAGCAAGTGCCTCAGACTCGCTATTTCTTCATATCCTGAAGAGTTCTTCTCATGGTTTTTAAATTGTGCCTGCCATATCTACGTCCCCAACCTAAGCCGAGTTTGTGTTTTCAGACTTCTGTCCTCAATGTCCTGGGAAACACATCCTCCAGGCTGGGGCCCCTGGAGCCACACATTAGGACTGTGCCTACAGAATCCATGGGAATTCTGCGCATACCATGGTCCAAAATCGTACCAATGAGGAGAACCCTCCAAAGTCCATGAGGCCATCCCAATAGTGTAGGTCGACCGGAACAAACAAGGGCTGTCAGACACCAGCTGATAATCTACCTCCACTCATACCATAGATGGATGACCCCAGAGAAGATGATTGAACCAGACAGGACACTAGGCCATAATAGGATCCATTGCCTTGGTTTACAGGCATGTCTCCTCAAAAGCCTGATTCCAATACGAGCATAGGAGTTTTCCTGAGGCACCCATCAGAACTCATCTCGTCTCCACAAGGAAACCTGTGCATGGGAGCTATGTCAAAAGCTTAGGAGAGTACTTCAAGGTACCGGTGCCACCGCCCCATTCCAAGGCCATCATGGACACAAAAACACATTAGGACCCATCCTCAGGAAAGTCCATTTCAACTCAGCCACCCCGGATTCTCCCGCAGAGCAATCAGATATAAACTGTCTTGTTCCTAGGAGACAATTGGAATGCGAGGCGGGCTTCCCAGGCATCCTTCCTCGAACGGTGCTCTGGAGTCATTCCATATGGGATGTCCCGGAGCTGTCCAACATTCTCAATTGTCCCGCAGAAGGAATCCTTGAAGGGGGCATCCCACAACTCCCAACGTGGGAAAACCTCAATGGCCTCGAGATTCTGCTCCCTTCAGGGAGCGGCATTCATGCACAGAAACTCCAACCTGAGCCAACGTCTAATCCTCGCCCTGACTTCAGATGCATGAGATATTGGTTCAGATCTGCAGGGGGTACCTGCCGTGCCCTCTCCCTGAAACTCAAGTCTAGCTTGTCTTCTCAGACATCTATCCTCACACTCCTGGTCCCGAAGCCCTCAAGTTTGGCAATTCCGGACCCACAATGCAGCACTCTGCCTGACCTCTAGAAAAAAATTATTGCCTCATGAGCTGCCCAGGCACCTTAAATGAGGATAAACCTACACAGCACTCGACTTTACCCAAATTATGTAGTCTACCCTGGGCACTAATGCACTGTCGGACACAACATGAGGCTGGACCTCCTGACCAACACCCAGAAAGCTGACCGCACACTGAGCACATAAGACCCGCCATGGCCTTAGGTCATCATCTCTTCCCTATCTAAATTTTCAGTCTTCAAAACCGAGACCTTATCTCCAATCACTGCCCAGGCCTGAGTGTGATGCAGAAATCACAACTCCTCCTTACCCATGGCAAGAAACCTTGTGGTTGGCACGTTGTCCAACGTTCAGTGTAGGAGAAACCAGCATTCATCCTGAGGCCCCACCCATTCTTGTGTGCGACGAGGGCATAAACACGCATTGTGACCCTCAGCATGAGTACTGTCCTCTAGTAATTCCTCTCAGTGGCTGGACCATTAGATGCCATAATGGGCTTGACATGTCCCTAGGCCCCAATTTTTAACCAGATTTCTGATTGTCCAATCGCCCCTCCCCAGAGCTCTACTTTGGAACCCCTCATTTGGTGGGACACCTGAGGTTAAAAAAGAAAATAACAACAACAAAAAAAACGGACTTCTTCCATCCCACAGAATGACCACAAACTCTTTGGACTGGGCCAAACCAGCAGATAGAAAGACTCGTCCATTTCCTATGAAGTCACCCAGAAATTTCACGACCATGAGTGACACGGTATCCAGAGACAAAAACTTGAGCAAGAGCCTCACACTCGCCCTTTTTTCAAATCCCGAAGAGTTCTCCTCATGGTCTGTAGATCAGTCCTGCCATATTTATGTCCCGAAACCTAAGACGTGTTTGTGTTTTCAGACAACTGTCCAAACAGCCCTGGCCTACACAACCTACAGGCTCAGGCCCCTGGAGCCAAACCTGAGGACTGTACTTGCCCTCTCCAAGGGAATTGTGTGTGCCCATTCCAATGGCCACAACCCTTCTAATAGGATAAACCTCCAAAGTCCCTGATCCATCTCAATAGTGGTGTCTTCCCAGGAAAAAGAGGGGCAATCTGAGCCCATCGGAGCACCTCCCTGCACTCAGACCCATAGACAGATGTCCCCAGAGGTAAAAAGGAAACAACAGGCCCCTAGGCACTTATTAGATCCATTGCATTGGTGTCCAACATCTCTCCTCAGAAGCCTGGATTTCAAAACCAGCATATGTCTCTTTCTTGACTCCCCCATCAGAAAACATCTCATCTAAACATGGGATACTTGGACGTTGGAGCTGTGTCAAAGCCTCTGTTTAGGAGAACCCTTCCGGGCCCCAGTGCCACCGCTTCATTCCAAGGTCTCCATAGACACAAAAGCACATTAGGACCCATCCACAGGAGAGTCCATTTCAACTCAGCCTCCTCGGTTGCTCCCCCAGATCCAGCAGATCTAACCTGTATTGTTGCTAGGAGACAATTGGAATGCGAGGTGGGCTACCCAGCCATCCATCCTTAGAACCCTGCTCAGAATCATTGGCCTGGAGCCAAACAACAGGTCTCCATTGTCCTGCAGAAGACTCTTTGCATTTTAGAGCTGCTCACAACTCCCATCGTGGGAAAACCCCCATGGCCTCGTGATGCCCCCCATTCATGAAGGGGCCATCAGGGACAGAAACTCCAACCTGAGCGATCATCCGATCCTCGCCCTGACTTAAGATGCACGAGATATCGATTCTGTTCTGTAGATTGTGCCTGCCATGTCCTCATCCAGAAACCTAAGCCTAGCTTGTGTTCTCAGACTTCTGTCCTCAGACTACTGGCCCACAAGCCCTCCAGTTTGCCAATCCAGAACTACAATGCAGCATTCTGCCTGCCTCCAGAAGAAAAACTTTGCCCTCAGGGGTGACCCAGTAACCCCAAGTGAGGATCAACCTGAACCTACCTTGGCTGTACCCCAAAAACATAGGCTGACCAGGGCATTAATGCCCTTTCTGACACAGCCTGAGCCTGGACCTCCTGGCCCACTCCGATTGCTAGCCGCACACTGAGCACATCGAGCCGCCATGGCCTTAGGTCATCATCTCTTCCCAACCTCGGTTTTCAGGCTTCAGAATCTAGACCTTATCTCCAATCACTGCCCAGGGTTGAACATGATGCATAAATCAGAACTCCTTCCCCATGGCAAGAAACCTTGTGGTTGGCATGTTGTCCAACCTTCAGTGTAGTTGAAGCCAGTGTGGCCCATGAGGCCCCGCCCATGCTCTTGGGCCTCAATGGTCACAAACACACATTGTGACCCTCAGCGTGAGCCCAGTCCCCAAGTAAGGCCTCTCAGTGGCTGGATGAAGAGATAGCATATTGGGCTTGCCATGCCCCTAGGCCCCAATTTTGAACCATAGTTCGGGGTGTCTCTTCAGTCTTCTCCATGGCTTCGCTTTGGAATTCCTCTTTTGGTGGGACACCTGAGGTAACAAAACTGAAAGGAGTCCTCCCATACCACAGATTGACGAAAATCGATTGGGAATCGGGGCAAATCCTCAGAGAGGAAGATTCGTCCATGGCCATGAGGCCTCCCCGACATTCAACGGCCATCACTGATACAAAATCCAGAGACAAAAGCTTGAGCAAGCGCCTCAGACTCGCACTTTCTTCATATCCTGAAGAGTTCTTCTCATGGTTTCTAGATCGGGCCTGCCATACCTACGTACCCAAACCTAAGCTGAGTTTGTGTTTTCAGACTTAAGTCCTCAAAGTCATGGGCCACACACTCTCCAGGCTGGGGCCCCTGGAGACACACATTAGGACTGTGCCCTCCAATCCATGGGAATTCTGCCCATTCTATGGTCCAAAATCGTACAAATTCGGAGAAACCTCCAAAGTCCATGAGGCCATCCCAATAGTTTAGGTCGACCGGAACAAACAAGGGCTGTCTGACACCAGCTGATAATATACCTCCACTCATACCATAGATGGATGTCCCCAGAGAAGAAGATTGAACCAGACAGGACCCTAGGCCATAATAGGATCCCTTGCCTTCGTTTACAGGCATGTCTCGTCAAAGGCTGATTCCAATACGAGCATAGGGGTTTTCCTGAGGCACCCATCAGAACTCATCTCGTCTCCACAAGATAACCTGTGCATGGGAGCTATGTCAAAAGCTTAGGAGAGTACTCAGGGTCCCGGTGCCACCGCCCCATTCCAAGGCCCTCATGGACACAAAAACAGATTAGAACCCATCCTCAGGAAAGTCCATTTCAACTCAGCCACCCAAATTGCTCCCGCAGAGCCATCAGATCTAAACTGTCTGGTTGCTAGGAGAAAATTGGAATGCCAGGCGGGCTTCCCTGGCATCCATTCTTGAACAGTGTTCTGGAGTCATTCCATATGCGATGTCCTGGAGCTGTCCAACATGTCTCAATTGTCCGGCAGAAGGAATCCTTGAAGGGGGCATCCCACAACTCTTAATGTGGGAAAACCTCAATGGCCTCGAGATTCTGCTCCCTTCATGAAGCGGCCGACGTCTGATCCTCGTCCTGAATTCAGATGCATGAGATATTGGTTCAGATCTGCAGGGGGTACCTGCCGTGCCCTCTCCCTGAAACCGAAGTCTAGCTTGTCTTCTCAGACTTCCGTCCTCACACAACCTGACACCGGACCTCCTCACCAACACCCAGAAAGCTGACCACACACTGAGCACATAGGAACCGCCATGGCCTTATGTCATCATCTCTTCCCTATCTCAGTTTTCAGGCTTCAGAAACAAGACCTTATCTCCAATCACTGCCCAGGCGTGAGTGTGATGCAGAAATCACAACTCCTCCTTACCCATGGCAAGAAACCTTGCTGCTGGCAGTGAGTCAAACCTTCAGTGTAGGAGAAAACGGAATGGCCCATGAGGCCACGCCCATGCGTGGCACAAACACACATTGTGACCCACAGCGTGGGTACCTTATTCAAGTAACGCCTCTCAGTGACTGGACCAAGAGCCTGCATATGTGGCTTGCCATGCCCATAGGCACACAGGACTAACTAGATGGTGTTTATTCCAGTTGAGGGAACCCAATGCTGTGCTCTAGAGTCCCTCTCCTGGGGGTCCCCAGTGGCAGAAAACAGTACCCTTCCCTTCCCACAGAATGAACCCAAACACGTGGGAACGTGGACAATCCCCCGAGAGGAAGGCTCTTCCTGGCCCCTGAGGCAACCCCTACACTGACCAGCCACTGTGAACGCAACACCCAGAGACAAAAGCCTGAACGACTGCCTCCCACTTACCCTCCTTAGATATACAGAGGATCTCCACTAACGGACTGGAGATCAAGCTTGCCATTACCTTGGCCCCTAGCTGGGCTAAGTTTGCTTTTTCAGACATCTGTCCCCACAGCCCTGGCAAACACAGCCTTTAGGCTGGGTCCTCTGGAGCCATACCACAGGACCGTGCCTGCTCTCTCCTGGGAAACTGTGTCCATTCCTTTGGCCACACACCTCCAGAATATGAGAAACCTCAAGGCCCCCGAGGACATACCACTACTGGGAGCCTCCCTGGACATACAGGGGCATTCAGACACAAGCTGAGCAGCTACCTCCACGAAGGCATGCACACAGATGTCAACAGATATAGAAGTTTGAGACGGACAGGCCCTTAGGCCCTAACCTCAACAAATGTTTTGGTTTCCAGGTGTCACTCCTCAGAGGTGGTTCGAAGAACAGGATATGGTGCTTTCCTGAGGCACTGAACAGAACTCCTCTCGTCTCCACATGGGAAGCTTCCTTGTTGGAGCCGTGTCAAACACCTCAGGTTGGAGAATCCTGCAGAGTCCCTGAGCCACTTCCACATTCCAAGGTCTCCCAGGCCACCATGCCACAGTAGGACTCATCTTCAGGAGAGTCCATTTCAACTCTCCCCTCTGGGTAGCTCACCCAGGAGCCCGCAGATTGAGCCTGCCTTGTCCTAACTAAAGAGTGGGAATATGAGGTGGTGTTCCCAGGCATCCAAGCTTAGACACCTGCTCTCGAGTCTTTCCATATGGGGCCTCTTGGAACCATCCAATAGGACTCGACTGTCGTGCAGAAGGAAACCTTGAGGTTTGGAGTAGTTCACAAATCCCATCGTAGGCAAACCTCCCTGGCCTCATGAAACCCCCACACCCTTCAGGAAGAATCCATGCTGGACAAAAACTCTAGCCTGAGGCACGTCTCATAGTTGACATTACCTCAGTGCAGGAGATTTCCATTCAGCCTCTGCAGAGTGGGCCTGCCGTGCCCTCGATCCCAAACCTCACGCTAGCTTGTGTTTTCAGACTTCCTTCCTCACACTCCTGGCAAACAAGCCCTCCGGACTAGGAACTCCAGAACCACAACCCAGCCCATTGTCTGCCCAACGGAAGAAAAACGTTTCCCTCTGGGGCTCTCCTTAAAACCCAGATGAGGATCAAACGGCTCGGGCCTCGACGGTACCCGACCTGGATAGGCTGCACTGGGTACTCATGCTCTGTCTGACACAGCCTGAAGCCAGACGTCCAGACAGACAAGGAGACAGCTGGCCGCACACCCAGCACTTCGGACACGCCATGGTCTTATGCCGTCACCTCTTCCTAACCTTGGTTTAAAGATATCTGAACCTAGACACCATATCAATTCTCCACACAGCTGGGTATCACAAACACAAAACCGAACTCCTCCTTCCCCATGGCTGTCAAGCTTGATCTTGGCATGGAGTCACAACTTCAGGGTGGGAGAAACCTTCATGGCCCCTGATGGCACGTTCGAACGTGAGTGCTGCTTGGGCAAAAATTCACACTGTGAACCTCATAATGAGTCCCATGTCAAAGAAAGGCCTGTCAGGGCCTGGACCAAGAGCCCGCATATGGGGCTTGCCAAGCCCCTATGCACCCAATCCTCACCAGGGTTTGAGTTTTACAGTCGCCCCACCAGTACCTGGGGCTCTGCTCTGGAATCCCTTTCTTGGAGAGACACATGAGCCAGACAACACGACTCCACCCTTCCCACAAAATGACCCCAAACCCTTGGGAGCTGGGACAAAACCCCAGAGAGGGATACGCGTCCACAGTTTCTGAGGCCACCCCTCCAATCCACGGCTATCCCGGACACAACATCCAGAGACAAAAGCCTACAGGAACGCCCCCACTCGCCCTTGTTTCAGAGTCCCAGGAGCTCCCTCTCAGGCTGTACATCCGGCCTGCCATACCCTAGGCGCCACTCATAAGCTGAGTTTGTGTTTTCAAACTTCTGTGCCCACAGCCTGGACCCACACAACCTCCAGGCTAGGGCCTCTGGAGCCACAGCGAAAGATTGTGCCTGCCCTCTCCAAGGAAAGTGTGCCCAATCCAATTACCACAACCCTACAGGTTAAGGAAAAGCTCCAAGGCCCCTGAGGCCATCAATAGTGTAGGCCACCCTGGACTAAGAGGGGCTCTCTGACACCACCGGAGCAACTATCTCCACTTAGACTCTCAGAGAGTGTCCCCCGAGACAGAAGGTTGAAATGGACAGGCCCCCAGGCCCTAATCTGACCCTAAGCTTTGGTTTCCATGTGTCCGTCCTCAGAGGACTGCTTTCGTAGACCAGCACACGGGGCTTTTCCGAGGCACTGAACCAAACCTCTCACGTCTCCACATGGGGAGCTTTCTTACTGGGGATGTATCAAAACCTTCAGGTAGGAGATTTCCGCAGGGCCATTGAACATCCAGCACATTCCAAGGCCTCCATGGACCCAAGCGCACATTATGACGCATCCTCAGGAGAGGCCATTTCACTCAGCCCCTGGGTAGCATGCCCCAGAGGCAGCAGATCAAACATATCTTGTCGCTAATGGCCAATGGTTATGCGAGGCATGCTGTATAGGGATCCATCCTTCGAACCCTGCTCTCCAGTTCTTCCGTATGGTATGTCCTTTAGGCATGCAACAGGACTCGAATGTCCCGCAGAAGGAAACCTTGTGGTTTGGGGCAACCTCCAAACTCAGCGTGGGAAAACTTCCTTGACCTCATGAGGCCCCCGCTTCATGAAGGTGCCATCATGCACACATAGTCCAGCCTCAGCCAACGTCTGATCCTCAGCCTGACTTCAGATGCAGGAGATTTTGATTCAGCCTCTGCAGAGTGGGCCTGCTCTGCCCTTGGCTCCAATCCTCACCCTAGCTTGTGTTTTCAGACTTCCGTCCTCAGAGTCCTGGCCCACACACCCTCCCTACTGGGAATTCTGGGGCCACAATGAAGCACTCTGCCTGCCTCCCAGGAGAAATACATAGTCTATGGTGCTGCCCAAAAACGCCAAATGAGGATCAAACTGCTTGGCCCTCGGCAACACCCCAATTGCATAGGCTACTTTAAACTCTGATGCTCTGTCACAAATAGCCTAAGCCCAGACATTCCAACAGACACCGACACAGCTGGCTGCACACCCAGCTCATTGGACCCGCCACTGCCTTAGGCCACCATCCATTCCCAACCTGGGTTTTCAGTCATCGGAACCTAGACCTTATCTCCAATCCCTTCACAGGGGGGAACCTGATGCACAAGTCAGAACCCCTCCTTCCCCATTACAAGAATCCTTGCTGCTGGCAGTGAGTCAAACCTTCAGTGTAGGAGAAAACGGCATGGCCCATGAGGCCACACCCATGCGTGAGGGCTGCCTTGGGCACAAACACACATTGTGACCCTCAGCGTGAGTACCTTATTAAAGTAACGCCTCTCACTGACTGCACCAAGAGCCCACATATGTGGCTTCCTTGCCCATAGGCACCCAGGACTAACTTGATGGTGTGTATTCCAGTTGAGGTAACCCACTGCTGTGCTCTAGACTTCTTCTCCTTGGGTGTCCCAGGTGGCATTAAACAGTACTCTTCCCTTCCCACCGAATGAACCCAAACACTTGGGAGCTTGGACAATCCCCCGAGTGGAAGGCTCTTCCTCGGCCCCTGAAGCAACCCCTACCCTGAACGGCCAATGTGTACGCAACACCCAGAGACAAAAGCCTGAGCGACTGCCTCCCTTTTGCCCTACTTTGATATCCAGAGAATCACCCTCACAGACTGGAGATCATGTTTGCCATTACCTTGGCCCCTAGCTGAGCCACCTTTGCTTTTTCAGACATCTGTCCCCACAGCCCTGGCAAACACAGCCTCTAGGCTCGGTTCTCTGGAGCCATATCACAGGACCGTGCCTGCTGTCTCCTGGGAAACTGTATCCATTCCTTTGGCTACACACCTCCAGAATATGAGAAACCTCAAGGCCCCCGAGGACATCCCACTACTGGGAGCCTCCCTGGACACACAGGGGCATTCGGACATAAGCTGAGCAATTACCTTCACGAAGGCATGCACACAGATGTCAACAGAGATAGAAGGTTGAGACGGACAGGCCCTTAGTCCCTAATCTCAACTCTTGCTTTGGGTCCAGGTGTCACTCCTCAGAGGCTTTGGTTCGAAGAACAGGATATGGGGCTTTCCTGAGGCACTGAACAGAACTCCTCTCGTCTCCACATGGGAAGCTCCCTTGTTGGAGCCGTGTGAAACACCTCAGGTAGGAGAATCCTGCAGAGTCCCTGTGCCACCTCCACATTCCAAGGTCTCCCACGCCACCAAGACACAGTAGGACTCATCTTCAGGAGAGTCCATTTCAACTCTCCCCTCTGGGTAGCTCACCCAGGAGCCCGCAGATTGAGCCTGCCTTGTCCTGACTAAAGAGTGGGAATATGAGGTGGCGTTCGCAGGCATCCATGCTTAGACACCTGTTCTCGAGTCTTTCCGTATGGGGCCTCCTGGAACCATCCAATAGGACTCGACTGTCGTGCAGAAGGAAACCTTGAGATTTGGTTCACAAATCCCATCGTAGGCAAACCTCCCTGGCCTCATGAAGCCCCCACACCCTTCAGGAAGAGGTCATGCTGGAAAAAAACTCTAGCCTGAGGACGTCTAATAGTTGACATGACCTCAGTGCAGGAGATCTTGATTCAGCCCCTGCAGAGTGGGCCTGCCGTGCCCTCGGTCCCAACCATCATGCTATCTTAGGTTTTCAGAATACCTTCCTCACACTCCTGGCAAAAAAGCACTTCGGACTAGGAACTCCAGAACCACAACACAACCCAGTGTCTGTCCAACGGAAGAAAAACTTTTCCCTGTGTTGCTCTCCAGAATACCCAGATGAGGATCAACCTGCTCGGGTCTCGACGGTACCCGAACTGGATAGGCTGCTCTGGGCACTCATGCTCTGTCTGACACAGCCTGAAGCCAGACATCCAGACAGACAAGGAGACAGCAAGGCGCACACCCAGCACTTCAGACACGCCATGGTCTTATGCCGTCACCACTTCCTAACCTTGGTTTTCAGATATCTGAACACAGACATTATATCAATTCTCCACACAGCTGGGTGTCGCAAGCACAAAACAGAAGTCTTACTTCCCCATGGCTGTAAAGCTTGCTCATGGCATGGAGTCACACCTTCAGGGTGGGAGAAACGTTCATGGCCCCTGATGCCAAGCCCAAACTTGAGTGCTGCTTGGGCACAAATTCACAATGTGACCCTCAGCATGAGCCACATGCCAAAGAATGGCCTGTCAGGGCCTGGACCAAGAGCCCGCGTATGGGGCTTGCCAAGCCCTTATGCACCCAATCCTCACCAGGGTTTGAGTTTTCCAGTAGCCTCGCCCGTACCTGGGGCTCTGCTCTGGAATCCCTTTCTTGGAGAGACACATGAGCCAGACAACACGAATCTGCCCTTCCCACAAAATTACCCAAAACTCTTGGGAGCTAGGACAAATCCCCAGAGAGGGATACTCGTCCACAGTCCCTGAGGCCACCCCTCCAATCCACGGCTATCCCGGACACAACATCCAGAGACAAAAGCCTGCAGGCACGCCCCCACTCGCCCTTGTTTCAGATTCCCTGGAGCTTCCTCTCGGGCTGTACATCCGGCCTGCAATAACCTAGGCGCCACTCATAAGCTGAGTTTGTGTTTTCAGACTTCTGTGCCCACAGCCTGGACCCACACAACCTCCAGGCTCGGGACTCTGGAGCCACAGCGAAAGATTGTGCCTGCCCTCACCAAGGAAAGTGTGGCCAATCCATTGACCACAACCCTACAGTTTAGGGAAAAGCTCCAAGGCCCCTGAGGCCATCAATAGTGTAGGCCATCCTGGACTAAGAGGGGCTCTCTGACACCACCGGAGCAACTATCTCCACTTAGACTCTCTGACAGTGTCCCCAAAGACTAAGGTTGAAATGGACAGGCCCCCAGGCCCTAATCTGAACCTTAGCTTTGGTTTCCACGTGTCCGTCCTCAGAGGACTTTTTTCGTAGACCAGCCCACGGGGCTTTTCCGAGGCACCAAACCAAACCTCTCTCGTCTCCACATGGGGAGCTTTCTTACTGGGGATATATCAAACCCTTCAGGTAGGAGAGTTCCGCAGGGCCACTGAACAACCAGCACATTCCAGGGTCTCCATGGACCCAAATGCACATTATGACGCATCCTCAGGAGAGGCCTTTTCAACTCAGCCCCCTGGGTAGCGTGCCCCAGAGGCAGCAGATCAAACATATCTTGTCGCTAATGGCCAATGGGAATGCGAGGCATGCTGTACAGGGATCCATCCTTCGAACCCTGCTCTCCAGTTCTTCCGTATGGTATTCCTGGAGCCATGCAACAGGACTCGAATGTCCCGCAGAAGGAAACCTTGTGGTTTGGGGCAACCTCCAAACTCAGCGTGGGAAAACTTCCTTGGCCTCATGAGGCCCCCGCTTTATGAAGGTGACATCATGCACACATAGTCCAGCCTCAGCCAACGTCTGATCCTCAGCCTGACTTCAGATGCAGGAGATTTTGATTCAGCCTCTGCAGAGTGGGCCTGCTCTGCCTTTGGCTCCAATCCTCACCTTAGCTTGTTGTTTTCAGACTATCGTCCTCAGAGTCCTGGCCCACAAACCCTCCCTCCTGGGAATTCTGGGGCCACACTGAAGCACTGTGCCTGCCTCCCAGGAGAAATACATTGTCTATGGTGCTGCCCAGAAACCCCAAATGAGGATCAAACTGCGTGGCCCTCGGCAACACCCCAATTGCATAGGCTACTTTAAACTCTGATGCTCTGTCGCAAATAGCCTGAGCCCAGACCTTCCAACAGACACCGACACAGCTGGCTGCACACCCAGCACATTGGACCCGCCACTGCCTTAGGCCACCATCCATTCCCAACCTGGGTTTTCAGTCATCGGAACCTAGACCTTATCTCCAATCCCTGCACAGGGGGGAACCTGATGCACAAGTAGAACACCTCCTTCCCCATGGCAAGAAACCTTGCTGCTGGCAGTGAGTCAAACCTTCAGTGTAGGAGAAAACGGCATTGCCCATGAGGCCACGCCGAAGCGTGAGGGCCGCCTTGGGCACAAACACACATGGTGACCCTCAGCATGAGTACCTTATTCAAGTAACGCCTCTCAGTGACTGGACAAAGAGCCCGCATATGTGGCTTGCCATGCCTATAGGCACCCAGGACTAACTAGATGGTCTGTATTCCAGTTGAGGGAACACACTGCTGTGCTCTGAGTCCATCTCCTGGGGGGTCCCATGTGGCAGAAAACAGTACTCTTCCCTTCCCACAGAATGAACCCAAACACTTGGAAGCTTGGACAATCCCCCGAGAGGAAGGCTCTTCCTCGGCCTCTGAGGAAACCCCTACCCTGACCAGACACTCCTAATGCAACACCCAGAGACAAAAGCCTGAGCGACTGCCTCCCACTTGCCCTCCTTTGATTTCCAGAGGATCTCCCCTCACAGACTGGAGATCAGGCCTGCCATTACCTTGGCCCCTAGCTGAGCCAAGTTTGCTTTTTCAGACATCTGTCCCCACAGCCCTGGCAAACACACCCTCTAGGCTGGGTCCTCTGGAGCCATACCACAGGACCGTGCCTGCTCTCTCCTGGGAAACTGTGTCCATTCCTTTGGCCACACACCTCCAGAATCTGAGAAACCTCAAAGCCCCCAAGGACATCCCACTACTGGGAGCCTCCCTGGACATACAGGGGCATTTGGACACAAGCTGAGCAGCTACCTCCACAAAGGCATGCACACAGATGTCAACAGAGATAGAAGGTTGAGCCGGACAGGCCCTTAGGCCGTAATCTCAACTCTTGCTTTGGTTTCCAGGTGTCACTCCTCAGAGGCTTTGGTTCGAAGAACAGGATATGGGGCTTTCCTGAGGCACTGAATAGAACTCTTCTCGTCTCCACATAGGAAGCTTCCTTGTTGGAGCCGTGTCAAACACCTCAGGTTGGAGAATCCTGCAGGGTCCCTGAGCCACCTCCACATTCCAAAATCTCCCAGGCCACCAAGGGACAGTAGGACTCATCTTCAGGAGAGTCCATTTCAACTCTCCCCTCTGGGTAGCTCACCCAGGAGCCCGCAGATTGAGCCTGCCTTTTCCTGACTAAAGAGTGGGAATATGAGGTGGCGTTCCCAGGCATCCATGCTTAGACACCTGCTCTCGAGTCTTTCCGTATGGGGACCCTGGAACCATCCAATAGGACTTGACTGTCGTGCAGAAGGAAACCTTGAGGTTTGGAGTAGTTCACAAATCCCATCGTAGGCAAACCTCCCTGGCATCATGAAGCCCCCATACCCTTCCGGAAGAGGCCATGCTGGACAAAAACTCTAGCCTGAGGCACGTCTCATAGTTGACATGACCTCAGTGCCGGAGATCTCGATTCACCTCTGCAGAGTAGGCCTGCCGAGCCCTCGGTCCCAAACCTCACGCTAGCTTGTGTTTTCAGACTTCTTTCCTCACACTCCTGGCAAACAAGCCCTCCGGACTAGGAACTCCAGAACCACAACCCAGCCTAGTGTCTGTTCAACGGAAGAAAAACGTTTCCCTGTGGGGCTCTCCAGAAAACCCAGATGAGGATCAACCTGCTAGGGCCTCGACGGTACCCGAACTGGATAGGCTGCTCTGGGCACTCATGCTCTGTCTGACACAGCCTGAAGCCAGACGTCCAGACAGACAAGGAGACAGCTGGCCGCACACCCAGCACTTCGGACACGCCATGGTCTTATGCCGTCACCTCTTCATAACCTTGGTTTTCAGATATCTGACCTAGACATTATATCAATTCCTTATACAGATGGCTATCGCAAGCACAAACAAACTCCTCCTTCCCCATGGCTGTAAAACTTGCTCTTGGCATGGAGTCACACCTTCAGGGTGGGAGAAACCTTTATGGCCATTGAAGCCATGCCCAAATTGAGTGTTGCTTGTACACAAATTCACACTGTGACCCTCAGCATGAACCCCATGTCAAAGAAAGGCCTGTCAGGGCTTGGACCAAGAGCCCGCATATGGAGCTTGCCAAGCCCCTATGCACCCAATCCTCACCAGGGTTTGAGTTTTCCAGTAGCCCCGCCCGCACCTGAGGCTCTGATCTGGAATCCCTTTCTTGGAGAGACACATGAGCCAGACAACACGACTCCACCCTTCCCACAAAATGACCCCAAACTCTTGGGAGCTGGGAAAAATCCCCAGAGAGGCATACTCGTATACAATCCCTGAGGCCACCCCTCCAATCCACGGCTCTCCCGGACACAACATCTAGAGACAAAAGCCTCAAGGAACGCCTTCCACTCGCCCTTGTTTCAGAGGCCCAGGAGCTCCCTCTCGGGCTGTACATCCGGCCAGCCATACCCTAGGTGCCACTCATAAGATGAGTTTGTGTTTTCAGACTTCTGTGCCCACAGCCTGGACCCACACAACCTCCAGGCTAGGGCGTCTGGAGCCACAGCGAAAGATTGTGCGTGCCCTCTCCAAGGAAAGTGTGCCCATTCCATTGACCACAACCCTCCAGGTTAGGGAAGAGATCCAAGGCCCGTGAGGCCATCAATAGTGTAGGCCACCCTGGACTAAGAGGGGCTCTCTGACACAAGCTGAGTAACTATTTCCACTTAGACTCTCAGACATTGTCCCCAGAGAGAGAAGGTTGAAATGGACAGGCCCCCAGGCCCTAATCTGAACCTTAGCTTTGGTTTCCATGTGTCCGTCCTCAGAGGTCTGTTTTCGTAGCCCAGCACACGGGTCTTTTCCGAGGCACCAAACCGACCTCTCTCGTCTCCACATGGAGAGCTTTCTTGCTGGGGATGTATCAAAGCCTTCAGGTAGGAGAGTTCCGCAGGGCCACTGAACAGCCAGCACATTCCAAGGTCTCCATGGACCCAAACGCACATTATGACGCATCCTCAGGAGAGGCCATTTCAACACAGTTTCCTGGGTCGCGTGCACCAGAGGCAGCAGATCAAACATATCCTATCGCTAATGGCCAATGGGAATGCGAGGCATGCTGTACAGGGATCCATCCTTCGAACCCTGCTCTCCCGTCCTTCCGTATTGTATGATCTGGAGCCTTGCAACAGGATTCGAATGTCCCGCACAAGGAAACCTTGTGGTTTGGGGCAACCTCCAAACTCAGCGTGGGAAAACTTCCTTGGGCTCATGAGGCCCCCACTTCATGAAGGTGCCATCATGGACACATACTCCAGCCTCAGCCAACGTCTGATCCTCAGCCTGACTTCAGATGCAGGAGATTTTGATTCAGCCTCTGCAGATTGGGCCTGCTCTGCCCTAGGCTCCAATCCTCACCCTAGCTTGTGTTTTCTGATTTCGGTCCTCACACTCCTGGCCCACAAATCCTCCCTACTGGGAATTCTGGAGCCACAATGAAGCACTCTGCCTGCCTCCCAGGAGAAAAACATTGTCTATAGTCCTGCCCAGAAACCCCAAATGAGGATCAAACTGCTTGGCCCTCGCAACACCCCAATTGCATAGGCTACCTTAAACACTGAGGGTCTGTCGCAAATAGCCTGAGCCCAGACCTTCCAACAGACACCGACACAGCTGGCTGCACACCCAGCACATTGGAACCGCCACTGCCTTAGGCCATCATCCATTCCCAACCTGGGTTTTCAGTCATCGGAACCTAGACCTTATCTCCAATCCGTGCACATGGGGGAACCTGATGCACAAGTAAGAACACCTCCTTCCCCATGGCAAAAAACCTTGCTGCTGGCAGTGAGTCAAACCTTCAGTGTAGGAGAAAACGGCATTGCCCATGAGGCCACGCCAAAGCGTGAGGGCCGCCTTGGGCACAAACACACATGGTGACCATCAGCGTGAGTACCTTATTCAAGTAACGCCTCTCAGTGACTGGACAAAGAGCCCGCATATGTGGCTTGCCATGCCCTTAGGCACTCCGGACTAACTAGATGGTCTGTATTCCAGTTGAGGGAACACACTGCTGTGCTCTAGAGTCCCTCTCCTGGGGGGTCCCATGTGGCAGAAAACAGTACTCTTCCCTTCCCACAGAATGAACCCAAACACTTGGGAGCTTGGACAATCCCCCGAGAGGAAGGCTCTTCCTTGGCCTCTGAGGCAACCCCTACCCTGACAAGACACTCTGAACGCAACACCCAGAGACAAAAGCCTGAGCGACTGCCTCCCACTTGCCCTCCTTTGATTTCCAGAGGATCTCCCCTCACAGACTGGAGATCAGGCCTGCCATTACCTTGGCCCCTAGCTGAGCCAAGTTTGCTTTTTCAGACATCTGTCCCCACAGCCCTGGCAAACACACCCTCTAGGCTGGGTCCTCTGGAGCCATACCACAGGACCGTGCCTGCTCTCTCCTGGGAAACTGTGTCCATTCCTTTGGCCACACACCTCCAGAATCTGAGAAACCTCAAGGCCCCCGAGGACATCCCACTACTGGGAGCCTCCCTGGACATACAGGGGCATTTGGACACAAGCTGAGCAGCTACCTCCACAAAGGCATGCACACAGATGTCAACAGAGATAGAAGGTTGAGCCGGACAGGCCCTTAGGCCGTAATCTCAACTCTTGCTTTGGTTTCCAGGTGTCACTCCTCAGAGGCTTTGGTTCGAAGAACAGGATATGGGGCTTTCCTGAGGCACTGAACAGAACTCCTCTCGTCTCCACATGGGAAGCTTCCTTGTTGGAGCCGTGTCAAACACCTCAGGTTGGAGAATCCTGCAGAGTCCCTGAGCCACCTCCACATTCCAAGGTCTCCCACGCCACCAAGACACAGTAGGCCTAATCTTCAGGAGAGTTCATTTCAACTCTCCCCTCTGGGTAGCTCACCCAGGAGCCCACAGATTGAGCCTGCCTTGTCCTGACTAAAGAGTGGGAATATGAGGTGGCGTTCCCAGGCATCCATGCTTAGACACCTGCTCTCGAGTCTTTCCGTATGGGGCCACTTGGAACCATCCAATAGGACTCGACTGTCGTGCAGAAGGAAACCTTGAGGTTTGGAGTAGTTCACAAATCCCATCGTAGGCAAACCTCCCTGGCCTCATGAAGCCCCCACACCCTTCAGGAAGAATCCATGCTGGACAAAAACTCTAGCCTGAGGCACGTCTCATAGTTGACATTACCTCAGTGCAGGAGATTTCCATTCAGCCTCTGCAGAGTGGGCCTGCCGTGCCCTCGATCCCAAACCTCACGCTAGCTTGTGTTTTCAGACTTCCTTCCTCACACTCCTGGCAAACAAGCCCTCCGGACTAGGAACTCCAGAACCACAACCCAGCCCATTGTCTGCCCAACGGAAGAAAAACGTTTCCCTCTGGGGCTCTCCTTAAAACCCAGATGAGGATCAAACGGCTCGGGCCTCGACGGTACCCGACCTGGATAGGCTGCACTGGGTACTCATGCTCTGTCTGACACAGCCTGAAGCCAGACGTCCAGACAGACAAGGAGACAGCTGGCCGCACACCCAGCACTTCGGACACGCCATGGTCTTATGCCGTCACCTCTTCCTAACCTTGGTTTAAAGATATCTGAACCTAGACACCATATCAATTCTCCACACAGCTGGGTATCACAAACACAAAACCGAACTCCTCCTTCCCCATGGCTGTCAAGCTTGATCTTGGCATGGAGTCACAACTTCAGGGTGGGAGAAACCTTCATGGCCCCTGATGGCACGTTCGAACGTGAGTGCTGCTTGGGCAAAAATTCACACTGTGAACCTCATAATGAGTCCCATGTCAAAGAAAGGCCTGTCAGGGCCTGGACCAAGAGCCCGCATATGGGGCTTGCCAAGCCCCTATGCACCCAATCCTCACCAGGGTTTGAGTTTTACAGTCGCCCCACCAGTACCTGGGGCTCTGCTCTGGAATCCCTTTCTTGGAGAGACACATGAGCCAGACAACACGACTCCACCCTTCCCACAAAATGACCCCAAACCCTTGGGAGCTGGGATAAAACCCCAGAGAGGGATACGCGTCCACAGTTTCTGAGGCCACCCCTCCAATCCACGGCTATCCCGGACACAACATCCAGAGACAAAAGCCTACAGGAACGCCCCCACTCGCCCTTGTTTCAGAGTCCCAGGAGCTCCCTCTCAGGCTGTACATCCGGCCTGCCATACCCTAGGCGCCACTCATAAGCTGAGTTTGTGTTTTCAAACTTCTGTGCCCACAGCCTGGACCCACACAACCTCCAGGCTAGGGCCTCTGGAGCCACAGCGAAAGATTGTGCCTGCCCTCTCCAAGGAAAGTGTGCCCAATCCAATTACCACAACCCTACAGGTTAAGGAAAAGCTCCAAGGCCCCTGAGGCCATCAATAGTGTAGGCCATCCTGGACTAAGAGGGGCTCTCTGACACCACCGGAGCAACTATCTCCACTTAGACTCTCAGAGAGTGTCCCCCGAGACAGAAGGTTGAAATGGACAGGCCCCCAGGCCCTAATCTGACCCTAAGCTTTGGTTTCCATGTGTCCGTCCTCAGAGGACTGCTTTCGTAGACCAGCACACGGGGCTTTTCCGAGGCACTGAACCAAACCTCTCACGTCTCCACATGGGGAGCTTTCTTACTGGGGATGTATCAAAACCTTCAGGTAGGAGATTTCCGCAGGGCCATTGAACATCCAGCACATTCCAAGGTCTCCATGGACCCAAGCGCACATTATGACGCATCCTCAGGAGAGGCCATTTCACTCAGCCCCTGGGTAGCATGCCCCAGAGGCAGCAGATCAAACATATCTTGTCGCTAATGGCCAATGGTTATGCGAGGCATGCTGTATAGGGATCCATCCTTCGAACCCTGCTCTCCAGTTCTTCCGTATGGTATGTCCTTTAGGCATGCAACAGGACTCGAATGTCCCGCAGAAGGAAACCTTGTGGTTTGGGGCAACCTCCAAACTCAGCGTGGGAAAACTTCCTTGACCTCATGAGGCCCCCGCTTCATGAAGGTGCCATCATGCACACATAGTCCAGCCTCAGCCAACGTCTGATCCTCAGCCTGACTTCAGATGCAGGAGATTTTGATTCAGCCTCTGCAGAGTGGGCCTGCTCTGCCCTTGGCTCCAATCCTCACCCTAGCTTGTGTTTTCAGACTTCCGTCCTCAGAGTCCTGGCCCACACACCCTCCCTACTGGGAATTCTGGGGCCACAATGAAGCACTCTGCCTGCCTCCCAGGAGAAATACATAGTCTATGGTGCTGCCCAAAAACGCCAAATGAGGATCAAACTGCTTGGCCCTCGGCAACACCCCAATTGCATAGGCTACTTTAAACTCTGATGCTCTGTCACAAATAGCCTAAGCCCAGACATTCCAACAGACACCGACACAGCTGGCTGCACACCCAGCTCATTGGACCCGCCACTGCCTTAGGCCACCATCCATTCCCAACCTGGGTTTTCAGTCATCGGAACCTAGACCTTATCTCCAATCCCTTCACAGGGGGGAACCTGATGCACAAGTCAGAACCCCTCCTTCCCCATTACAAGAATCCTTGCTGCTGGCAGTGAGTCAAACCTTCAGTGTAGGAGAAAACGGCATGGCCCATGAGGCCACACCCATGCGTGAGGGCTGCCTTGGGCACAAACACACATTGTGACCCTCAGCGTGAGTACCTTATTAAAGTAACGCCTCTCACTGACTGCACCAAGAGCCCACATATGTGGCTTCCTTGCCCATAGGCACCCAGGACTAACTTGATGGTGTGTATTCCAGTTGAGGTAACCCACTGCTGTGCTCTAGACTTCTTCTCCTTGGGTGTCCCAGGTGGCATTAAACAGTACTCTTCCCTTCCCACCGAATGAACCCAAACACTTGGGAGCTTGGACAATCCCCCGAGTGGAAGGCTCTTCCTCGGCCCCTGAAGCAACCCCTACCCTGAACGGCCAATGTGTACGCAACACCCAGAGACAAAAGCCTGAGCGACTGCCTCCCTTTTGCCCTACTTTGATATCCAGAGAATCACCCTCACAGACTGGAGATCATGTTTGCCATTACCTTGGCCCCTAGCTGAGCCACCTTTGCTTTTTCAGACATCTGTCCCCACAGCCCTGGCAAACACAGCCTCTAGGCTCGGTTCTCTGGAGCCATATCACAGGACCGTGCCTGCTGTCTCCTGGGAAACTGTATCCATTCCTTTGGCTACACACCTCCAGAATATGAGAAACCTCAAGGCCCCCGAGGACATCCCACTACTGGGAGCCTCCCTGGACACACAGGGGCATTCGGACATAAGCTGAGCAATTACCTTCACGAAGGCATGCACACAGATGTCAACAGAGATAGAAGGTTGAGACGGACAGGCCCTTAGTCCCTAATCTCAACTCTTGCTTTGGGTCCAGGTGTCACTCCTCAGAGGCTTTGGTTCGAAGAACAGGATATGGGGCTTTCCTGAGGCACTGAACAGAACTCCTCTCGTCTCCACATGGGAAGCTCCCTTGTTGGAGCCGTGTGAAACACCTCAGGTAGGAGAATCCTGCAGAGTCCCTGTGCCACCTCCACATTCCAAGGTCTCCCACGCCACCAAGACACAGTAGGACTCATCTTCAGGAGAGTCCATTTCAACTCTCCCCTCTGGGTAGCTCACCCAGGAGCCCGCAGATTGAGCCTGCCTTGTCCTGACTAAAGAGTGGGAATATGAGGTGGCGTTCGCAGGCATCCATGCTTAGACACCTGTTCTCGAGTCTTTCCGTATGGGGCCTCCTGGAACCATCCAATAGGACTCGACTGTCGTGCAGAAGGAAACCTTGAGATTTGGTTCACAAATCCCATCGTAGGCAAACCTCCCTGGCCTCATGAAGCCCCCACACCCTTCAGGAAGAGGTCATGCTGGAAAAAAACTCTAGCCTGAGGACGTCTAATAGTTGACATGACCTCAGTGCAGGAGATCTTGATTCAGCCCCTGCAGAGTGGGCCTGCCGTGCCCTCGGTCCCAACCATCATGCTATCTTAGGTTTTCAGAATACCTTCCTCACACTCCTGGCAAAAAAGCACTTCGGACTAGGAACTCCAGAACCACAACACAACCCAGTGTCTGTCCAACGGAAGAAAAACTTTTCCCTGTGTTGCTCTCCAGAATACCCAGATGAGGATCAACCTGCTCGGGTCTCGACGGTACCCGAACTGGATAGGCTGCTCTGGGCACTCATGCTATGTCTGACACAGCCTGAAGCCAGACATCCAGACAGACAAGGAGACAGCAAGGCGCACACCCAGCACTTCAGACACGCCATGGTCTTATGCCGTCACCACTTCCTAACCTTGGTTTTCAGATATCTGAACACAGACATTATATCAATTCTCCACACAGCTGGGTGTCGCAAGCACAAAACAGAAGTCTTACTTCCCCATGGCTGTAAAGCTTGCTCATGGCATGGAGTCACACCTTCAGGGTGGGAGAAACGTTCATGGCCCCTGATGCCAAGCCCAAACTTGAGTGCTGCTTGGGCACAAATTCACAATGTGACCCTCAGCATGAGCCACATGCCAAAGAATGGCCTGTCAGGGCCTGGACCAAGAGCCCGCGTATGGGGCTTGCCAAGCCCTTGTGCACCCAATCCTCACCAGGGTTTGAGTTTTCCAGTAGCCTCGCCCGTACCTGGGGCTCTGCTCTGGAATCCCTTTCTTGGAGAGACACATGAGCCAGACAACACGAATCTGCCCTTCCCACAAAATTACCCAAAACTCTTGGGAGCTAGGACAAATCCCCAGAGAGGGATACTCGTCCACAGTCCCTGAGGCCACCCCTCCAATCCACGGCTATCCCGGACACAACATCCAGAGACAAAAGCCTGCAGGCACGCCCCCACTCGCCCTTGTTTCAGATTCCCTGGAGCTTCCTCTCGGGCTGTACATCCGGCCTGCAATAACCTAGGCGCCACTCATAAGCTGAGTTTGTGTTTTCAGACTTCTGTGCCCACAGCCTGGACCCACACAACCTCCAGGCTCGGGACTCTGGAGCCACAGCGAAAGATTGTGCCTGCCCTCACCAAGGAAAGTGTGGCCAATCCATTGACCACAACCCTACAGTTTAGGGAAAAGCTCCAAGGCCCCTGAGGCCATCAATAGTGTAGGCCATCCTGGACTAAGAGGGGCTCTCTGACACCACTGGAGCAACTATCTCCACTTAGACTCTCTGACAGTGTCCCCAAAGACTAAGGTTGAAATGGACAGGCCCCCAGGCCCTAATCTGAACCTTAGCTTTGGTTTCCACGTGTCCGTCCTCAGAGGACTTTTTTCGTAGACCAGCCCACGGGGCTTTTCCGAGGCACCAAACCAAACCTCTCTCGTCTCCACATGGGGAGCTTTCTTACTGGGGATATATCAAACCCTTCAGGTAGGAGAGTTCCGCAGGGCCACTGAACAACCAGCACATTCCAGGGTCTCCATGGACCCAAATGCACATTATGACGCATCCTCAGGAGAGGCCTTTTCAACTCAGCCCCCTGGGTAGCGTGCCCCAGAGGCAGCAGATCAAACATATCTTGTCGCTAATGGCCAATGGGAATGCGAGGCATGCTGTACAGGGATCCATCCTTCGAACCCTGCTCTCCAGTTCTTCCGTATGGTATTCCTGGAGCCATGCAACAGGACTCGAATGTCCCGCAGAAGGAAACCTTGTGGTTTGGGGCAACCTCCAAACTCAGCGTGGGAAAACTTCCTTGGCCTCATGAGGCCCCCGCTTTATGAAGGTGACATCATGCACACATAGTCCAGCCTCAGCCAACGTCTGATCCTCAGCCTGACTTCAGATGCAGGAGATTTTGATTCAGCCTCTGCAGAGTGGGCCTGCTCTGCCCTTGGCTCCAATCCTCACCTTAGCTTGTGTTTTCAGACTATCGTCCTCAGAGTCCTGGCCCACAAACCCTCCCTACTGGGAATTCTGGGGCCACACTGAAGCACTGTGCCTGCCTCCCAGGAGAAATACATTGTCTATGGTGCTGCCCAGAAACCCCAAATGAGGATCAAACTGCGTGGCCCTCGGCAACACCCCAATTGCATAGGCTACTTTAAACTCTGATGCTCTGTCGCAAATAGCCTGAGCCCAGACCTTCCAACAGACACCGACACAGCTGGCTGCACACCCAGCACATTGGACCCGCCACTGCCTTAGGCCACCATCCATTCCCAACCTGGGTTTTCAGTCATCGGAACCTAGACCTTATCTCCAATCCCTGCACAGGGGGGAACCTGATGCACAAGTAGAACACCTCCTTCCCCATGGCAAGAAACCTTGCTGCTGGCAGTGAGTCAAACCTTCAGTGTAGGAGAAAACGGCATTGCCCATGAGGCCACGCCGAAGCGTGAGGGCCGCCTTGGGCACAAACACACATGGTGACCCTCAGCATGAGTACCTTATTCAAGTAACGCCTCTCAGTGACTGGACAAAGAGCCCGCATATGTGGCTTGCCATGCCTATAGGCACCCAGGACTAACTAGATGGTCTGTATTCCAGTTGAGGGAACACACTGCTGTGCTCTGAGTCCATCTCCTGGGGGGTCCCATGTGGCAGAAAACAGTACTCTTCCCTTCCCACAGAATGAACCCAAACACTTGGAAGCTTGGACAATCCCCCGAGAGGAAGGCTCTTCCTCGGCCTCTGAGGAAACCCCTACCCTGACCAGACACTCCTAATGCAACACCCAGAGACAAAAGCCTGAGCGACTGCCTCCCACTTGCCCTCCTTTGATTTCCAGAGGATCTCCCCTCACAGACTGGAGATCAGGCCTGCCATTACCTTGGCCCCTAGCTGAGCCAAGTTTGCTTTTTCAGACATCTGTCCCCACAGCCCTGGCAAACACACCCTCTAGGCTGGGTCCTCTGGAGCCATACCACAGGACCGTGCCTGCTCTCTCCTGGGAAACTGTGTCCATTCCTTTGGCCACACACCTCCAGAATCTGAGAAACCTCAAAGCCCCCAAGGACATCCCACTACTGGGAGCCTCCCTGGACATACAGGGGCATTTGGACACAAGCTGAGCAGCTACCTCCACAAAGGCATGCACACAGATGTCAACAGAGATAGAAGGTTGAGCCGGACAGGCCCTTAGGCCGTAATCTCAACTCTTGCTTTGGTTTCCAGGTGTCACTCCTCAGAGGCTTTGGTTCGAAGAACAGGATATGGGGCTTTCCTGAGGCACTGAATAGAACTCTTCTCGTCTCCACATAGGAAGCTTCCTTGTTGGAGCCGTGTCAAACACCTCAGGTTGGAGAATCCTGCAGGGTCCCTGAGCCACCTCCACATTCCAAAATCTCCCAGGCCACCAAGGGACAGTAGGACTCATCTTCAGGAGAGTCCATTTCAACTCTCCCCTCTGGGTAGCTCACCCAGGAGCCCGCAGATTGAGCCTGCCTTTTCCTGACTAAAGAGTGGGAATATGAGGTGGCGTTCCCAGGCATCCATGCTTAGACACCTGCTCTCGAGTCTTTCCGTATGGGGACCCTGGAACCATCCAATAGGACTTGACTGTCGTGCAGAAGGAAACCTTGAGGTTTGGAGTAGTTCACAAATCCCATCGTAGGCAAACCTCCCTGGCATCATGAAGCCCACACACCCTTCTGGAAGAGGCCATGCTGGACAAAAACTCTAGCCTGAGGCACGTCTCATAGTTGACATGACCTCAGTGCCGGAGATCTCGATTCACCTCTGCAGAGTAGGCCTGCCGAGCCCTCGGTCCCAAACCTCACGCTAGCTTGTGTTTTCAGACTTCTTTCCTCACACTCCTGGCAAACAAGCCCTCCGGACTAGGAACTCCAGAACCACAACCCAGCCTAGTGTCTGTTCAACGGAAGAAAAACGTTTCCCTGTGGGGCTCCCCAGAAAACCCAGATGAGGATCAACCTGCTAGGGCCTCGACGGTACCCGAACTGGATAGGCTGCTCTGGGCACTCATGCTCTGTCTGACACAGCCTGAAGCCAGACGTCCAGACAGACAAGGAGACAGCTGGCCGCACACCCAGCACTTCGGACACGCCATGGTCTTATGCCGTCACCTCTTCATAACCTTGGTTTTCAGATATCTGACCTAGACATTATATCAATTCCTTATACAAATGGCTATCGCAAGCACAAACAAACTCCTCCTTCCCCATGGCTGTAAAACTTGCTCTTGGCATGGAGTCACACCTTCAGGGTGGGAGAAACCTTTATGGCCATTGAAGCCATGCCCAAATTGAGTGTTGCTTGTACACAAATTCACACTGTGACCCTCAGCATGAACCCCATGTCAAAGAAAGGCCTGTCAGGGCTTGGACCAAGAGCCCGCATATGGAGCTTGCCAAGCCCCTATGCACCCAATCCTCACCAGGGTTTGAGTTTTCCAGTAGCCCCGCCCGCACCTGAGGCTCTGATCTGGAATCCCTTTCTTGGAGAGACACATGAGCCAGACAACACGACTCCACCCTTCCCACAAAATGACCCCAAACTCTTGGGAGCTGGGAAAAATCCCCAGAGAGGCATACTCGTATACAATCCCTGAGGCCACCCCTCCAATCCACGGCTCTCCCGGACACAACATCTAGAGACAAAAGCCTCAAGGAACGCCTTCCACTCGCCCTTGTTTCAGAGGCCCAGGAGCTCCCTCTCGGGCTGTACATCCGGCCAGCCATACCCTAGGTGCCACTCATAAGATGAGTTTGTGTTTTCAGACTTCTGTGCCCACAGCCTGGACCCACACAACCTCCAGGCTAGGGCGTCTGGAGCCACAGCGAAAGATTGTGCGTGCCCTCTCCAAGGAAAGTGTGCCCATTCCATTGACCACAACCCTCCAGGTTAGGGAAGAGATCCAAGGCCCGTGAGGCCATCAATAGTGTAGGCCACCCTGGACTAAGAGGGGCTCTCTGACACAAGCTGAGTAACTATTTCCACTTAGACTCTCAGACATTGTCCCCAGAGAGAGAAGGTTGAAATGGACAGGCCCCCAGGCCCTAATCTGAACCTTAGCTTTGGTTTCCATGTGTCCGTCCTCAGAGGTCTGTTTTCGTAGCCCAGCACACGGGTCTTTTCCGAGGCACCAAACCGACCTCTCTCGTCTCCACATGGGGAGCTTTCTTGCTGGGGATGTATCAAAGCCTTCAGGTAGGAGAGTTCCGCAGGGCCACTGAACAGCCAGCACATTCCAAGGTCTCCATGGACCCAAACGCACATTATGACGCATCCTCAGGAGAGGCCATTTCAACTCAGCCTCCTGGGTCGCGTGCCCCAGAGGCAGCAGATCAAACATATCTTGTCGCTAATGGCCAATGGGAATGCGAGGCATGCTGTACAGGGATCCATCCTTCGAACCCTGCTCTCCCGTCCTTCCGTATTGTATGATCTGGAGCCTTGCAACAGGATTCGAATGTCCCGCACAAGGAAACCTTGTGGTTTGGGGCAACCTCCAAACTCAGCGTGGGAAAACTTCCTTGGGCTCATGAGGCCCCCACTTCATGAAGGTGCCATCATGGACACATACTCCAGCCTCAGCCAACGTCTGATCCTCAGCCTGACTTCAGATGCAGGAGATTTTGATTCAGCCTCTGCAGATTGGGCCTGCTCTGCCCTAGGCTCCAATCCTCACCCTAGCTTGTGTTTTCTGATTTCGGTCCTCACACTCCTGGCCCACAAATCCTCCCTACTGGGAATTCTGGAGCCACAATGAAGCACTCTGCCTGCCTCCCAGGAGAAAAACATTGTCTATAGTCCTGCCCAGAAACCCCAAATGAGGATCAAACTGCTTGGCCCTCGCAACACCCCAATTGCATAGGCTACCTTAAACACTGAGGGTCTGTCGCAAATAGCCTGAGCCCAGACCTTCCAACAGACACCGACACAGCTGGCTGCACACCCAGCACATTGGAACCGCCACTGCCTTAGGCCATCATCCATTCCCAACCTGGGTTTTCAGTCATCGGAACCTAGACCTTATCTCCAATCCGTGCACATGGGGGAACCTGATGCACAAGTAAGAACACCTCCTTCCCCATGGCAAAAAACCTTACTGCTGGCAGTGAGTCAAACCTTCAGTGTAGGAGAAAACGGCATTGCCCATGAGGCCACGCCAAAGCGTGAGGGCCGCCTTGGGCACAAACACACATGGTGACCATCAGCGTGAGTACCTTATTCAAGTAACGCCTCTCAGTGACTGGACAAAGAGCCCGCATATGTGGCTTGCCATGCCCTTAGGCACTCCGGACTAACTAGATGGTCTGTATTCCAGTTGAGGGAACACACTGCTGTGCTCTAGAGTCCCTCTCCTGGGGGGTCCCATGTGGCAGAAAACAGTACTCTTCCCTTCCCACAGAATGAACCCAAACACTTGGGAGCTTGGACAATCCCCCGAGAGGAAGGCTCTTCCTTGGCCTCTGAGGCAACCCCTACCCTGACAAGACACTCTGAACGCAACACCCAGAGACAAAAGCCTGAGCGACTGCCTCCCACTTGCCATCCTTTGATTTCCAGAGGATCTCCCCTCACGGACTGGAGATCAGGCCTGCCATTACCTTGGCCCCTAGCTGAGCCAAGTTTGCTTTTTCAGACATCTGTCCCCACAGCCCTGGCAAACACACCCTCTAGGCTGGGTCCTCTGGAGCCATACCACAGGACCGTGCCTGCTCTCTCCTGGGAAAATGTGTCCATTCCTTTGGCCACACACCTCCAGAATCTGAGAAACCTCAAGGCCCCCGAGGACATCCCACTACTGGGAGCCTCCCTGGACATACAGGGGCATTTGGACACAAGGTGAGCAGCTACCTCCACAAAGGCATGCACACAGATGTCAACAGAGATAGAAGGTTGAGCCGGACAGGCCCTTAGGCCGTAATCTCAACTCTTGCTTTGGTTTCCAGGTGTCACTCCTCAGAGGCTTTGGTTCGAAGAACAGGATATGGGGCTTTCCTGAGGCACTGAACAGAACTCCTCTCGTCTCCACATGGGAAGCTTCCTTGTTGGAGCCGTGTCAAACACCTCAGGTTGGAGAATCCTGCAGAGTCCCTGAGCCACCTCCACATTCCAAGGTCTCCCAGGCCACCAAGGGACAGTAGGCCTAATCTTCAGGAGAGTTCATTTCAACTCTCCCCTCTGGGTAGCTCACCCAGGAGCCCACAGATTGAGCCTGCCTTGTCCTGACTAAAGAGTGGGAATATGAGGTGGCGTTCCCAGGCATCCATGCTTAGACACCTGCTCTCGAGTCTTTCCGTATGGGGCCACTTGGAACCATCCAATAGGACTCGACTGTCGTGCAGAAGGAAACCTTGAGGTTTGGAGTAGTTCACAAATCCCATCGTAGGCAAACCTCCCTGGCCTCATGAAGCCCCCACACCCTTCAGGAAGAGGCCATGCTGGACAAAAACTCTAGCCTGAGGCACGTCTCATAGTTGACATGACCTCAGTGCAGGAGATCTCGAATCACCTCTGCAAAGTGGGTTTGCCGTGCCCTCGGTACCAAACCTCACGCTAGCTTGTGTTTTCAGACTTCCTTCCTCACACTCCTGACAAACAAGCCCTCCGGACTAGGAACTCCAGAACCACAACCCAGCCCAGTGTCTGCCCAACGGAAGAAAAACGTTTCCCTGTGGGGCTCTCCAGAAAACCCAGATGAGGATCAACCTGCTCGGGCCTCGACGGTACCCGAACTGGATAGGCTGCTCTGGGCACTCATGCTCTGTCTCACACAGCCTGAAGCCAGACATCCAAACAGACAAGGAGACAGCTGGCTGCACACCCAGCACTTCGGACACGCCATGGTCTTATGCCGTCACCTCTTCCTAACCTTGGTTTTCAGATATCTGAACCTAGACATTATATCAATTCCTTATAAAGATGGCTATCACAAGCACAAACAAACTCCTCCTTCCCCATGGCTGTAAAGCTTTCTCTTGGCATGGAGTCACACCTTCAGGGTGGCAGAAACCTTTATGGCCATTGAAGCCTTGCCCAAATTGAGTGTTGCTTGTACACAAATTCACACTGTGACCCTCAGCATGAGCCCCATGTCAAAGAAAGGCCTGTCAGGGCCTGGACCAAGAGCCCGCATATGGGGCTTGCCAAGCCCCTATGCACCCAATCCTCGCCAGGGTTTGATTTTTCCAGTAGCCCCGCCCGCACCTGCGGCTCTGATCTGGAATCCCTTTCTTGGAGAGACACATGAGCCAGACAACACGACTCCACCCTTCCCACAAAATGACCCCAAACACTTGGGAGCTGGGACAAATCCCCACAGAGGGATACTCGTCCACAGTCCCTCAGGCCACCCATCCAATCCACGGCTATCCCGGACACAACATCCAGAGTCAAAGCCTGAAGGAACGCCTTCAACTCGTCCTTGTTTCAGAGGCCCAGGAGCTCCCTCTCGGGCTGTACATCCGGCCTGCCATACCCTAGGTGCCACTCATAAGATGAGTTTGTGTTTTCAGACTTCTGTGCCCACAGCCTGGACCCACACAACCTCCAGGCTAGGGCGTCTGGAGCCACAGCGAAAGATTGTGCGTGCCCTCTCCAAGGAAAGTGTGCCATTCCATTGACCACAACCCTCCAGGTTCGGGAAGAGCTCCAAGGCCCCTGAGGCCATCAATAGTGTAGGCCACCCTGGACTAAGAGGGGCTCTCTGACACAAGCGGAGTTACAATTTCCACTTAGACTCTCAGACAGTGTCCCCGGAGAGAGAAGGTTGAAATGGACAGGCCCACAGGACCTAATCTGACCCTAAGCTTTGGTTTCCATGTGTCCGTCCTCAGAGGACTGCTTTTGTAGACCAGCACACGGGGCTTTTCGAGGCACCAAACCGACCTCTCTCGTCTCCACATGGGAACTTTCTTGCTGGGGATGTATCAAAGACTTCAGGTAGGAGAGTTCCGCAGGGCCTCTAACAATCAGCACATTCCAAGGTCTCCATGGACCCAAACGCACATTATGATGAATCCTCAGGAGAGGCCATTTCAACTCAGCCCCCTGGGTCGCGTGCACCAGAGGCAGCAGGTCAAATTATCCTATCGCTAATGGCTAATGGGAATTCGAGGCATGCTGTACAGGGATCCATCCTTCGAACCCTACTCTCCAGTCCTTCCGTATGATATGTCCTGGAGCCATGCAACAGACTCGAATGTCCCGCAGAAGGAAACCATGTGGTTTGGGGCAACCTCCAAACTCAGCGTGGGAAAACTTCCTTGGCCTCATGAGGCCCCCGCTTCATGAAGGTGCCATCATGGACACATACTCCAGCCTCAGCCAACGTCTGATCCTCAGCCTGACTTCAGATGCAGGAGATTTTGATTCAGCCTCTGCAGTGTGGGCCTGCTCTGCCCTTGGCTCCAAATCTCACCCTAGCTTGTGTTTTCAGACTTCCGTCCTCACACACCTGGTCCACAAACCCTCCCTCCTGGGAATTCTGGGGCCACAATGAAGCACTCTGCCTGCCTCCCAGGAGAAATACTTTGTCTATGGTGCTGCCTAGAAACCCCAAATGAGGATCAAATGGCTTGGTCCTCGGCAACACCCCTATTGCATACGCTACCTTAAACACTGATGCTCTGTCCCACACTGAGTACGTCAGATCCGCCATGGCATTAGGTCGTCATCTCTTCCCAACTGTGGTTTTCAGGCTTCAGTACATAGACCTTATCTCCAACCACTGCCCAGGGTTGAAAATGATGCTGAAATGAGAGCTCCTTCCCCATGGCTGGTAACCTTGTGACTGGCATGTTGTCCATCGTTCATTGTAGTTGAAACCAGTGTGGCCCATGAGGCCCCGCCCATGCTCGCGGGCCACATTGGTCAAAAACACACATTGTGACCCTCAGCCTGAGCCAGTCCTCAAGTAAGGCCTCTCAGTGTCTGGATGAAGAGACAGCATATTGGGCCTGCCAAGCCCCTAGGCCCCAATTTTTAACCATAGTTTGGGTTGTCCCTTCACTCTTCCCCAGGGCTCTGCTTTGGAGTTCCTCTTTGGTTGGGAAACCTGAGGTAACAAACCTGAAAGGAGACCTCCCATCCCACAGACTGACGAAAAACAATTGGGACCGGCCAAATCCACAGAGAGGAAGATTCGTCCATGGCCCATAAGGCTTCCCCACATTCCTCGGCCATCTTTGAAAAAAAAATGTAGAGACAAAAGCCTGAGCAAGAGCCTCAGAATCGCTCTTTCTTCATATCCTGAAGAGTTCTTCTCATGGTGTGTAGATTGGGCCTGCCATACCTACATCCCCACACCAAAGCTGAGTTTGTGTTTTCAGACTTCTGTCCTCAAAGTCCTGGGCCACACACACTACAGGCTGGAGCCCCGGGAGCCACACATTAGAAATGTGCCTACCCAATACATGGGAATTCTGCCCATTCCATTGTCCAAATTCGTACAAATTAGGAGAACCCTCCAAAGACCCCGAGGCCATCCCAATAGTGTAGGTCTCCCGGGTCAACCAAGGGCGGTCTTTCACCAGCTGGGCATCTACCTCCACTCATACCATAGATGGATGTCCCCAGAGAATAGATTGAACCAGACAGGACCCTAGGCCATTATCGAATCCATTGCTTTGGTTTACAGGCATGTCTCCTCAAAAGCCTGGATTCCAATTACAGCATAGGGAAATTCCTGAGGCATCCATCAGAACAAATCTGGTCTCCACAGGATACTTGTGCATGGGAGCTATATCAAAAGTTTAGGAGAATACCTCAGGGTCCCGGTGCCACCGCCCAATTCTAAGGCCCCCATGGACACAAACACACATTAGGCCCCATCCTCGGGAAAGTCCATTTCAACTCAGCCACCCCGGTTGCTTCCGCAGAGCCATCACATCTCAACTGTCTTGTTGCTAGGAGACAATTGGAATGTGAGGCGGGCTTCCCTGGCATCCATCCTCGAACAATGCTCTGGAGTCATTCCATAGGGGATGTCCTGGTGCTGCCCAACAGGTGTCAATGGTCCCGCAGATGGAATCCTTGAAGGGGGCATCCCACAACTCCCAACGTGGGAAAACCTCCATGGCCTTGAGACTTTGCTCCCTTCATGAAGGGGCAGTCATGCACAGACTCCAACCTGAGCCAACGTCTGATCCTCACCGTGACTTCAGATCCTTGAGATATTGGTTCACATATGCAGGGGGTAACTGCCGTGCCCATGGCCTGAAGCCCAAGTCTAGCTGTGTTCTCAAACTTCTGTCCTCACACTCCTAGCCCAGAAGCCCTCAAGTTGGCAATTCCGGATCCCACAATGCAGCACTCTGCCTGACCTCTAGAAAAAATATCTTGCATAATGAGCTTGCCAGTCAACACAAATGAGGATAAACCTACACGGCACTCGACTGTACCCAAATTATATATTCTAACCTGGGGACTAATCCACTGTCTGACACAACCTGAGCCGGAACCTCCTGAACAACAGCCAGGAAGCTGACCACACACTGAGCACCTCAGACCCGCCATGGCCTTAGGTCATCATCTCTTCCCAACTGCGGTTTTCAGGCTTCCGAACCTAACCTTATCTCCAACCACTGCCAGGGTTGAAATGATGCAGAAATCAGAACTCTTTCCCCATGGCAAGAGACCTTGTGTTGGCATGTTGTACAAAGTTCAGTGTAGTTGAAACCAGTGTGGCCCATGAGGCCCTGCCCATGCGCGCAGGCCATATTGATCACAAAAACACATTGTGACCCTCAGCCAGAGCCCAGTCCTCAAGTAAGGCCTCTCAGTGGCTGGATGAAGAGACAGCATATTGGGCCTGCCATGCCCCTAGGCCCCAATTTTAACCATAGGTGGGGTTGTCCCTTCACTCTTCCCCAGGGCTCTGCTTTGGAATTCATCTTTGGTTTGGACACATGAGGTAACAAACCTGAAAGGAGAACTCCCATCCCACAGATTGACTAAAAACAATTGGGACCAGGCCAAATCCACAGAGAGGAAGATTCGTCCATTGCCCATGAGAACTCACCACATTCCACGGCCATCGTTGATACAACATCCAGAGAAAAAAGCCTGAGCAAGAGCCTCAGACACGCTCATTCTTTATATCCAGAGATTTCTTCTCATGGTTTGTAGATTGGGCCTGCCATACCTACGTCACCAAACTAAGCTGAGTTTGTGTTTTCAGACTTCTGTCGTCAAAGTTCTGGGCCACACACACTACAGGCTGGGGCCCTAGGAGCCACACATTAGGACTGTACCTACACATGCATGGGATTTATGCCCATTCCATTGTCCAAAATCGTACAAATTACGAGAACCCTCCAAAGTACCCGAGGCCATCCCAATAGTGTAGGTCTCCCGGGACAAACAAGGGCGGTCTGACACCAGCTGAGCATCTACCTCCACTCATACCATAGATGGATGTCCTCAGAGAAGAAGATGGAACCAGACAGGACACTAGGCCATATGGGATCCATTGATTTGGTTTACAGGCATGTCTCCTCAAAATCCTGGATTCCAATACCATGATAGGGGGGTTTCCTGAGCATCCATCAGAACAAATCTCGTCTCCACAAGGAAACTTGTGCATGGGAGCTACGTCAAAAGCTTAGGAGAATACTTTAGGGGCCCGGTGCCACTGCCGCATTCCAAGGCCCCCATGGACACAAACACACATTAGGCCCCATCCTCAGAAAAGTCCATTTCAACTCAGCCACCCCGGTTGCTCCTGCATAGCCACCAATCTCAAGTGTCTTTAGCTAGGAGACAATTGGAATGCAAGGCGGGCTTCCCTTGCATCCATCATAGAACGGTGCTCTGGAGTCTTTCCATATGGGATGTCCTGGAGCTGCGCAACAGTTCTCAATTGTCCCGCAGAAGGAATCCTTGAAGGGGGCATCCCACAATTCCCAACGTGGGAAAACCTCCATAGCCTTGAGACTCCGCTCCGTTCATGAAGGGCAGTCATTTACAGAAACTCCAACCTGAGCCATCGTCTATCCTCGCCGTGACTTCATTTGCTTGAGATATTGGTTCAGATCTGCAGGGAATACCTGCCATGCCCTCGGCCTGAAGCCCAAGTCTAGCTTGTTTTCTCAGACTTCTGTCCTCACACTCCTGGCCCAGAAGCCCTCAAGTTTGGCAATTCCGGACTCACAATGCAGCATTCTTCCTGCCCTCTAGAAAAGATATATTGCCTAATGAGCTGCACAGGCACCTCAAAGGAGGATAAACGTACACGTCACTCAACTGTACCCTAATTAAATGGTCTAACTTGGGCACTAATGCACTGTCTGACACAACCTAAGCCCGAACCGCCTGACCAACACCCAGGCACCTGACCCCACACTGAGTACGTCAGACCCGCCATGGCCTTAGGTCGTCATCCCTTCCCAACTGTGGTTTTCAGGCTTCAGAACCTAGACCTTATAGCCAACGACCGCCCAGGTTTGAAAATGATGCAGAAATCAAAACTCCTGCCCCATGGCTAGAAAACTTGGAATTGGCATGTTGTCCAAAGTTCAGTGTAGTTGAAACCACTGTGTCCCATGTGGCCCCGCCCATGCTCGTGGGCCACATTGGTCAGAAACACACATTGTGACCCTCAGCCTGAGCCCAGTTTTCAAGTAAGGCCTCAGTGGCTGGATGAAGAGACAGCATAGTGGGCCTGCCAGCCCCTAAGCCCCAATTTTTAAACATAGTTTGGGTTGTCCCTTCACTCTTCCCTTAGGGCTCTGCTTTGGAATTCCTCTTTAGTTGGGACACCTGAGGTAACAAACCTGAAAGGAGACCTCCCATACCACAGATTGACGAAAAACTATTGGGACCGGGCCAAATCCACAGAGAGGAAGATTCGTCCATGGCCCATGTGGCCTCCCCACATTCCACGGCCATCGTTGATACAAAATATAGAGACAAAAGCCTGAGCAAGCGCCTCAGACTCGCTCTTTCATCATATCCTGAAGAGTTCTTCTCATGGTTTGTAGATTGCGCCTGCCATACCTACGTACCCACACCTAAGCTGAGTTTGTGTTTTCAGACTTCTGTCCTCAAAGTCCTGGGCCACACACCCTCCAGGCTGGGGCTCCTGGAGCCACACATTAGGAATGTGCCTACCCAATCCATGGGAATTCTGCCCATTCCATTGTCCAAAATCTTAAAAATTACGAGAACCCTCCAAAGTCCCCGAGGCCATCTCAATAGTGTAGGTCTCCCGGGTCAAAAAAGGGCGGACTTACACCAGCTGAGCATCTACCTCCACTCATACCATAGATGGATGTCCCCAGAGAATAGATTGAACCAGACAGGACCCTAGGCCATAATCGGATTCATTGTTTTGGTTGACAGGCATGTCTCCTCAAAAGTCTGGATTCCATTTCCAGCATAGGGGGTTCCTGAGGCACCCATCAGAACAAATCTGGTCTCCAAAAGGAAACTTGTTCATGGGAGCTATGTCAAAAGCTTAGGAGAATACTTCAGGGTCCCGGTGCCACCGCCCCAATCTAAGGCCCCCATGGACACAAACACACATTAGGCCCCATCCTCAGGAAAGTCCATTTCACCTCAGCCACCCCGGTAGCTTCCGCAGAGCCATCACATCTCAACTGTCCTGTTGCTAGGAGACAATTGGAATGCGAGGCGGGCTTCCCTGGCATCCATCCTCTAACGGTGCTCTGGAGTCATTCCATATGGGATGTCCTGGAGCTGCCTAACATTTGTCAATTGTCCAGCATAAGGAATCCTTTAAGGGGGCATCCTTGAACTCCCAACGTGGGAAAACCTCCATGGCCTTGAGACTCTGCTACGTTCATGAAGGGCAGTCATTCACAGAAACTCCAACCTGAGCCAAAGTCTGATCCTCGCCTTGACTTCAGATGCTTGAGATATTGGTTCAGATCTGCAAGGGGTACCTGTCGTGCCCTCGGCCTGAAGCCAAAGTCTAGCTTGTGTTCTCAGACTTCTGTCCTCACACTCCTGGCCCTGAAGCCATCAAGATTGGAAATTCCGGACCCTCATTGCAGCATTCTGCCTGCACTCTAGAAAGAATTTATTGCCTAATGAATTGCCCAGGCACCTCAAATGAGGATATACCTACACGACACTCGACTGTACCCAAATTATATTGTCTAACCTGGGCACTAATGAACTGTTGACACAACCTGAGCCAAACCTCCTGACCAACACCCAGGCAGTTGACCGCACACTGAGCGCATACGAACTGCCAAGGCCTTAGGTCATCATCTCTTCCCAACTGCGGTTTTCAGGATTCAGTCCCTAGACCTTATCTCCAACCACTGTCCAGGTTTGAAAATGATGCAGAAATCAGAACTCCTTCCCCATGGCAATAACCTTGTGATTGGCCTGTTGTCCAAAGTTCAGTGTAGTTGAAACCAGTGTGGCCCATGAAGCCCTGCCCATGCGCGCGGGCCACAGTGGTCACAAACACACATTGTGACCCTCAGCCTGAGCCCAGTCCTCAAGTAAGGCCTCTCAGTGGCTGGATGAAGAGACAGCATATTGGGCCTGCCATGCCCCTAGGACCCCATTTTTAACCATAGTTTGGGTTGTCCCTTCACTCTTCCCCAGGGCTCTGCTTTGGAATTCCTCTTTGGTTGGGACACCTGAGGTAACAAACCTGAAAGGAGACCTCCCATCCCACAGATTGACGAAAAACTATTGGGACCGGGCCAAATCCACAGAGAGGAAGATTCGTCCATGGCCCATGAGGCCTCCCCACATTACACGGCCATCATTGATACAAAATCCAGAGACAAAAGCCTGAGCAAAGGTCTCAGACTCGCTCATTCTTTATATCCAGAAGAGTTCTTCTCATGGTTTGTAGATTGGGCCTGCCATACCTACGTCACCAAACCTAAGCTGAGTTTGTGTTTTCAGACTTCTGTCCTCAAATTTCTGGGCCACACACACTTTAGGCTGGGGCCCCTGGAGCCACACATTAGGACTTTACCTACCCCATGCATGAGAATTCTTCCCATTCCATTGTCCAAAATCATACAAATTAGAGAACCCTCCAAAGTACCTGAGGCCATCCCAATAGTGTAGGTCTCCCGGGACAAAAAAAAGCGGTCTGACACCAGCTGATCATCTACCTCCACTCATACCATAGATGGATGTCCCCAGAGAAGAAGATGGAACCAGACAGGACACTAGGCCATAATCGGATCCATTGATTTGGTTTACAGGCAGGTCTCCTCAAAAGCCTGGATTCCAATACCATGATAGGGGGGTTTCCTGAGCACCCATCAGAACAAATCTCGTCTCCACAAGGAATCTTGTGCATGGGAGCTATGTCAAAAGCTTAGGAGAATACTTTAGGGACCCGGTGCCACTGCCTCATTCCAAGGCCCCCATGGACACAAACACACATTAGGCCCCATCCTCAGAAAAGTCCATTTCAACTCAGCCACCCCGGTTGCTCCTGCATAGCCACCAATCTCAAGTGTCTTTTTCTAAGAGACAATTGGAATGCAAGGCAGGCTTCCCTTGCATCCATCCTAGAATGGTGCTCTGGAGTCTTTCCATATGGGATGTCCTGGAGCTGCACAACAGTTCTCAATTGTCCTGCAGAAGGAATCCTTGAAGGGGGCATCCCACAATTCCCAAAGTGAAAAAACCTCCATAGCCAAGAGACTCCGCTCCGTTCATGAAGGGCAGTCATTCACAGAAACTCCAACCTGAGCCATCGTCTGATCCTCGCCATGACTTCATTTGCTTGAGATATTGGTTCAGATCTGCAGGGAATACCTGCCGTGCCCTCGGCCTGAAGCCCAAGTCTAGCTTGTGTTATCAGACTTCTGTCCTCACACTCCTGGCCCAGAAGCCCTCAAGTTTGGCAATTCCGGACTCACAATGCAGCATTCTGCCTGCCCTCTAGAAAAAATATATTGCCTAATGAGCTGCACAGGCACCTCGAAGGAGGATAAACGTACACGACACTCGACTGTACCCTAATTAAATAGTCTAACCTGGGCACTAATGCACTGTCTGACACAAACTGAGCCCGAACTTCCTGACTAACACCCAGGCACCTGACCGCAACTGAGTACGTCAGACCCGCCATGGCCTTAGGTCGTCATCCCTTCCCAACTGCGGTTTTCATGCTTCAGAACCTAGACCTTATCTCCAACCACCGCCCATGTTTGAAAATGATGCAGAAATCAGAACTCCTGCCCCATGGCTAGAAAACTTGTGATTGGCATGTTGTCCAAAGTTCAGTATAGTTGAAACCACTGTGTCCCATGTGGCCCCGCCCATGCTCGTGAACCACATTGGTCAGAAACACACATTGTGACCCTCTGCCTGAGCCCAGTTTTCAAGTAAGGCCTCTCGGTGGCTGGATGAAGAGACAGCATATTGGCCCTGCCATGCCCCTAGGCCCCCATTTTTAACCATAGTTTGGGTTGTCCCTTCACTCTTCCCCAGGGCTCTGCTTTGGAATTCCTCTTTGGTTGGGACACCTGAGGTAACAAACCTGAAAGGAGACCTCCCATACCACAGATTGACGAAAAACTATTGGGATCGGGCCAAATCCACAGGGAGGAAGATTCGTCCATGTCCCATGAGGCCTCCCCACATTCCACGGCCATCGTTGATACAAAATATAGAGACAAAAGCCTGAGCAATCGCCTCAGACTCACTCTTTCTTCATATCCTGAAGAGTTCTTCTCATGGTTTGTAGATTGGGCCTGCCATACCTACGTACCCACACCTAAGATGAGTTTGTGTTTTCAGACTTCTGTCCTCAAAGTCCTGGGCCACACACGCTCCAGGCTGGGACCCCTGGAGCCACACATTAGGAATGTGCCTACCCAATCCATGGGAATTCTGCCCATTCCATTGTCCAAAATCTTACAAATTAGGAGAACCCTCCAAAGTCCCCGAGGCCATCTCAATAGTGTAGGTCTCTCGGGTCAAAAAAGGGCGGACTGACACCAGCTGAACATCTACCTCCACTCATACCATAGATGGATGTCCCCAGAGAATAGATTGAACCAGACAGGACCCTAGGCCATAATCGGATCCATTGCTTTGGTTTACAGGCATGTCTCCTCAAAAGTCTGGATTCCAATACCAGCATAGGTTTCCTGAGCCACCCATCAGAACAAATCTGGTCTCCACAAGGAAACTTGTTCATGGGAGCTATGTCAAAAGCTTATGAGAATACTTCAGGGTCCCGTTGCCACCGCCCCAACTAAGGCCCCCATGGACACAAACACACATTAGGCCCCATCCTCAGGAAAGTCCGTTACACCTCAGCTACCCCGGTTGCTTCCGCAGAGCCATCACATCTGAACTGTCTTGTTGCTAGGAGAAAATTGGAATGCGAGGCGGGCTTCCCTGGCATCCATCCTCTAATGGTGCTCTGGAGTCATTCCATATGGGATGTCCTGGAGCTGCCCAACAGGTCTCAATTGTCCCACAGAAGGAATCCTTCAAGGGGGCATCCCACAACTCCCAACGTGGGAAAACCTCCATGGCTTTGAGATTTTGCTCCCTTCATGAAGGGGCAGTGATGCACAGAAACTCCAACCTGAGCCAACGTCTGATCCTCGCTGTGAATTCAGTTGCTTGAGATATTGGTTCAGATATGCATGGGGTAACTGCCCTGCCCTTGGCCTGAAGCCCAAGTCTAGCTTGTGCCCTCAGACTTCTGTCCTCACACTCCTGGCCCAGATGCCCTCAAATTCGGCAATTCCGGACCCACAATGCAGCACTCTGCCTGCCCTCTAGAAAAAATATCTTTCCTAATGAGATGCCCAGGCAACTCAAATGAGGATAAACCTACACCGCACTTGACAGTACCCAAATTATATAGTCTAACCTCGGAAGAAATGCACTGTCTGACACAACCTGAGCCCGAACCTCATGACCAACACCCAGGCAGCTGACAGTACACTGAGCGCATCAGACCCGCCATGGCCTTAGGTCGTCTCTTCCCAACTGCGGTTTTCAGGCTTCAGAACCTAGACCTTATCTCCAACGACTTCTTAGGGTTGAAAATGATAAAGAAATCAGAATTCCTTCCCCATGGCTAGAAACGTTGTGATTGGCATGTTTCCAATGTTCAGTGTAGTTGAAACCAGTGTGGCCCATGAGGCCCTGCCCATGCCCGCGGGCCACATTGGTCACAAACACATATTGTGACCCTCAGCCTGAGCCCAGTCCTCAAGTAAGGCCTCTCAGTGGCTGGATGAAGAGACAGCATATTGGGCCTGCCATGCCCCTAGGCCCCCATTTTAACCATAGTTTGGGTTGTCCCTTCACTCTTCCCCAGGGCTCTGCTTTGGAATTCCTCTTTGGTTGGGATACCTTAGGTAACAAACCTGAAAGGAGACCTCCCATACCAGAGATTGAAGAAAAACTATTGGGACTGGGCCAAATCCACAGAGAGGATGATTCGTCCATGGCCCATGAGGCCTCCCCACATTCCACGGCCATCGTTGATACAAAATATAGAGACAAAAGCCTGAGCAAGCACCTCAGACTCGCTCTTTCTTCATATCCTGAAGAGTTCTTCTCATGGTGTGTACATTGGGCCTGCCATACCTACGTACCCACACCTAAGCTGAGTTTGTGTTTTCAGACTTGTGTCCTCAAAGTCCTGGGCCACACACGCTCCAGGCTGGGGCCCCTGGAGCCACACATTAGGAATGTGCCTACCCAATCCATGGGAATTCTGCCCATTCCATTGTCCAAAACCTTACAACTTAGGAGAACCCTCCAAATTCCCCGAGGCCATCTCAATAGTGTAGTTTCCCGGGTCAAAAAAGGGCGGACTGACGCCAGCTGAGCATCTACCTCCACTCATACCATAGATGGATGTCCCCAGAGAATAGATTGAACCAGACAGGACCCTAGGCCATAATCGGATCCATTGCTTTGGTTTACAGGCATGTCTCCTCAAAAGTCTGGATTCCATTTCCAGCATAGGGGGTTTCCTGAGGCACCCATCAGAACAAATCTGGTCTCCACAAGGAAACTTGTTCATGGGAGCTATGTCAAAAGCTTAGGAGAATACTTCAGGGTCCCGGTGTCACCGCCACAATCTAAGGCCCCCATGGACACAAACACACATTAGGCCCCATCCTCAGAAAAGTCCATTTCACCTCAGCCACACCGGTTGCTTCCGCAGAGCCATCACATCTCAACTGTCTTGTTGCTAGGAGACAATTGGAATGCGAGGCGGGCTTCCCTGGCATCCATCCTCTAACGGTGTTCTGGAGTCATTCCATATGGGATGTCCTGGAGCTGCCCAACAGGTCTCAATTGTCCCGCACAAGGTATCCTTGAAGGGGGCATCCCACAACACCCAACGTGGGAAAACCTCCATGGCCTTGAGACTCCGCTACGTTCATGAAGGGCATCATTCACAGAAACTCCAACCTGAGCCAACGTCCGATCCTCGCCGTGACTTCAGATGCTTGAGATATTGGTTCAGATCTGCAAGGGGTAGCTGCCGTGCCCTCGGCCTGAAGCCAAAGTCTAGCTTGTGTTCTCAGACTTCTGTCCTCACACTCCTGGCCCTGAAGCCGTCAAGATTGGAAATTCCGGACCCACATTGTAGCACTCTGCCTGCACTCTAGAAAGAATATATTGCCTATTGTCCTTCCCAGGCACCTCAAATGATGATAAACCTACATGACACTCGACTGTACCCAAATTATATAGTCTAACCTGGGCACTAATGCACTGTTGACACAACCTGAGCCAGAACCTCCTGACCAACACCCAGGCAGTTGACCGCACACTGAGCGCATACGAACTGCCAAGGCCTTAGGTCGTCTTCTCTTCCCAACTGTGGTTTTCAGGCTTCAGTCCCTAGACCTTATCTCCAACCACTGTCCAGGTTTGAAAAAGATGCAGAAATCAGAACTCCTTCCCCATGGCAAGAAACCTTGTGATTAGCCTGTTTTCCAAAGTTCAGTGTAGTTGAAACCAGTGTGGGCCATGAGGCCCTGCCCATGCGCGCGGGCCACAGTGGTCACAAACACACATTGTGACCCTCAGCCTGAGCCCAGTCCTCAAGTAAGGCCTCTCAGTGGCTGGATGAAGAGACAGCATATTGGGCCTGCCATGCCCCTAGGCCCCCATTTTTTACCATAGTTTGGGTTGTCCCTTCACTCTTCCCCAGGGCTCTGCTTTGGAATTCCTCTTTGGTTGGGACACCTGAGGTAACAAACCTGAAAGGAGACCTCCCATCCCCCAGTTTTACGAAAAACTATTGGCACCGGGCCAAATCCACAGAGAGGAAGATTCGTCCATGGCCCATGAGGCCTCCCCACATTACACGGCCATCATTGATACAAAATCCAGAGACAAAAGCCTGAGCAAAGGCCTCAGACTCGCTCATTCTTTATATCCAGAAGAGTTCTTCTCATGGTTTGTAGATTGGGCCTGCCATACCTACGTCACCAAACCTAAGCTGAGTTTGTGTTTTCAGACTTCTGTCCTCAAATTTCTGGGCCACACACAATTTAGGCTGGGGCCCCTGGAGCCACACATTAGGACTGTACCTACCCCATGCATGGGAATTCTGCCCATTCCATTGTCCAAAATCGTACAAATTACGAGAACCCTCCAAATTACCCGAGGCCATCCCAATAGTGTAGGACTCCCGGGACTAACAAGGGCGGTCTGACACTAGCTGATCATCTACCCCCACTCATACCATAGATGGATGTCCCCAAGGAAGAAGATGGAACCAGACAGGACACTAGGCCATAATCAGATCCATTGCATTGGTTTACAGGCAGGTCTCCTCAAAAGCCTGGATTCCAATACCATGATAGGGGGGTTTCCTGAGCACCGATCAGAACAAATCTCGTCTCCACAAGGAATCTTGTGCATGGGAGCTATGTCAAAAGCTTAGGAGAATACTTTAGGGGACCGGTGCCACTCCCCCATTCCAAGGCCCCCATGGACACAAACACACATTAGGCCCCATCCTCAGGAAAGTCCATTTCAACTCAGCCACCCCGGTTGCTCCTGCATAGCCACCAATCTCAAGTGTCTTTTTCTAAGAGACAATTGGAATGCAAGGCAGGCTTCCCTTGCATCCATCCTAGAATGGTGCTCTGAAGTCTTTCCATATGGGATGTCCTGGAGCTGCGCAACAGTTCTCAATTGTCCTGCAGAAGGAATCCTTGAAGGGGGCATCCCACAATTCCCAAAGTGATAAAACCTCCATAGCTAAGAGACTCTGCTCCGTTCATGAAGGGCAGTCATTCTTAGAAACTCCAACCTGAGCCATCGTCTGATCCTCGCCATGACTTCATTTGCTTGAGATATTGGTTCAGATCTGCAGGGAATACCTGCCGTGCCCTCGGCCTGAAGCCCAAGTCTAGCTTGTGTTATCAGACTTCTGTCCTCACACTCCTGGCCCAGAGGCCGTCAAGTTTGGCAATTCCGGACTCACAATGCAGCATTCTGCCTGCCCTCTAGAAAAAAAATATTGCCTAATGAGCTGCACAGGCACCTCGACGGAGGATAAACGTACACGAAACTCGACTGTACCCTAATTAAATAGTCTAACCTGGGCACTAATGCACTGTCTGACACAACCTGAGCCCGGACCTCCTGACCAACACCCAGAAAGCTGACCGCACCCTGAGCACATAAGACCCGCCTTGGCCTTAGGTCATCATCTCTTCCCTACCTCAGTTTTCAGGATTCAGAACCGAGACCTTATCTCCAATCACTGCCCAGGCGTGAGTGTAATGCAGAAATCAGAACTCCTCCTTACCCATGGCAAGAAACCTTGTGGTTGGCACGTTGTCCAACGTTCAGTGTAGGAGAAACCAGCATTCACCCTGAGGCCTCGCCCATTCTTGAGAGCGACGAGGGCATAAACACGTATTGTGACCCTCAGCATGAGTCCTGTCCTCTCGTAAGTCCTCTTAGTGGCTGGACCATTAGATGCCATAATGGTCTTGACATGTCCCTAGGCCCCAATTTTTAACCAGATTTCTGATTGTCCAGTCGCCCCTCCCCAGGGCTCTACTCTGGAATCCCTCATTTGGTGGGACGCCTGAGGTTAAAAAAGAAAACAACAACAACAAACAAACGGATTTCTTCCATCACACAGAATCACCTCAAACTCTTTGGACGGGGCCAAACCACCAGAGAGTAAGACTCGTCCATTTCCCATGAAGTCACCCAGAAATTTCACGACCATGAGTGACACGATATCCAGAGAGAAAAACTTGAGCAAGAGCCTCACACTCGCCCTTTTTTCAAATCCTCAAAAGTTCTCCTCATGGTTTGTAGATCAGTCCTGCCATACCTATGACCCAAAACATAAGCCGAGCTTGTGTTTTCAGACAACTGTCCAAACAGCACTGGCCTACACAACCTACTGGCTCAGGGCCCTTGAGCCAAATTGAGGACTGTACTTGCCCTCTCCAAGGGAATTGTGTGTGCCCATTCCAATGGCCACAACCCTTCTAATAGGATAAACCTCCAAAGTCACTGATCCATCTCAATAGTGGTGGCTTCCCAGGACCAAAAGGGGCAATCTGAGCCCATCTGAGCACCTACCTGCACTCAGACCCAAAGACAGATGTCCCCAGAGGTAAAAAGGAAAGAACAGGCCCCTAGGCACTAATCAGATCCATTGCTTTGGTTTCCAGGCATCTCTCCTCAGACGCCTGGATTTCAAAACCAGCAATGGCTTTTTCTTGACTCACCCATCAGAAATCATCTCATCTACACATGGGAAACTTGCACGTTGGAGCTGTGTCAAAGCCTCTGTTTAGGAGAGCCCTTCAGGGCCCCAGTGCCACCGCTTCATTCCAAGGTTTCCATACACACAAAAGCACATTAGGACCCGTCCCCAGGAGAGTCCATTTCAACTCAGCCTCCTGGGTTGCTCCCCCAGATCCAGCAGATCTAACCTGTCTTGTTGCTAGGAGACAATTGGAATGCGAGGTGGGCTACTCAGCCATCCATCCTTAGAACCCTGCTCATAATCATTGGCCTGGAGCCAAACAACAGGTCTCAATTTTCCTGCAGAAGGCACTTTGCAGTTTGGAGCTTCTCACAAATCCCATAGTGGGAAAACCCCCATGGCCTCGTGATGCTCCCCCTTCATGAAGGGGCCATCATGGACAGAAACTCCAACCTGAGCGATCGTCTGATCCTCGCCCTGACTTCAGATGCACGAGATCTCGATTCCGGTCTTTAGACTGTGCCTGCCATGGCCTCACCCAGAAACCTAAGCCTAGCTTCTGTTCTCAGACTTCTGTCCTCAGAATACTGGCCCACAAGCCCTCCAGTTTGGCAATCCAGAACTACAATGCAGCACTGTGCCTGCCCTCCAGAAGAAAAGCATTGCCCTCTGGGGCTACCCAGTAACCCCAAGTGAGGATCAACCTGCACCTACCTTGGCTGTACCCCAAATTCATAGGCTGACCAGGGCACTAATGCCCTTTCTGACACAGCCTGAGCCTGGACCTCCTGGCCCCACCCAGACAGCTTCCCGCACACTGCGAACATCGAGCCGCCATGGCCTTAGGGCGTCATCTCTTCCCAACCTCAGTTTTCAGGCTTCAGAATCTAGACCTTATCTCCAATCACTGCCCAGGGTTGAACGTGATGCAGAAATCAGAACTCCTTCCCCATGGGAAGAAACCTTGCGGTTGGCATGTTGTCCAACCTTCAGTGTAGTTGAAGCCAGTGTGGCCCATGAGGCCTCGCCCATGCTCTTGGGCCACATTGGTCAAAAACACACATTGTGACCCTCAGCCTGAGACCAGTCCCCAAGGAAGGCCACTCAGTGGCAGGATGAATAGATAGTATAATGGGCTTGCCATGCCCCTAGGCCCCAATTTTGAACCATAGTTCGGGTTGTCCCTTTACTCTTCCCCACGGATTTGCTTTGGAATTCCTCTTTTGGTGGGACACCTGAGGTAACAAAACTGAAAGGAGTCCCCCCATCCCACCGATTGACGAAAAACAATTGGGAATCGTGGGAAATCCTCAGAGAGGAAGATTCGTCCATGACCCATGAGGCATCCCCGACATTCCACGGCCATCGCTGATACAAATTCCAGAGACAAATGCCTGAGCATTCGCCTCAGATTCGCTCTATATTCAAATCTTCATGAGTTGTTCTCATTGTTTGTAGATTGGGCCTGCCATACCGACGTTCCCAAACAAAGCTATGTTTGTGTATCAGAATAACAAATCAGACTCTTCCTTCCACATGGCTGTAATGCTTGTTCTTCGCATGGAGTCACACCTTCACGTGGGAGAAACCTTCATGTCCCCTGATGCCACGCCAAAAATGAGTGCTGCTTGGGCACAAATTCACACTGTGACCCTAAGCATGAGCCCCACGTCAAAGAAAGTCCTGTCAGGTTCTGGACGAAGATCGTGCATATAGTCCTGGCCATGCCCAAAGGCACGCAGGACTAAATTGATGGTGTGTATTCCAGTTGAAGGAACCAACTGCTGTGCTCTAGAGTCCCTCTCCTGGGGGGTCCCATGTGGCAGATATCAGTACTCTTCTCTTCCCACAAAAGGAACCCAAACATTGGGAGATTGGACAAAACGTTTCCCTGTGGGGCTCTCCAGAAAACCCAGATGAGGATCAACCTGCTCGGGCCTCGATGGTACCCGAACTGGATAGGCTGCTCTGGGCACTCATGCTCTGTCTGACACAGCCTGAAGGCAGACGTCCAGACAGACAAGGAGACAGCTGGCCGCACACCCAGCACTTCGGACACGCCATGGTCTTATAGCCGTCAACTCTTCCTAACCTTGGTTTTCAGATATCTGAACCTAGACATTATATCAATTCTCCACACAGCTGGGTATCGCAAGCACAAAACAGAACTCCTCCTTCCCCATGGCTGTCAAGCTTGCTCTTGGCATGGAGTCACACCTTCAGGGTGGGAGAAACCTTCATGGCCCCTGGTGCCACGCCCAAACTGAGTGCTGCTTGGGCACAAATTCACACTGTGACCCTCAGAATGAGCCCCATGTCAAAGAAAGGCCTGTCAGGGCCTGGACCAAGAGGCCGCATATGGGGCTTGCCAAGCCCCTATGCACCCAATCCTCACCAGGGTTTGAGTTTTCCAGTCTCCCCGCCCGTACCTGGGGCTCTGTTTTGGAATCCCTTTCTTGGAGAGACCCATGAGCCAGACAACACAACACCACCCTTCTCACAAAATGACCCCAAACTCTTGGGAGCTGGGACAAATTCCCAGAGAAGGATACTCCTCCACAGTCCCTGAGGCCACCGCTCCAATCGACGGCTATCCAGGACACAACATCCAGAGACAAAGGCCTGAAGGAACGCCTCCCACTCGCCCTTGTTTCAGGGGCCCAGGAGCTCCCTCTCGGGCTGTACATCCGGCCTGCCATACCCTAGGCGCCACTCATAAGCTGAGTTTGTGTTTTCAGTCTTCTGTGCCCATAACCTGGACCGACACAACCTCCAGGCTAGGGCCTCTGCTGCCACAGCGAAAGATTGTGCCTGCCCTCTCCTTGGAAAGTGTGCCCAATCCATTGAACACAACCCTACAGGTTAGGGAAAAGCTCCAAGGCCCCTGAGGCCATCAATAATGTAGGCCACCCTGGACTAAGAGGGGCTCTCTGACACCAGCGGAGCAACTATCTCCACTTAGACTCTCAGACAATGTCCCCAGAGACAGAAGGTTGAAATGGACGGGCCCCCAGGCCCTAATCTGAACCTTAGCTTTTGTAACATGTGTCCATCGTCAGAGGACTGTTTTCATAGAACAGCACACGGGGCTTTTCTGAGGCACCAAACCAAACCTCTCTCGTCTCCACATGGGGAGCTTTCTTACTGGGGATGTATCAAAACCTTCAGGTAGGAGAGTTCCGCAGGGCCACTGAACAACCAGCACATTCCAAGGTCTCCATGGACCCAAACGAACATTATGACGCATCCTCAGGAGAGGCCATTTCAACACAGTTCCCTGGGTCGCGTGCCCCAGAGGCAGCAGATCAAACATATCTTGTCGCTAATGGCCAATGGGAATGCGAGGCATGCTGTACAGGGATCCATCCTTCGAACCCTGCTCTCCAGTCCTTCCGTATGGTATGATCTGGAGCCATGCAACAGGACTCGAATGTCCCGCAGAAGGAAACCTTGTGGTTTGGGGTAACCTCCAAACTCAGCATGGGAAAACTTCCTGGGCCTCATGAGGCCCCCACTTCATGAAGGTGCCCTCATGGACACATACTCCAGCCTCAGCCAACTTCTGATCCTCAGCCTGACTTCAGATGCAGGAGATTTTGATTCAGCCTCTGCAGAGTGGCCCTGATCTGCACTTGGCTCCAATCCTCACCCTAGCTTGTGTTTTCAGACTTCCGTCCTCACACTCCTGGCCCACAAACCCTCCCTACCTGGAATTCTGGAGCCACAATGAAGCACTCTGCCTGCCTCCCAGGAGAAAAACATTGTCTATGGTGCTGCCCCGAAACCCCAAATGAGGATCAAACTGCTTGCCCCTCGCAACACCCCAATTGCATAGGCTACCTTAAACACTGATGACTGTCGCAAATAGCCTGAGCCCAGACCTTCCAACAGACACCGACACAGCTGGCTGCACACCCAGCACATTGGAACCGCCACTGCCTTAGGCCCCCATCCATTCCTAACCTGGGTTTTCAGTCATCGGAACCTAGACATTATCTCCCATCCCTGCACAGGGGGGAACCTGATGCACAAGTCAGAACCCCTCCTTCCCCATGGCAAGAAACCTTGCTGCTGGCAGTGAGTCAAATCTTCAGTGTAGAAGAAAACGGCATGGCCCATGAGGCCACGACCAAGCGTAGGGCCGCCTTGGGCACAAACACACATTGTGACCCTCAGCGTGAGTACCTTATTCAAGTAACGCCTCTCAGTGACTGGACCAAGAGCCCGCATATGTGGCTTGCCATGCCCTTAGGCACCCTGGACTAACTAGATGGTGTGTATTCCAGTTGAGGGAACCCACTGCTGTGCTCTAGAGTCCCTCTCCTGGGGGGTCCCCTGTGGAAGAAAACAGTACTCTTCCCTTCCCACAGAATGAACCCAAACACTTGGGAGCTTGGACAATCCCCCGAGAGGAAGGCTCTTCCTCGGTCCCTGAGGCAACCCCTACCCTACCCGGACACTGTGAACACAACATCCAGAGACAAAAGACTGAGCGACTGCCTCCCACTTGCCCTCCTTTGATTTCCAGATGATCTCCCCTCACGGACTGGAGATCAGGCCTGCCATTACATTGGCCAATAGCTGAGCCAAGTTTGCTTTTTCAGACATCTGTCCCCACAGCCCTGGCAAAGACAGCCTCTAGGCTGGGTCCTCTGGAGCCATATCAAGGACCTTGCCTGCTCTCTCCTGGGAAACTGTGTCCATTCCTTTGGCCACACACCTCCACATTATGAGAATCCTCAAGGCCCCCGAGGACATCCCAATACTGGGAGCCTCCCTGGACACACAGGGGCATTCGGACACAAGCTGAGCAGCTACCTCCATGAGGCATGCACACAGATGTCAACAGAGATAAGAGGTTGAGCTGGACAGGCCCTTAGGCCGTAATCTCAACTCTTGCTTTGGTTTCCAGGTGTCACTCCTCAGAGGCTTTGGTTCGAAGAACAGGATAGGGGCTTTCCTGAGGCACTGAACAGAACTCCTCTCGTCTCCACATGGGAAGCTTCCTTGTTGGAACCGTGTCAAACACCTCAGCTTGGAGAATCCTGCAGAGTCCCTGAGCCACCTCCACATTCCAAGGTCTCCCAGGCCACGAAGCCACAGTAGGACTCATCTTCAGGAGAGTCCATTTCAACTCTACCCTCTGGGTAGCTCACCCAGGTGCCCGCAGATTGAACCTGCCTTGTCCTGACTAAAGAGTCGGAATATGAGGTGGCGTTCCTAGGCATCCATGCTTAGACACCTGCTCTCGAGTCTTTCCTTATGGGGCCTCCGGGAATCATCCAATAAGACTCGACTGTCGTGCAGAAGGAAACCTTGAGGTTTGGAGTAGTTCACAAATCCCATCGTAGTCAAAACCTCCCTGGCCTCATGAAGCCCGCATACCCTTCAGGAAGTGGCCATGCTGGACAAAAACTCTAGCCTGAGGCACGTATCATAGTTGACATGAACTCAGTGCAGGAGATCTCGATTCAGCCTCGGCAGAGTGGCCCTGCCGTGCCCTCGGTCCCAAACCTCATGCTAGCTTGTGTTTTCAGACTTCCTTCCTCACACTCCTGGCAAACAAGCCCTCCGGACTAGGAACTCCAGAACCACAACCCAGCCCAGTGTCTGCCCAACGGAAGAAAAACGTTTCCCTGTGGGGCTCTCCAGAAAACCCAGATGAGGATCAACCTGCTCGGGCCTCGACGGTACCCGAACTGGATAGGCTGTTCTGGGCACTCATGCTCTGTCTGACACAGCCTGAAGCCAGACGTCCAGACAGACAAGGAGACAGCTGGCCGCACACCCAGCACTTCGGACACGCCATGGTCTTATGCCGTCAACTCTTCCTAACCTTGGTTTTCAGATATCTGAACCTAGACATTATATCAATTCTCCACACAGCTGGGTATCGCAAGCACAAAACAGAACTCCTCCTTCCCCATGGCTGTCAAGCTTGCTCTTGGCATGGAGTCACACCTTCAGGGTGGGAGAAACGTTCATGGCCCCTGGTGCCACGCCCAAACTTGAGTGCTGCTTGGGCACAATTCACACTGTGACCCTCAGAATGAGCCCCATGTCAAAGAAAGGCCTGTCAGGGCCTGGCCCAAGAGCCCGCATATAGGGCTTGCCAAGACCCTATGCACCCAATCCTCACCTGTGTTTGAGTTTTTCAGTCGCCCCACCCGTACCAGGGGCTCTGTTTTGGAATCCATTTCGTGGAGAGACCCATGACCCAGACAACACGACTCCACCCTTCCCACAAAATGACCCCAAACCCTTGGGAGCTTGGATAAAACCCCAGAGAGGGATACGCGTCCACAGTCCCTGAGGCCACCCCTCCAATCCACGGCTATCCCGGACACAATATCCAGAGACAAAAGCCTGAAGGAACGCCTCCCACTCGCCCTTGTTTCAGAGGCCCAGGAGCTCCCTCTCGGGCTGTACATCCGGCCTGCCATACCCTAGGCGCCACTCATAAGCTGAGTTTGTGTTTTCAGACTTCGGTGCCCACAGCCTGGACCCACACAACCTCCTGGCTAGGGCCTCTGCAGCCACAGCGAAAGATTGTGCCTACCCTCTCCAAGGAAATTATGCCCAATCCATTGACCACAACCCTACAGGTTAGGGAAAAGCTCCAAGGCCCCTGAGGCCATCAATAGTGTAGGCCACCCTGGACTAAGAGGGGCTCTCTGACACCAGCGGAGCAACTAACTCCACTTAGACTCTCAGACATTTTCCCCAGAGACAGAAGGTTGAAATGGACAGGCCCACAGGCCCAAATCTGACCTTAGCTTTGGTTTCCATGTGTCCGTCCTCAGAGGACTGTTTTCATAAAGCAGCACACGGGGCTTTTCTGAGGCACCAAACCAAACCTCTCTCGTCTCCACATGGGGAACTTTCTTACTGGGGATGTATCAAACCCTTCAGGTAGGAGAGTTCCGCAGGGCCACTGAACAGCCAGCACATTCCAAGGTCTCCATGGACCCAAACGCACATTATGACGCATCCTCAGGAGAGGCCATTTAAACTCAGCCTCCTGGGTCGCGTGCCCCAGAGGCAGCAGAACAAACAAATCTTGTCGCTAATGGCCAATGGGAATGCGAGGCATGCTGTACAGGGATCCATCCTTCGAACCCTGCTCTCCAGTCCTTCCGTATGGTATGTCCTGGAGCCATGCAACAGGACTCGAATGTCCCGCAGAAGGAAACCTTGTGGTTTAGGGCAACCTCCAAACTCAGCGTGGGAAAACTTCCTTGGCCTCATGAGGCCCCCGCTTCATGAAGGTGCCATCATGGACACATACTCCAGCCTCAGCCAACGTCTGATCCTCAGCCTGACTTCAGATCCAGGAAATTTTGATTCAGCCTCTGCAGAGTGGGCCTGCTCTGCCTTTGGCTCCAATCCTCACCCTAGCTTGTGTTTTCAGACTTCCGTCCTCACACTTCTGGCCCACAAACCCTCCCTCCTGGGAATTCTGGGGACACAATGAAGCACTCTGCCTGCCTCCCAGGAGAAAAACTTTGTCTATGGTGCTGCCCAGAAACCCCAAATGAGGATCAAACTGCTTGGCCCTCGGCAAAACCCCAATTGCATAGGCTACCTTAAACACTGATGCTCTGTCGCAAATAGCCTGAGCACAGACCTTCCAACAGACACCGACACAGCTGGCTGCCTACCCAGCACATTGGAACCGCCACTGCCTTAGGCCCCCATCCATTCCCAACCTGGGTTTTCAGTCATAGGAACCTAGACCTTATCACCAATCCCTGCACAGGGGGGAACCTGATGCACAAGAAAGAACCCCTCCTTTCCCATGGCAAGAAACCTTGCAGCTCGCAGTGAGTCAAACCTTCAGTGTAGGAGAAAACGGCATGGCCCATGAGGCCACGCCCATGCGTAGGGCCGCCTTGGGCACAAACACACATTGTGACCCTCAGCGTGAGTACCTTATTCAAGTAACGCCTCTCAGTGACTGGACCAAGAGCCCGCATATGTGGCTTGCCATGCCCATAGGCACCCAGGACTAACTAGATGGTGTGTATTCCAGTTGAGGGAACCCATTGCTGTGCTCTAGAGTCCCTCTCCTGGGGCGTCCCCTGTGGAAGAAAACAGTACTCTTCCCTTCCCACAAAATGAAACCAAACACTTGGGAGCTTGGACAATCCCCCGAGAGGAAGGCTCTTCCTCGGCCCCTGAGGCAACCCCTACCCTGACCGGACACTGTGAACGCAACACCCAGAGACAAAAGACTGAGCGACTGCCTCCCACTTGCCCTCCTTAGATTTCCAGATGATCTTTCTTCACAAACTGGAGATCAGGCCTGCCATTACATTGGCCAATAGCTGAGCCAAGTTTGCTTTTTCAGACATCTGTCCCCACAGCCCTGGCAAAGACAGCCTCTAGGCTGGGTCCTCTGGAGCCATATCAAGGACCTTGCCTGCTCTCTCCTGGGAAACTGTGTCCATTCCTTTGGCCACACACCTCCAGAATATGAGAAACTTCAAGGCCCCTGAGGACATCCCACTACTGGGAGCCTCCCTGGACACACAGGGTCATTCGGACACAAGCTGAGCAGCTACCTCCACGAAGGCATGCACACAGATGTCAACAGAGATTGAAGGTTGAGCCGGACAGGCCCTTAGGTCGTAATCTCAACTCTTGCTTTGATCCAGGTGTCACTCCTCAGAGGCTTTGGTTCGAAGAACAGGATATGGGGCTTTCCTGAGGCACTGAAGAGAACTCCTCTCGTCTCCACATGGGAAGCTTCCTTGTTGGAGCTTTGTCAAACACCTCAGTTTGGAGAACCCTGCAGAGTCCCTGAGCCACCTCCACATTCCAAGGTCTCCCAGGCCACGAAGCCACAGTAGGACTCATCTTCAGGAGAGTCCATTTCAACTCTCCCCTCTGGGTAGCTCACCCAGGTGCCCGCAGATTGAGCCTGCCTTGTCCTGACTAAAGAGTGGGAATATGAGGTGGCGTTCCCAGGCATCCAAGCTTAGACACCTGCTCTCGAGTCGTCCCGTATGGGGCCTCCTGGAACCATCCAATAGGACTCGACTGTCGTGTAGAAGGAAAACTTGAGGTTTGGAGTAGTTCACAAATCCCATCGTAGGGAAACCTCCCTGACCTCATGAAGCCCCCACACCCTTCAGGAAGAGGCCATGCTGGACAAAACTCTAGCTTGAGGCACGTCTCATAGTTGACATGAACTCAGTGCAGGAGATCTCGATTCAGCCTCTGCAGAGTGGCCCTGCCGTGCCCTCGGTCCCAAACCTCATGCTAGCTTGTGTTTTCAGACTTCCTTCCTCACACTCCTGGCAAACAAGCCCTCCGGACTAGGAACTCCAGAACCACAACCCAGCCCAGTGTCTGCCCAACGGAAGAAAAACGTTTCCCTGTGGGGCTCTCCAGAAAACCCAGATGAGGATCAACCTGCTCGGGCCTCGACGGTACCCGAACTGGATAGGCTGCTCTGGGCACTCATGCTCTGTCTGACACAGCCTGAAGCCAGACGTCCAGAGAGACAAGGAGACAGCTGGCCGCACACCCAGCACTTCGGACACGCCATGGTCTTATGCCGTCAACTCTTCTTAACCTTCGTTTTCAGATATCAGAACCTATACATTATATCAATTCTCCACACAGCTGGGTATCGCAAGCACAAAACAGAACTCCTCCTTCCCCATGGCTGTCAAGCTTGCTCTTGGCATGGAGTCACACCTTCAAAGTGGGAGAAACCTTCATGGCCCCTGGTGCCACGCCCAAACTTGAGTGCTGCTTGGGCACAATTAACACTGTGACCCTCAGAATAAGCCCAATGTCAAAGAAAGGCCTGTCAGGGCCTGGCCCAAGAGCCCGCATATGGGGCTTGCCAAGCCCCTATGCACCCAATCCTCACCAGGGTTTGAGTTTTCCAGTCGCCCCGCCCGTCCCGGGGCTCTGCTCTGGAATCGCTTTCTTGGAGAGACACATGAGCCAGACAACACGACTCCACCCTTCCCACAAAATGACCCCAAACCCTTGGGAGCTGGGACAAAACCCCAGAGAGGGATACGCGTCCACAGTCCCTGAGGCCACCCCTCCAATCCACGGCTATCCTGGACACAACATCCAGAGACAAAAGCCTGAAGGAACGCCTCCCACTAGCCCTTGATTCAGAGGCCCAGCAGCTCCCTCTTGGGCTGTACACCGGCCTGCCATAACCTAGGCGCCACTCATAGTTGAGTTTGTGATTTCAGACTTCGGTGCCCACAGCCTGGACCCACACAACCTCCAGGCTAGGGCCTCTGCAGCCACAGCGAAAGAGTGTGCCTACCCTCTCCAAGGAAAGTATGCCCAATCCATTGACCACAACCCTACAGGTTAGGGAAAAGCTCCAAGGCCCCTGAGTCCATCAATAGTGTAGGCCACCCTGGACTAAGAGGGGCTCTCTGACACCGGCGGAGCAACTAACTCCACTTAGACTCTCAGACATTTTCCCCAGAGACAGAAGGTTGAAATGCACAGGCCCACAGGCCCTAATCTGACCTTAGCTTTGGTTTCCATGTGTCCGTCCTCAGAGGACTGTTTTCAGAAAGCAGCACACGGGGATTTTCTGAGGCACCAAACCAAACCTCTCTCGTCTCCACATGGGGAGCTTTCTTACTGGGGATGTATCAAACCCTTCAGGTAGGAGAGTTCCGCAGGGCCACTGAACAGCCAGCACATTCCAAGGTCTCCATGGACCCAAACGCACATTATGACGCATCCTCAGGAGAGGCCATTTCAACTCAGCCTCCTGGGTCGCGTGCCCCAGAGGCAGCAGATCAAACATATCTTGTCGCTAATGGCCAATGGGAATGCGAGGCATGCTGTACAGGGATCCATCCTTCGAACCCTGCTCTCCAGTCCTTCCGTATGGTATGTCCTGGAGCCATGCAACAGGACTCGAATGTCCCGCAGAAGGAAACCTTGTGGTTTAGGGCAACCTCCAAACTCAGTGTGGGAAAACTTCCTTGGCCTCATGAGGCCCCCGCTTCATGAAGGTGCCATCATGGACACATACTCCAGCCTCAGCCAACGTCTGATCCTCAGCCTGACTTCAGATCCTGGAAATTTTGATTCAGCCTCTGCAGAGTGGGCCTGCTCTGCCCTTGGCTCCAATCCTCACCCTAGCTTGAGTTTTCAGACTTCCGTCCTCACACTTCTGGCCCACAAACCCTCCCTCCTGGGAATTCTGGGGACACAATGAAGCACTCTGCCTGCCTCCCAGGAGAAAAACTTTGTCTATGGTGCTGCCCAGAAACCCCAAATGAGGATCAAACTGCTTGGCCCTCGGCAAAACCCCAATTGCATAGGCTACCTTAAACACTGATGCTCTGTCGCAAATAGCCTGAGCCCAGACCTTCCAACAGACACCGACACAGCTGGCTGCACACCCAGCACATTGGACCCGCCACTGCCTTAGGCCACCATCCATTCCCAACCTGTGTTTTCAGTCATAGGAACCTAGACCTTATCACCAATCCCTGCACAGGGGGGAACCTGATGCACAACTCAGAACCCCTCATTCCCCAAGGCAAGAAACCTTGCAGCTGGCAGTGAGTCAAACCTTCAGTGTAGGAGAAAACGGCATGGCCCATGAGGCCACGCCCATGCGTAGGGCCGCCTTGGGCACAAACACACATTGTGACCCTCAGCGTGAGTACCTTATTCAAGTAACGCCTCTCAGTGACTGGACCAAGAGCCCGCATATGTGGCTTGCCATGCCCATAGGCACCCAGGACTAACTAGATGGTGTGTATTCCAGTTGAGGGAACCCACTGCTGTGCTGTAGAGTGCCTCTCCTGTGGCGTCCCCTGTGGAAGAAAACAGTACTCTTCCCTTCCCACAAAATGAACCCAAACACTTGGGAGCTTGGACAACCCCCCGAGAGGAAGGCTCTTCCTCGGCCCCTGAGGCAACCCCTACCCTGACCGGACACTGTGAACGCAACACCCAGAGACAAAAGACTGAGCGACTGCCTCCCACTTGCCCTCCTTTGATTTCCAGATGATCTTCCCTCACAAACTGGAGATCAGGCCTGCCATTACATTGGCCACTAGCTGAGCCAAGTTTGCTTTTTCAGACATCTGTCCCCACAGCCCTGGCAAAGACAGCCTCTAGGCTGGGTCCTCTGGAGCCATACCACTGGACCGTGCCTGCTCGCTCCTGGGAAACTGTGTCCATTCCTTTGGCCACACACCTCCAGATTATGAGAAACCTCAAGGCCCCTGAGGACATCCCACTACTGGGAGCCTCCCTGGACACACAGGGGCATTCAGACACAAGCTGAGCAGCTACCTCCACGAAGGCATGCACACAGATGTCAACAGAGATTGAAGGTTGAGCCGGACAGGCCCTTAGGACGTAATCTCAACTCTTGCTTTGGTCCAGGTGTCACTCCTCAGAGGCTTTGGTTCGAAGAACAGGATATGGGGCTTTCCTGAGGCACTGAACAGAACTCCTCTCATCTCCACATGGGAAGCTTCCTTGTTGGAGCTTTGTCAAACACCTCAGTTTGGAGAACCCTGCAGAATCCCTGAGCCACCTCCACATTCCAAGGTCTCCCAGGCCACCAAGCCACAGTAGGACTCATCTTCAGGAGAGTCCATTTCAACTCTCCCCTCTGGGTAACTCACCCAGGTGCCCGCAGATTGAGCCTGCCTTGTCCTGACTAAAGAGTGGGAATATGAGGTGGCGTTCCCAGGCATCCAAGCTTAGACACCTGCTCTCGAGTCATCCCGTATGGGGCCTCCTGGAACCATCCAATAGGACTCGACTGTCGTGCAGAAGGAAAACTTGAGGTTTAGAGTAGTTCACAAATCCCATCGTAGGGAAACCTCCCTGACCTCATGAAGCCCCCACACCCTTCAGGAAGAGGCCATGCTGGACAAAACTCTAGCTTGAGGCACGTCTCATAGTTGACATGAACTCAGTGCAGGAGATCTCGATTCAGCCTCTGCAGAGTGGCCCTGCCGTGCCCTCGGTCCCAAACCTCATGCTAGCTTGTGTTTTCAGACTTCCTTCCTCACACTCCTGGCAAACAAGCCCTCTGGACTAGGAACTCCAGTACCACAACCCAGCCCAGTGTCTGCCCAACGGAAGAAAAACGTTTCCCTGTGGGGCTCTCCAGAAAACCCAGATGAGGATCAACCTGCTCGGGCCTCGACGGTACCCGAACTGGATAGGCTGCTCTGGGCACTCATGCTCTGTCTGACACAGCCTGAAGCCAGACGTCCAGAGAGACAAGGAGACAGCTAGCCGCACACCCAGCACTTCGGACACGCCATGGTCTTATGCCGTCAACTCTTCTTAACCTTCGTTTTCAGATATCTGAACCTATACATTATATCAATTCTCCACACAGCTGGGTATCGCAAGCACAAAACAGAACTCCTCCTTCCCCATGGCTGTCAAGCTTGCTCTTGGCATGGAGTCACACCTTCAAAGTGGGAGAAACCTTCATGGCCCCTGGTGCCACGCCCAAACTTGAGTGCTGCTTGGGCACAATTAACACTGTGACCCTCAGAATAAGCCCAATGTCAAAGAAAGTCCTGTCAGGGCATGGACCAAGAGCCCGCATATGGGGCTTGCCAAGCCCCTATGCACCCAATCCTCACCAGGGTTTGAGTTTTCCAGTCGCCCCGCCCGTATCGGGGCTCTGCTCTGGAATCCCTTTCTTGGAGAGACACATGAGTCAGACAACACGACTCCACCCTTCCCACAAAATGACCCCAAACCCTTGGGAGCTGGGACAAAACCCCAGAGAGGGATACGCGTCCACAGTCCCTGAGGCCACCCCTCCAATCCACGGCTATCCTGGACACAACATCCAGAGACAAAAGCCTGAAGGAACGCCTCCCACTAGCCCTTGATTCAGAGGCCCAGCAGCTCCCTCTTGGGCTGTACACCGGCCTGCCATACCCTAGGCGCCACTCATAGTTGAGTTTGTGATTTCAGACTTCGGTGCCCACAGCCTGGACCCACACAACCTCCAGGCTAGGGCCTCTGCAGCCACAGCGAAAGATTGTGCCTACCCTCTCCAAGGAAAGTATGCCCAATCCATTGACCACAACCCTACAGGTTAGGGAAAAGCTCCAAGGCCCCTGAGGCCATCAATAGTGTAGGCCACCCTGGACTAAGAGGGGCTCTCTGACACCAGCGGAGCAACTAACTCCACTTAGACTCTCAGACATTTTCCCCAGAGACAGAAGGTTGAAATGGACAGGCCCACAGGCCCTAATCTGACCTTAGCTTTGGTTTCCATGTGTCCGTCCTCAGAGGACTGTTTTCATAAAGCAGCACACGGGGATTTTCTGAGGCACCAAACCAAACCTCTCTCGTCTCCACATGGGGAGCTTTCTTACTGGGGATGTATCAAACCCTTCAGGTAGGAGAGTTCCGCAGGGCCACTGAACAGCCAGCACATTCCAAGGTCTCCATGGACCCAAACGCACATTATGACGCATCCTCAGGAGAGGCCATTTCAACTCAGCCTCCTGGGTCGCGTGCCCCAGAGGCAGCAGATCAAACAAATCTTGTCGCTAATGGCCAATGGGAATGCGAGGCATGCTGTACAGGGATCCATCCTTCGAACCCTGCTCTCCAGGCCTTCCGTATGGTATGTCCTGGAGCCATGCAACAGGACTCGAATGTCCCGCAGAAGGAAACCTTGTGGTTTAGGGCAACCTCCAAACTCAGTGTGGGAAAACTTCCTTGGCCTCATGAGGCCCCCGCTTCATGAAGGTGCCATCATGGACACATACTCCAGCCTCAGCCAACGTCTGATCCTCAGCCTGACTTCAGATCCAGGAAATTTTGATTCAGCCTCTGCAGAGTGGGCCTGCTCTGCCCTTGGCTCCAATCCTCACCCTAGCTTGAGTTTTCAGACTTCCGTCCTCACACTTCTGGCCCACAAACCCTCCCTCCTGGGAATTCTGGGGACACAATGAAGCACTCTGCCTGCCTCCCAGGAGAAAATCTTTGTCTATGGTGCTGCCCAAAAAACCCCAAATGAGGATCAAACTGCTTGGCCCTCGGCAAAACCCCAATTGCATAGGCTACCTTAAACACTGATGCTCTGTCGCAAATAGCCTGAGCCCAGACCTTCCAACAGACACCGACACAGCTGGCTGCACACCCAGCACATTGGACCCGCCACTGCCTTAGGCCACCATCCATTCCCAACCTGTGTTTTCAGTCATAGGAACCTAGACCTTATCACCAATCCCTGCACAGGGGGGAACCTGATGCACAAGTCAGAACCCCTCCTTCCCCATGGCAAGAAACCTTGCAGCTGGCAGTGAGTCAAACCTTCAGTGTAGGAGAAAACGGCATGGCCCATGAGGCCACGCCCATGCGTAGGGCCGCCTTGGGCACAAACACACATTGTGACCCTCAGCGTGAGTACCTTATTCAAGTAACGCCTCTCAGTGACTGGACCAAGAGCCCGCATATGTGGCTTGCCATGCCCATAGGCACCCAGGACTAACTAGATGGTGTGTATTCCAGTTGAGGGAACCCACTTCTGTGCTCTAGAGTGCCTCTCCTGGGGCGTCCCCTGTGGAAGAAAACAGTACTCTTCCCTTCCCACAAAATGAACCCAAACACTTGGGAGCTTGGACAATCCCCCGAGAGGAAGGCTCTTCCTCGGCCCCTGAGGCAACCCCTACCCTGACCGGACACTGTGAACGCAACACCCAGAGACAAAAGACTGAGCGACTGCCTCCCACTGGCCCTCCTTTGATTTCCAGATGATCTTCCCTCACAAACTGGAGATCAGGCCTGCCATTACATTGGCCACTAGCTTAGCCAAGTTTGCTTTTTCAGACATCTGTCCCCACAGCCCTGGCAAAGACAGCCTCTAGGCTGGGTCCTCTGGAGCCATACCACTGGACCGTGCCTGCTCTCTCCTGGGAAACTGTGTCCATTCCTTTGGCCACACACCTCCAGAATATGAGAAACCTCAAGGCCCCTGAGGACATCCCACTACTGGGAGCCTCCCTGGACACACAGGGGCATTCGGACACAAGCTGAGCAGCTACCTCCACGAAGGCATGCACACAGATGTCAACAGAGATTGAAGGTTGAGCCGGACAGGCCCTTAGGACGTAATCTCAACTCTTGCTTTGGTCCAGGTGTCACTCCTCAGAGGCTTTGGTTCCAAGAACAGGATATGGGGCTTTCCTGAGGCACTGAACAGAACTCCTCTCATCTCCACATGGGAAGCTTCCTTGTTGGAGCTTTGTCAAACACCTCAGTTTGGAGAACCCTGCAGAATCCCTGAGCCACCTCCACATTCCAAGGTCTCCCAGGCCACGAAGCCACAGTAGGACTCATCTTCAGGAGAGTCCATTTCAACTCTCCCCTCTGGGTAGCTCACCCAGGTGCCCGCAGATTGAGCCTGCCTTGTCCTGACTAAAGAGTGGGAATATGAGGTGGCGTTCCCAGGCATCCAAGCTTAGACACCTGCTCTCGAGTCGTCCCGTATGGGGCCTCCTGGAACCATCCAATAGGACTCGACTGTCGTGCAGAAGGAAAACTTGAGGTTTGGAGTAGTTCACAAATCCCATCGTAGGCAAACATCCCTGACCTCATGAAGCCCCCACACCCTTCAGGAAGAGGCCATGCTGGACAAAACTCTAGCTTGAGGCACGTCTCATAGTTGACATGAACTCAGTGCAGGAGATCTCGATTCAGCCTCTGCAGAGTGGGCCTACCGTGCCCTCGGTCCCAAAACTCTTGCTAGCTTGTGTTTTGAGACTTCCTTCCTCACACTCCTGGCAAACAAGCCCTCCGGACTAGGAACTCCAGAACCACAACCCAGCCCAGTGTCTGCCCAACGGAAGAAAAACGTTTCCCTGTGGGGCTCTCCAGAAAACCCAGATGAGGATCAACCTGCTCGGGCCTCGACGGTACCCGAACTGGATAGGCTGCTCTGGGCACTCATGCTCTGTCTGACACAGCCTGAAGCCAGACGTCCAGACAGACAAGGAGACAGCTGGCCGCACACCCAGCACTTCGGACACGCCATGGTCTTATAGCCGTCAACTCTTCCTAACCTTGGTTTTCAGATATCTGAACCTAGACATTATATCAATTCTCCACACAGCTGGGTATCGCAAGCACAAAACAGAACTCCTCCTTCCCCATGGCTGTCAAGCTTGCTCTTGGCATGGAGTCACACCTTCAGGGTGGGAGAAACCTTCATGGCCCCTGGTGCCACGCCCAAACTTGAGTGCTGCTTGGGCACAATTCACACTGTGACCCTCAGAATGAGCCCCATGTCAAAGAAAGGCCTGTCAGGGCCTGGCCCAAGAGCCCGCATATGGGGCTTGCCAAGCCCCTATGCACCCAATCCTCACCAGGGTTTGAGTTTTCCAGTCTCCCTGCCCGTACCTGGGGCTCTGTTTTGGAATCCCTTTCTTGGAGAGACCCATGACCAAGACAACACGACACCACCCTTCCCACAAAATGACCCCAAACTCTTGGGAGCTGGGACAAATCCCAAGAGACGGATACTCGTCCACAGTCCCTGAGGCTACCCCTCCAATCCACGGCTATCCTGGACACAACATCCAGAGACAAAAGCCTGAAGGAACGCCTCCCACTCGCCCTTGTTTCATAGGCCCAGGAGCTCCCTCTAGGGCTGTACATCCGGCCTGCCATTCCCTAGGCGCCACTCATAAGCTGAGTTTGTGTTTTCAGACTTCTGTGCCCATAGCCTGGACCCACACAACCTCCAGGCTAGGGCCTCTGCAGCCACAGCGAAAGATTGTGCCTGCCCTCTCCAAGGAAAGTGTGCCCAATCCATTGACCACAACCCTACAGGTCAGGGAAAAGCTCCAAGGCCCCTGAAGCCATCAATAGTGTAGGCCACCCTGGACTAAGAGGGGCTCTCTGACACCAGCGGAGCAACTATCTCCACTTAGACTCTCAGACAGTGTCCCCAGAGAAAGAAGGTTGAAATGGACAGGCCCCCAGGCCCTAATCTGTACCTTAGCTTTGGTTAACATGTGTCCATCCTCAGAGGACTGTTTTCATAAAGCAGCACACGGGGCTTTTCTGAGGCACCAAACCAAAACTCTCTCGTCTCCACATGGGGAGCTTTCTTACTGGGGATGTATCAAAACCTTCAGGTAGGAGAGTTCCTCAGGGCCACTGAACAACCAGCAGATTCCAAGGTCTCCATGGACCCAAACGCACATTATGACGCATCCTCAGGAGAGGCCATTTCAACTCAGCCTCCTGGGTCGCGTGCCCCAGAGGCAGCAGATCAAACATATCTTGTCGCTAATGGCCAATGGGAATGCGAGGCATGCTGTACAGGGATCCATCCTTCGAACCCTGCTCTCCAGTCCTTCCGTATGGTATGATCTGGAGCCATGCAACAGGACTCGAATATCCCGCAGAAGGAAACCTTGTGGTTTGGGGCAACCTCTAAACTCAGCGTAGGAAAACTTCCTTGGCCTCATGAGTCCCCCGCTTCATGAAGGTCCCTCATGGACACATACTCCAGCCTCAGCCAACGTCTGATCCTCAGCCTGACTTCAGATCCAGGAGATTTTGATTCAGCCTCTGCAGAGTGGGCCTGCTCTGCCCTTGGCTCCAATCCTCACCCTAGCTTGTGTTTTCAGACTTCCGTCATCACACTCCTGGCCCACAAACCCTCCCTACCTGGAATTCTGGGGCCACAATGAAGCACTCTGCCTGCCTCCCAGGAGAAAAACATTGTCTATGGTGCTGCCCAGAAACCCCAAATGAGGATCAAACTGCTTGGCCCTCGCAACACCCCAGTTGCATAGGCTACCTTAAACACTGATGCTCTGTCGCAAATAGCCTGAGCCCAGACCTTCCAACAGACACCGACACAGCTGGCTGCACACCCAGCACATTGGAACCGCCACTGCCTTAGGCCACCATCCATTCCCAACCTGGGTTTTCAGTCATCGGAACCTAGACCTTATCTCCAATCCCTGCACAGGGGGGAACCTGATGCACAAGTCAGAACCCCTCCTTCCCCATGGCAAGAAACCTTGCTCCTGGCAGTGAGTCAAACCTTCAGTGTAGGAGAAAACGACATGGCCCATGAGGCCACGCCTAAGCGTGAGGGCCGACTTGGGCACAAACACACATTGTGACCCTCAGCGTGAGTACCTTATTCAAGTAACGCCTCTCAGTGACTGGACCAAGAGCCCGCATATGGGGCTTGCCATGCCCTTAGGCACCCAGGACTAACTAGATGGTGTGTATTCCAGTTGAGGGAACCCACTGCTGTGCTCTAGAGTCCCTCTCCTGGGGCGTCCCCTGTGGAAGAAAACAGTACTCTTCCCTTCCCACAGAATGAACCCAAACACTTGGGAGCTTGGACAATCCCCCGAGAGGAAGGCTCTTCCTCGGCCTCTGAGGCAACCCCTACCCCGACCAGACACTGTGAACGCAACACCCAGACACAAAACCCTGAGTGACTGCCTCCCACTTGCCCTGCTTTGATTTCCAGAGGATCTCCCCTCACAGACTGGAGATCAGGCCTGCCATTACCATGGCCCCTAGCTGAGCCAAGTTTGCTTTTTCAGACATCTGTCCCCACAGCCCTGGCAAAGACAGCCTCTAGGCTGGGACCTCTAGAGCCATACCACAGGACCGTGCCTACTCTCTCCTGGGAAACTGTGTCCATTCCTTTGGCCACACACCTCCACATTATGAGAATCCTCAAGGCCCCCGAGGATATCCCACTACTGGGAGCCTCCCTGGACACACAGGGGCATTCGGACACAAGCTGAGCAGCTACCTCCACGAGGCATGCACACATTGTCAACAGAGATAGGAGGTTGAGCTGGACAGGCCCCTAGGCCGTAATCTCAACTCTTGCTTTGGTTTCCAGGTGTCACTCCTCAGAGGCTTTGGTTCGAAGAACAGGATATGGGGCTTTCCTGAGGCACTGAACAGAACTCCTCTCATCTCCACATGGGAAGCTTCCTTGTTGGAGCTTTGTCAAACACCTCAGTTTGGAGAACCCTGCAGAGTCCCTGAGCCACCTCCACATTCCAAGGTCTCCCAGGCCACGAAGCCACAGTAGGACTCATCTGCAGGAGAGTCCATTTCAACTCTCCCATCTGGGTAGCTCACCCAGGTGCCCGCAGATTGAGCCTGCCTTGTCCTGACTAAAGAGTGGGAATATGAGGTGGCGTTCCCAGGCATCCAAGCTTAGACACCTGCTCTCGAGTCGTCCCGTATGGGGCCTCCTGGAACCATCCAATAGGACTCGACTGTCGTGCAGAAGGAAAACTTGAGGTTTGGAGTAGTTCACAAATCCCATCGTAGGCAAACATCCCTGACCTCATGAAGCCCCCACACCCTTCAGGAAGAGGCCATGCTGGACAAAACTCTAGCTTGAGGCACGTCTCATAGTTGACATGAACTCAGTGCAGGAGATCTCGATTCAGCCTCTGCAGAGTGGGCCTACCGTGCCCTCGGTCCCAAACCTCATGCTAGCTTGTGTTTTGAGACTTCCTTCCTCACACTCCTGGCAAACAAGCCCTCCGGACTAGGAACTCCAGAACCACAACCCAGCCCAGTGTCTGCCCAACGGAAGAAAAACGTTTCCCTGTGGGGCTCTCCAGAAAACCCAGATGAGGATCAACCTGCTCGGGCCTCGACGGTACCCGAACTGGATAGGCTGCTCTGGGCACTCATGCTCTGTCTGACACAGCCTGAAGCCAGACGTCCAGACAGACAAGGAGACAGCTGGCCGCACACCCAGCACTTCGGACACGCCATGGTCTTATAGCCGTCAACTCTTCCTAACCTTGGTTTTCAGATATCTGAACCTAGACATTATATCAATTCTCCACACAGCTGGGTATCGCAAGCACAAAACAGAACTCCTCCTTCCCCATGGCTGTCAAGCTTGCTCGTGGCATGGAGTCACACCTTCAGGGTGGGAGAAACCTTCATGGCCCCTGGTGCCACGCCCAAACTTGAGTGCTGCTTGGGCACAATTCACACTGTGATCCTCAGAATGAGCCCCATGTCAAAGAAAGGCCTGTCAGGGCCTGGCCCAAGAGCCCGCATATAGGGCTTGTCAAGCCCCTATGCACCCAATCCTCACCCGTGTTTGAGTTTTCCAGTCGCCCCACCCGTACCTGGGGCTCTGTTTTGGAATCCCTTTCTTGGAGAGACCCATGAGGCAGACAACACGACACCACCCTTCCCACAAAATGACCCCAAACCCTTGGGACCTGGGACAAAACCCCAGAGAGGGATACGCGTCCACAGTCCCTGAGGCCACCCCTCCAATCCACGGCTATCCTGGACACAACATCCAGAGACAAAAGCCTGAAGGAACGCCTCCCACTAGCCCTTGATTCAGAGGCCCAGGAGCTCCCTCTTGGGCTGTACACCGGCCTGCCATAACCTAGGCGCCACTCATAAGCTGAGTTTGTGATTTCAGACTTCGGTGCCCACAGCCTGGACCCACACAACCTCCAGGCTAGGGCCTCTGCAGCCACAGCGAAAGATTGTGCCTACCCTCTCCAAGGAAAGTATGCCCAATCCATTGACCACAACCCTACAGGTTAGGGAAAAGCTCCAAGGCCCCTGAGGCCATCAATAGTGTAGGCCACCCTGGACTAAGAGGGGCTCTCTGACACCAGCGGAGCAACTAACTCCACTTAGACTCTCAGACATTTTCCCCAGAGACAGAAGGTTGAAATGGACAGGCCCACAGGCCCTAATCTGAACCTTAGCTTTGGTTTCCATGTGTCCGTCCTCAGAGGACTGTTTTCATAAAGCAGCACACGGGGCTTTTCTGAGGCACCAAACCAAACCTCTCTCGTCTCCACATGGGGAGCTTTCTTACTGGGGATGTATCAAACCCTTCAGGTAGGAGAGTTCCGCAGGGCCACTGAACAGCCAGCACATTCCAAGGTCTCCATGGACCCAAAAGCACATTATGACGCATCCTCAGGAGAGGCCATTTCAACTCAGCCTCCTGGGTCGCGTGCCCCAGAGGCAGCAGATCAAACAAATCTTGTCGCTAATGGCCAATGGGAATGCGAGGCATGCTGTACAGGGATCCATCCTTCGAACCCTGCTCTCCAGTCCTTCCGTATGGTATGTCCTGGAGCCATGCAACAGGACTCGAATGTCCCACAGAAGGAAACCTTGTGGTTTAGGGCAACCTCCAAACTCAGCGTGGGAAAACTTCCTTGGCCTCATGAGGCCCCCGCTTCATGAAGGTGCCATCATGGACACATACTCCAGCCTCAGCCAACGTCTGATCCTCAGCCTGACTTCAGATGCAGGAAATTTTGATTCAGCCTCTGCAGAGTGGGCCTGCTCTGCCTTTGGCTCCAATCCTCACCCTAGCTTGTGTTTTCAGACTTCCGTCCTCACACTTCTGGCCCACAAACCCTCCCTCCTGGGAATTCTGGGGACACAATGAAGCTCTGCCTGCCTCCCAGGAGAAAAACTTTGTCTATGGTGCTGCCCAGAAACCCCAAATGAGGATCAAACTGCTTGGCCCTCGGCAAAACCCCAATTGCATAGGCTACCTTAAACACTGATGGTCTGTCGCAAATAGCCTGAGCACAGACCTTCCAACAGACACCGACACAGCTGGCTGCCTACCCAGCACATTGGAACCGCCACTGCCTTAGGCCCCCATCCATTCCCAACCTGGGTTTTCAGTCATAGGAACCTAGACCTTATCACCAATCCCTGCACAGGGGGGAACCTGATGCACAAGAAAGAACCCCTCCTTTCCCATGGCAAGAAACCTTGCAGCTCGCAGTGAGTCAAACCTTCAGTGTAGGAGAAAACGGCATGGCCCATGAGGCCACGCCCATGCGTAGGGCCGCCTTGTGCACAAACACACATTGTGACCCTCAGCGTGAGTACCTTATTCAAGTAACGCCTCTCAGTGACTGGACCAAGAGCCCGCATATGTGGCTTGCCATGCCCATAGGCACCCAGGACTAACTAGATGGTGTGTATTCCAGTTGAGGGAACCCACTGCTGTGCTCTAGAGTCCCTCTCCTGGGGCGTCCCCTGTGGAAGAAAACAGTACTCTTCCCTTCCCACAAAATGAACCCAAACACTTGGGAGCTTGGACAATCCCCCGAGAGGAAGGCTCTTCCTCGGCCCCTGAGGCAACCCCTACCCTGACCGGACACTGTGAACGCAACACCCAGAGACAAAAGACTGAGCGACTGCCTCCCACTTGCCCTCCTTTGATTTCCAGATGATCTTCCCTCACAAACTGGAGATCAGGCCTGCCATTACATTGGCCACTAGCTGAGCCAAGTTTGCTTTTTCAGACATCTGTCCCCACAGCCCTGGCAAAGACAGCCTCTAGGCTGGGTCCTCTGGAGCCATACCACTGGACCGTGCCTGCTCTCTCCTGGGAAACTGTGTCCATTCCTTTGGCCACACACCTCCAGAATATGAGAAACCTCAAGGCCCCTGAGGACATCCCACTACTGGGAGCCTCCCTGGACACACAGGGGCATTCGGACACAAGCTGAGCAGCTACCTCCACGAAGGCATGCACACAGATGTCAACAGAGATTGAAGGTTGAGCCGGACAGGCCCTTAGGACGTAATCTCAACTCTTGCTTTGGTCCAGGTGTCACTCCTCAGAGGCTTTGGTTCGAAGAACAGGATATGGGGCTTTCCTGAGGCACTGAACAGAACTCCTCTCATCTCCACATGGGAAGCTTCCTTGTTGGAGCTTTGTCAAACACCTCAGTTTGGAGAACCCTGCAGAATCCCTGAGCCACCTCCACATTCCAAGGTCTCCCAGGCCACGAAGCCACAGTAGGACTCATCTTCAGGAGAGTCCATTTCAACTCTCCCCTCTGGGTAGCTCACCCAGGTGCCCGCAGATTGAGCCTGCCTTGTCCTGACTAAAGAGTGGGAATATGAGGTGGCGTTCCCAGGCATCCAAGCTTAGACACCTGCTCTCGAGTCGTCCCGTATGGGGCCTCCTGGAACCATCCAATAGGACTCGACTGTCGTGCAGAAGGAAAACTTGAGGTTTGGAGTAGTTCACAAATCCCATCGTAGGCAAACATCCCTGACCTCATGAAGCCCCCACACCCTTCAGGAAGAGGCCATGCTGGACAAAACTCTAGCTTGAGGCACGTCTCATAGTTGACATGAACTCAGTGCAGGAGATCTCGATTCAGCCTCTGCAGAGTGGGCCTACCGTGCCCTCGGTCCCAAAACTCTTGCTAGCTTGTGTTTTCAGACTTCCTTCCTCACACTCCTGGCAAACAAGCCCTCCGGACTAGGAACTCCAGAACCACAACCCAGCCCAGTGTCTGCCCAACGGAAGAAAAACGTTTCCCTGTGGGGCTCTCCAGAAAACCCAGATGAGGATCAACATGCTCGGGCCTCGACGGTACCCGAACTGGATAGGCTGCTCTGGGCACTCATGCTCTGTCTGACACAGCCTGAAGCCAGACGTCCAGACAGACAAGGAGACAGCTGGCCGCACACCCAGCACTTCGGACACGCCATGGTCTTATAGCCGTCAACTCTTCCTAACCTTGGTTTTCAGATATCTGAACCTAGACATTATATCAATTCTCCACACAGCTGGGTATCGCAAGCACAAAACAGAACTCCTCCTTCCCCATGGCTGTCAAGCTTGCTCTTGGCATGGAGTCACACCTTCAGGGTGGGAGAAACCTTCATGGCCCCTGGTGCCACGCCCAAACTTGAGTGCTGCTTGGGCACAATTCACACTGTGACCCTCAGAATGAGCCCCATGTCAAAGAAAGGCCTGTCAGGGCCTGGCCCAAGAGCCCGCATATGGGGCTTGCCAAGCCCCTATGCACCCAATCCTCACCAGGGTTTGAGTTTTCCAGTCTCCCTGCCCGTACCTGGGGCTCTGTTTTGGAATCCCTTTCTTGGAGAGACCCATGACCAAGACAACACGACACCACCCTTCCCACAAAATGACCCCAAACTCTTGGGAGCTGGGACAAATCCCAAGAGACGGATACTCGTCCACAGTCCCTGAGGCTACCCCTCCAATCCACGGCTATCCTGGACACAACATCCAGAGACAAAAGCCTGAAGGAACGCCTCCCACTCGCCCTTGTTTCAGAAGCCCAGGAGCTCCCTCTAGGGCTGTACATCCGGCCTGCCATTCCCTAGGCGCCACTCATAAGCTGAGTTTGTGTTTTCAGACTTCTGTGCCCATAGCCTGGACCCACACAACCTCCAGGCTAGGGCCTCTGCAGCCACAGCGAAAGATTGTGCCTGCCCTCTCCAAGGAAAGTGTGCCCAATCCATTGACCACAACCCTACAGGTCAGGGAAAAGCTCCAAGGCCCCTGAGGCCATCAATAGTGTAGGCCACCCTGGACTAAGAGGGGCTCTCTGACACCAGCGGAGCAACTATCTCCACATAGACTCTCAGACAGTGTCCCCAGAGAAAGAAGGTTGAAATGGACAGGCCCCCAGGCCCTAATCTGTACCTTAGCTTTGGTTAACATGTGTCCATCCTCAGAGGACTGTTTTCATAAAGCAGCACACGGGGCTTTTCTGAGGCACCAAACCAAAACTCTCTCGTCTCCACATGGGGAGCTTTCTTACTGGGGATGTATCAAAACCTTCAGGTAGGAGAGTTCCTCAGGGCCACTGAACAACCAGCAGATTCCAAGGTCTCCATGGACCCAAACGCACATTATGACGCATCCTCAGGAGAGGCCATTTCAACTCAGCCTCCTGGGTCGCGTGCCCCAGAGGCAGCAGATCAAACATATCTTGTCGCTAATGGCCAATGGGAATGCGAGGCATGCTGTACAGGGATCCATCCTTCGAACCCTGCTCTCCAGTCCTTCCGTATGGTATGATCTGGAGCCATGCAACAGGACTCGAATATCCCGCAGAAGGAAACCTTGTGGTTTGGGGCAACCTCTAAACTCAGCGTAGGAAAACTTCCTTGGCCTCATGAGTCCCCCGCTTCATGAAGCTCCCTCATGGACACATACTCCAGCCTCAGCCAACGTCTGATCCTCAGCCTGACTTCAGATCCAGGAAATTTTGATTCAGCCTCTGCAGAGTGGGCCTGCTCTGCCCTTGGCTCCAATCCTCACCCTAGCTTGTGTTTTCAGACTTCCGTCATCACACTCCTGGCCCACAAACCCTCCCTACCTGGAATTCTGGGGCCACAATGAAGCACTCTGCCTGCCTCCCAGGAGAAAAACATTGTCTATGGTGCTGCCCAGAAACCCCAAATGAGGATCAAACTGCTTGGCCCTCGCAACACCCCAGTTGCATAGGCTACCTTAAACACTGATGCTCTGTCGCAAATAGCCTGAGCCCAGACCTTCCAACAGACACCGACACAGCTGGCTGCACACCCAGCACATTGGAACGGCCACTGCCTTAGGCCACCATCCATTCCCAACCTGGGTTTTCAGTCATCGGAACCTAGACCTTATCTCCAATCCCTGCACTGGGGGGAACCTGATGCACAACTCAGAAACCCTCCTTCCCCATGGCAAGAAACCTTGCTCCTGGCAGTGAGTCAAACCTTCAGTGTAGGAGAAAACGACATGGCCCATGAGGCCACGCCTAAGCGTGAGGGCCGACTTGGGCACAAACACACATTGTGACCCTCAGCGTGAGTACCTTATTCAAGTAACGCCTCTCAGTGACTGGACCAAGAGCCCGCATATGGGGCTTGCCATGCCCTTAGGCACCCAGGACTAACTAGATGGTGTGTATTCCAGTTGAGGGAACCCACTGCTGTGCTCTAGAGTCCCTCTCCTGGGGCGTCCCCTGTGGAAGAAAACAGTACTCTTCCCTTCCCACAGAATGAACCCAAACACTTGGGAGCTTGGACAATTTCCCGAGAGGAAGGCTCTTCCTCGGCCTCTGAGGCAACCCCTACCCCGACCAGACACTGTGAACGCAACACCCAGACACAAAACCCTGAGTGACTGCCTCCCACTTGCCCTGCTTTGATTTCCAGAGGATCTCCCCTCACAGACTGGAGATCAGGCCTGCCATTACCGTGGCCCCTAGCTGAGCCAAGTTTGCTTTTTCAGACATCTGTCCCCACAGCCCTGGCAAAGACAGCCTCTAGGCTGGGACCTCTAGAGCCATACCACAGGACCGTGCCTACTCTCTCCTGGGAAACTGTGTCCATTCCTTTGGCCACACACCTCCACATTATGAGAATCCTCAAGGCCCCCGAGGACATCCCAATACTGGGAGCCTCCCTGGACACACAGGGGCATTCGGACACAAGCTGAGCAGCTACCTCCACGAGGCATGCACACATTGTCAACAGAGATAGGAGGTTGAGCTGGACAGGCCCCTAGGCCGTAATCTCAACTCTTGCTTTGGTTTCCAGGTGTCACTCCTCAGAGGCTTTGGTTCGAAGAACAGGATATGGGGCTTTCCTGAGGCACTGAACAGAACTCCTCTCATCTCCACATGGGAAGCTTCCTTGTTGGAGCTTTGTCAAACACCTCAGTTTGGAGAACCCTGCAGAGTCCCTGAGCCACCTCCACATTCCAAGGTCTCCCAGGCCACGAAGCCACAGTAGGACTCATCTTCAGGAGAGTCCATTTCAACTCTCCCCTCTGGGTAGCTCACCCAGGTGCCCGCAGATTGAGCCTGCCTTGTCCTGACTAAAGAGTGGGAATATGAGGTGGCGTTCCCAGGCATCCAAGCTTAGACACCTGCTCTCGAGTCGTCCCGTATGGGGCCTCCTGGAACCATCCAATAGGACTCGACTGTCGTGCAGAAGGAAAACTTGAGGTTTGGAGTAGTTCACAAATCCCATCGTAGGCAAACATCCCTGACCTCATGAAGCCCCCACACCCTTCAGGAAGAGGCCATGCTGGACAAAACTCTAGCTTGAGGCACGTCTCATAGTTGACATGACCTCAGTGCAGGAGATCTCGATTCAGCCTCTGCAGAGTGGGCCTACCGTGCCCTCGGTCCCAAAACTCATGCTAGCTTGTGTTTTCAGACTTCCTTCCTCACACTCCTGGCAAACAAGCCCTCCGGACTAGGAACTCCAGAACCACAACCCAGCCCAGTGTCTGCCCAACGGAAGAAAAACGTTTCCCTGTGGGGCTCTCCAGAAAACCCAGATGAGGATCAACCTGCTCGGGCCTCGACGGTACCCGAACTGGATAGGCTGCTCTGGGCACTCATGCTCTGTCTGACACAGCGTGAAGCCAGACGTCCAGACAGACAAGGAGACAGCTGGCCTCACACCCAGCACTTTGGACACGCCATGGTCTTATAGCCGTCAACTCTTCCTAACCTTGGTTTTCAGATATCTGAACCTAGACATTATATCAATTCTCCACACAGCTGGGTATCGCAAGCACAAAACAGAACTCCTCCTTCCCCATGGCTGTCAAGCTTGCTCTTGGCATGTAGTCACACCTTCAGGGTGGGAGAAACCTTCATGGCCCCTGGTGCCACGCCCAAACTTGAGTGCTGCTTGGGCACAATTCACACTGTGACCCTCAGAATGAGCCCCATGTCAAAGAAAGGCCTGTCAGGGCCTGGCCCAAGAGCCCGCATATAGGGCTTGTCAAGCCCCTATGCACCCAATCCTCACCCGTGTTTGAGTTTTCCAGTCGCCCCACCCGTACCTGGGGCTCTGTTTTGGAATCCCTTTCTTGGAGAGACCCATGAGGCAGACAACACGACTCCACCCTTCCCACAAAATGACCCCAAACCCTTGGGACCTGGGACAAAACCCCAGAGAGGGATACGCGTCCACAGTCCCTGAGGCCACCCCTCCAATCCACGGCTATCCTGGACACAACATCCAGAGACAAAAGCCTGAAGGAACGCCTCCCACTAGCCCTTGATTCAGAGGCCCAGGAGCTCCCTCTTGGGCTGTACACCGGCCTGCCATAACCTAGGCGCCACTCATAAGCTGAGTTTGTGATTTCAGACTTCGGTGCCCACAGCCTGGACCCACACAACCTCCAGGCTAGGGCCTCTGCAGCCACAGCGAAAGATTGTGCCTACCCTCTCCAAGGAAAGTATGCCCAATCCATTGACCACAACCCTACAGGTTAGGGAAAAGCTCCAAGGCCCCTGAGGCCATCAATAGTGTAGGCCACCCTGGACTAAGAGGGGCTCTCTGACACCAGCGGAGCAACTAACTCCACTTAGACTCTCAGACATTTTCCCCAGAGACAGAAGGTTGAAATGGACAGGCCCACAGGCCCTAATCTGAACCTTAGCTTTGGTTTCCATGTGTCCGTCCTCAGAGGACTGTTTTCATAAAGCAGCACACGGGGCTTTTCTGAGGCACCAAACCAAACCTCTCTCGTCTCCACATGGGGAACTTTCTTACTGGGGATGTATCAAACCCTTCAGGTAGGAGAGTTCCGCAGGGCCACTGAACAGCCAGCACATTCCAAGGTCTCCATGGACCCAAACGCACATTATGACGCATCCTCAGGAGAGGCCATTTCAACTCAGCCTCCTGGGTCGCGTGCCCCAGAGGCAGCAGAACAAACAAATCTTGTCGCTAATGGCCAATGGGAATGCGAGGCATGCTGTACAGGGATCCATCCTTCGAACCCTGCTCTCCAGTCCTTCCGTATGGTATGTCCTGGAGCCATGCAACAGGACTCGAATGTCCCGCAGAAGGAAACCTTGTGGTTTAGGGCAACCTCCAAACTCAGCGTGGGAAAACTTCCTTGGCCTCATGAGGCCCCCGCTTCATGAAGGTGCCATCATGGACACATACTCCAGCCTCAGCCAACGTCTGATCCTCAGCCTGACTTCAGATCCAGGAAATTTTGATTCAGCCTCTGCAGAGTGGGCCTGCTCTGCCTTTGGCTCCAATCCTCACCCTAGCTTGTGTTTTCAGACTTCCGTCCTCACACTTCTGGCCCACAAACCCTCCCTCCTGGGAATTCTGGGGACACAATGAAGCACTCTGCCTGCCTCCCAGGAGAAAAACTTTGTCTATGGTGCTGCCCAGAAACCCCAAATGAGGATCAAACTGCTTGGCCCTCGGCAAAACCCCAATTGCATAGGCTACCTTAAACACTGATGCTCTGTCGCAAATAGCCTGAGCCCAGACCTTCCAACAGACACCGACACAGCTGGCTGCACACCCAGCACATTGGACCCGCCACTGCCTTAGGCCACCATCCATTCCCAACCTGTGTTTTCAGTCATAGGAACCTAGACTTTATCACCATTCCCTGCACAGGGGGGAACCTGATGCACAAGTCAGAACCCCTCCTTCCCCATGGCAAGAAACCTTGCAGCTGGCAGTGAGTCAAACCTTCAGTGTAGGAGAAAACGGCATGGCCCATGAGGCCACGCCCATGCGTAGGGCCGCCTTGGGCACAAACACACATTGTGACCCTCAGCGTGAGTACCTTATTCAAGTAACGCCTCTCAGTGACTGGACCAAGAGCCCGCATATGTGGCTTGCCATGCCCATAGGCACCCAGGACTAACTAGATGGTGTGTATTCCAGTTGAGGGAACCCACTGCTGTGCTCTAGAGTCCCTCTCCTGGGGCGTCCGCTGTGGAAGAAAACAGTACTCTTCCCTTCCCACAAAATGAACCCAAACACTTGGGAGCTTGGACAATCCCCCGAGAGGAAGGCTCTTCCTCGGCCCCTGAGGCAACCCCTACCCTGACCGGACACTGTGAACGCAACACCCAGAGACAAAAGACTGAGCGACTGCCTCCCACTTGCCCTCCTTTGATTTCCAGATGATCTTCCCTCACAAACTGGAGATCAGGCCTGCCATTACATTGGCCACTAGCTGAGCCAAGTTTGCTTTTTCAGACATCTGTCCCCACAGCCCTGGCAAAGACAGCCTCTAGGCTGGGTCCTCTGGAGCCATACCACTGGACCGTGCCTGCTCTCTCCTGGGAAACTGTGTCCATTCCTTTGGCCACACACCTCCAGAATATGAGAAACCTCAAGGCCCCTGAGGACATCCCACTACTGGGAGCCTCCCTGGACACACAGGGGCATTCGGACACAAGCTGAGCAGCTACCTCCACGAAGGCATGCACACAGATGTCAACAGAGATTGAAGGTTGAGCCGGACAGGCCCTTAGGACGTAATCTCAACTCTTGCTTTGGTCCAGGTGTCACTCCTCAGAGGCTTTGGTTCGAAGAACAGGATATGGGGCTTTCCTGAGGCACTGAACAGAACTCCTCTCATCTCCACATGGGAAGCTTCCTTGTTGGAGCTTTGTCAAACACCTCAGTTTGGAGAACCCTGCAGAGTCCCTGAGCCACCTCCACATTCCAAGGTCTCCCAGGCCACCAAGCCACAGTAGGACTCATCTTCAGGAGAGTCCATTTCAACTCTCCCCTCTGGGTAGCTCACCCAGGTGCCCGCAGATTGAGCCTGCCTTGTCCTGACTAAAGAGTGGGAATATGAGGTGGCGTTCCCAGGCATCCAAGCTTAGACACCTGCTCTCGAGTCGTCCCGTATGGGGCCTCCTGGAACCATCCAATAGGACTCGACTGTCGTGCAGAAGGAAAACTTGAGGTTTGGAGTAGTTCACAAATCCCATCGTAGGCAAACCTCCCTGGCCTCATGAAGCCCCCACACCCTTCAGGAAGAGGCCATGCTGGACAAAACTCTAGCTTGAGGCACGTCTCATAGTTGACATGACCTCAGTGCGGGAGATCTCGATTCAGCCTCGGCAGAGTGGCCCTGCCGTGCCCTCGGTACCAAACCTCATGCTAGCTTGTGTTTTGAGACTTCCTTCCTCACACTCCTGGCAAACAAGCCCTCCGGACTAGGAACTCCAGAACCACAACCCAGCCCAGTGTCTGCCCAACGGAAGAAAAACGTTTCCCTGTGGGGCTCTCCAGAAAACCCAGATGAGGATCAACCTGCTCGGGCCTCGACGGTACCCGAACTGGATAGGCTGCTCTGGGCACTCATGCTCTGTCTGACACAGCCTGAAGCCAGACGTCCAGACAGACAAGGAGACAGCTGGCCGCACACCCAGCCCTTCGGACACGCCATGGTCTTATGGCCGTCAACTCTTCCTAACCTTGGTTTTCAGATATCTGAACCTAGACATTATATCAATTCTCCACACAGCTGGGTATCGCAAGCACAAAACAGAACTCCTCCTTCCCCATGGCTGTCAAGCTTGCTCTTGGCATGGAGTCACACCTTCAGGGTGGGAGAAACCTTCATGGCCCCTGGTGCCACGCCCAAACTTGAGTGCTGCTTGGGCACAATTCACACTGTGACCCTCAGAATGAGCCCCATGTCAAAGAAAGGCCTGTCAGGGCCTGGCCCAAGAGCCCGCATATAGGGCTTGTCAAGCCCCTATGCACCCAATCCTCACCCGTGTTTGAGTTTTCCAGTCGCCCCGCCCGTACCTGGGGCTCTGTTTTGGAATCCCTTTCTTGGAGAGACCCATGAGGCAGACAACACGACTCCACCCTTCCCACAAAATGACCCCAAACCCTTGGGAGCTGGGACAAAACCCCAGAGAGGGATACGCGTCCACAGTCCCTGAGGCCACCCCTCCAATCCACGGGTATCCTGGACACAACATCCAGAGACAAAAGCCTGAGGGAAGGCCTCCCACTAGCCCTTGATTCAGAGGCCCAGGAGCTCCCTCTTGGGCTGTACACCGGCCTGCCATACCCTAGGCGCCACTCATAAGCTGAGTTTGTGATTTCAGACTTCGGTGCCCACAGCCTGGACCCACACAACCTCCAGGCTAGGGCCTCTGCAGCCACAGCGAAAGATTGTGCCTACCCTCTCCAAGGAAAGTATGCCCAATCCATTGACCACAACCCTACAGGTTAGGGAAAAGCTCCAAGGCCCCTGAGGCCATCAATAGTGTAGGCCACCCTGGACTAAGAGGGGCTCTCTGACACCAGCGGAGCAACTAACTCCACTTAGACTCTCAGACATTTTCCCCAGAGACAGAAGGTTGAAATGGACAGGCCCACAGGCCCTAATCTGAACCTTAGCTTTGGTTTCCATGTGTCCGTCCTCAGAGGACTGTTTTCATAAAGCAGCACACGGGGCTTTTCTGAGGCACCAAACCAAACCTCTCTCGTCTCCACATGGGGAGCTTTCTTACTGGGGATGTATCAAACCCTTCAGGTAGGAGAGTTCCGCAGGGCCACTGAACAGCCAGCACATTCCAAGGTCTCCATGGACCCAAAAGCACATTATGACGCATCCTCAGGAGAGGCCATTTCAACTCAGCCTCCTGGGTCGCGTGCCCCAGAGGCAGCAGATCAAACAAATCTTGTCGCTAATGGCCAATGGGAATGCGAGGCATGCTGTACAGGGATCCATCCTTCGAACCCTGCTCTCCAGTCCTTCCGTATGGTATGTCCTGGAGACATGCAACAGGACTCGAATGTCCCGCAGAAGGAAACCTTGTGGTTTAGGGCAACCTCCAAACTCAGCGTGGGAAAACTTCCTTGGCCTCATGAGGCCCCCGCTTTATGAAGGTGCCATCATGGACACATACTCCAGCCTCAGCCAACGTCTGATCCTCAGCCTGACTTCAGATCCAGGAAATTTTCATTCAGCCTCTGCAGAGTGGGCCTGCTCTGCCTTTGGCTCCAATCCTCACCCTAGCTTGTGTTTTCAGACTTCCGTCCTCACACTTCTGGCCCACAAACCCTCCCTCCTGGGAATTCTGGGGACACAATGAAGCACTCTGCCTGCCTCCCAGGAGAAAAACTTTGTCTATGGTGCTGCCCAGAAACCCCAAATGAGGATCAAACTGCTTGGCCCTCGGCAAAACCCCAATTGCATAGGCTACCTTAAACACTGATGCTCTGTCGCAAATAGCCTGAGCCCAGACCTTCCAACAGACACCGACACAGCTGGCTGCACACCCAGCACATTGGACCCGCCACTGCCTTAGGCCACCATCCATTCCCAACCTGTGTTTTCAGTCATATGAACCTAGACCTTATCACCAATCCCTGCACAGGAGGGAACCTGATGCACAACTCAGAAACCCTCCTTCCCCATGGCAAGAAACCTTGCAGCTGGCAGTGAGTCAAACCTTCAGTGTAGGAGAAAACGGCATGGCCCATGAGGCCACGCCCATGCGTAGGGCCGCCTTGGGCACAAACACACATTGTGACCCTCAGCTTGAGTACCTTATTCAAGTAACGCCTCTCAGTGACTGGACCAAGAGCCCGCATATGTGGCTTGCCATGCCCATAGGCACCCAGGACTAACTAGATGGTGTGTATTTCAGTTGAGGGAACCCACTGCTGTGCTCTAGAGTCCCTCTCCTGGGGCGTCCCCTGTGGAAGAAAACAGTACTCTTCCCTTCCCACAAAATGAACCCAAACACTTGGGAGCTTGGACAATCCCCCGAGAGGAAGGCTCTTCCTCGGCCCCTGAGGCAACCCCTACCCTGACCGGACACTGTGAACGCAACACCCAGAGACAAAAGACTGAGCGACTGCCTCCCACTTGCCCTCCTTTGATTTCCAGATGATCTTCCCTCACAAACTGGAGATCAGGCCTGCCATTACATTGGCCACTAGCTGAGCCAAGTTTGCTTTTTCAGACATCTGTCCCCACAGCCCTGGCAAAGACAGCCTCTAGGCTGGGTCCTCTGGAGCCATACCACTGGACCGTGCCTGCTCTCTCCTGGGAAACTGTGTCCATTCCTTTGGCCACACACCTCCAGAATATGAGAAACCTCAAGGCCCCTGAGGACATCCCACTACTGGGAGCCTCCCTGGACACACAGGGGCATTCGGACACAAGCTGAGCAGCTACCTCCACGAAGGCATGCACACAGATGTCAACAGAGATTGAAGGTTGAGCCGGACAGGCCCTTAGGACGTAATCTCAACTCTTGCTTTGGTCCAGGTGTCACTCCTCAGAGGCTTTGGTTCGAAGAACAGGATATGGGGCTTTCCTGAGGCACTGAACAGAACTCCTCTCATCTCCACATGGGAAGCTTCCTTGTTGGAGCTTTGTCAAACACCTCAGTTTGGAGAACCCTGCAGAGTCCCTGAGCCACCTCCACATTCCAAGGTCTCCCAGGCCACCAAGCCACAGTAGGACTCATCTTCAGGAGAGTCCATTTCAACTCTCCCCTCTGGGTAGCTCACCCAGGTGCCCGCAGATTGAGCCTGCCTTGTCCTGACTAAAGAATGGGAATATGAGGTGGCGTTCCCAGGCATCCAAGCTTAGACACCTGCTCTCGAGTCGTCCCGTATGGGGCCTCCTGGAACCATCCAATAGGACTCGACTGTCGTGCAGAAGGAAAACTTGAGGTTTTGGAGTAGTTCACAAATCCCAACGTAGGCAAACATCCCTGACCTCATGAAGCCCCCACACCCTTCAGGAAGAGGCCATGCTGGACAAAACTCTAGCTTGAGGCACGTCTCATAGTTGACATGAACTCAGTGCAGGAGATCTCGATTCAGCCTCTGTAGAGTGGGCCTACCGTGCCCTCGGTCCCAAACCTCTTGCTAGCTTGTGTTTTCAGACTTCCTTCCTCACACTCCTAGCAAACAAGCCCTCCGGACTAGGAACTCCAGAACCACAACCCAGCCCAGTGTCTGCCCAACGGAAGAAAAACGTTTCCCTGTGGGGCTCTCCAGAAAACCCAGATGAGGATCAACATGCTCGGGCCTCGACGGTACCCGAACTGGATAGGCTGCTCTGGGCACTCATGCTCTGTCTGACACAGCCTGAAGCCAGACGTCCAGACAGACAAGGAGACAGCTGGCCGCACACCCAGCCCTTCGGACACGCCATGGTCTTATGGCCGTCAACTCTTCCTATCCTTGGTTTTCAGATATCTGAACCTAGACATTATATCAATTCTCCACACAGCTGGGTATCGCAAGCACAAAACAGAACTCCTCCTTCCCCATGGCTGTCAAGCTTGCTCTTGGCATGGAGTCACACCTTCAGGGTGGGAGAAACCTTCATGGCCCCTGGTGCCACGCCCAAACTTGAGTGCTGCTTGGGCACAATTCACACTGTGACCCTCAGAATGAGCCCCATGTCAAAGAAAGGCCTGTCAGGGCCTGGCCCAAGAGCCCGCATATAGGGCTTGTCAAGCCCCTATGCACCCAATCCTCACCCGTGTTTGAGTTTTCCAGTCGCCCCACCCGTACCTGGGGCTCTGTTTTGGAATCCCTTTCTTGGAGAGACCCATGAGGCAGACAACACGACTCCACCCTTCCCACAAAATGACCCCAAACCCTTGGGAGCTGGGACAAAACCCCAGAGAGGGATACGCGTCCACAGTCCCTGAGGCCACCCCTCCAATCCACGGCTATCCTGGACACAACATCCAGAGACAAAAGCCTGAGGGAAGGCCTCCCACTAGCCCTTGATTCAGAGGCCCAGGAGCTCCCTCTTGGGCTGTACACCGGCCTGCCATACCCTAGGCGCCACTCATAAGCTGAGTTTGTGATTTCAGACTTCGGTGCCCACAGCCTGGACCCACACAACCTCCAGGCTAGGGCCTCTGCAGCCACAGCGAAAGATTGTGCCTACCCTCTCCAAGGAAAGTATGCCCAATCCATTGACCACAACCCTACAGGTTAGGGAAAAGCTCCAAGGCCCCTGAGGCCATCAATAGTGTAGGCCACCCTGGACTAAGAGGGGCTCTCTGACACCAGCGGAGCAACTAACTCCACTTAGACTCTCAGACATTTTCCCCAGAGACAGAAGGTTGAAATGGACAGGCCCACAGGCCCTAATCTGAACCTTAGCTTTGGTTTCCATGTGTCCGTCCTCAGAGGACTGTTTTCATAAAGCAGCACACGGGGCTTTTCTGAGGCACCAAACCAAACCTCTCTCGTCTCCACATGGGGAGCTTTCTTACTGGGGATGTATCAAACCCTTCAGGTAGGAGAGTTCCGCAGGGCCACTGAACAGCCAGCACATTCCAAGGTCTCCATGGACCCAAAAGCACATTATGACGCATCCTCAGGAGAGGCCATTTCAACTCAGCCTCCTGGGTCGCGTGCCCCAGAGGCAGCAGATCAAACAAATCTTGTCGCTAATGGCCAATGGGAATGCGAGGCATGCTGTACAGGGATCCATCCTTCGAACCCTGCTCTCCAGTCCTTCCGTATGGTATGTCCTGGAGACATGCAACAGGACTCGAATGTCCCGCAGAAGGAAACCTTGTGGTTTAGGGCAACCTCCAAACTCAGCGTGGGAAAACTTCCTTGGCCTCATGAGGCCCCCGCTTCATGAAGGTGCCATCATGGACACATACTCCAGCCTCAGCCAACGTCTGATCCTCAGCCTGACTTCAGATCCAGGAAATTTTGATTCAGCCTCTGCAGAGTGGGCCTGCTCTGCCTTTGGCTCCAATCCTCACCCTAGCTTGTGTTTTCAGACTTCCGTCCTCACACTTCTGGCCCACAAACCCTCCCTCCTGGGAATTCTGGGGACACAATGAAGCACTCTGCCTGCCTCCCAGGAGAAAAACTTTGTCTATGGTGCTGCCCAGAAACCCCAAATGAGGATCAAACTGCTTGGCCCTCGGCGAAACTCCAATTGCATAGGCTACCTTAAACACTGATGCTCTGTCGCAAATAGCCTGAGCCCAGACCTTCCAACAGACACCGACACAGCTGGCTGCACACCCAGCACATTGGACCCGCCACTGCCTTAGGCCACCATCCATTCCCAACCTGTGTTTTCAGTCATAGGAACCTAGACCTTATCACCAATCCCTGCACAGGAGGGAGCCTGATGCACAACTCAGAAACCCTCCTTCCCCATGGCAAGAAACCTTGCAGCTGGCAGTGAGTCAAACCTTCAGTGTAGGAGAAAACGGCATGGCCCATGAGGCCACGCCCATGCGTAGGGCCGCCTTGGGCACAAACACACATTGTGACCCTCAGCTTGAGTACCTTATTCAAGTAACGCCTCTCAGTGACTGGACCAAGAGCCCGCATATGTGGCTTGCCATGCCCATAGGCACCCAGGACTAACTAGATGGTGTGTATTCCAGTTGAGGGAACCCACTGCTGTGCTCTAGAGTCCCTCTCCTGGGGCGTGCCCTGTGGAAGAAAACAGTACTCTTCCCTTCCCACAAAATGAACCCAAACACTTGGGAGCTTGGACAATCCCCCGAGAGGAAGGCTCTTCCTCGGCCCCTGAGGCAACCCCTACCCTGACCGGACACTGTGAACGCAACACCCAGAGACAAAAGACTGAGCGACTGCCTCCCACTTGCCCTCCTTTGATTTCCAGATGATCTTCCCTCACAAACTGGAGATCAGGCCTGCCATTACATTGGCCACTAGCTGAGCCAAGTTTGCTTTTTCAGACATCTGTCCCCACAGCCCTGGCAAAGACAGCCTCTAGGCTGGGTCCTCTGGAGCCATACCACTGGACCGTGCCTGCTCTCTCCTGGGAAACTGTGTCCATTCCTTTGGCCACACACCTCCAGAATATGAGAAACCTCAAGGCCCCTGAGGACATCCCACTACTGGGAGCCTCCCTGGACACACAGGGGCATTCGGACACAAGCTGAGCAGCTACCTCCACGAAGGCATGCACACAGATGTCAACAGAGATTGAAGGTTGAGCCGGACAGGCCCTTAGGACGTAATCTCAACTCTTGCTTTGGTCCAGGTGTCACTCCTCAGAGGCTTTGGTTCCAAGAACAGGATATGGGGCTTTCCTGAGGCACTGAACAGAACTCCTCTCATCTCCACATGGGAAGCTTCCTTGTTGGAGCTTTGTCAAACACCTCAGTTTGGAGAACCCTGCAGAGTCCCTGAGCCACCGCACATTCCAAGGTCTCCCAGGCCACGAAGCCACAGTAGGACTCATCTTCAGGAGAGTCCATTTCAACTCTCCCCTCTGGGTAGCTCACCCAGGTGCCCGCAGATTGAGCCTGCCTTGTCCTGACTAAAGAGTGGGAATATGAGGTGGCGTTCCCAGGCATCCAAGCTTAGACACCTGCTCTCGAGTCGTCCCGTATGGGGCCTCCTGTAACCATCCAATAGGACTCGACTGTCGTGCAGAAGGAAAACTTGAGGTTTTGGAGTAGTTCACAAATCCCATCGTAGGCAAACATCCCTGACCTCATGAAGCCCCCACACCCTTCAGGAAGAGGCCATGCTGGACAAAACTCTAGCTTGAGGCACGTCTCATAGTTGACATGAACTCAGTGCAGGAGATCTCGATTCAGCCTCTGCAGAGTGGGCCTACCGTGCCCTCGGTCCCAAACCTCTTGCTAGCTTGTGTTTTCAGACTTCCTTCCTCACACTCCCAGCAAACAAGCCCTCCGGACTAGGAACTCCAGAACCACAACCCAGCCCAGTGTCTGCCCAACGGAAGAAAAACGTTTCCCTGTGGGGCTCTCCAGAAAACCCAGATGAGGATCAACCTGCTCGGGCCTCGACGGTACCCGAACTGGATAGGCTGCTCTGGGCACTCATGCTCTGTCTGACACAGCCTGAAGCCAGACGTCCAGACAGACAAGGAGACAGCTGGCCGCACACCCAGCCCTTCGGACACGCCATGGTCTTATGGCCGTCAACTCTTCCTAACCTTGGTTTTCAGATATCTGAACCTAGACATTATATCAATTCTCCACACAGCTGGGTATCGCAAGCACAAAACAGAACTCCTCCTTCCCCATGGCTGTCAAGCTTGCTCTTGGCATGGAGTCACACCTTCAGGGTGGGAGAAACATTCATGGCCCCTGGTGCCACGCCCAAACTTGAGTGCTGCTTGGGCACAATTCACACTGTGACCCTCAGAATGAGCCCCATGTCAAAGAAAGGCCTGTCAGGGCCTGGCCCAAGAGCCCGCATATAGGGCTTGTCAAGCCCCTATGCACCCAATCCTCACCCGTGTTTGAGTTTTCCAGTCGCCCCACCCGTACCTGGGGCTCTGTTTTGGAATCCCTTTCTTGGAGAGGCCCATGAGGCAGACAACACGACTCCACCCTTCCCACAAAATGACCCCAAACCCTTGGGACCTGGGACAAAACCCCAGAGAGGGATACGCGTCCACAGTCCCTGAGGCTACCCCTCCAATCCACGGCTATCCTGGACACAACATCCAGAGACAAAAGCCTGAGGGAAGGCCTCCCACTAGCCCTTGATTCAGAGGCCCAGGAGCTCCCTCTTGGGCTGTACACCGGCCTGCCATACCCTAGGCGCCACTCATAAGCTGAGTTTGTGATTTCAGACTTCGGTGCCCACAGCCTGGACCCACACAACCTCCAGGCTAGGGCCTCTGCAGCCACAGCGAAAGATTGTGCCTACCCTCTCCAAGGAAAGTATGCCCAATCCATTGACCACAACCCTACAGGTTAGGGAAAAGCTCCAAGGCCCCTGAGGCCATCAATAGTGTAGGCCACCCTGGACTAAGAGGGGCTCTCTGACACCAGCGGAGCAACTAACTCCACTTAGACTCTCAGACATTTTCCCCAGAGACAGAAGGTTGAAATGGACAGGCCCACAGGCCCTAATCTGAACCTTAGCTTTGGTTTCCATGTGTCCGTCCTCAGAGGACTGTTTTCATAAAGCAGCACACGGGGCTTTTCTGAGGCACCAAACCAAACCTCTCTCGTCTCCACATGGGGAGCTTTCTTACTGGGGATGTATCAAACCCTTCAGGTAGGAGAGTTCCGCAGGGCCACTGAACAGCCAGCACATTCCAAGGTCTCCATGGACCCAAAAGCACATTATGACGCATCCTCAGGAGAGGCCATTTCAACTCAGCCTCCTGGGTCGCGTGCCCCAGAGGCAGCAGATCAAACAAATCTTGTCGCTAATGGCCAATGGGAATGCGAGGCATGCTGTACAGGGATCCATCCTTCGAACCCTGCTCTCCAGTCCTTCCGTATGGTATGTCCTGGAGCCATGCAACAGGACTCGAATGTCCCACAGAAGGAAACCTTGTGGTTTAGGGCAACCTCCAAACTCAGCGTGGGAAAACTTCCTTGGCCTCATGAGGCCCCCGCTTCATGAAGGTGCCATCATGGACACATACTCCAGCCTCAGCCAACGTCTGATCCTCAGCCTGACTTCAGATCCAGGAAATTTTGATTCAGCCTCTGCAGAGTGGGCCTGCTCTGCCTTTGGCTCCAATCCTCACCCTAGCTTGTGTTTTCAACTTCCGTCCTCACACTTCTGGCCCACAAACCCTCCCTCCTGGGAATTCTGGGGACACAATCAAGCACTCTGCCTGCCTCCCAGGAGAAAAACTTTGTCTATGGTGCTGCCCAGAAACCCCAAATGAGGATCAAACTGCTTGGCCCTCGGCAAAACCCCAATTGCATAGGCTACCTTAAACACTGATGCTCTGTCGCAAATAGCCTGAGCCCAGACCTTCCAACAGACACCGACACAGCTGGCTGCACACCCAGCACATTGGACCCGTCACTGCCTTAGGCCACCATCCATTCCCAACCTGTGTTTTCAGTCATAGGAACCTAGACCTTATCTCCAATCCCTGCACAGGAGGGAACCTGATGCACAACTCAGAACCCCTCCTTCCCCATGGCAAGAAACCTTGCAGCTGGCAGTGAGTCAAACCTTCAGTGTAGGAGAAAACGGCATGGCCCATGAGGCCACGCCCATGCGTAGGGCCGCCTTGGGCACAAACACACATTGTGACCCTCAGCGTGAGTACCTTATTCAAGTAACGCCTCTCAGTGACTGGACCAAGAGCCCGCATATGTGGCTTGCCATGCCCATAGGCACCCAGGACTAACTAGATGGTGTGTATTCCAGTTGAGGGAACCCACTGCTGTGCTCTAGAGTCCCTCTCCTGGGGCGTCCCCTGTGGAAGAAAACAGTACTCTTCCCTTCCCACAAAATGAACCCAAACACTTGGGAGCTTGGACAATCCCCCGAGAGGAAGGCTCTTCCTCGGCCCCTGAGGCAACCCCTACCCTGACCGGACACTGTGAATGCAACACCCAGAGACAAAAGACTGAGCGACTGCCTCCCACTTGCCCTCCTTTGATTTCCAGATGATCTTCCCTCACAAACTGGAGATCAGGCCTGCCATTACATTGGCCACTAGCTGAGCCAAGTTTGCTTTTTCAGACATCTGTCCCCACAGCCCTGGCAAAGACAGCCTCTAGGCTGGGTCCTCTGGAGCCATACCACTGGACCGTGCCTGCTCTCTCCTGGGAAACTGTGTCCATTCCTTTGGCCACACACCTCCAGAATATGAGAAACCTCAAGGCCCCTGAGGACATCCCACTACTGGGAGCCTCCCTGGACACACAGGGGCATTCGGACACAAGCTGAGCAGCTACCTCCACGAAGGCATGCACACAGATGTCAACAGAGATTGAAGGTTGAGCCGGACAGGCCCTTAGGACGTAATCTCAACTCTTGCTTTGGTCCAGGTGTCACTCCTCAGAGGCTTTGGTTCGAAGAACAGGATATGGGGCTTTCCTGAGGCACTGAACAGAACTCCTCTCATCTCCACATGGGAAGCTTCCTTGTTGGAGCTTTGTCAAACACCTCAGTTTGGAGAACCCTGCAGAATCCCTGAGCCACCTCCACATTCCAAGGTCTCCCAGGCCACGAAGCCACAGTAGGACTCATCTTCAGGAGAGTCCATTTCAACTCTCCCCTCTGGGTAGCTCACCCAGGTGCCCGCAGATTGAGCCTGCCTTGTCCTGACTAAAGAGTGGGAATATGAGGTGGCGTTCCCAGGCATCCAAGCTTAGACACCTGCTCTCGAGTCGTCCCGTATGGGGCCTCCTGGAACCATCCAATAGGACTCGACTGTCGTGCAGAAGGAAAACTTGAGGTTTGGAGTAGTTCACAAATCCCATCGTAGGCAAACATCCCTGACCTCATGAAGCCCCCACACCCTTCAGGAAGAGGCCATGCTGGACAAAACTCTAGCTTGAGGCACGTCTCATAGTTGACATGAACTCAGTGCAGGAGATCTCGATTCAGCCTCTGCAGAGTGGGCCTACCGTGCCCTCGGTCCCAAACCTCATGCTAGCTTGTGTTTTCAGACTTCCTTCCTCACACTCCTGGCAAACAAGCCCTCCGGACTAGGAACTCCAGAACCACAACCCAGCCCAGTGTCTGCCCAACGGAAGAAAAACGTTTCCCTGTGGGGCTCTCCAGAAAACCCAGATGAGGATCAACCTGCTCGGGCCTCGACGGTACCCGAACTGGATAGGCTGCTCTGGGCACTCATGCTCTGTCTGACACAGCCTGAAGCCAGACGTCCAGACAGACAAGGAGACAGCTGGCCGCACACCCAGCACTTCGGACACGCCATGGTCTTATAGCCGTCAACTCTTCCTAACCTTGGTTTTCAGATATCTGAACCTAGACATTATATCAATTCTCCACACAGCTGGGTATCGCAAGCACAAAACAGAACTCCTCCTTCTCCATGGCTGTCAAGCTTGCTCTTGGCATGGAGTCACACCTTCAGGGTGGGAGAAACCTTCATGGCCCCTAGTGCCACGCCCAAACTTGAGTGCTGCTTGGGCACAATTCACACTGTGACCCTCAGAATGAGCCCCATGTCAAAGAAAGGCCTTTCAGGGCCTGACCAAGAGCCCACATATGGGGCTTGCCAAGCCCCTATGCACCCAATCCTCACCAGTGTTTGAGTTTTTCTATCGCCCCGCCCGTACCTGGGGCTCTGCTCTGGAATCCCTTTCTTGGAGAGACCCATGAGGCAGACAACACAACTCCACCCCTCCCACAAAATGACCCCAAAGCCTTGGGAGCTGGGACAAATCCCCAGAGAGGGATACGCGTCCACAGTCCCTGAGGCCACCCCTCCAATCCACGGCTATCCCGGACACAACATCCAGAGACAAAAGCCTGAAGGAACGCCTCCCACTCGCCCTTGTTTCAGAGGCCCAGGAGCTCCCTTTCAGGCTGTACATCCGGCCTGCCATACCCTAGGCGCCAATCTTAAGCTGAGTTTGTGATTTCAGACTTCGGTGCCCACAGCCTGGACCCACACAACCTCCAGGCTAGGGCCTCTGGAGCCACAGCGAAAGATTGTGCCTGCCCTCTCCAAGGAAAGTGTGCCCAATCCATTGACCACAACCCTACAGGTTAGGGAAAAGCTCCAAGGCCCCTGAGGCCATCAATAGGACTAAGAGGGGCTCTCTGACACCAGCGGAGCAACTAACTCCACTTAGACTCTCAGACATTTTCCCCAGAGACAGAAGGTTGAAATGGACAGGCCCACAGGCCCTAATCTGAACCTTAGCTTTGGTTTCCATGTGTCCGTCCTCAGAGGACTGTTTTCGTAGACCAGCACACGGGGCTTTTCTGAGGCACCAAACCAAACCTCTCTCGTCTCCACATGGGGAGCTTTCTTACTGGGGATGTATCAAACCCTTCAGGTAGGAGAGTTCCGCAGGGCCACTGAACAGCCAGCACATTCCAAGGTCTCCATGGACCCAAACGCACATTATGACGCATCCTCAGGAGAGGCCATTTCAACTCAGCCTCCTGGGTCGCGTGCCCCAGAGGCAGCAGATCAAACAAATCTTGTCGCTAATGGCCAATGGGAATGCGAGGCATGCTGTATAGGGATCCATCCTTCGAACCCTGCTCTCCAGTCCTTCCGTATGGTATGTCCTGGAGCCATGCAACAGGACTCGAATGTCCCGCAGAAGGAAACCTTGTGGTTTAGGGCAACCTCCAAACTCAGCGTGGGAAAACTTCCTTGGCCTCATGAGGCCCCCGCTTCATGAAGGTGCCATCATGGACACATACTCCAGCCTCAGCCAACGTCTGATCCTCAGCCTGACTTCAGATCCAGGAAATTTTGATTCAGCCTCTGCAGAGTGGGCCTGCTCTGCCTTTGGCTCCAATCCTCACCCTAGCTTGTGTTTTCAGACTTCCGTCCTCACACTTCTGGCCCACAAACCCTCCCTCCTGGGAATTCTGGGGACACAATGAAGCACTCTGCCTGCCTCCCAGGAGAAAAACTTTGTCTATGGTGCTGCCCAGAAACCCCAAATGAGGATCAAGCTGCTTGGCCCTCGGCAAAACCCCAATTGCATAGGCTACCTTAAACACTGATGCTCTGTCGCAAATAGCCTGAGCCCAGACCTTCCAACAGACACCGACACAGCTGGCTGCACACCCAGCACATTGGACCCGCCACTGCCTTAGGCCACCATCCATTCCCAACCTGTGTTTTCAGTCATAGGAACCTAGACCTTATCTCCAATCCCTGCACAGGAGGGAACCTGATGCACAACTCAGAACCCCACCTTCCCCATGGCAAGAAACCTTGCAGCTGGCAGTGAGTCAAACCTTCGTGTAGGAGAAAACGGCATGGCCCATGAGGCCACGCCCATGCGTAGGGCTGCCTTGGGCACAAACACACATTGTGACCCTCAGCGTGAGTACCTTATTCAAGTAACGCCTCTCAGTGACTGGACCAAGAGCCCGCATATGTGGCTTGCCATGCCCATAGGCACCCAGGACTAACTAGATGGTGTGTATTCCAGTTGAGGGAACCCACTGCTGTGCTCTAGAGTCCCTCTCCTGGGGCGTCCCCTGTGGAAGAAAACAGTACTCTTCCCTTCCCACAAAATGAACCCAAACACTTGGGAGCTTGGACAATCCCCCGAGAGGAAGGCTCTTCCTCGGCCCCTGAGGCAACCCCTACCCTGACCGGACACTGTGAACGCAACACCCAGAGACAAAAGACTGAGCGACTGCCTCCCACTTGCCCTCCTTTGATTTCCAGATGATCTTCCCTCACAAACTGGAGATCAGGCCTGCCATTACATTGGCCACTAGCTGAGCCAAGTTTGCTTTTTCAGACATCTGTCCCCACAGCCCTGGCAAAGACAGCCTCTAGGCTGGGTCCTCTGGAGCCATACCACTGGACCGTGCCTGCTCTCTCCTGGGAAACTGTGTCCATTCCTTTGGCCACACACCTCCAGAATATGAGAAATCTCAAGGCCCCTGAGGATATCCCACTACTGGGAGCCTCCCTGGATACAAAGGGGCATTCGGACACAAGCTGAGCAGCTACCTCCACGAAGGCATGCACACAGATGTCAACAGAGATTGAAGGTTGAGCCGGACAGGCCCTTAGGACGTAATCTCAACTCTTGCTTTGGTCCAGGTGTCACTCCTCAGAGGCTTTGGTTCGAAGAACAGGATATGGGGCTTTCCTGAGTCACTGAACAGAACTCCTCTCATCTCCACATGGGAAGCTTCCTTGTTGGAGCTTTGTCAAACACCTCAGTTTGGAGAACCCTGCAGAGTCCCTGAGCCACCTCCACATTCCAAGGTCTCCCAGGCCACGAAGCCACAGTAGGACTCATCTTCAGGAGAGTCCATTTCAACTCTCCCCTCTGGGTAGCTCACCCAGGTGCCCGCAGATTGAGCCTGCCTTGTCCTGACTAAAGAGTGGGAATATGAGGTGGCGTTCCCAGGCATCCAAGCTTAGACACCTGCTCTCGAGTCGTCCCGTATGGGGCCTCCTGGAACCATCCAATAGGACTCGACTGTCGTGCAGAAGGAAAACTTGAGGTTTGGAGTAGTTCACAAATCCCATCGTAGGCAAACATCCCTGACCTCATGAAGCCCCCACACCCTTCAGGAAGAGGCCATGCTGGACAAAACTCTAGCTTGAGGCACGTCTCATAGTTGACATGAACTCAGTGCAGGAGATCTCGATTCAGCCTCTGCAGAGTGGGCCTACCGTGCCCTCGGTCCCAAACCTCATGCTAGCTTGTGTTTTCAGACTTCCTTCCTCACACTCCTGGCAAACAAGCCCTCCGGACTAGGAACTCCAGAACCCCAATCCAGCCCAGTGTCTGCCCAACGGAAGAAAAACGTTTCCCTGTGGGGCTCTCCAGAAAACCCAGATGAGGATCAACCTGCTCGGGCCTCGACGGTACCCGAACTGGATAGGCTGCTCTGGGCACTCATGCTCTGTCTGACACAGCCTGAAGCCAGACGTCCAGACAGACAAGGAGACAGCTGGCCGCACACCCAGCACTTCGGACACGCCATGGTCTTATAGCCGTCAACTCTTCCTAACCTTGGTTTTCAGATATCTGAACCTAGACATTATATCAATTCTCCACACAGCTGGGTATCGCAAGCACAAAACAGAACTCCTCCTTCCCCATGGCTGTCAAGCTTGCTCTTGGCATGGAGTCACACCTTCAGGGTGGGAGAAACCTTCATGGCCCCTAGTGCCACGCCCAAACTTGAGTGCTGCTTGGGCACAATTCACACTGTGACCCTCAGAATGAGCCCCATGTCAAAGAAAGGCCTTTCAGGGCCTGACCAAGAGCCCACATATGGGGCTTGCCAAGCCCCTATGCACCCAATCCTCACCAGTGTTTGAGTTTTTCTATCACCCCGCCCATACCTGGGGCTCTGCTCTGGAATCCCTTTCTTGGAGAGACCCATGAGGCAGACAACACAACTCCACCCCTCCCACAAAATGACCCCAAAGCCTTGGGAGCTGGGACAAATCCCCAGAGAGGGATACGCGTCCACAGTCCCTGAGGCCACCCCTCCAATCCACGGCTATCCCGGACACAACATCCAGAGACAAAAGCCTGAAGGAACGCCTCCCACTCGCCCTTGTTTCAGAGGCCCAGGAGCTCCCTTTCAGGCTGTACATCCGGCCTGCCATACCCTAGGCGCCAATCTTAAGCTGAGTTTGTGTTCTCAGACTTCTGTGCCCACAGCCTGGACCCACACAACCTCCAGGCTAGGGCCTCTGGAGCCACAGCGAAAGATTGTGCCTGCCCTCTCCAAGGAAAGTGTGCCCAATCCATTGACCACAACCCTACAGGTTAGGGAAAAGCTCCAAGGCCCCTGAGGCCATCAATAGTGTAGGCCACCCTGGACTAAGAGGGGCTCTCTGACACCAGCAGAGCAACTATCTCCACTTGGACTCTCAGCCAGTGTCCCCAGAGACAGAAGGTTGAAATGGACAGCCCTCAGGCCCTAATCTGAACCTTAGCTTTGGTTTCCATGTGTCCGTCCTCAGAGGACTGTTTTCGTAGACCAGCACACGGGGCTTTTCTGAGGCACCAAACCAAACCTCTCTCGTCTCCACATGGGGACCTTTCTTACTGGGGATGTATCAAACCCTTCTGGTAGGAGAGTTCCGCAGGGCCACTGAACCACCAGCACAATCAAGGTCTACAAAAGCCTGAGCATCTGCCTCCCACTTGCCCTCCTTTGATATCCAGAGGATCTCCCCTCATGGTCTGCTGATCAGGCCTGCCATTATTTTGGCCACTACATGAGCCAAATTTGTTTTTTCAGACATCTCTCCTCACAGCCCTGGCAAACACAGTTTCTAGGCTGTGTCTTCTGGAGCCATACCACTGGACCGTGCCTGCTCTCTCCTGGGAAACTTTGTCCATTCCTTCGGCCACACACCTCCAGAATATGAGAAACCTAAAGGCCCCCGTGGACATCCCACTACTGTAAGCCTCCATGGACACACAGGGTCTTTTTGACAAGCTGAGAATATACCTCCACGATGGCATGCACACAGATGTCCACAGAGACAGAAGGTTGAGCCGGACAGGCCCTTAGGCCCTAATCTCAACTCTTGCTTTGGATTCCAGGTGTCACTCCTCAGAGGCTTTGGTTCGAAGAACAGGATAAGGGGCTTTCCTGAGGCACTGAACAGAACACCTCTCGTCTCCACATGGGAAGCTTCCTTGTTGGAGCCGTGTCACGCACCTCAGGTTGGAGAATCCTGCAGAGTCCCAGAACCACCTCCACATTCCAAGGTCTCCCAGGCCACCAACCCACAGTAGGACTCATCTTCAGGAGAGTCCATTTCCATTCACCCCTCTGGGTAGCTCACCCAAGAGCCCGCAGATTGAGCCTGCCTTGCCCTGACTAAAGGGTGGGAATATGAGGTGGCGTTCCCAGGCATCCATGCTTAGACACCTGCTCTCGAGTCTTTCTGTATGGGGCCTCCTGGAACCATCCAATAGGACTCGACTGTCGTGCAGAAGGAAACGTTGAGGTTTGGAGTAGTTCACAAATCCCATCGTAGGGAAACCTCCCTGGCCTCATGAAGCCCCCACTCCCTTCAGGAAGAGGCCGTCATGGACAAAAACTCTAGCCTGAGGCACGTCTCATAGTTGATATGACCTCAATTGCAGGAGATCTCGATTCAGCCTCTGCAGAGTGGGCCTGCCGTGCCCTCGGTCCCAAACCTCACGCTAGCTTGTGTTTTCAGACTTCCTTCCTCACACTCCTAGCAAACAAGCCCTCCGGACTAGGAACTCCAGAACCACAACCCAGCCCAGAGTCTGCCCAACGGAAGAAAAACGTTTCCCTGTGGGGCTCTCCAGAAACCCCAGATGAGGTTCAGTCTGCTCGGGCCTCGACGTTACCCGAACTAGATAGACGGCTCTGGCCACTAATGCTCTGTCTGACTCACCCTGATTTCAGACGTCCAGACAGACAAGGAGACAGCTGGCTGCACACCCAGCACTTCGGACACGCCATGGTCTTATGCCGTCAACTCTTCCTAACCTTGGTTTTCAGATATCTGAACCTAGACATTATATCAATTCCCCACACAGTTGGGTATCTGAAGCACAAATCAGACCTCCTCCTTCCCCATGGCTGTAAAGGTTGTGCTTCGCATGGAGTCCACCTTCAGGGTAGGAGAAACCTTCATGGCCCCTGATGCCACGCCCAAACTTCAGTTCCGCCTTGGGCACAAATTCACACTGTGACCCTCAGCATGAGCCCAATGTCAAAGAAAGGCCTGTCAGGATGTGGACCAAGAGCCCGCATATGGGGCTTGCCAAGCCCCTATGCACCCAATCCTCACCAGTGTTTGTGTTTTCCAGTCGCCCCGCCCGTACCTGGGGCTCTGCTCTGGAATCCCTTTCTTGGAGAGACCCATGAGCCAGACAACACGACTCCACCCTACCCACAAAATGACCTCAAACTCTCGGGAGCTGGGACAAATTCACAGAGAGCGAGACTCATCCATGGGCCCTGAGGCCACCCGTACAATCCACGGCTATACTGGACACAACATCCAGAGACAAATCCTGTAGGAAAGCCCCCCACTCACCCGTCTTTCAGAAGAAAAGGATCTTCCTCTTGGTCTGTACATCCGGCCTGCCACACCCTCGGCGCCACTCATAAGCTGAGTTTGTGTTTTCAGACTTCTCTGCCCACAGCCTGGACCCACACAACCTCCCGGCTAGGGCATCTGGATCCACATCGAAAGATTGTTCCTGCCCTCTCCAAGGAAAGTGTGCTCAATCCATTGTTCAAAACCCTACAGGTTAGGGAAAAGCTCCAAGGCCCCTGAGGCCATCCAGATAGTGTAGGCCGCCCTAGACTAAGTGGGGCACTCTGACAGCAGCGGAGCAACTATCTCCACTTAGACTCACAGACAGTGTCCCCAGAGAGAGAAGATTGAAATGGACAGGCCCCTGGGCCCTAATCTGAAGCTTAGCTTTGGTTTCCATGTGTCCGTCCTCAGATGACTGGTTTCGTATCAGCATATTAGGTTTTTCTAAGGCACCAAACGAAACCTCTCTCGTCTCCACATGGGGAGCTTTCTTCCTGGAGCTGTATCAAACCCTTCACATAGGAGAGTTCTGCAGGGCCACTGAACAACCAGCACATCCAAGGTCTCCATGGACCCAAACGCACATTATGACGCATCCTCAGGAGAGGCCATTTCAACCCAGCCCTTTGGGTAACGTGCCCCAGAGCCAGCAGTTCAAACATATCTTGTCGCTAATGGCCAATGGGAATGCGACGCATGCTGTTCAGGGATCCATCCTTGGAACCCTGCTCTCCAGTCTTTCCATATGTTATGTCGTGGAGCCATCCAACAGGACTTGATTGTCCCGCAGAAGGAAACCTTGTGGTTTGGGGCAACCTCCAAACTCAGCGTGGAAAACTTCCTTGGCATCATGAGGCCCGCACTTCATGAAGGTGCCATTATGGACACAAACTCCAGCCTCAGCCAACGTCTGATCCTCAGCCTGACTTCAGATGCAGGGGAATTCAATTCAGCCTCTCCAGAGTAGGCCTGCTCTGCCCTTGGCTCCAATCCTCACCCTAGCTTGTGTTTTCAGACTTCTGTCCTCACACTCTTGGCCCACAAACCCTCCCTACTGGGAATTCTGGGGCCACAATGAAGCACTCTGCTTGCCTCCCAGGAGAAAAACATTGTCTATGGTGCATTGTCTATGATCCCCAAATGAGGATCAAACTGCTTGGCCCTCAGCAATACCCCATTTGCATAGGCTATCTTAAACACTGACGTTCTGTCGCACATAGCCTGTGCCCAGACCTTACAACAGACACCGACTCAGCTGGATGCAAACCCAGTACATTGTAGCCACCACTGCCTTAGGCCCCCATCCATTCCCAACCTGGGTTTTCAGTCATCGGAACCTAGACCTTATCTCCAATCTCTGCACAGGGGGGAACCAGATGCTCAAGTCAGAATCCCTCCTTCCCCATGACAAGAAACCTTGCTGCTGGCAGTGAGTCAAACCTTCAGTGTAGGAGAAAATGGCATGGCCCCTGAGGCCACGCCCATGCGTGAGGGCCACCTTGGGCACAGAAACACATTGTGACCCTCAGGGTGAGTACCTTATTCAAGTAACGCCTCTCAGTGACTGGACCAAGAGCCCGCATATGTGGCTTTCCACGCCCATAGGCACCCAGGCCTAACTAGGTGGTGTGTATTCCAGTTGAGGGAACACACTGCTGTGCTCTAGAATCTCTCTACTGGGGTATCACCTTTGGCAGAAAACAGTACTCTTCCCTTCCACCAGAATGAACCCAAACACTAGGGAGTTTGGACAATCCTCAGAGAGAAAGGCTCCTCCTCGGCCCCTGAAGCAACCCCAACCCTGAACGGCCATTGTGAACACAACACCCTGAGCCAAAAGCCTGAGCATCTGCCTCCCACTTGCCCTCCTTTGATATCCAGAGGATCTCCCTTCATGGACTGGAGATCAGGCCTGCCATTACTTTGGCCCCTACATGAGCCAAATTTGTTTTTTCAGACATCTGTCCTCACAACCCTGGAAAACACAGTTTCTAGGCTGGGTCCTCTGGAGCCATACCACAGGACTGTGCCTGCTCTCTCCCGGGAAACTTTGTCCATTCCTTTGGCCACACACCTCCAGAATATGAGAAACCTAAAGGCCCCCGTGGACATCCCACTACTGTAAGCCTCCATGGACACACAGGGTCTTTTTGACAAGCTGAGAATCTACCTCCACGAAGGCATGCACACAGATGTCCACAGAGACAGAAGGTTGAGCCGGACAGGCCCTTAGGCCCTAATCTCAACTCTTGCTTTGGATTCCAGGTGTCACTCCTCAGAGGCTTTGGTTCGAAGAACAGGATAAGGGGCTTTCCTGAGGCACTGAACAGAACACCTCTCGTCTCCACATGGGAAGCTTCCTTGTTGGAGCCGTGTCACGCACCTCAGGTTGGAGAATCCTGCAGAGTCCCAGAACCACCTCCACATTCCAAGGTCTCCCAGGCCACCAACCCACAGTAGGACTCATCTTCAGGAGAGTCCATTTCCATTCACCCCTCTGGGTAGCTCACCCAGGAGCCCACTGATTGAGCCTGCCTTGCCCTGACTAAAGGGTGGGAATATGAGGTGGCGTTCCCAGGCATCCATGCTTAGACACCTGCTCTCGAGTCCTTCCATATGGGGCCTCCTGGAACCATCCAATAGGACTCGTCTGTCGTGCAGAAGGAAACGTTGAGGTTTGGAGTAGTTCACAAATCCCATCGTAGGGAAACCTCCCTGGCCTCATGAAGCCCCCACTCCCTTCAGGAAGAGGCCGTCATGGACAAAAACTCTAGCCTGAGGCACCTCTCATAGTTGATATGACCTCAATTGCAGGAGATCTCGATTCAGCCTCTGCATAGTGGGCCTGCCGTGCCCTCGGTCCCAAACCTCACGCTAGCTTGTGTTTTCAGACTTCCTTCCTCACACTCCTGGCAAACAAGCCCTCCAGAATAGGAAATCCAGAACCACAACCCAGCCCAGTGCCTGCCCACCAGAAGAAAAACTTTTCCCTGTGGGGCTCTCCAGAAACCCCAGATGAGGGTCAATCTGCTCGGGCCTCGACGTTACCCGAACTGGATAGGCGGCTCTGGGCACTAAAGCTCTGTCTGACTCAGCCTGATGCCAGACGTCCAGACAGACAAGTAGACAGCTGGCCGCACACCCAGCACTTCGGACACGCCATGGTCTTATGCCGTTATCTCTTCCTAACCTTGGTTTTCAGATATCTGAACCTAGACATTATATCAATTCCCCACACAGTTGGGTATCTGAATCACAAATCAGACCTCCTCCATCCCCATGGCTGTAAAGGTTGTGCTTCGCATGGAGTCCACCTTCAGGGTAGGAGAAACCTTCATGGCCCCTGATGCCACGCCCAAACTTCAGTTCCGCCTTGGGCACAAATTCACACTGTGACCCTCAGCATGAGCCCAATGTCAAAGAAAGGCCTGTCAGGATGTGGACCAATAGCCCGCATATGGGGCTTGCCAAGCCCCTATGCACCCAATCCTCACCAGTGTTTGTGTTTTCCAGTCGCCCCGCCCATACCTGGGGCTGCTCTGGAATTCCTTTCTTGTAGAGAGAAATGAGCCAGACAACAGGACTCCACCCTTCCCACAAAATGACCCCAAACTCTCGGGAGCTGGGACAAATTCACAGAGAGCGAGACTCATCCATGGGCCCTGAGGCCACCCGTACAATCCACGGCTATACTGGACACAACATCCAGAGACAAATCCTGTAGGAAAGCCCCCCACTCACCCGTCTTTCAGAAGAAAAGGATCTTCCTCTTGGTCTGTACATCCGGCCTGCCACACCCTCGGCGCCACTCATAAGCTGAGTTTGTGTTTTCAGACTTCTCTGCCCACAGCCTGGACCCACACAACCTCCCGGCTAGGGCATCTGGATCCACATCGGAAGATTGTTCCTGCCCTCTCCAAGGAAAGTGTGCTCAATCCATTGTTCAAAACCCTACAGGTTAGGGAAAAGCTCCAAGGCCCCTGAGGTCATCCCGATAGTGTAGGCCGCCCTGTACTAAGAGGGGCACTCTGACAGCAGCGGAGCAACTATCTCCACTTAGACTCACAGACAGTGTCCCCAGAGAGAGAAGATTGAAATGGACTGGCCCCTGGGCCCATATCTGAAGCTTAGCTTTGGTTTCCATGTGTCCGTCCTCAGATGACTGGTTTCATATCAGCATATTAGGTTTTTCTAAGGCACCAAACGAAACCTCTCTCGTCTCCACATGGGGAGCTTTCTTACTGGAGCTGTATCAAACCCTTCACATAGGAGAGTTCTGCAGGGCCACTGAACAACCAGCACATCCAAGGTCTCCATGGACCCAAACGCACATTATGACGCATCCTCAGGAGAGGCCATTTCAACCCAGCCCTTTGGGTAACGTGCCCCAGAGCCAGCAGTTCAAACATATCTTCTCGCTAATGGCCAATGGGAATGTGAGGCATGCTGTTCAGGGATCCATCCTTGGAACCCTGCTCTCCAGTCTTTCTGTATGTTATGTCGTGGAGCCATCCATCAGGACTTGACTGTCCCGCAGAAGGAAACCTTGTGGTTTGGGGCAACCTCCAAACTCAGCGTGGAAAACTTCCTTGGCATCATGAGGCCCGCACTTCATGAAGGTGCCATTATGGACACAAACTCCAGCCTCAGCCAACTTCTGATCCTCAGCCAGACTTCTGATGCAGGGGATTTCGATTCAGCCTCTCCAGAGTAGGCCTGCTCTGCCCTTGGCTCCAATCCTCACCCTAGCTTGTGTTTTCAGACTTCTGTCCTCACACTCCTGGCCCACAAACCCTCCCTACTGGGAATTCTGGGGCCACAATGAATCACTCTGCTTGCCTCCCAGGAGAAAAACATTGTCTATGGTGCTGCCCAGAAAACCCAAATGAGGATCAAACTGCTTGGCCCTCAGCAATACACCATTTGCATAGGCTATCTTAAACACTGACGTTCTGTCTCACATAGCCTGAGCACAGACCTTCCAACAAACACTGACACAGCTGGCTGCACACCCAGTACATTGGTAGCCACCACTGTCTTGGCCACCATCAATTCCCAACCTGGGTTGTCAGTCATTGGAACCTAGACCTTATCTCCAATCCCTGCACAGGGGCGAACCAGAAGCTTAAGTCAGAAACCCTCCTTCCCCATGGCAAGAAACCTTACTGCTGGCAGTGAGTCTAACCTTCATTGTAGGATAAACGGCATGTCCCATGAGGCCACGGCCATGCGTGAGGGCCTTCTTGGGCACAAACACACATTGTGACCCTCAGCGTGAGTACCTTATTCAAGTAACGCCTCTCAGTGACTGGACCAAGAGCCCGCATATGTGGCATGCCTTGCCCATAGGCACCCAGCCCTACTAGATGGCGGGTATTCCAGTTGAGGGAACCCACTTCTGTGCTCTAGAATTCCTATACTGAGGGGTCACCTGTGGCAGAATACAGTACTCTTCCCTTCCCACAGAATGAATCCAAGCACCTTGTAACTTGGACAATCCCCCGAGAGGAAGGCTCTTCCTGGTCCCCTGAAGCAACCCCTACCTGAACAGCCATTTTGAACGCAGCATCAAGATAACAAAAGCCTAAGCGACTGCCTTCCACTTGCCCTCCTTTGATATCAAGAGTATCTCCCCTCGTGGACTAGAGATTAGGCTTGCCATTACCTTGGCCCCTACCTGAGCCAAGTTTGTTTTTTCAGACATCTGTCCCCACAGCCCTGGCAAACACAGCTTCTAAGCTGGGTCCTTGGAGCCATACCACAGGACCGTGCCTGCTCTCTCCTGGAAACTGTTTCCATTCCTTTGGCCACACACCTAAAGAATAAGAGAAACTTCAAGGCCCCCGAGGACATCCCACTACTGTAAGCCTCCCTGGACACACAGGGGCATTCTGATGCAAGCTGTGCAGCTACATCCACGAAGGCATGCACACAGATGTCCACAGAGATAGAAGGTTGAGCCGGACAGGCCCTTAGGCCCTAATCTCAACTCTTGCTTTGGATTCCAGGTGTCACTCCTCAGAGGCTTTGGTTCGAGGAACAGCATATGGGGATTTTCTGAGGCACTGAACAGAACACCTCTCTTCTCCACATGGAAAGCTTCTTTGTTGGAGCCGTGTCAAACACCTCAGGTTGGAAAATCCTGCAGAGACCCTTAGCCACCTCCACATTCCTAGGTCATCCAGCCACCTACCAACCTGCCGGGCCTCATGAAGCCCCCCACATCCTTCAGGGAGAGGCCATCATGGACAAACACTCTAGCTTGAAGCACGTCTCATAGTAGACATGACCGCAATGCAGGAGATCTTGATTCAGCCTCTCCAGAGTGGCCTGCCGTGCCCTCGGTCCCAAACCTCACGCTAGCTTGTGTTTTCAGACTTCCTTCCTCACACTCCTGGCTAACAATCCCTCCAGAGTAGGAATTGCAGAACCACAAGCCAGCCCAGTGACTGCCCACCGGTAGAAAACGTTTCCTTGTGGGGCTCTCCATAAAACCCAGATGAGGATCAACCTGCTCTTGCCTCGACGGCACTCAGATTTGATAGGCTGCTCTGGGCACTAATGCTCTGCCTTTCACAGCCTGATGCCAGACGTCCAGACAGGCAAGGAGACAGCTGGCTACACACCTAGCACTTCTGACACGCCATGGTCTTATGCCGTTATCTCTTCCTAACCTTGGTTTTCAGATATCTAAACCCAGATATTATATCAATTCCCCACACAGTTGGGCATCTGAAGCCCAAATCAGAACTCCTTCTTCCCCATGGCTGTAAGGCTTGCTCTTGGCATGGAGTCACACCTTCAGGGTGGGAGAAACCTTCATTTCCCCTGAAACCACGCCCAATCTTGAGTGCTGCCTTGGGCACAAATTCACTCTGTGACCCTCAGCATGAGCCCAATATCAAAGAAAGGCCTGTCAGGGCCTTGACCAAGAGCCCGCATATGGGGAGTGCCAAGCCCCTATACACCCAATCCTCACCAGTGTTTGAGTTTTCCAGTCTCCCCCCCGTACCTGGGGCTCTGCTCTGGAATCACTTTCTTGGAGAGACACATTAGCTAGACAACAGGACTCCATCCTTCCCACAAAATGACCCCAAACTCCTGTTAGCTGGGACAAATCCCCAGAGAGAGATACTCGTCCACAGTCCCTGAGGCCACCCCCTACAATCCACGGCTATCCTGGATGCATCCAGAGACAAAAGCCTGAAGGAATCTCGCCCTTGTTTCACAAGCCAAGGTGCTCACTCTCTATCTGTACATCTGGCCTGCCATACCCTCGGCGCCACTCATAAGCTGAGTTTGTGTTTTCAGACTTCTGTGCCCACAGCCTGGACCCACACCCCCTCCAGGCTAGGGCATCTGCAGCCACAGCGAAAGATTGTGCCTGCCCTCTCCAAGGAAAGTGTGCCCAATCCATTGACCACAACCCTACAGGTTAGGGAAAAGCTCCAAGGCCCCTGAGGCCATCCTGATAGTGTAGGCTGCCCTGGACTAAAAGGGGCACTCTGACACCAGCTGAGCCATTATCACCACTTAGACTCTCAGACAGTGTCCCCAGAGACAGAAGATTGAAATGGACAGGCCCTTAGGCCCTAATCTGAACCTTAGCTTTAGTTTTCATGTGTCCGTCCTCAGAGGACTGGTTTCGTATACCAGCATATTAGGTTTTCTGAGGCTCCAAACCAAACATTTCTCGTCTCCACATGGAGTGCTTTCTTACTGGGAATGTATCAAACCCTTCTGGTCGGAGAATTCCGCAGGGCCACAGTACAACCATCACATTCCAAGGTCTCCATGGACAGAAACCCACATTATGACGCATCCTCAGGAGAGGCCATTTCAACTCAGCACGCTGGTTAGCTTGCCCCAGAGCCAGCAGATCAAACATATCTTGTCGTTAATGGCCAATGGGAATGCGAGGCATGCTGTTCAGGGATCCATCCTTTGAACCCTCCTCTCCAGTCCTTCCATATGGTATGTACTGGAGCCATCCAACAGGACTCGACTGTCTCGCAGAAGGAAACCTTGTGGTTTGTGGCAACCTCCAAACTCAGCGTGGGAAAACTTCGTTGACCTCATGAGCCACCTGCTTCATGAAGGTGCCATCTAGGGCACAATCCAACCTCAGCCAACGTCTGATCCTCAGCCTGACTTCAGATGCATGAGATTTCCTTTCAGCCTTTGCAGAGTGGGCCTGCTCCCAACCTCACCCTATCTTTTGTTTTCAGACTCTACCCTAGCACTCCTGGCCCAAAAGCCCTCATGATTGGGAATTCTGGTTCCAGAACGAAGCACTCGGCCTGCCCCCCAAAGAAAAACATTGTCTATGGCATTGCTCAGAAACCCCAAATGAAAATCAACCTGCTCAGCCCTCGGCAACACCCCAATTGCATAGGCTCCCCTAAACACTATGCTCTGTCTTACATAGCCTGAGCCCAGACCTTGTGAGAGACATTAAGACAGTTGGCTTCACACCCAGCACATCGAACCTGCCATGGGTTAGGCCATTTCATCCCTTCCCATTGACCTGGGTGTCTTCCTGGAGGTATATTCTGAGGCTGTGTCAGACTATGCATTTTTTCTGGAGCTTCCTATGGAATTGGGGTGGTATTAGGGGCCTTGCAATTTTCTCTTAATCTGGTGGGTTGGGAAACTGAGACAGGCTGACATTCCTTGGGAGATCTGGCCCAGTGCTGTTGTGTGTTCCTGGAGGCCCCATCCTGGAGGGCATATGGGTCAGGACTCTGGGTTCAAAGTCTTCAGACACAAACTCGGGTAAGAGTTAAGCTCGAGGTGATGGCAGACCCAATCTGCAGACCCTGAGCGAAGCATCTCCAGATATGAAATTCGGACGGCTGTGAGGCAGGAGCACAGTCTTTTCTGTCTGACTTGTTTGTCTATGATGGCCACGAAATGGAGGGGTGGCCTCATGGGTCCATGTGAGATTCTACCTCTCTGGGAATTCTGCTCGGCACCCAAGAGTTTGGTGTATTTCCGGGGGATGGGAGGAGCGCAGTTTTCTGAGTCAGGGATCCCGTCCAAACAGCCATTCCAGAGATGGGTCCTGGGTTCTGGAGCCTGGATCACCGCAACAAGGCTTAGGATTTGGGCCTAGGGTCCTGCTCTATGTTTTCCTGGTACAGCTCCCGAGTGTTCTTGTTGGAAATGGGTCTCATTCTGAGGGTCACAATGCCTGTTTTTGCCCAGATGCCCATGCTGAGTGTGTGTGACCTCATGGACTATGCACTTGGCTCCCACTCTGAGGGTTGGACTGCCATCTCAACATTCAGTTTTCCTGCCATGGGGAAGGAGGTGTACTTTTTTATGCTTCAGTTTCCCCCATGGGCAGGAATTTGAGCTAAGTTCTGGGACAGGTGCCTGAATACCCAGTTCGCTTTGAGATGAGGTCCTCGGGCCAAGGCAGGACCCACCTGCAGAAAATGAGGCCTGCTTTCTGGGTGGCTGTCAGGAGCTCGGGCTCGAGCTGTGTCAGACAGAACATTCGTGGAGAGTTCAGCCTATGATATTGGGGTGCTTTTGAGAGCTGTGCAACTGGATCCTCATGGGGGATTTTTGCACAGACCCTTTCTTCACTTCTTCTATCTGGTGAGCAGGCAGATGGCTGCATTACGGCTCCAGAATATCCAAGTTGGAGGGTTTGCAGGCGAGGAGTGTGAGGACAGAAGTATGAAAACATAAGCTACGGTTACGCTCAGTGCCGAGCACATGTCTATTCCAATGTACAGCAGTTGTTTCGAGATCTCCAGCACCTGGGCGAGGGGCAGATGTCTGCTCACGCTGGAGTTTGTATCCATGATGGCCAACAAATGGTGGGGAGGCCTCAAGAATTCTTGGAGGTTTTTCCAAGCTGGAGCTTGTGAGCTGCTCCAAACATCAAGGTGTCCTACTAAGGGACAGCAGAAGTCTTCTTACAGGGCTCCAGGGTCCCCCATATGGAAGATTCGATAGAAATGCTCTCTGAATGGAGGCCTGGGAAGCCAATCTCGTGTTACCATTGCAGCTGAGGAACAGGGTAAGCTTGAACCAATGACACTGATTCCAAGTTCCAAGTGATTTGCGTTGATGGAAGTTCTCAGTCTAACAGGTCCCAATGCTGCTTGGTGTCCAGGAAGACCTTAGAATGTGGTGGTGGCTCTCTGACCATTGAGGATTCTCTATCCTTAGGATTAGACCCAGTACCCAGGAGACAGGTTTCCTTCTTGGGACAGGAGGTGTGCTCTTGTATGGCTCACGGACCACAGGTTGAACCATATGCTTGAATTTCCAGAACAGACCTCTAGGGAGAGAGACCTCAAAACATAAGCTAGGGTTATGATGAGGTTTTAGGGCCATGGAAGTTTCAATCTTCGGACTAAGTGCCATTGGCCTGCATGTCATCCTGGAGGTAGGTGCTGAAGCTGTGTCAGGCTGTGCACTTTTTCCAGAGTGGCCTATGAAATTGGGGTGCAGTCAGGGGCCTTGCAGTTTTCTCCTAATCTGGACATTTTGGGAAACTGAGATGGGCAGGGTTTCCTCAGGAGAGCAGGGCCAGTGATGTCATGTGTTTCTAGAGGCCCCACCCTGGAGGTCATGTGTGTCAGGACTTTGGGACCAAAGACTTTAGACACAACCTCGGATAAGAGATAGGAGTGAGGTGATGGCAGTCCGAATCTGAAGACCCTGAGGGAAGCTCCTCGGGATTTGAAATTCAGGTGGCTGGGAGGGAGGAGCACAGGCTTTTCTGTCTGGATTGTGTGTCTAGGATGGCCACTAAATGGAGGGGTGACCTCATGTGTCCATGGGATATTCTTCCACTCTGGTGATTCTGCTTGGCACCCAAGAGTTTGATTTCTTTCTGGGGAAGAGGAAAAGACTGTATTCCATCTCTGGGATCCTGTCCAAACAGGGATTCCAGAGATGGGTTCTGGGTCCAGACACTGGGAAAACTTAACCAAAGCTTCGAATTGGGTTTCTGGTCCAGATCCCAAGGGGGATCTTTGGAAAGGGGTCTCATTCTGAGGGTCACAATGCCTGTTTGTGCCCAGCTGCCCATCCTGTGTAGGCGTGGTCTCATGGACCATGCACCTGGTTCCCACTCAGGGTTGTACAGCCATCTCAACATTCAGTTTTCTGGCCATGGGGAAGGAGGAGCACTCTTTTGTGCTTCCGAGTCCCCTATGGGCAGGAATTTGAGCTAAGTCTGGGACAGGTACCTGAATATCCAGGTTGCTTCAAGATGATGGCCTCGGGCCAAGGTTGGACCCACCTGGAGGATATGGGGCCCACTATCTGGGTTGCTGACAGGAGGTCGGGGATCAGGCGATGTCAGACAGACAATTTATGCAGAGGTCGGTCTATTATATTGGGGTGCCATTGAGGGCCGTGCAGGAGGATCCTCATGTGGGTTTCTGCGAAGAACCATAGGGCATTTCTTCTTTCTGGTGGGCAGGCAGAAAGCTGCACTGTGGCTTCAGAATTCCCAATATGGAGGGCTTGTAGGCGAGGAGTGTGAAGACAGAAGTCTGAAAACACAAGCCACGGATAAGCTCAGTGCTGACCACAGGACCATTCCATTGTGCAGTGGTTGTTTCGAGATTTCCAGCACCTGAGTATGGGCGAGGGTCAGATGTCTGCTCACGCTGGGTTTGCATCCATGATGGTCAACGAATTGTGGGGTGGCCTCAAGAATTCTTGGAGATTTTCCCAAGCAGGACCTTGTGAGCTTCTCCAAACAGCAAGGTGTCCTACTGTGGGACAGGGGAAGTCCGCTTACAAGGCTCCAGGGTCCCCCATATAGAAAGATTCGACAGCAGAGGTCTCTGAATGGGGGCCTGGGAAGTCTTCCTTGCATGACCATTGCAGCTGAGGAACATTGCAGGCTTGATCTGCTGGTTTTTGTTCAAATTTCCAAGTGATCTAAGTTGACGGATGTTCTCAGTCTAATGAGTCACAATGCTGCTTGGTGTCCAGGGAGACCTTAGAATGTGGTGGTGAGGGTGCCTGGGTGGCTCAATGGGCTAAGCCGCTGCCTTCGGCTCAGGTCATGATCTCAGGGTCCTGGGATTGAGTCCGGCATCAGGCTCTCTGCTCAGCAGGGAGCCTGCTTCTTCCTCTCTCTCTCTCTGCCTTCCTCTATGCCTACTTGTGATCTCTCTCTGTCAAATAAATAAATAAAATCTATATATAAAAAAAAAGAATGTGGTTGTGGGTCTGTGGCCATGCAGGATTCTCCTACCTGAGGGTTAGACCCAGTTCCCAGGAGCCAGGTTCCCTTCTCGGGACAGGAGGGGTTCTCTTGTATGGCTCAGGGACCACATGTCGGATCATATGTTGGATTTCAAGACCAGGCCTCTGGGCACAGAGGCCTGAATATCTAGGCTAGGGTTCTTATGAGGTTGTAGGGGCATGTCATCCTCAACCTTCGGACTTAGGGACTTTGACCTGTGAGTCTTCCTGGAGGTAGATGCTCAGGCTGTGTCAGACTGTGCATTTTTTCCAGAGTGGCCTATGAAATTGGGGTGGGCTCAGGGGCCTTGCAGGCTTTTCCTAATCTGGAGGATTTGTGCAACTGAGACGGCAGAATTTCATCCAGAGATCAGGCCCAGTGATGTAGTGTGGTTCTGTCAGCCCCATCCTGCAGGGAATGTGGTTAAGGGCTCTGGGACCAAAGTCTTCAGACACAAAATTGTGTATCAATTAGGAGGGAGGTGATGGCAGCCCCGATCTGCAGACGCTGAGGGCAGCTCCTCAGGATTTGAAATTCGTGTGGCTGGGAGGCAGGAGCAAAGGCTTTTCTGTCTGGATTGTGTCTAGGATGGCCTTGGAATGGTGGGGTGTCCTCATGTGTCCATGGAATATTCTACCTCTCTGGGGATTCTGCCCAGCACCCAAGAGTTTGGTGTCTAACTGGGAAGGAGAGAGTGTGGTTTACTGTTTCAGGGTTCCTGTCAACACAGGGATTCCAGAGATGGGTTATAGGTCCCTGTGCCTGGATAACCCTACAAAGGCTTAGTATTTGGGCCTAGAGGCTTGACTGCCTGGCTCTGTGGGGCTTTGGTTCAGCTCCCATGGGGACTTGTTGAAAATGGGTCTCAGGGTAAGGGTCACAATGCCTGTTTGTGCCCAGATGCCCATCCTGAGTGGGCATTGGCTCTTGTTCCATGCACCTGGATCCCAATATGAGGGTTGGACCACCATATCAACATTTAATTTTCCTTCTATGAGGAAGGAGGAGTACTCTTTTGTGCTTCAGATTCCCCCATGCACAGTAATTTGAGCTATGTTCTGGGACTGGTACGTGAATAACCAGGTTGGTTTGAGATGAAGGACTCAGGTCAAGGCAGGTCACACCTTCCAGATATGGATCCCGCTATCTAGGTGGCTACCAGGAGGTCGGGGCTCGAGCTGTGTCAGACAGAGCATTAGTTCACAAGGTGGCCTATGATATTGTGGTGCTATAGAGGGCTGTGCTGGTGGAACCTTATATGGAGTTTCACGCAGACCCATAGGGCACCTCTTTTCTGGTGGGCAGGCAGAAGGCTGCATTGTGGCTCCCAAATTCCCAATATGGGGGACTTGAAGGCGAGGAGTGTGAGAACAGAAGGCAGAAAAAACACAATCTATGCTTAATCTCAGTGCCGAGAACATGGCCGTTCCAATGTGCAGTGGTTTTTTCGAGATCTCCAGCATCTGAGTACAGGCGAGGGTCAGATGTCTGCTCATGATAGAGTTTGTATCTATCGTGGCCAACAAATGAAATATCCAGCACCTGAGTAAAGGTGGATTTCAGATGTTTACGCACACTGGAGTTTTTGTCTCTGATGACTGAGAAATGGAGGAGTGGCATCAAGAGGCTGATGCATGTGAGATGCTCCAAACAGCAAGGTTGTTTTTTCTACTGGACAGTTAGAGTCTGGTATGTTTTCTGCAGGGCCCCCCATGTGAAAAGTATGGGTAGCAGAGCCCTTCCACATGGATGCCTGGAAAGCACACCTCCATTGACCAATGCAGCTGAGGAACATGCAGGTTCTTTACGGTGCTTCTGGGGCGAAGCACCAAGGTCTTGAGTTGACATGGAATCTCTTGAAGATGGGTTACAATGCTGGTTTTTTTTTTTTTTTACCAGGTAGATCTTAGAATGTGTTGGTGGCTAAGGTGCCTGCAGGATTCTCCTACCCTGAGGGTTTAACACAGGTCGAAGAGCACGGTTACCTTCTGGGGACAGGAGATGTAGTGTTTTGTGGCTCAGGGACACATGCCGTATCATAAGTTCCTATTCAAGAACAGGCCTCTGAAGACAGATGCCCGACAACCTAATCTAGGGTTCCAATGAGTCCCAGGGGCATGAGAGGTTCAATCTTCAGACTTAGGACAGTTGACTTGGGTGTCTGCCAGGATGTAGGTGATCAGGGAGTTTCAGACTGCACACTTATGTCCAGAGTAACCTCCAATATTGGGGTGGCCACAGGGGCCTTGAATGTTTCAACCAACTCTGGAGGGTTTGGTTAACTGACATGCACAATTTTCATGGAGATGGCAAGCACAGTCCTGTGGTGTGGCTCCAGAGACTCCACCCTGGAGGGCATGTGAGCCATGGTTCTGGGAGGGAAGTCTGCAAACACAAACTCGGGTTAGGTTTAGTGGCTAGGTTATTGCAGGGCAATGTGTAGACCTGCAAGGCTACTCGTCAGGAACAGTAACTGGAATGACCCGAAGGCGGAAGCACAGGCTTTTATATCTGGATTGTGTGTCTAGGGTGACCTCAGAATGCAGCTGTGGCCTCATGGGTCCATGGGAGATTTTTCCTCTAAGGATACTGGCGGCTCCCAATATTTTGATGACTTTTTGGGATGGGAAGACTGCTATTTTCGATCTTAGGTGTGCCCCAAAACAGGGATTCCAGAGATGGGCTCTGGGTCTAGGCGCCTGGAAAATCCCACCAAGGGTTGGGATTTGGGCTTATGGGCAGACCAGGCCTGCAATGCAGGATCTTGGTGGTGCAACTAGGAGGGCTTGTTTGGAAGCATGCTCAGGCTGAGCATTACAATGCCTGTTTGTGCCCAGGGCGGCCCTCAGGAGTGGGCGTGGTCCCATTGTCCATTTTCTGACTCCCACACTGAGGGATGGACACACATTCCAATGGCCAGGTTTCCAGCCATGGGGAAGGAGGAAATATCTATTGTGCTTCATGTTCCCCCATAGGCAGGGATTACAGCAAAGGTCTGGGGACAGATGCCTGAATACCAAGGATGCATAGAGATGACAGATTTGGGCCATGGCCGTTCTCACATGCTGGATATGGGCCCCGCTCTCTGGGTGGCTGACACGAGGTCTGGGCTCAGGCTGTGTCAGACACAGCACTAGTGGCCAGAGAAGTCTATATATTGGGGTTCTCTCCAGGGCCGAGTAAATTGATCCTCATGTAGGGTTTCTGGCCAGACTCACGAAGCACTTCTTTCTGTGGGGCAGGCAGAATGCTGCCTTATGGATCCAGAATTCCCTATCAAGAGGGTTTGGGGACAAATAGGGTGAGAATGCAATTGTAAACACCAGCTATGCTTAAATTGAGTGCCAAGCGGAAGTCAGTTTCAATGTGCAGCAGCTTATATGAGATATCCAGCACCTGAGTAAGGGCAGATGTCAGATATTTGCTCACACTGGAGTTTGTGTCTAGGATGACGACTAATGGAGGGGTGGCTTCAGGAGGCAATGGAGGATTACCCACGCTTAGGATTGTGAGATGCTCCAAACAACAAGGTTTCCTTCTAATGGACAGGAGGAGTCTGTTTTTTTTTTCCTCCAGGGTCCCTCAAGTGGAAGTTTGCGTAGCAGAGCCCTCCTGCATGGATGACTGGAAAGCACACGTCCAATGACCATTGCAGCTGAGGAACATGACAGGTTCGTTTTGGTGGTTCTGGTGCCAAGTACCAAGGCCTTGAGTTGACTTGGAATCTCTTACAGATGTGTCCCAAAACTGGTTTGTTACAAGGGAGGTCTTAGAATGTATTGGTGGCTAAGGGCCACGCTGAGGGTTTGGCAGAGGTCGATGTGCACAGTTTCCATATTGGGAGAGGAGATGTTCTGTTTTGTGGCTCAGGGTACATATGTTGTATCCTGACTTGGTATTCAAGAACAGGCCTCTGAGGATTGATGCTTGCAACCTAATCTAGGGATCCAATGATGTCCTTGGTGCCCATCAGGTTCAATTTTCTGACTAAGGACCATTGATATGGTTGTCTGACTGGATGTAGGTGATCAGGGTGTTTCAGACTGTGCATTTGCATCCAGAGCCACTTCCAATATTGGGGTGGGCTCAGGGGCCTTGCAGGTTTCTCCTAACTTGGAGGCTTTGGGGAACTGTGATGGGCACAGTTTCCTTGGGGATGGCAGGCCCAGTCCTGTGGTAAGGCTTCAGAGACCACCTCCTTGAGGATATGAGAGCCATGGTTTTGGGAGGGAAGTCTGCAAACACAAATTTGGGTCAGGGATAGTGGCAAGGTGATCGCAGGTCCAATGCATAGACCTAGAAGGCATCACGTCAGGAACTGTAATTAGGGTGACTGAAAGCTGGTAGCACAGGCTTTTCTATCTGGATTGTGTGTCCAGGATGGGCTCTGAATGTAGACGTGGTCTCATGGTTCAATGGGAGACTTTTCCTCTCTAAGGATCCTGGTGGCTCTCCATAGATTGGTGGTTTTTCAGAGAAGAAAAGAGTGCTCTTTTCCATCTTAGGGGTGCCCCAAAACAGGGAAGAATGCTGTTTTCCAACTTAGGCTTATGCCAAAACAGGGATTCCAGAGACGGGCTCTGGGTCTGGGTGCCCGGATATCCCACCAAGTGTTAGGATTTGGGCCTAGGGGCATTCCAGGCCTGCAATGCAGGATCCAAATGGTGTAACAGAGAGGGCTTGTTTGAAAGCATGCTCAGGCTGAGGGTCATCATGCCTCTTTGTGCCCAGGGGGGCCCTCAGGAGAGGGCGTAGTCTCATTGGCCGTATAGCTGGATCCCACTTTCAGGGTTGGACACCCATTGCAACAGCCAGGCTTCCTGCAATGGAAAGAGGAGTTCTCTATTGTGCTTCAGGTTCCCCCATTGGCAGGGTTACAGGAAAGGTCTGTGGAAAGTTGCCTTAATACCAATGATGTGTACAGATGACAGACTAAGAATTCCCAGGTAACAAAACAGCATTGTTACCCATGTTCATGACATTCCATGTAAAAATAAGCCCTTAGTACTTCGCCCCAGAGCCACCAGAATGAACTTGCCATGTTCCTAAGCTGCAATGGTCAGTGGAGGTGTTGTTTCCAGGCAACCATACGGGGGTGCTCTGCTACACAAACTTTGCAATTGGCGGGGACCCTGGAGACAAAAAAACAGAATGCCCCTGTCCGGTAGAAGGAAACCTTCTGTTTGGAGCATCTCACAAGCCCCAGCGTGGGAAATCCTCCATTTCCTCTTGAAGCCACCACTCCATTTGTCAGTCATCATAGACACAAACTCCAGCATGAGCAAACATCTGACATCCGCCCTTACTCAGGTGCTGGATTTCAATTCAATCGCGGTACACTGGAACTGCCTTTAGTTTGACTGAATTAAGCCATAGCTTGGGTTTACAATTCCGTCCTCAGCCTACTGGTCCACAAGCCCTATTGTGAGGGAATTCTGGAGCTACAACACAATATTCTGCCTTCCCCATAGAAAGAAAAAGGGCCTGGAGAGTCTGCCCAGAAAGTCCATATGATGGTCAATCTTCTCGGTGCTAGACGGAACCCTGATTCATAGGCTGCCCTGGGCACTAGTGCTGTGTCTGACATAGCCGGAGCCAGGACCTAGTGTCAGCCACTGAGAGATCAGGGCCCATATCCAGCATGTGAGACCAGCTATGGCCCAAGTCTGTCTTCTCTTCTATTCTTGGTATTCAGGCATCTGTACCCACACCTTTGCTGAAATCCTTGCCATTGGGGGAACCTGAAGCACAATAGAGAACTCCTCCTTCCCCATGGAAGGTATTCTGACAGTTGGGATAGTTGCTCAACCCTCAAAGTGGAAGGCAGCCTCATGGCCAAGGAGACCATGTGCACTCATGATGGCTTCCCCGGGCACAAGCAGGCATTGTGACCTCAGCCTGAGCAAGCTTTCAACCAAACACTCTCAATTGCATCTCTGGGACCCCGAATTGCAGGCCTAGTACACACCTAGGCCCAAATCCTAACCCTGGTGGGATTTTACAGGGGCCCAGACACAGAGCCGATCTCTGCAATCCCTATTTTGGGGGACCCTTAAGATGGAAAACAGCACTCTTCCCTTCCCCGAGATAGTCACCAAACTCTTGGTAGCCACCAGGATCCTTGAGTGGAAAAATCTGCCATAGACCCATGAGAACACACCTGCATTCCGAGGCCATCCTGGACATACAATCCAGATACATATCATGTGCTATCACCTTTGAGTCATCGGATTTACAGTTCCTGACGAGCTGCCTTCCAGGTCTATGCATTGGGCCTGCAATCACCTTGCCATTAACCTAAACTGAGTTTGTGTTTGCAGACTTCCCTCCTAAAACCATGGCTCACATGACCTCCAGGTTCTGGCATCTGAAGCCACACCACAAGACTGTGCCTGAGATCCTCAAGGAAACTGTGCCCATCACTTTTGCCCGATACCTTTAGATTAGGAGAAACCTGCAAGGCCCCTGAGCGCAGCCAAATAATGGAGGCCGCTCTGGGCACAAATGCACAGTCTGAGACACCCTGATCACCTCCATACAGGCAGACACCCAAGTCAATGGTCCTGAGTCAGAAGATTGAACCTGACATGCCCCGAGGACTTCATTGGCACACTAGATTAGGTTTACAGGTATCTGTCATCAGAGGCCTGCTCTGGAATATCAACTTATAATAAAATATATAGTCCCTGAGCCACAGAACAGAATATGTCCTCCCCAAAAAGGAAGCCATGCTCCTGGAATTGTGTCATACCCTAAGGGTATTTGGATCCTGAATGACCCCTTAGCAACCAGCACATTCTATGATATTCCTGGTAACAAACCATCATTGTGCCCCATCTTCATGAGACTCCATGTCAACTCAAGGTCTCGATATATTGCCCCAGAGCCACCAGAATGCACCTGCCATGTTCCTCAGCTGCAATGGTCAATGGAGGGGTGACTTCCAGGCATCCCTGTGGGGTTCTCTGCTACAAAACTTTCCACATGGAGAAACCAGAGAAAACAAACCAGACTTCTCCTGTCCGGTAGAAAGAAACTTTGCTATTTGGAGCATCTCACAAGCCCCAGCATGGGAAATCCTCCATGGCCTCTTGACGCCACCCTTCCATTTGTGGGTAATCACAGACACAAACTCCAGTGTGAGCAAACATCTGACATCCACCCTTACTCAGGTGCTGGATATTCGAAACGGCAGCTGCACACTGGAACTGCCTTTTGCTTTTCACTGAACTTAACCATAGCTTTGTATTACTATTCTATCCTCACCATACTGCTCCGCAATATCTCTTGATAGGGAATTCTGGAGCCACAACGCAGTATTCTGCCTTCCACATAGAAAGAAGAAGGACCTGTTGAGTCTGCTCAGAAACTGCACATGAAGATCAATCTACTCAGACCACGAGGCAACCCTGATTAATAGATTTCCCTGACCACTAGTGCTGTGTCTGACAGAGTCTAAGCCCCGACCTCGTGTCAGCCACCCAGAGGTGAGGGCCCATATTTAGCATGAGAGATCGGCCATGGCCCTGGGCCATCATCTGTACCCATCCTTGGTATCCAGTCATCTGTCCCCCAAACTTTGCTGGAATTCCTGCCAATGGCGAACCTGAAACACAATAGAGAACACCTCCTTCCCCATGGCAGGAATATTGGCTGTTGGGATGGTTGTCCAACCCTCAGCGTGGGAGCCAGCTGCATGGCCAAGGAGACCATGCCCACTCCTGAGGGCCGACATGGGCACAGGCAGGCATGGTGATCCTCAGCCTGAGCATGTTTTCAAACAAACACTCTCAGTTGCTCCTCCAGTACCAGCATTGCAGGCCTGGTATGCCCCTAGGCCCAAATCCTAACCCTTGGTGGGATTTTCCAGGTGCCCAGACCCAGAGTCCGTCTCAGAATCCCTGTTTGGGGCACCCTTAAGATGGAAAACAGCACTCTTCCCTTCCCTGAGAAAGGCACCAAACTATTGGGAGCCGCCAGGATCCTTAGAGAGAAAAAATCTCCCATGGACCCATGAAAACAAACCTGCATTCCGAGGCCATCCTGTCCACACAATCCAGAGAGAAAAGTCTTTGCTACCGCCTTCGAGTCATCCTATTTACATTTCCTGACGAGCTGCCCTCCATGTCTATGCATTGGGCCTGTGATCATCTCGACACTAACCCTAACCACAGTTTGTGTTTGCCGACTTCTCTCCCAAAACCATGGCTTACATGCCCACCAAGATGTGGTCCCTCAAGCCACATCACAGGAAAGTTCCTGCCATCCCCAAGAAAACTGTGCCCATCAGGTTGTCCAAACCCTCCAGATTAGGAGAAACCTGCCAGGCCCCTGAACCCACTCCAATATTGGAGGTTGCTCTGGATGCAAACGTGCAGTCTGAAACACCCTGAGCACCTCCATCGAGGCAGAAAGCCATGTCAATGGTTCTGAGTCAGATGATTGAACCTGACATGCCCCTAGGACTTCACTGGAACCCTAGATTGGGTCTTCAGACATCTGTTCTCAGAGTCCTGTTCTGGAATACCAAGTTATGATACAACATGTGGTCCCTGATTCCCACAACAGAACATCTCCTGTCTCCAGAAGGAAACTGTGCTCTTGGATCTATGTCCAACTTTCAGGGTAGATGGATCCTGCATGACCCATTAGCCCCAGCACCTTCTATGATCTCGCTGGTAACAAACCAGCATTGTGACCCAACTTCCTGAGACTTGATGCCAACTCAAGGTGTTGGTACTTTGCCCAAGAGCCATGAAACGAATCTGCCATGTTCCTCAGGTACAAAGGTCAATGGACGTGTGCTTTCTAGGCATCCAAGAGGTAGTTCTCTGCTACACAAAAATTCCATATAGGGAACCCTAGAGCAAACAAATAAGACTGCTCCTGTCAGGTTGAAGGAAACCTTGGTTGTTTGGAGCATCTCACAAGCCCCAGCCTGGGAAGTCCTCCACATTCTCTTGATGCCAACCCTCCATTTGTTAGTCATCATAGACACAAATTCCAGCATGAGCAAACATCTGACATCTGCTCTTACTCAGGTGCTGGATATTCGAATCAGTCGCGCACACTGGAAATACCTTTCACTTGACACTGTATTCTTGCATAGTTTGGGTTTACAATTCCATCCTCACCCTACTGGACTGCAAGTCCTCTTGAGAGGGAATTAGGGAGACAAAACGCAACATTGTGCCTTCCCCATAGAAAGAAGAAGGGCCTGGTGAGTCTGCCCAGAAACTCCCCATGAAGATCCATCTACTTGGCCCTCGAGGGAACCCCGATTTATACTTTGCGCTGGCCACTAGCGCTGTGTCTGAGAGAGCCTGAGCCCCAACCTCGTGTCAGCCACCCAGAGTGTGGGGCCCTTATCCAGCATGTGGGACTGGCCATGGCCCAGTCATCTCTACCCATCCTTGGTATTCCGGCAACTATCCCAGACCTTTGCTGGAATCCCTACCAGTGGGGGAACCTGAAGCACAATTGAGAACTCCTCCTTCCCCATGGCAGGAAGCCTGGCTGTTGCTATGGGTGCCCAACCCTCAGAATTAGAACCAGGTGCATGGCCAATGAGACAACGCCCAAGCATAAGGGCCGCCTGGGCCAAAGCAGGCATTGTGTCCCTCAACCTTAGCATGCATTCAAACAAATGCTCTCAGTTGTTTCTGCAGGGTCCCGCATTGCAGGCCTGGTATGCCCTTAGGACCAAATCCTAACACTTCGTGGGATTTTCCATGCCAACATAACCAGAGCCCGTCTCTGGAATCTCTGTTTTGAAGCACCCCTATGATGGAAAACAGCAATCTTCCCTCCCCTGAGAAAACTATTAGGAGCTGCCAGGATGCGTAGAGAGGAAAAATCTCCCAGGGCTCCATAAGACCACACCTTCATTCCGAGGCCATCCTGGACACACAATCCAGATACAAGAGACTGTGCTACCACCTTCGAATCCCCTGGTTTACAGTTCCAGACGAGCTGCCCTACAGACCTACGCATTGGGCCTGTGATCACCTCGCCATTAACCCTACCCCAAGTTTGTGTTTGCAGACTTCTTTCCCAAAACCATGGCTCACATGCCCTCTATGATGGGTCTCTGTAGCCACACCACAGGAAAGATCCTGCTATCCCCAATGAAACTGTGTCCATCACAGTTGCCCAAACCCTCCAGATTAGGAGAGACCTGCAAGTCCCCTGAGCCCAGTCCAATATTGGAGGCCACTCTGGACACAAATGCACAGTGTGCAACACCCTGATCACCTCCATCCAGGAAGACACCCAAGTCAATGGTCCTGAGTCATAAGATTGGTCCCTGAACCCCACAATAGAATATCTCCTGTCCCCAGATGGAATTCGTGCTCTTCAACTTGTGTCAAGGGTCGGGGTATATGAATTATGCACAGCCCCTTAGCCCCCAGCACATTCTAAGATCTCTCTGGTAACAAACAAACAGCATTGTGATCCATCTTCATGAGATTCCATGTCACTTCAAGTCCTTGGTAATTCGCCCCAGAGCCACCAGAATGAACCTGCCATGTTCCTCACCTGATATGGTCAGTGGAGGTGTGCTTTCCAGGCATCCATGTGGGAGTGCTTTTCTACTTATTCTTTCCACATGTGGGACCCTGGAGCAAACAAACCAGACTGCCACTGACCAGTAGAAGGGAACCCTCTGTTTGGAGCATCTCAGAAGCACCAGCAGGAGAAATCCTCCATGGCCCTTGACACAACCCCTCCATTTGTCAGTCATCATAGACAAAAACTCCAGCATGAGAAAACATCTGAAATCTGCCGTTATTTAGATTCTGCATTTTCTTTTCCACCACTGCACACTGGAACTGCGTTTCGCTTGACACTGAATTTAACAAAAGCTTGGGTTTAGAATTCCATCCTCAGCCTCCTGGTCTGCAAGCCCTCTAGAGAGGGAGTTTGGAGCCACAAGGCAACATTCTGCATTCCCACTAGAAAGAAATAGGGCCTGGTGAATCTTTCCAGAAACTCCACATGAGGATCAATCTACTTGGCACTCGATGGAACCTTGATTTATAGGCTGTCCTGGGCACTAGTACTAGTACTAGTACTAGTACTAGTACTAGTACTGTGTCTGACAGAGCCTGAGCCAAGACCTAGTTTTAGGCACCCAGAGATATGAGCCCATATCCAGCATGTGAGATTGGCCAGGGCCCAAGTCCATCATCTCTACCCATCCTTGGTATTCGGGCACCTGTCCCCAGACCTTTTATGTAATCCCTACCAATGGGGTAACCTAAAGCACAATAGAGAACTTCTCCTTCCCCATGGTAGGAATCCTGGCTGTTGATATGGGTGTCCAAACCTCAAAGTGGGAGCCAGCTGCATGGCCAAGGAGACAATGCCCACTCATGAGGGCTGCCCTGGGCACAAGTAGCCATTGTAACCCTCAGCTTGATCAAGCCTTCAAAAAAATGCTCTTTGTTGCACCACCAGGATCCTGCATTGCAGGCCTGATATGCCCTTAAGCCCAAATCCTAACACATCGTGGGATGTTCCATGTGCACATACCCAGAGCCCGTCACTGGAATCCCTGTTTTGAGGCACCCCTAAGATGGAAAACAGCACTCTTCACTTCCCTGAGAAAGCCACCAAACTAATGGGAACCCCCAGGATCCTTGAGAAGAAGAATCTCCCATGGTCCCATGAGTCCACACCTGTATTCCGAGGCCAGCGTGGATATGCTATCCAGATACAAGAGACTGTGCTACTGGCTTCGAGTCACCTGATTTACAGTTCCTGACGTGCTGCCCTCCAGATCTTTGGATTGGGACTGTGAACACCTCTCCATTAACCTTATCCCGAGTTTGTGTTTGCAGATCTCTCTCTAAAAACCATAGCTCACATGTCCTCCAGGATGGGGCCCCTAGAGTCACACCACAAGACTGTGCTTGCCATCCCCAAGGAAACTGGGCCCATCACAGTTGCCCAAACCCTCCTGATTAGGAGAAACCTGGAAGGCTCCGGAGCACATCCCAATATTGGAGGCTGCTCTGGATGCAAATGCACAGTCTGAAACACCCTGATCACCTCCATCCAGGCAGACACCCAAATCAATGGTCCTGAGTCAGATAATTGAACCTGACATGGCCCTAGGACCTCATTGGAAGAGGGATTAACTTTTCAGGCACCTGTCCTCAGAGGCCTCTTCTGGAATACAAACTTATGATACAAATTATGGCCCCTGAGCCCCAGGGTGGGAAATCCTCCATGGCCTCTTGACGCCACCTCTCCATTTGTTGGTCATCATAGACACAAACTCTAGCCTGAGCAAACATCTGACATCCGCCCATATTCAGGCGCTGATATTGGAATCAGCTGCTGCACACTGGAACTGCCTTTCGCTTTGCAATGAATTTAAGCCTAGCTTCAGACTACAATTTCATCCTCACCCTACTGGTCTGCCATATCTCTTGATAGGGAATTCTGGAGCCACAACGCAACATTCTGCCTTCTTCATAGATAGAAGGACCTGGTGAGTCTGCCCATAAACTGCACATGAAGATCAATATACTCAGCCCAGGAGGGAACCCCTATTTATAGTTTGCCCTAGCCACTAGTGCTGTGTCTGACAGAGCCTGAGCCCCTACCTCGTGTCAGCAACCCAGAGGGTGGGGCCCACATTAACCATGTGAGACCGGCCATGGCCCAGGGCTGTCATTACTACCCATCCTTGGTATTCAGGCATCTGTCCCCTAGATCTTAACTGGAATCCCTACCAATGGGGGGACCTGAAGCACAATAGAGAATTCATCCTTCGCCATGGCAGGAATCCTGGCTTTTGGATGGGTGTCCAACCCTAGGAATGGGAACTGGCTGCATGGCTGAGTAGACATCGCCCAATCCTGATGGCCTCCGGGGCACAAGCAGGCATTGGGACCCTCAGCTTGACCATACTTTTAAACAAACGCTCTCAGTTGCACCTCCAGGATCCCGCATTGCAGGCCTGGTATGGCCCTAGGCCTAAATATTAACCCTTGGTGGGATTTTCCAAGCCCTTAGACCCAGAGCTCATCTCTGGAATGCCTGTTTTGGGGCACGCCTAAGCTGGAAAACAGTACTCATCCCTTCCCGGAGAAATCCAACAAATTATTGAGAACCGCCAGGATCCTTGAGAGGAGAAATCTCCCATGGACCCTTGAGACAACACCTGCAATAAAGGCCATTCTGGAAATTAAATCCAGATACAATTACCTGTGCTACCACCTTTGAGTTACGTGATTTACAGTTCCAGACTTGCTGCCCTCCTTGTCTATGGATTGGGACTACGATCACCTTGCCACTAACCCTAACCTAAGTTTGTGTTTGCAGACTTCTCTCTCAAAATCATGGCACACATGTCCTCCAGATGGGGTCTCTGGAGTCACACCACAGGACAGTTCCTGCAATCCCCAAGGAAACTGCCCATCACAGTTGTCCAAAAACCCCATATAAGGAGAAACCTGCAAGGAACCTGAGCCAACCCTAGTATTGGATGCCACTCTGGACACAAATGCACAGTCTGAAACACCCTCATCACCTGCATCCAGTCAGACACCAGAGTCAATGATCCTGAGTCAGAAGATTGAATGACATTCCCCTAGGGCCTCATTCAAACCCTTTATTAGGTTTTCAGGCTTCTGTCCTCAGAGACCTGTTCTGGATTACCAATTTATGATACAACATATGGCCGCTGAGCCCCACAACAGAATATCTCCTGCCCCCAGAAGCAATCTGGGCTTTTGGGCCTGTGTCAAATCCTCAGGCTAGATGAATCCTGCATGGCCCATTAACCACCAGCACATTCTAAGATCTCCATGGTAACAAACCAACATTTTGACCCATCTTCATGAGGTTCCATGTCCAATCCAGTCTTTATTTCTTCGCCTCAAAGCCACCAGATGCCATGTTCCTTCGCTGTCATGGTCAATGAAGGTGTGCTTTCCAGTCACCCATGTGGGAGATCTATGTTATCCGATCTTTCAACATGGGGAACCATGGAGGAAACAAATCAGACTGCCCCTGTCTGGTAGAAGGAAACCTTAATGTTTGGAGCATCTCAAAAACACCAGATTGGGAAATCCTCCATGGCCTCTTGACGCCACCCCTCCATTTTTGTGTCATCATAGACACAAACTCCAGCATGAGCAAATATCTGACATCCACCCTCACTCAAGTGCTGAATATTGGATTCAAACATTGCACACTGGAAATTCCTTTCGCTTGATACAGAATGTAACCATAGCTTAGGTTTACAATTCCATCCTCAGTCTCCTGGTCCACAAGCCCTCTTGATAGTGAATTCTAGAGCCCCAAAGCAGCATTCTGCCTTCCCCTTACAAACAAGAAGGGCCTGGTGAGTCTGCACAGAAACCATACATGAGGATCAATCTGCTCGGCACTCGAGGGAACCCCAATTTATAGGCTGCCCTGGGCACTAGTGCTGTGTCTGACAGAGCCTGAGCCAAGACCTAGTGTCAGCCACCCAGTGATCGGGGCCCATATCCACGATTTGATACTGGCCATGGCCCATGTCCATCATCTTTACCCATCCTTGGTATTCAGGCCTCTGTCCCCAGACCTTTGCTGGAATCCCCGCTAATGGGGGAACCTGAAGCAGTATAGAGAACTCCTCTTTCTCCATGGCAGGATTCTGGCTGTTGGGATGGGTGTCCAACCCTCAAAGTGGGAGCCAGCTGCATGGCCAATGTGACCACGCCCACTCATGAGGGCCACCTGGGCATAAGCAGGTATTGTGACCCTCAGCCTGAGAATGATTTCAAACAAGCCCTCTCAGTTGCACCTCCAGGATCCTGCATGCAGCCCTGGTAAGCCACTAGGCCCAAATCCTAACACTTGGTGGGATTTTCCAGGGGACCAAACCCAGAGTCCGTCTCTGGAATCCATATTTTAGGAAACCCCTAACATGAAAAACAGCACTCTTCCTTTCCCCGAAAAAGCCACCAACTATTGGGAGCCACCAGGATCCTTAGAGAGGAAAAATCTCCCATGGACCCATGAGGCCACAACTGCATTCTGAGGCCATCCTGCACATAATACAGAGAAAAAAGCCTGTGATTCTGCCTTTGAGTCACCCGATTAACAGTTCCTGAAGAGCTGCCATCCATGTCTATGCATTGGGCCTGTGATAACCTTGCCACTAACCCTAACCCAAGTTTGTGTTTTCAGACTTCCCTCCCAAAACCATGGCTCACATGCCCTCCAGTTTGTGATAACTGGAGCCACACCACGGGATTGTATCTGTCTTCCCAAAGGAAACTGTGATTGTCACTATTAAACAAACCCTCTAGATTAGGAGAAACCTGCAAGGCCCCTAAGCCCAGCCCCATATTGGAGGCCACTCTGGACGCAAATGCACAGTCTGACACACCATATCACCTACATCCAGGCTGATATCCAAGTCAATGGTCCTCAGACAGAAGATTGAACCTGATATGCTCCTAGGATTCACTGGAACACTAGAATAGGTTTTCAGGTATCTGTACTCAGAAGGCAGTTCTGAATATCAATGTATGATACAATATGGTCACTGAGCCACACAAAAGAACATCTCCTGTCCTTAGAAGAAAGCTGTGCTCTGGACCTGTGTCAAACACTCTGGGTAGATGAATCCTTCAAGGCCCCCTGGCAACCAGCACATTCTATGATCTCCCTGACAACATACCAGCATTGTGACCCATCTTCATGAGACTCCATGACAACTCCAGCCCTTGGTACTTCGGCCCAGAGCCACCAGAATGAAACTGCCATGTTCCTCTGCTGCCATGGTCAATGTAGGTGTACTTTCCAGGCATCCAGCGGGAGTGCTCTGATACCAACTTTCCACATGGGGAACCCTGGAGGAAACAAACCAGACTTCCCTGTACGGTAAAAGGAATCTTTGCTGTATGGAGTATCTCAAGCCTGAGGGTGGGTAATCCTCCATGGCCTCTTGAGGCCACCCATCCATTTGTTGGTCATCATAGACACTAACTCCAGCGTGAGCAATCAACTGACATCTGCACTTACTCAAGTGCTGGATATTTGAATCAGCTGCTACACACTGGAATTTCCTTATGCTTGGCACTGAATTTAAAAGTAGCTTGGCGGGACGCCTGGGTGGCTCAGTTGGTTAAACAGCTGCCTTCGGCTCAGGTCATGATCCCAGCATCCTGGGATCGAGTCCCACATCAGGCTCCTTGCTCCGCAGGGAGCCTGCTTCTCCGTCTGACTCTGCCATACACTCTGTCTGCCTGTGCTTGCTCTCGCTCGCTCTCTGACAAATAAATAAAATCTTAAAAAAAAAAAAAAGTAGCTTGGGTTTGCAATTCCATCCTCACCCTGGTGTTCAGTAAGCTCTCTTGATAGGGAATTCTGAAGCCACAACACAGCATTCTGCCTTCCCCATAGCAAGAAAAAACAGCCTGGAGAGACTGCCCAGAAACCCTACATGAGGATAAATCTACTCGACCCTCGAGTGAACCCCATTTATAGGTTCACCTGGCCACTAGCGCTGAGTCTGACAGAACCTCGTCTCTGACCTCGTGTCAGGACCCAGAGACTGGGCTCCAACTCCAGAATGTGAGACCAGCCATGTCCCAGGGCTGTCATCTCTACCCATTCTTGATTCAGGCATCTGTCCCCAGACATTTGCTGAAATCCCTGCCAATGGGGGAACCAGAAGCACAATAGGGAAATCCTCCTTCCCCATGGCAGGAATGATGGCTCTTGGGATGGGTTTCCAGACCTCAGAGTGGTAGCCAGCTGAATGGCCAATGATAACCCGCCCACTCATGAGGGCTGCCCTGGACACAAGCAGGCATTGTGACCCCCAACATGAGCATGCTTTCAAACAAACACTCTCAGTTGCATTCCAGAATCCAAATTTGCAGGCCTGATATGCCCCTAAGCACAAATCCTAACACCTGGTGGGATTTTTCAGGGGCCCAGAAACACAGCCTGTCTGTGGAATCCCTGTTTTGGGACACCCCTAAGATGGAAAATAGCACTCTCCCCTTCGCCAAGAAAGCCACCATAGTATAGGGAGCCGCTAGGATCCTTGAGAGGAAAAATCTCCCATGGATCCATGAGACCACACCTGCATTCCGAGGCCATCCTGGACACAAAAGCCAGATACACAAGCCTGTGCTACCACCTTCAAGGCAACTAATTTATAGTTCCAGACGAGCTGCCCTCCAGGTCTATGCATTGGGCCTGCGATCACCTCACCGCTAACCTTAACCCGAGTTTGTGCTTACAGACTTCTATCCCGAAACCATGGCTCATATTTCCTCCAGGATGGGGTCTCTGGAGCCACACCAAAGGACTGTGCCTGCCATCCCCAAGGAAAATGTGTCCGTCACATTTGCCTAAAACTTCCAGATAAGGAGAAACCTGCAAGGCCCCTGAGCCCACCCCAATACTGGAGGCCCCTCTGGACACAAATGTGCAGTCTGAAATACGCTGATCACCTGAATCCAGGCAGATACCCAAGTCAGTGTTTCTCAGTCAGAAGATTGAATCTGACATGTGCCTATGACCTCATTGTAACCCCTGATTAGGTTTTCAGGCATCTGTAATCAGAGACCTGTTCTGGAGTACCAACTTAAGATACAACATATGGTCCCTGATCCCCACAACAGAACATCTCCTTTGTCTAGATGGAAGCCGTGCTCTTTGAACTGTGTCAAACCCTCAGGGTAGATGAATCCTACTTGGCCCGTAGCCACCAGCAGATTCTAAGATCTCACTGGTAACAAGCCAGCATTGTGAGCCATCTTCACGAGATTCCATGTCAACTACAGGCCTTGGTACTTCACTCCAGAGCCTTCAGAAAGAACCTGCCATGTTCCTCAGCTGCAATATTCAGTGGAAGTGTGCTTTCCAGGCATCCCTGTGGGAGTGCTCTGCTACCCAAACTTTCCACATGGGGGACTCTCGAGCAAACAAATCTGACTGCCCTGTCCTGTAGAAGGAAACCTGGCTGTTTGGAGCATCTCACAAGCTCAAGTGTGGGAAATCCTCTATGACCTCTTTTCAACTCCCCTCCATTTGTCGGTCATTATAGACACAAACTCCAGCTTGAGCAAACATCTGACGTCTGCGCTTACTCAGGTGCTGGATATTCGAATCAGCTGCTGCACACTGGAAATGCCATTCGCTTGTCACTGAATTTATTCATAGCTTGGGTTTACAATTCCATCCTCACCCTACTGGTCCACAAGCCCTCATGATAGGGAATTCTGCAGCCACAACACAGCATTCTGCCTTTCCAATAGAAAGAAGAAGGGCCTGGTGAGTCTGCCCAGAAACTCCACATTATGATCAATCTACTTGTCCCTTGAGGGAACCCTGAATTATAGACAGCCCTGGCCCCTAGTGTTGTGTTGGACAGAGCCTAAGCCCCGACCTCGTGTCAGCCACCTAGAAGGCGGGGCCCATATCCTGCATGTTAGACTGGCCACGGAACAGAGCCGTCATTTTTACCCATTCTTGGTATTCAGGCATGTGTCCCCAGACCTTTCCTGGAATCCCTACCAATGAGGGAACCTGAATCACAATAGAGAAATCCTCATTCCCCATGGCAGGATTCCTGTAAGTTCGGAAGGGTGTCCAACACTCAGAGTGTTAGCCTACTGAATGGCCATTGAGACCACCCCCATTCCTGAGGGCCACCCTATGCAAAAGCTGGCATAGTGACCCTCAGCCTGAGCATGCTTTCAAACAAACGCTCTCAGTTGTATCTCCAGGACTTGCATTTGAGGCCTGGTAAGCCCCTATGCCCAAATCATAACCCTTGGTGGGTATTTCCAGGTGCCCAGAGCCAGAGAACTTCTCTGCAATCCCTGTTATGGGACACCCTTAATATGGAAAACAGAACTCTTTCCTCTCTGAGAAAGCCACCACATTATAAGGAGCCGCCAGGATACTTGAGAGGAAATATCACCCATGGACACCTGAGACCACACCTGCATTCTTAGTCCATCGTGGATACACAATCCAGATAAAAAAGCCTGTGCTACCTCCTTTGAGGCATGTGATTTACATTTCACACGGAGCTTCCCTCCAGGAGTATGCATTGGGCCTACAATCACTTCGCCACTAAACCTAACCCGCGTTTGTGTTTGCAGACTTCCCTCCCAAAACCATGGCTCTCATGCCCTCCAGCATGGGGTCTCTGGAGCCACACCACAGGACTGTGCCCACCATTGCCAAGGAAACTGTGCCCGTCAAATTGCCCTATCTTTCCAGATTAGGAGAAACCTGCAAGGCCCCTGAGCCCACCCCAATACTGGTTGCCACTCTGTACACAAATGCACAGTCTGGAACACCCTGACCACCTACATCTAGGCAGACATTGAAGTCAATGATACTGAGTCAGAGGATTGAACCTGACATTCCGTTAGGATTTTATTGGAACCCTAGATTAAATTTTCAGGCATCTATCCTCAGAGTCCTGTTCTGCAATACCAAATTATGATACATTTGGTCCGTTAGCCCCACATCAGAACATCTCTGGTCCAAGAAGGAAAACGTGCCCTTTGACCAGTGTCAAACCCTCAGGGTAGATGAATCCTACATGGTCCCTTAGCCACCAGCACACTGTAAGGTCTCCATGGTAACAAACCTGCATTATGACCCATCTTCATGAAACTTCATGTCAACTCCAGGCCTTGGTAATTCGCCCAAGAGCCACAAGAACGAATTGGCCATGTTTATCAGCTGCAATTTTAATGGAGGTGTGCTTTTCAGGCATCCATGTGGGAGTGCTCTGCTACCCAAACTTTCCACATGGGGGACCCTGGAGCCAATAAACCAGACTCCCCCTGTCTGGTAGAAGGAAACTTTGCTGTTTGAAGCATCTCACAAGCCCCAGCATGTGAAATCCTCCATGGCCTCTTGACGCCACCCCTCCATTCGTCGGTCATCATAGACATAAACTCCAGCATGAGGAAATGTCTGACTTTCACCTTTACTCAGGTGCTGGATATCTGGAATCAGACACTGCACAATGGAACTGCCTTTCGCTTGGCACTGAATTGAACCTTAGCTTGAGTTTACAATTCCATCCTCACCCTACTGGTCCCCAAGCCCGCTTGATAGGGAATTCTGGGGCCACAACGCAGCTTTTTGCCTTCCCCTTAGAAAGAAGAAGGGCATGGTGATTCTGCCCAGAAACTCTGCATGAGGATCAATCTGCTCAGCCCTTGAGGGATCCCTGATCCATACTCAGCCCTGACCACTAGTTCTGTTTCTGACAGAGCCTGAGTGCTCAATTTATGTCAGCTACTCAGAGAGTCAGGCATGTGAGACAGGCCATGTCTCAGGTCCCTCATCTCTACCCATTCTTGGTATTCAGGCATCTGTCCCCAGACATTTGCTAGAATACCTGCTAATGGGGGAACCTGAGGCACAATAGAGAATTCTTCCTTTTCCATGGCAGGAATCCTGGTAGTTGGGATGGGTGTCCTACATTAAAGTGGTAGCCAGCTGCATGGCCAAGGAGACAACTCCCACTCATAAGGGCTGCCCTAATCACATCAGGCATTGTGACACTCAGACTAGCATGCTTTCAAACAAACGCTCTCAGTTGTACCTCCAAGTCACACATTGTAGGCCTGGTACTCCCCTAGGCCCAAATCCTAATCCTGGTGGGATTTTCCAAGCACCCAGACTCACAGCCCTTCTCTGGAATCCCTTTTTGGGGAACATCTAAGATTGAAAACAGCACTCTTCCATTCAAACGAGAAAGCCACCATATTATTGGGAGCTTCCAGGATCCGTAGAGAGGAAAATACTCTCATGGAAACATTAGAACACACCTGCATTCCAAGGCTATCATGGACACACAATCCAGATACAAAAGCCAGTGCTAGTGCCTTCGAGGTACGTGATTTACAGTTCCTGACGATCTGCCCTCCAGGTCTATGCATTGGGCCTACGATCACCTCGCAACTCAACCTAATCCGAGTTTGTGATTGCAGACTTCTCTCCCAAAACCATGGCTTACATGCCCTCCACGATGGAGTCTCTGGAGCCACACCACAGGACTGTGCCTGCCACCCCCAAGGAAACCGTGCCCACAAATTTGCCTAAACCTTCAAGATTAGGAGAAACCTGCAAGGCCCCAAAGCCCACCCCAATATTGGAGGCCATTCTGTACACAAAGGCACAGTCAGAAACACCCTGATTGCCTACATATAGGCAGACACCGAAGTCAATGGTCCTGAGTCTGATGATTGAACCTGAAATTCCCCCTTGGACTTCATTGGAACCCTAGATGAAGTTTTTAGGCATCTGTCCTCAGAGGCCTGTTCTGGAATACCAACTTATGATACAACATTTGGTCCGTGAGCCCCACAACAGAACATCTCCGATACCCAGAAAGAAACCGTGTTCTTCGACCGGTGTCAAACCATCAGGATAGACGAATCATACATGGCCCCTTAGCCACCAGCACATAGTAAGATTTCCGTGGTAACAAAACTGCATTGTGACCCAACTTCATTAGAATCCAGGCCTTGGTACTTTGCCCTAGAGCAACCAGAAAGAACCTGCCATGTTCCTTAGGTGCAATGGTCAATGTAGGTGTGCTTTCCAGTATCCACGTGCGAGTACTATGCTACCCAAACTTTTCACATGGGGGAACCTGGTGTAAACAAACCAGACCTCCCCTGTCCAGTAAAAGGAAACCTTATGTTTGGATCAACTCACAGGCCTCAGCGTGTAAACTGCTCCATGGCCTCTTGATGCCACCACTCCATTGGTCGGTCATCATAGACACAAACTCCAGTCTAAGCAAACATCTGACATGCACCCTTATCCCGGTGCTGGATGTCTTGAATAAACCACTGCACATTGGAACTGCCTTCCACTTGGCACTGAATTGAACCATAGCTTGTGTTTACAATTCCATCCTCACCTGACTGGTCCCTAAGCCCTCTTGATAGTGAAATCTGGGGCCACAACGCAGCATTCTGCCTTCCCCATCGAATGAAGAAATGCCTGGTGAGTCTGCCCTGAAAACCCACATGAGGATCAATCAGGTCTGCCCTCGAGTCAACACCGATTTATAGGCTGCCATGGCCACTAGTGCCGTGTCTGACAGAGCCTGAGCCCGACTGAGTTTCAGCCACTAGAGAGCAGGCCCCATATCTAGCATTTGGGATTGCCATGGCCCAAGTATGTCATCTCTACCCATCCTTGATATTCAGGCACCTGTCCCCAGACCTTGGCAGGGATCCCTGCCAATTAGGGAACTTGAAGCACAATAGAGAACTGTTCTTTCCCCATGGCAATAAACCTGGCTTTTGGGATGGGTGTTCAACCCTTAAAGGGGGAGCCAGTTACAACATCAATGACACCACACACACTCCTGAGGACTACCCTTGGCACAAACAGGCATTGTGACCCTCACCCTGAGCATGCTTTCAAAAAATCCCTCTCAGATTCACCACAATGATCCCTCATTTCAGGCCTGGTATGCCTGTAGGTTCAAATCATAAAACTTGGTGGGATTTTCGAGTTGCCCAGACCCAGAGACCATCTCTGGAATTTTTGTTTTGGTGCACCCTTCAGATGGAAAACAGGCCTCATCCCTTCCCCAAAAATGTCACCAAATTATGAGGAGCCACCAGGATCCATAGAGAGGCAATGTCTCCCATGGACCCATGAGAACACACCTGCATTCTGAGGCCATCCTGGACACACAATCCGGAGAGAAAAGCCTGTGCTACTGCCTTCCATTCACCCTAATTACAGTTCCAGATGAGCTGCTCTCAAGGTCTATGCATTGGGCCTGTGATCACCTCGCCACTCACCCTAATTCGAATTTGTGTTTGCAGACTTATCTACCAAAAGCATGGCACACATGCCCTCCAGGATGGGGTCTATGTATCCACACTGCAGGACTGTCCCTGCCATCCACAAGGAAACTGTTTCCATCACAGTTGCCCAAACTGTCTAGATTAGGAGAAACCTACAAGGCCTCTGGGCCTACCCCAATTTCGGCGGCCGCTCTGAACACAAATGCACAGTCTGAAATACCTTGATCCCCTACATCCAGGAACACAGCCAAGTCAATGGTCCTGAGTCAGAATAATGAACCTAACATGCCCCTAGGACGTCATTGGAACCATTGATTCGGTTTTCAGACATGTGTCCTCAGAGGCCTGTTCTAGAATGCGAACTTATGATACAACATGTGGTGCATGGGCCACACAACAGAACATCTCCTGTGCCCAGAAGGAAACCGTGCCCTACAATCTGTGCATAATCCCAGAGTAGTAGATTCCTGCACAACTACTAAGCCACCAGCACATTCTAAGATCTACCTGGTAACAAACCAGCTGTGTGGCCCATCTGCAAGAGATTCCATGTCAAATCAAGGACTTGGTACTTTGCTACAGAGACACCAGAATAAAGCTGCCATGTTCTTCAGTTGCAATGGTCAATGAAGTTGAACATTCCAGGCATCCATGCGGTAGAGCTCTGCTACCCAAACTTTCCACATGGGGGACCCTGGAGCAAATAAACCACACTCCACCTGTCCAGTAGAACGAAACCTTGCTATTTGGAGCAGCTCATGAGTCTCAACGTGAAAATCCCTCCATGGCTTCTTGACGCCACCCCTCCATTTGTCAGTCATCATAGACACAAACTCCAGTGTGAGCAAATATCCGACGTCCTCCCTTACTAAGGTGCTGGATATCTCGAAAAAGCTGCTGGACACAGGAACTGCCTTCTGCTTGGCAGTGAATTGAACTGTAGCTTGTGTTTACAATTCCTTCTGAAAGACCCGCGGATCCCCTTACCCAAGAATCCAACACTGCCACTGGATGCAATCAGCAAGAGGTTCTTTATTGTTACGCAGGCCCCTGCGGGTGGTCAGCGCGCACCTGCGGGTGGTCAGCAGCTCCTGCTAGCTGAGCACACCCGGCTGGGGTGCTGCCGGGTTTTTATAGACAGGTACAAACAAGTTTTGGGTGGGGCGCAACTGGTTGGTGGACAGTTAGAACTTTTGAAAAAGGCATACGTGGAGTTTGCTGATTGGCTTTGGGGACCCGCTCGCACGGAAGAGAGAGGCGGGAAGGGGGAACAAGCTGATTGGTTCTGAGGGCCCACGCGTGGGAGGAGAGAGGCAGGGAGGGGGAACAAGAAGGGGGAAGGTAGGAATGCCATCATGGCGTCTTCTATTATTTCTATAAGCCAAGCAGTTACAGAAGGGCAAAAGAGCAATTAATCACGCAATTAATAACCTAATCTATGCCTAAAAGCCAGCGGTTCACAGAAAAGCAAACAAGCGGTTAGTTATCCTATCTAACTTCTAGGGGAGGGGTCTTTCATTCACCCCTTTTTCTTTATCATGGATAGAATCTTATATCCATTCGTCTTGTTCCTGCTCTAAGTGGGGTGCAAGGCTCCAGCTTCTGTTTTCTCCTCAGCCAGCCTCCTGCTCCTTCATTTCCCCCTGAACAATCTTGACCCTGAAATCTTTAAGGGGGTTGAAGGTGGAAGGTCTCATATTCTATAACTTCTTCATGCTGAATAGGGGCGTAGAGCCTGTCCCTACCTGCTCGGGTCAATATTGATCAGGGAAGGAACGTATAAGGGAGTTACAAAGGTGGAGGCAGCTGAATCCAGTGCTGACAGTGAAGAGGCGTCCTTGCGCGCGACAAGGATCGTCTGTCGTGGCGAAGTCCTTGTAGCAATGGAGTCTCGGCACCAAGTAGAGAAACATGGAACAAAGCAACATATTAGGATTAATAAGGCGATAAGAATGAGAAGCCCGAAAGGGAGATTCGGCCATAGTCCTCCTTCAAATTAGGAACTTAACCATTTACTGAGAGAGAAGGATCTTGTAGGGCCTTAATCTGGGTGTTCATATCCTTTATTATTCCTGTGACATTTTTGTGATAGTCTGGGATGTATACGCAACATTCTGTCTCGATAATTGCGCATGTGCTATCCTGGGCTGCTGTCAGGACATCCAAGGCCATCCTATTTTGTAGGACCGCCTTGCATATCTGTGACACTTCAGTATTAAGCTGGGAGATGCTATTTAGTGAATCATTGAGTGCCTTTGTAGTATATTTATTAAGGGCTTCTACACGCCACATGACATCCTCTAGTCCCACAGATGGAACAAAGATGGGTGCTAAGTGATCACACCATTTAAAAACAAATTGTGTCCATCTTTGTTTCAAGTTGGGGAGATTAGCTGGAGTTGTGATGGTTTTAGTAATGCGCCCATGAATCCAGGCAAATCCTAAAGTACAGCGACCTATCCACCCTGGAGGAAGCCAGGGCCACATGTTGGTTCCACATATCCAGTGGGTTCCGTTTGGAGCTGGCCATCTGATGCCAGGTCACCTTGCCCAATCAGTAGCAAACCGGTCAGTAGCCTGGAGTACTATTACTTGGGAACACATTTCTAGTGAGCCATCCTAGACATCATGTGTTATTTGCCCAAGTACCACTCGTATGATTCTTGTTCCCAGCATAAAAATGCCTTCTGACTGAGCTGTCCAATCATGGGTGTAAGACACAGATGTGTATCCCAGATTTGATATATGCCATCCTTAGTATAGCGATGAGGAGGGTTTTGGAACTTAGGCCCATATTGGATTGGGGATTTATGGCTTGATAGCAATCCCCTTTCCTTCCAAATAGCTCCATGGGCATGTAGTACCAGGAAAGCATATTTGGAGTCAGTATAAATGTTAATTCTTAGGCTTTGGCAATTGCAAAGTGCTAGTGAGCACTATGGCACACCTAGCTTTTCTTATTTTTTTCTATGAAAACTACTGTCATCAGAAAACCAACTGTCATTCATATTTTTAATAGGGGCATCTTAAATCTGGCCAGATAGAGTAAGCAAGATCAATAACTTTTAAACATTTTTGCTCTATAGAGAAAGAAGTACAGTGGTCAGGTTCAGGCATACAGGTAACTAGGTTTAAAGTCTGACAAGTTTTAAGTATTAATTCTGGCATATCTATAAGTATAGTCCAATATTTAATAAGTCGGCCTCCATCATCCATTGGTGGCCTTTGGCTTCTAAGACAAATCTGGACCTGATGTGAAGTCATTACAGTCAAGGACTGTTTTCTAGTGAGCTTTGAGGCTCTTTTTATGAGGAGGGCTGTTCTATGCTTAGCTAAAGCATCTGTTTGCAATTGCACCTCAACAGAGGTGGCCTCTAGGATAAATATGACTAAGGGATGAAACCAATAAGACGACCTTTGAGTGGTCCAGCCTTAACAATATCCTGATTACAGAGGATCACTGGCAAGTGAGAAAACTTGTTAAAAGATAAGGGGAGTCCCTCATGGAGCATTCAATCCATTCATAAAGAAAGTGGGGTCACCCATTATTTCCACAAGTCCATAGTTAATCCTATGGAGTGCGGTATGCTGGCTTTTAGACAATTTCATTATTCCAGTTATTTCATCATGTGCCGTGGGGTCTGCTAATATCCCCACAAAACAGTAAGATTGACTAAAGAAGCGATTGTACAACTTCTCTGAAGTTTATCTCAAATTGTTTAGCTTAGGTAAACATTTAAAGACAATCAAATCTAGAATTTAACATTCATAAAGGTGTGTTACTAAAACAATTTTTCTCTCTAAAATAACCCTCATTTCCAGAGATAGCCAAATCAGGACTAATTCACTTGTGAAACAAGTCCAGTTTTAACAAACTTGGCCTAATTATTTACATAAGCTCAGCAAGAACAGTGACTGTGATCAATAGATCTTTTAGAATCTGCTTTGCTGGAACTTTGTATAAGGAATCTCTAGGTTGAACTTTTAGTAGCCTCTCCAGGCCAGAAGCCAAGCCCTGTACTTACCATGAGGCATGCCTGCAATGCCTTGGGCGAATTTCTCTTCCCGAGACTGCACCTACCAAGGAGTGACATTCTTTACTCACCTGGTGGGGCTGTTGGGAACTCTGTAAGCAAGGTATCAGGCCAACAGTCCCAAGGGGCTTTATGGCTCCAGGTTTCATAAAGTCAACCTTAGTTCCTTAAAGCTGTCTGGTCATATCTGAGTCTTTTCAAATATGACATCCCAGTCAAAGCCTTGGTAAAATAACCAGTTTCCAATTCTTTCCTGTTACAAGGAGAACAGATTCTTATTGAACTTATGCAAATGACTGATTGCCATGGAAGAAATAATACTTACTAAGACCTTTTGGTTTCAGAAGGTTCAGATAGAGAGAAAATTTGAATGCCTTGAGCACTTTTACAAATGAACACTTTTACATCTCTATAAGTTACAGATAACTAGGAGGGAGTATCCCTAGTCTGTAAGAGCAAACAGTAGAGAGAACCAGCAATGTTTAAAGACAAAACATTAAGGGACACAACACTATAATCTTTTAGTCCCATGTTACTAAATCTGGTGAATGCGGCTTTAGTCAGTTCTGGAAATTCTTACCCATTTCAGTTTTAGGATTTTCAAGCATATCAAATATCTGTAAAAGTCCTTTATAGGAATCTCCTTGAAGATAAAACTCATTTTACCAGAGAATTAAAACAATTATAAATGACAAAAACTCAGAATGGATATGGTTAGAGCTAAAGAGACATGGGAGTTTACAATTTTGCTGCAAGGAAATCAGGTTATTTCTGTGATACATAACATTTCCATAATTACAGTATCAAGCGATGATCTCTCAAAACGTTAAAACTTTAGGAAGTGCGTAGAATCTCTAGAATAGTTATAGCATTTTCCCAAATGTAACCCAAGGTTTATCATTGGTTCAGTAGTACTTCATGAGCAACTTCACATACCAAGGAAAAGCCTGAGTTAAATAGATTTACAATTTAAATCTTGTCAACATTTGCTAAAATCTTAGAAAGTTCTAAAGCACATGCCTAAATATAATTAGGGATGTTAAACACCTGATAAAACTGAACATAGAAACTCGTTTTTCTGGGCAGGCAAAGAAAAAAACCATTTACATTTTCTTAACAGCATATCAATTGATCTAAGAAAACATTGTCCTTTTGAACAGAGAATTTCAGTCTTGTACCAATGTACCTTTAAAACCCATTCATTTCAATCTTAATCCATTCTTGACCATAGCTAAAATTCCTTTTCTGAAGATTTCCCTTCATAAACCTTCTACAACTTTCCTTTGCATTCAGGTTTTGTCCCAAGCCACTTCCTTCTAAACAACCATCTCATTTAGGACAAAATTATCTTTCTTTACCTTCAACAAAATGTATTCCCATTCCTTAAATCTTTCCTACATATCTCCTATTTTCCTACATACAGAGTTTCCTTTTATTTCCATCAGTCTTAGTTACACTAAGCAGAACTTTGTATTCTTAGAAACACCTTTAGTTATTAACCAATTGTCAACTGTTACAACAGAATTCTTCAGGTGGCAAATTTATGAATCAGTTAAGTGGAAAACAAGTTTACCAGCAGATTTAAATACTCTTAGTTTCTTTGCAGTAAGAAGTCAAAAGCACAAACCTACATCCAGTAATTTATGACTTAGTATTTTATCCTGTTTGGTTAAGACCTAGATGTCCACAATTTAATTCCATTTGTCATCCAAGCAAAACTTTAAAACTTTCAGGTTACCAAAGACTTTGAAAGCTACTTCAGCAATTACCCATTAGAACTTTGAGATAGACAATTAACCATCAGTTTAGTCATTTCTCTGCTAACAAATTTTAACAAGTAACACAAGCTTATTTGACCTTCAGTAAATTTTGAAGTTTCACATTTACTGCTGATAACTTAAAAGACAGGTCTTAATTAAACCAACAAACTTAACTTAGTTCCAGTAGTGATTTATGTTCCACCTGGGCCCTCTCCACTTTAAATGTTTACCTGAGACATGCGTGGGAAGATCTGGAGTGGGGAGTGTTAGGTCCAGGGGTGCTCTTCTTGCTCCTTTACAGTGGAGAGAGAAGGAGCCGTGGTGCATGATCTAGAGGCCAGTCATGCAGGCTGCACATACGTTGGTACAGAAACACGTAAGGGGGAAACAGTAGAAACAAAGTGCTACCAGGAGGCAGAGAAAAGATTACCAGTTTTAGAGCTCATAAGCCCCAACAGAGGAGCAGAGGCCATGCTTTCCCACCAGCAAGGGGGGAGGGGTTAGGCAGTCCAAGTCAGGCCAGAGAACACAAGGAAACTTCCCAGAAACAAAGAGAGTTTCGGCAGCTGCTTGGGAATATTCCTTATAGTCTCTGTCTCGAGTTAGACCAACCCCAGTTGGCTCCAGTAATAGCCATTTACATGGGAAGTGAGTGAGGGAGAAGCCCCCCACATCTATTAGGAGAAACAGAAAGAAATAAAGCCAGAGTCCCCTTAAACAGAATGTAACCTTCATGACCAGTACAAGGAACATATATCCACATTTAAAGACATAACATGGAGACATGCATGAAGACATACATTGTTGGCCTCCATTCGGAGTCAAAGAAAACACCAAGGACAATAAGCAAGACACACAAAACAATTAACAAGAAGGACGCTGCGCGATTTCGGTACAAAACCGAAAATACAAATTCAACCGGCCCAGGGGAACCACGAGGTCTCCCTTTGGCGGACAGAACCAGCCTAGGGGAACCAAAAGGCTCCTCTGCGGCGGACAGAACCAGCCCAGGGGAACCAAAAGGCTCCTCTGCGGCGGACAGAACCAGCCCAGGGGAACCAAAAGGCTCCTCTGCGGCGGACAGAACCAGCCCAGGGGAACCAAGAGGCTCCTCTGCGGCGGACAGAACCAGCCCAGGGGAACCAAGAGGCTCCTCTGTGGCGGACAGAACCAGCCCAGGGGAACCAAGAGGCTCCTCTGTGGCGGACAGATCCCTGGGGCGTCCCCCAGGGTGGCAGGGGAGAAGTCCGAGTTCGTCAACTCCTTCTCAAGCTGCCTACAGAATACAGAGCAACAACGCGCGCTGTTGTACAGTCCTATTCTGCTACCCGCAGAACAGGCAGAACAGAGGCCTCACAAGACGAGAGACAAACAAGAGCACGAGACAGGAGACAAAAACACATAGTTATTAAAATTTAAATGCTGGCCAGCTTACCTCCCAGTGGGAGTCGGTTGGATCCTTGGGCAGGAGTCCGATGATCTCGGTGGAACCTCCAAATGAAAGACCCCTCCCCTAGAAGATAGATAGGATAACTAACCGCTTGTTTGCTTTTCTGTGAACCGCTGGCTTTTAGGCATAGATTAGGTTATTAATTGCGTGATTAATTGCTCTTTTGCCCTTCTGTAACTGCTTGGCTTATAGAAATAATAGAAGACGCCATGATGGCATTCCTACCTTCCCCCTTCTTGTTCCCCCTCCCTGCCTCTCTCCTCCCGCGCGTGGGCCCTCAGAACCAATCAGCTTGTTCCCCCTTCCCGCCTCTCTCTTCCGCGCGAGCGGGTCCCCAAAGCCAATCAGCAAACTCCACGTATGCCTTTTTCAAAAGTTCTAACTGTCCACCAACCAGTTGCGCCCCACCCAAAACTTGTTTGTACCTGTCTATAAAAACCCGGCAGCACCCCAGCCGGGTGTGCTCAGCTAGCAGGAGCTGCTGACCACCCGCAGGTGCGCGCTGACCACCCGCAGGGGCCTGCGTAACAATAAAGAACCTCTTGCTGATTGCATCCAGTGGCAGTGTTGGATTCTTGGGTAAGGGGATCCGCGGGTCTTTCACTTCCTCACCCGACTGGTCCCCAAGCCTTCTTGATAGCGAATTATGGAGACACAACACAGCATTCTGCCTTCCCGATAGAAACAAGTGCCTGGTGAGTCTGGCCAGAAACCCCACATGAGGATCAATCTGCTCGGCCCTATATCGGAGGGACCCTGATTTATAGGTTGCCCTGGCCACTAGTGCTGTGTCTGACAGAGCCTGAGCCCAGACCTAGTGTCAGTCACCAGAGTTTGAACCCCACATCTAGCATTTGGGAATGCCATGGCTCAAGTATTTCATCTCTACCCATCCTTGGTATTCAGGCACCTGTCCCCAGACCTTTGCTGGAATCCCTGATAATGGGGCATCCTGAAGCACAATAGAGAACTCCTCCTTCTTCATATCAGGAAACTTGGCTGTTAGGATGGGTGTTCAACCCTGAAAGGGGGAGTCATTTACAAGTCCAGTGAGACCACACAAACTCCTCAGGGATGCCCTGGAGGCAAACAGGCCTTGTGACCCTCAGCCTGAGCATGCTTTCAAACAATCCTTCTCTGTTGCACCACCATGAACCCGCATTGCAGGCCTAATATGCCCCTAAGCCCAAATCCTAGCACTTGTTGTGATGTCCCAGATGCCATGAACCAGAGCCCGTCTCTGGAATCCCTGTTTTGGGGCACCCATAAGGTGGAAAACATCACTCTCCCCTTCCCCGAAAAAGCCACCAAACTATGGAGAGCCACCAGGATCCATAGAGAGGAAAAGACTCCCATGGACCCATGAGACCACACCTGCATTCCAAGGCCATCCTGGACACACAATCCAGAGAGAAAAGCCTGTGCTACTGCCTTCCAGTCTCCTAATTATAATTCATGACGAGCTTCCCTCCAGGTCTACGCATTGGGCCTGTGATCACCTCGCCACTCACCCTAATTTGTATTTGTGTTTGCAGACTTCTCTCCCAAAACCATGGCTCACATGCCCACCAGAATGTGATCTCTGGAGCCACACCACAGAACTCTGGCTGCCAACCCCAAGGACACTGTGTATATCAGATTTGCCCAAACCTTCCAGATTAGGAGAAACCTGTGTGGCCCCTGAGCCCACACCAATATTGCCGGCCACTCGGGATGGAAATGCACAGTCTGAAACACCCTTATCACCTACATCCAGGGAAATAGCCAAGTCAATGATCGTGAGATAGACGATTGAACCTAAAATGCTCCTAGGCTCTCAATGGAACCACATTAGGTTTTCAGGCATCTGTCCTGAGGGGCCTGTTCTGAAATACCAATCTATGACACATCATGTGGTCTCTGAGCCACACGACAGAACATCCCCTGTCCCCAGAAGAATACCATGCTCTTCGACCTGTGCCAAACGCTCAGGGTAGGAGAATCCTGCATGGCACCTTAGCAACAAGCACATTCTAAGTTCTCCCTGGTAACAAACAAGCATTGTGGCCCATCTGCAAGAGATCCCATGTCAACTCAAGGCCTTGGCACTTTGTCCCAGAGCCACCAGAACGAATCTGCCATGTTCCTCAGCTGCAATTGTCAATGGAGGTGTGCTTTCCTGGCATCCATGCCGGAGAGCTCTTCTTCACAAACTTTCCACATGGGGAAACCTAGAGTAAACAAACCAGACTTCACCTACTCAGTACAAAGAAATGTTACTTTTTGCAGCAGTTCACAGACCTCAGCATGTGAACTCCTCCATGGCCTCTTTATACCACCCCTCCACTTGTCGGTCATCATAGACAAAAACTCTAGTGTGAGCAAGCATCTGACATCCACCCTTATTCCAGTGCTGGATGTCTCGAGTAAACTGCTACAAATTGGAACTGCCTTCTGCTTGGCACTGAATTGAACCATAGCTTTTGTTTACAATTCCACCCAAAACTGACTGGTCCCCAAGCCCTCGTGATTGGGAAATCTGGAGCCACAACACAGCATTCTGCCTTCCCTATTGAATGAACAAATGCCTGGGAATCTTCCCAAGGAACTCCACATGAGGATCAATCTGCTCCGCCCTTGAATCTACTCTGATATAAAGGCTGCCATGGCCACTAGCGCTATGTCTGACAGAGCCTGAGCCCCGACCGAGTTTTAGGCCTCATATCTAGCATTTGGGATTGCTATGGCCCAAGTACGTCATCTCCACCCATCCTTGGTATTCAGGCACCTATCTCGAGACCTTGCTGGAAACCCTGCCAATGGGGCAACCTGAAGCACAGAGGAACCTGATGGAAGAGAACTCATCCTTCCTCATGGCAGGACATTTGGCTGTTGGGTTGGGTGTCCAACTCTCTAAGCGGGAGCCAGATATATGACCAATGAGACCACTCCCACTCCTGAGGGCCGCCATGGGAGCAAACAGGCATTGTGAGACTCAGCCTGAGCAAGCTTTTAAACAATCCCTCTCAGTTGCACCATCATGAACCCGCATTGCAGGCCTCATACACCCCTAGGTGCAAATCCTAACCCTTGGTGGGAAGTCCCAGATGCCCAGAAAAAGAGCCTGTATCTGGAATCCCTGTTTTGGGGCACCCATAAGATGGAAAACAACACTCTTCCCTTCCCCAAAAAAACCACCAAACTATGAGCTGCACAGATCCATAGAGAGGAAATTTTCCCATGGACCCATGAGACTATACCTGCATTCCGAGGCCATCCTGGACACACAATATAGAGAGAAAAGCCTGTGCTACTGCCTTCCAGTCACCCTAATTACAACTCCTGACAAGCTGCACTCCAGGTATACTCATTGGGCCTGTGATCACTTTTCCACTAACCATAACCCACATTTGTGTTTGCAGACTTCTCTCCCAAAACAATGGCTCATATGCCCTCCAGGACAGGGTCTCTGGATCCACAACACACGACTGGGCCTGCCATCCCCAAGGAAACTGTGCCCGTCAAACTGCCCAAACCTTCCAGTTTAGGAGAAACACGCAAGAGCCCTAAGCCCAACCCAATATTGTCGGCAGCACTGGACACAAATGCCAGTCTGAAATGCCCTGATCACCTACATCCAAGCAGACAGCCATTTCAATGTTCCTGGGTCAGAAGATTGTACCTGACATGCTCCTAGGACGTCATTGGAACACTAGATTAGGTTTTCAGGCATCTGTCCTCAGGGTCCTGTTCTGAAATACCAACTTAGGATACAGCATGTGGTCCCTGAGCCACACAATAGAATATCTCCTGTCCCCAGTAGGAAACCATGCCCTTCGACCTGTGTCAAAACATCAGGATTGGAGAATCCTGCACAGCACCTTAGACACCAGCACAAACTCTAGTTTGTGCGTTGACCCATACCACAAGCTTTCCATCTGCTGGACAGTCGAGTCCTGTTGAATGGCTCCAGGATGTCCCATACGGAAAGACTGGAGAGCAGGATTCGAAGGATGGATGCCTGTACAGCATACCTCACATTCCCATTGGCTCTTTGTGACAAGACATGTTTGAACTACTGGCTCTGGGGCGAGCTAACCAGGGGGCTAAATTGCAATGGACTCTCCTGCAGATGGGTCATAATGTGGGTTTGTGTGCATGGAGACCTTGGAATATGTTGGCAGCTCAGGGCCCATGAAGTATTCGCCTAACCGAAGGGTGTAATATTGCTCCAATTAAAAAGAGATCCCTATGTGGAGATGAGACAGGTTCTCTTTAGTGCCTCAGAAAAGCCCCAGATACTGGTCTTCAAACCAGTTCTCTGAGTAGAGACACCTGGAAACCAAAGCTAGGGTTCAGATTAGAGCCTAGATGCCTGTCCGTTTCAATCTTCTGTCTCTGGGGACACTGTCTGAGTATCTAAGTGGAGATAGTTGCTCAGCTGGTGTCAGAGTGCCCCTCTTAGTCCATGGCCGAGGCATGGCCTTGGAGACCTTATTGGATTCTCCTAATCTCTAGGGTTGTGGCCAATGGATTGGGTACAGTTTTCTTGGAGAGGACTGGCACAGTCCTTCAGTGTGTCTCCATAGGCCCTAGCCTGGAGGGTGTGTGGGTCCGGGCTGTGGGCACAGAAGTCTGAAAACACAAACTCGGCTTGGGTGCGGAGCCGAGAGCATGGCAGGATGGACCCACAGACCGTGAGAGGAGATCCTCAGCTTATGAAAGAAGGGCAAATGGGAGGCAGTCACGCAAGTTTTTGTCTTTGGATGTTTTGTCTCCCATAGCCGTGGAATGTAGGGGTGACCTCAGGGGCTATGGAAGAGTCTCCCTCTCTGAGGAGTTGGTCCAGCTCTTAAGATTTTGGGGACATTTTGTGGGAAGGGTGGAGTCCTGCTGTCTGGCTCAGGTGTTCTTCCAGGAGAGGGACTCCAGATCACAGTCCTGGGTTCGAGCGAATGGAATACTCGAGCTCTTGTGAAGATTGGGATCATAGGGGCTTGGCAAGCCCCATATGCGGGCTCTTGGTCCAGGCCCTGAGAGACCTTACTTCGACACGGGGCCCATGCTGATGGTCCCAATGCGAGTTTGTACCCAAGGAGGCACTCAAGTTTAGGCTTGGCCTCAGGGGCCATGAAGGTTTCTCCTACACTAAAGGTATGACTTCATGCCAACAGCAAGCTTTCCAGCCATGGGGAAGGAGAAGATCTGATTTGTGCTTCAGTTACCCACGTTTGCCAGGATTTGATATAATATCTAGGGTCAGATGTCTGAAAACCCAGGTTGGGAAGAGATGACGGCATAAGGCCATGGCCTGTCTGATGTGCTTAGTGTGCAGCCAGCTGTTTCCTTGTCTGTCGGGACGTCAGGCTGTGTCAGACAGAGCATTACTGACCAGGGTAGCCTTTCCAGTTAGGGTGCGGTCGAGGCCAGAGCAGGTTGGTTCTCATTTGTGGTTTCTGGAGAGCCCCATAGGGCAACGTTTTTCTTCTGGTGGGCAGGCAGAAAATTGTGTTGTGGTTCTGGAATTCCCAGTCTGGAGGGCTTGTTTGCCAGGAGTGTGAAGAGGGAAGTCTGAAAACACAAGCTAGCGTTAGGTTTGGGACCGAGGGCATGGCAGGCCCACTCTGCAGAGACTGAATCAAGATCTCCTGCATCTGAGGTCAGGGCGAGTATCAGACATTGCCTCAGGTTGGAGTTTGTGTCCATTATGGCCCCTTCCTGAAGGGGGTGGGGGCGTCATGAGGCCAGGGAGGTTTCCCAACGCTGGGTGTTATGAACTGCCCCAAACATCAAGGTTTCCTCTGTAGGACAGTCGAGTACTATGAGATGGTTTTAGGATGACCCCTACAGAAAGACTCGAGAGAAGGGGTCTAAGCATGAATGTCTGCAAATGCCACCTCACATTCCCACTGGCTGCTTGGGGCAAGGCAGGCTCAATCTGCAGGCTCTTGGGCGGGTTTCTCAGAGGGCTGAGTTGAAATGGACTCTCCTGAGGATGAGTCATACTGTGGGTTGGTGGCCATGGAGACCTTGGAATGTGGCGGTGGCTCAGGGACTCTGCAGGTTTCTCCAAACCGAAGGGTTTGACACAGCTCCAACAATGAAGCTTCCCATGTGGAGACGATAGTTGTTCTGTTTGTTGTCTCAGGAAAGCCCCAGATGCTGGTCTTCAAACCCAGGCCTCTGAGGAGTGACACCTGGAAACCAAAGCAAGAGTTCAGATTAGGGCCCAGGGGCCTGTCTGGTTCAATCTACTGTCTCTGCCGACATCTGTCTGTGTTTCTGCATGGAGGTAGTTGCTCAGCTTGTGTCAGGATGCCTTTGTCCAGAGAGGCTTATAGTAGTGGGATGTCCTCGGGGGCCTTGAGGCTTCTCCTCTTCTGTGGTGTTATGGGCAATGGAATGGGCATAGTCTCCTAGGAGAGAGCAGGACAGTCCTGTGGTGTGGCTCCAGAGGCCCCAGCCTGGCGGCTGTGTGGACCAGGGCTGTGGGGACAGACATCCAAAAACACAAACTCGGCTGAGGTTTGGGGCTGAGGTTATGGCAGGAGTGATCTACAGTCCGTGAGGGGAGCTCATTGTGATTAGAAAGTAGGGCGAGTGAGAGGCGGTCGTTCAGGCTTATGTCACTGGATGTTGTATTCATGATGGTCATTTAATGTAATCATGGTCTCATGGGCCATGGAAGTCTCCCTCTCTGGTGATTTGTCCGGCTCCCAAGAGATTGGGGTCATTTTGTGGGAAGGGAGGAGTCCTGTTTTCTGCCTCATGTGTCCCCACAATAGAGGGATTCTAGAGCAGAGCACTGGGTACATACAACTGGAATACCCACCCTCTGGTTAGGCCTGGGGTCCTATGGGCATGGCAAGCCCATATGCAGATTCTTGGTCCAGCCACTGAGAGATGTTACTTGAATAGTGGACTCATGCTGAGGGTCACAATGTGTGTTTGTGCCCAAGGTGGTCCTCAATATTGGGCGGGACCTCATTGAGCTTGCAGGTTTCTCCTACACTGAACCTTGGACATGCCAACCTCAGGGTTTCTTGCCATGGGGAAGGAGGAGTTTTGATTTCTGCATCACGTTCACCTCTGGGCACTAATTGGAGATAAGGTCTAGGTTCTGAAGCCTGAAAACCGAGGTTTGGAAGAGATGACGACCTAAGGCCATGGCAGGTCTGATGTGTTCAGTTTGGGGCCAGCTTTCTAGGTATCGTTCAGGAGGTCTGCACTCAGGCTGTGCCAGACAGGGCATTCGTGCCCAGATACGCTGTATAATTGGGGTACAGTTGAGTGGCATGCAGAAGATAATTATTTGGGGTTTCTCCATAGCCCCATAGGGCAAAGACTTTTTTCTGGAGGGCAGGCAGAGTGCTGCATTCTGGCTCCGGAACTGCCAAACTGGAGGCCTTGGGGCCAGGAATGCAAGGATGTAAGTCTGAGAACAGAAGCTTTGCTTTGGTTTCAGGGCGAGGACATGGCAGGCACACTCTGCAGAGCTGAATCGAGATTTCATGCATCTGAGGTCAGGGCGAGGTTCATATGTTGGCTCAGGTTGGAGTTTCTGTCCATGATGGCCCCTTCATGAAGGGGGGTCATCACACCGCCATTGGTGTTTTCCCATGATGGCAGTAGTGAGATGCTCCAAACCACAAGGATTTTCTGCGGGTCAGTTGAAACCTGTTGGATGGCTCCAGGACATCCCATATGGAACAATTGCAGAGCAGGGTTCTAAGGATGGATGCCTTGGCATCCGGCCTCGCATTCCAATTGTCTCCTAGCGAAACGGCACGTTTGATTGCTGCCTATGATGTAGCAGCCGAGGGGGCTGAGTTGAAATGCATTCTCCTGAGGATCGGTCATAATGTGGGATTGTGTCCATGGAGACCTTGGAATGGGGCAGTGGCACCAGGGCTCTGAAGGATGCTCCTAACCAGAGGTTTTGACACAGCTCCAAGAAGCATTTTTCCCATGGGGAAACAAGATTTGTTCTCATTGGTGCTTCAGTAACCCCCAATATGCTGGTATTGGAAACCAGAACTCTGAGGAGAGATGCCTGGAAACCAAGGCAATGGATCTGATTAGGGCCTGGGGCCTGTCTGGTTTAATCTTCTTCTCTCGGTTCATCTGTCTATGGGATTGAGTGGAGGTAGTACCTCAGCTGGTGTCAGATTGCCCCTAGTTGTCCTGGGCAGTCTACACTATTGGGATGGCCACTTTGACTTTGGAGGTTTCTCCTAATTTGCAAGTTTGTGGCCAATGAAATGGGCAGAATTCCTTTGGGGAGGGAAGGCACAATCCTGAAGTGTGGCTCTAGGGGCTCAAGCATGGAGGGTGTGTGGGTCAGAGCTGTGGGGACAGAAGTCTGAAAACAGAAACTCGTCTTAGGTTTGGGGACATAGGTATGGGAGGCCCGATCTACAGACCTTGAGGAGAACTCTTCAGGATATGAACAAAGAGTGAGTGTGAGGCACTTGCTCAGGCTTTTGACTCTGGATTTTGTGTCACTGATGGCCGTGGAATGTAGGGGCGTCCTCATGGACCATGGGTGAGACTTCCTCTATGGGGATTTGGATGATCCCAATATTTTGGGGTCATTCCGTGGGATGGGAGGAGTCCATTCTGTTTGTTTTTTTTTTTTTTTTTTTTTTTACCTCAGGTGTGCCACTAAAGAGGGATTCCAGAGCAGAACCCTGGGAAGGGGCGACTGGACAACCCAAACTCTGTATAAGATTGGGGGCCTAAGGGCATGGCAATCCCCATATGGGTTACCTTGGTCCAGCCACTGAGAGGTCTTACTTGAGTACAGTGCTCACACTGAGGGTCACAATGCATGTTTGTGCCCAATGTAGGCATCAAGCATGGGCGGGGACTCATGGGCCATGCTTGATTCTCCTACACTGAACTTTGGACAACATACGAACCACAAGGTTTCTTGCCATGGGGAAGGAGGAATTCTGATTTCTGCATCATGTTCACCCCTGGGCAGTGACTGGAGATAAGATCTAAGTTCTGAATCCAGAAAATCGAGGTTGGGATGAGATGATAACCTAAGGTCATGGAGGGTCCGATGTGCTCAGTGTGCGGTCAGCTTTCTGGGTGTTGTTCAGGAGGTATGGATTCAGGCTGTGTCAGACAGTGCATTAGTGCCCAGGTTAGACTGTATAATTTGGGTACAGTTGAGTTCCATGTAGGTTCATCCTCATTTATTGTGTCAGGGAAGCTCACTGGGGCAACATTTTTCTTCTGGTGGGCAGGCAGAGTGCAGCATTGTGGGTCCAGAATTGCCAAACTTGAGGGCGTCGGGACCAGGAGTGTGAAGACGTAAGTCTGAGATCATAAGCTAGACTTAAGTTTCAGGGCGAGGGCACGGCAGGCACCCTCTGCAGATCCGAATCAAAATCTCATTCATCTGAAGTCTGGACGAGGATCAGACTTAGGCGCAGGTTGGAGTTTCTGTCCATGATGGCCCCTTCATCAAAGGGGTGGAATCTCGAAGCCATGGAGGTTTTCCCACGTTGGGAGTTGTGGGATGCTCCAAACTGCAAGGATTCCTTCTGCGGGAAAATTGAGAACTGTTGGATGGCTCCAGGACATCCCATATGGAATGACTCCAGAGCCAGGTTCTAAGGATGGATGCCTGAGCAGACTGCCTCTTACACCAATTGTCTCCCTGCCACAAGACAGGTACGATCTGATGGCTATGCAGGAGCAATCGTGGGAGCTGAGTTGAAATGGACTCTCCTGAAGATGGGTCTTAATGTGTGTTTGTGTCCATGAGGACGTTGGAATGGGGTGGTGGCCCCAGGGCTCTAAAGGATTCTAACCGGAGATTTTGAAACAACTCGAAAGAGCAAGTTTTCCATGTGGAGACAAGATTTGTTCTAATTGGTGCCTCAGGAAACCCACATATGCTGGTATTAGAACCAGGCCTCTGAGGAGAGATACATAGAAACCACAGCAATGCATCCAATTAGGTCCTAGGAGCCTCTCTGGTTCAATCTTCTTCTCTGTCAACATCTGTCTATTTTATGAAATGGAGGTAGTTGCTCAGCTGGTGTCAGACCGCTCCTGTTTGTCCGGGCGGCCTACACTATAGGGATGGCCTCAGGGACTTTGGAGGTTTCTCCTAAATTGTATGATTATGGGCAATGGAATGGGCAGAATTCCTGTGGAGTGGGCAGGCACATACCTGATGTGTGGCTCCAAGGGCCCAGCCTTGAGGGTGTGTGGGCAAGGACTGTGGGGACAGATGTCTGAAAACACAAACTCAGCTTAGGTTTGGGGACGTAGGTATGGCAGGTCCGATTTACAGACTATGAGGAGAACTTTTGGGGATATGAATAAAGGGTGAAAGTGTGACACTTGTCAGGCTTTTGCCCCTGGATTTTGTGTCAATGATGGCCGTGGAATGTCGAGGAGTCCTCATGGGCCATGGAAGAGTCTTTCTCTCTGTGGATTTGGCCAGATCCCAATTGTTTTGGGTTAATCTGTGGGATTCAGTTTTGTTAACTAAGGTGTCCCACCAAAAGAGGGATTCCAGAGCAGAGCCCTGGACAACAAGAAATCTAACTAAAAATACGGGTCTAGGGGCATGGCAAGCCCAATATGCCTTCTAATGGTCCAGCCACTGAGAGGCCTTCATTGAGGACAGAACTCATGCTGAGGGTCACAATGCGTGTTTATGCCCTCGTGGTACTCAAGCATGGGTGGGGACTCATGGTGCATGCTTGTTTCTCCTACACTGAATGATAGTCAACATGTCAACCACATGAGTTCTTGCCATGGGGAAGTATTAATTCTGATTTCTGCATGTCATTCACCCCTGGGCAGTGATTGGAGATAAGGTCTAGGTTGTGAAGTCTGAAAACCGAGGTTGGGAAGAGATGACGACTTAAGGCCATGTTGGGTCCGATATGCTCAGCGTGGAGCCAGCTGTCTGGGTGTTGGTCGGGAGGTCCAAGCTTGGGCTGTGTCAGACAGGGCATTAGTGCCCAGGGTAGATTGTATAATTGGGGTACAACTGAGTGCCGTGCAGGTTGATCTTTATTTGGCATTTCTGGGTAGCCCCAAGGGCAATGTTTTTCTTCTGGAGGACAGGCAGAGTGCTGCATTGTGGCTCCGGAATTTCCAAAGTGGATACCTTGTGGACGGGGAGTGTGAGGACGGAAGTCTGAGAACACATGTTAGGCGTAGGTTCTGGGCGAGGGCACGGCAGGCACCCTCTGCAGATCTGAATCGGGATATCATGAATCTGAAGTCAGGGCGAGGTTCAAACCTAGGCTTAGGTCTGAATTTCTGTCCATTCTGGCCACTTTATGAAGGGGACAGCATCTCCAGTCCATGGAGGTTTACCCACGATGGGAGTTGTGAGATGCTCCAAACAACAAGGATTCCTTCTGATCAACAATTGAGACCTTTTGTATCACTCCAGTACATACCATACAGAATGACACCAGAGCAGGGATCTAAGGATGGATGCATGGGAAGCCCGCCTCACATTGCAGTTGTCTCCTAGCAAATAGACAGGTTTGATATGCTGGCTCTGTCAGAGCAACCAAGGGGGCTGAGTTGAAATGGACTCTCCTGAGGATGGATGCTAATGTGGGTTTGTGTCCATGGAGACCTTGGAATGGGGCGTTGGCGCATGGGCCCTGAAGGATTCTCCTAACCGGAGGTTTTGAGACATCTCCAAAGGACAAGTTTCCCATGTGGAGATGAGATTTGTTCTGATTGGTGCCTCAGGAAACCCCCATATACTGTTATTGGAATATAGGCCTCTAAAGAGAGATAACTGGAAACCAAAGCAATGGCTCCGTTTAGAGCCTAGGGGCCTGTCCGGTTGAATCTTCTTCTCTGTGTACATCCATCTAAGGTATTAGTGGAGTTAGATGCTCAGCTGGTGTCAGATGGCCCTTGTTTGTCCCAGGCGGCCTACACTATTGTGAAGGCCTTGGGGACTTTGGAGGTTTCTCCTAATTTTATGATTATGGACAATGGAATGGGCAGAATTCCCGTGGAGAGGGAAGGCACAGTTTTGATATGTGGCTCCAGGGTCCCCAGCCTGCAGGGTGTGTGCACCAGGACTGTGGAGACAGAAGTCTAAAACACAAACTCAGTTTAGGTTTAGTGACATAGGTATGGCAGGCCCGATCTACAGACCGTGAGGAGAATTCTTCCGGATATGAAGAAAGAGAGATTGTGAGGCACTTGTTCAGGCTCTTGTTTCTGGATTTTGTGTCAACGATGGGCGTGGAATGTCGGGGAGGCCTCATGGGCCATGGACGAGTCTTCCTCTCTGTGGATTTGGCCCGATTCCAATTGTTTTGGGTCAAACTGTGGGATGGGAGGAGTCCTTTCAGTTTTGTTACTTCAGATGTCCCACCAAAAGAGGGATTCCAAAGCCGAGCCTGTGGGAGGGGCGACTGGACAACCAGAAATCTGGTTAAAAATTGGGGCCTAGGGGCATGGCAAGCCCAATATGCTGTCTTTTGGTCCAGCCACTGAGAGGCCTTACTTGAGAACTGGGCTCACGTTGAGGGTCACAATGCATGTTTGTGACCGACTTGGTCCTCAAGCATCTGCAGGGCCTCATGGGCCACACTGGTTTCAACTACACTTTACGTTGGACAACATGCCAACCACAAGTTTTCTTGCCATGGGGAAGGAGTTCTGATTCCTGCATCATGTTCAACCCTAAGTGGTGACTGGAGATAAGGTTTAGGTTCTGAAGCCTGAAAACCGAGGTTGGAAAGAGATGATGACCTAAGGCCATGGCGGGTCCGATGTGCTCAGTGTGTGGCTAGCTGGGTAGGTGCGAGCCAGGAGGTTCAGTCTCAGGCTGTGCCAGAAAGGGCAGTAGTGCACAGGGCAGCCTGTATAATTGGGGTCCAGTCAAGTGGCATGCAGGTTGATCCTCATTTGGGGAATCTGGGTAGCCCCAGAGGGCAATGTTTTTCTTCCGGAAAGCAGGCAGAGTGCTGCCTTGTAGTTCTGGAATTGCCAAACTGGAGGGCTTGTGGGCCAGGAATGTGAGGATGGAAGTTGAGAACACAAACTAGACTTATGTTTCTGGGCAAGGGCACGGCAGGCACACTCTGCAGAGCTGAATCAAGATGTCCTGCATCTGCAGTCAGGGCGAGGATCAGACGATCGCTCTGGTTGGAGCTTCTGTCCCTGATGGCCCCTTCATGAAGCGCAGGGGGCGGGTTCATGAGGCCATGGAGGTTTTCCCAATATGGGAGGTGTGAGATGCTCCAAACAGTAAAGATTCTTCTGCGGGACTATTGAGACCTGTTGGTTGGCTCCAGGACTTCCCATACAGCATGATTGTGAGAATGGTTCTAAGTATGGATGGCTGGGAAGCCTACCTCTCATTCCAATCATCTCCTAGCGACAAGACGGGTTAGATCTGCTGGATCAGGGGGAGCAACTGAGGGGGCTGAGTTGAAATGGACTCTCCTGTGGATGGGTCCTAATGTGGGTGTGTCTCCATGGAGACCTTGGAATGAGGCGCTGGCACCGGGAACCTGAAATGTCCTTCTAATCAGAGGCTTTGAGAGAGCTCCAACATGCAAGTTTCCCATGTGTAGACGAGATTTGTTCTGATGGGTGCCTCGGGAGAAGCCTTCAGCTGGTATTGGAAACCAGGCTTTTGAGGAGACATGCCTGTAAACCAAAGCTATGGATACCATTATGGCCTGGGGTCCTGTCTGGTTCAATCTTCTTCTCTGGGGACATCCATCTATGGTATGAGTGGAGGTAGATGCTCAGCTGGTGTCAGACGGCCCTTTTTTGTCCCGGACAACCTACACCATTGGTATGGCCTCAGGGAATTTGGAGGTTTCTCCTAATTTGTACGGTTTTGGATAATGGAATGGGCAGAATTCCCATGGATTGGTTAGGCACAGTCCTAATGTGTGGTTCCAGGGGCCCAGCCTGGAGGGTGTGTGGCCCAGGACTTTGAGGACAGAACTCAAAAAACACAAACTCAGCTTAGGTTTGGGGATGTAGGTATGGCACGGCCGAAGTACAAATCATGAGAAGAACTCTAAAGGATATGAAGAAAGAGCAAATCTGAGGCGCTTGCTCAGGCTTTTGTCTCTGGATTTTGTATCAGCGATGGCCGTGGAATGTCGGGGAGGCCTCATGGGCCATGGACGAATCTTCCTCTCTGTGGATTTGGCCCTATCCCAATTATTTTTCGTGAATCTGTGGGATGGGAGGACTCCTTTCAGGTTTGTTACCTGAGGTGTCCCACCAAAAGAGGAATTCCAAAGCAGAGCCCTGGGCAAGAGTGAAGGGACAACCCGAACTATGGTTAAAAATTGGGGTCTAGGGGCATGGCAAGCCCAATATGCTGTTTCTTCATGCAGCCACTGAGAGGCCTTGCCTGAGGACCGGGCTCAGGCTGAGGGTCACAATATGTGTTTGTGACCAATGTGGCCCTCAAGCATGGGCTGGGTCTCATGTGCCACACTGGTTTCAACTACACTGAACGTTGGACAACATGCCAACCACGAGGTTTCTTGCCAAGAGAACGAGTTCGGATTTCTGCAACATTTTCAAACCTGGGCAGTGATTGGAGATAAGGTCAAGGTTCTGAAGCCTGAAAACCGAGGTTGGGTAGAGATGACGACCTAAGGCCATGGCGGGTCCGATGTGCTCAGTGTGCGGCCAGCTGTCTGGGTGGGGCCAGGAGTTCCAGGCTCAGGCTGTGTCAGAATGGGCAATTGTGCCCACTTCAGCCTATATATTTGGGGTACAGCCAAATGGCGTGCAGGTTGACCCTCATTTGGGGTTCCTGGGTAGCCCCAGAGGGCAATGTTCTTCTTCCAGGGAGCAGGCAGAGTGCCGCATTGTACTTCTGGATTGCCAAACTGGAGGGCTTGTGGGCTAGTAGTCTGAGGACTGAAGTCTGAGAACACAAGCTAGGCTTAGTTTTTATGGGTGAGGACATGGCAGGCACAATCTACACACCTGAATCGAGATCTCGTGCATCTGAAGTCAGGGTGAGGATCAGACGATCTTCAGGTTGGACTTTCTGTCCCTGATGGCCCCTTCATGAAGGGGGGGGAATCACGAGGCCATGGGGGTTTTCGCACGATGGGAGTTGTGAGAAGCTCCAAACTGCAAAGATTCTTCTGCAGGACAATTGAGACCTGTTAGTTGGCGCCAGGCCAAGGATTCCAAGCATGGTTCTGAGGATGGATGGCTGGGTACCCCACCTCGCATTCCAATTTTCTCCTAGCTACAAGAAAGGTTAGATCTGCTGGATCTGGGGGAGCAACTGAGGAGGCTGAGTTGAAATTGACTCTCCTGTGGATGTGTCCTAATATGTTTTTCTGTCTATGGAGACCTTGGAATGAAGTGGTGGCACTGGGTCCCTGATGGGTTATTCTAAACAGAGACTTTGACACAGCTCCACCGTGCAAGTTTCCCATGTGTAGATAAGATTTGTTCTGATGGGTGAGTCAAGAAACAGCCATATGCTGGTATTAAAATCCAGGCCTCTGAGGAGACATGCCTGGAAATCATAGCAATGGATCCGATTAGTGCCTAGTGGCCTGTTCATTCCTTTTTTCCTCTGGGGACATCAGTCTACGGGTCTGAGTGCAGGTAGGTGCTCTGATGTGCTCAGATTGCTCCTGTTTGTCCTGGGAAGCCACCACTGTTGGGATGGCCTCAGGAACTTTGGAGGTTTATCCTATTAGTAGGATTGTGGCCATTGGAATGGGTACACACAATTCCCTTGGAGAGGGCAAGTAGAGTCCTCAGGTTTGGCTCCAAGGGCCTGAGCCTGTGGGGTGTGTAGGCCAGGGCTGTTTGGACAGTTGTCTGAAAACACAACCTCGGCTTATGTTTCGGGTCATAGGTATGGCAGGACTGATCTACAGACCATGCGGAGTACTCTTCGGGATATGAAAAAAGGGCGAGTGTGAGGCTCTTGCTCAAGTTTATCTCTGGATATCGTGTCACTCATGGTCGTGAAATTTCCGGGTGACTTCATGGGAAATGGACGAGTTTTACTCTTTAGAAGGTTGGCCTTCTAAAGAGTTTGGTGTGTTTATGCCCTCGTCGCACTTGAGAATGGGCTGGGCCTCAGGGTGAATGCTGGTTTCTCCTACACTGAACGTTGGAAAACATGCCAACCACAAGGTTTCTTGCCATGGGTAAGGAGGAGTTCTGATTTCTACATACCATCACCCCTGGGCAGTGATTGGAGAAAAGGTCTAGGTTCTGAAGCCTGAAAACTGAGGTATGGAAGAGATGATGTCAGAGGGCCATGGCTGGTCTGTTGTGCTCAGTGTGTGGTCAGCTGTCTGTGTGTTGGTCAGGAGGTCCGGGCTCAGGTGTGTCAGACCGTGCATTAGTGCACAGGTTAGAGTATATAATTTAGGTAGAGTCAAGTGGCGTGTAGGTTTATCCTCATATAATGTGCCTGGGCAGCTCATGAGGCAATATTTTTTTTCTTGAGGGCAGGCAGACTGCTGCACAGTGGGTTCGGAATTGCCAAACTTTAGGTCTTCTGGGCCAGGAGTGTGAGGACGGAAGTCTGAGAACACAAGCTAGACTTGGGTTTCAGGTCGAGGGCACGGCAGGTACCTCGGCAGATCTGAACCAACATCTCATGCATCTGAATTCAGGGCGAGGATCAGACATTGGCTCAGGTTGGAGTTTCTGTACATGACGGCCCATTCATGAAGGGAGTGGAATCTCTAGGCCATGGAGGTTTTCCCACGTTGGGAGTTGTGAGATGGCCCTTCAAAGATTACTTCTGCGGGACAATTGAGACCTGTTGGACAGCTCCAGGACATCACATATGGAATGATTCCAGAGCACCATTCGAGGATGGATGCCTGGGAAGCCCGCCTCGCATTCCAATTTTCTTCTAGCAACAAGACAGTATAGATCTGATGGCTCTGCAGGTGTTACCGGGGTGGCTGATTTGAAATGGACTTTCCGGAGGATGGGTCCTAATGTTTGTTTGTGTCCCTGAGGGCCTTGGAATGGGGCGGTGGCACCGGCACCCTGAAGTATTCTCCTAAGCCTTTGACAAAGTTCCCATGCACAAGTTTCCTTGTGGAGACGAGATTTGTTCTGATGGGTGCCTCAGGAGAAGCCCTATGCTGGTATTGGAATCCAGGCTTTTGAGGAGACATGCCTGTAAACCAAAGCTATGGATCCCATTATGTCCTAGGGTCCTGTCTGGTTCAATGTTCTTCTCTGGGGACATCCATCTATGGTATGAGTGTAGGTTGATGCTCAGCTGGTGTCAGACGGCCCTTGTTTTTCCGGAACAACCTACACCATTGGGATGGCCTCAGGGAATATGGAGGGTTCTCCTAATTTGAACGGTTTGGGACAATGGCATGGGCAGAATTCCCATGGATTGGGTAGGCACAGTACTAATGTGTGGCTCCAGGGGCTCAGTCTGGAGGGTGTGTGGCCCAGGACTTTGAGGACAGAACTCAAAAAACACAAACTCATCTTAGGTTTGGGAACGTAGGTATGGCAAGCCCGACCTACAAACCAGGAGAAGAACTCCTCAGGATATGTAGAAAGAGCGAGTTTGAGGCGCTTGCTCAGGCTTTTGTCTCTGGATTTTGTATCAGCGATGGCCGAGGAATGTCGGGGAGGCCTCCTGGGCCATGGACGAATCTTCCTCTCTGTGGATCTGGTCTGATCCCAATTCTTTTTCTGTGGGATGGGAGGGCTCCTTTAAGGTTTGTTACCTTAGGTGTCCCACCAAAAGAGGAATTCCAAAGCAGAGCCATGGGCAAGAGTGAAGGAACAACTGGAACTATGGTTAAAAATTGGGGTCTAGGGGCATGGTAAGCCCAATATGCTGTCTCTTCATACAGCCACTGAGAGGCCTTACCGGAGGACCGGGCTCAGGCTGAGGGTCACAATGTGTGTTTGTGACCAATGTGGCCCTCAAGCATGGGCTGGGCCTCATGAGCAACACTGGTTTCAACTACACTGAAAGTTGGACAACATGCAAACCACGAGTTTTCTTGCCAAGGGAACTAGTTCTGATTTCTGCATCATTTTCAAACCTGGGCAGTGATTGGAGATAAGGTCTAGGTTCTGAAGCCTGAAAACCGAGGTTGGGAAGAGATGACGAACTAAGGCCATGGCGGGTCCAATGTGCCTAGTGTGCGGCCAGCTGTCTGGGTGGGGCCAGGAGGTCCAGGCTCAGGCTGTGTCAGAAAAGGCAATGATGCCCAGATCAGCCTATATATTTGGTGTACAGCCAAATGGCGTGCAGGTTGATCTTCATTTGGGGTTTCTAGGTAGCCCCAGAGGGCAATGTTTTTCTTCTGGAGGGCCACAGAGTGCTGCATTGTACTTCTGGATTGCCAAACTGGAGGGCTTGTGGGCCGGTAGTCTGAGGATGGAACTCTGAGAACATAAGCTAGGCTTAGGTTTTATAGGTGAGGACATGGCAGGCACAATCTACAGACCTGAATCGAGATCTCGTGCATCTGAAGTCAGGTTGAGCATCAGACGATGCCTCAGGTTTGACTTTTTGTCCCTGATGGCCCCTGCATAAAGGGGGGGAATCACGAGGCCGTGGGGGTTTTCCCAACATGGGAGTTGTGAGAAGCTCCAAACTGCAAAGATTCTACTGTGGGACAATTGAGACCAGTTGGTTGGCTCCAGGCCAACGATTCCGAGCAGGGTTCTAAGGATGGATGGCTGGGTAGCCCACCTCGCATTCCAATATTCTCCTAGCTACAAGACAGGCTAGATCTGTTGGATCTCGGGGAGCAACCGAGGAGGCTGAGTTTAAATGGACTCTCCTGTGGATGGGTCCTAATATGTTTTTGTATCTATGGAGACTGTGGCATTAAGCAGTGGCACTAGGGCCCTGAAGGCTTCTCCTAAACAGAGGTTTGACACAGCTCTACCATGCAAGTTTCCCATGTGTAGAGGAGATTTGTTCTGATGGGTGAGTCAAGAAACAGCCATATTCTGGTATTGAAATCCAGGCCTCTGAGGAGAGATGCCTGGAAACCAAAGCAATGGATCCGATTAGTGTCTAGGGGCCTGTTGGTTTCTTTTTACCTCGGGCGACATCTATCTACGGGTCTGAGTGCAGGTAGGTGCTCAGATGAACTCAGATTGCCCGTGTTTGTCCTGGGAAGCCAACACTTTGGGATGGCCTCAGGGAATTTAAAGGTTTATACTATTAGTTGCGTTGTCGCCATTGGAGTGGGCTCACACAATTCCCTTGCGAGGGCAAGAACAGTCCTCAGGTTTGGCTTCAGGGGCCTGAGCCTATAGGGTGTGTAGGCCAGGGCTGTTTGGACAGTTGTCTGAAAACACAAACTCGGCTTCTGTTTCGGGTCATAGGTAGGGCAGGACTGATCTACAGACCATGAGGAGAACATTTCGGTATATGAAAAAAGGGCGAGTGTGAGGCTAATGCTCATGTTTTTGTCTCTGCATATCATGTCATTCATGGTCGTGAAATTTCCGGGTGACTTCATGGGAAATGGACGAGTCTTACTCTCTGGGGATTTGGCCCCTTCCAAAGAGGTTCTGGTCATTCTGTGGGATGGAAGAAGTCGTTTCTTTTTGTTGTTGTTGTTGCTTTGTTTTGTTTCATTTTTTAAACTCCGTTGTTCCACCAAATGAGGAATACCAGAGTAGAGCTCTGGGGAGGGGTGACTAGACAACCAGATATCTGGTTAAAAATTGGGGCCTAGGGCTATGTCAAGCCCATTATGACATCTAGTGATCCAGGTTCTGAGAGGACTTACTAGAGGACAGGACTCACCCTGAGGGTCACAATGCATATTTATGCCCTCGTCGCACTCAAGAATAGGCGGGCCTCAGGGTGAATGCTAGTTTCTCCTACAATGAACGTTGGACAACATGCCAACCACAAGGTTTCTTGCCATGTGTAAGGAGAAGTTCTGATTTCTGCATCACACTCACCCCTGGGCAGTGATTGGAGATAAGGTCTAGTTTCTGAAGCCTGATTACTGAGGTAGGGAAGAGATGATGACCTAAGGCCATGGCGGGTCTGATGTGCTCAGTGTGCGGTCAGCTGTCTGGGTGTTGGTCAGGAAGTCCGGGCTCAGGTTGTGTCAGACAGTGCATTAGTGCCCAGGTTAGACTATATAATTCGGGCAAAGTCGAGTACCGTGTAGGTTTATCTTCATATAAGGTGCCTCGGCAGCTCTTTAGGCAATATTTTTTTTCCAGAAAGCAGGCCATGTGCTGCATTGTGGGACCGGATTTACCAATCATGAGGGCTTTGAGGCCAGGAGAGTGAGGTCGGAATTCTGAGAACAAAAGCTATACTTGGGCTCAGGGCAAGGGCTTGGCAGGTACCCCCTGCAGATCGGAACCAATATCTCATCCATTTCAAGTCAGGGAGAGAATTAGACTTTGGCTTAGGTTGGAGTTTCTGTGCATGATTCCCCTTCATGAAGGGAGAGGAAACTCGAGGCCATGAAGGTTTTCCCACGTTGGGAGTTGTGGGATGCCCCCTTCAAGGATTCCTTTGGTGGGACAATTGAGACATGTTGGGCATCTCCAGCACATCCCATATGGAATGACTCCAGAGCACCGTTCGAGGATGGATGCCTGGGAAGCCCGCCTCGCATTCCAATTGTCTCCTAGCAACAAGACAGTTTAGATCTGATGGCTCTGCGGGAGAAACCGGGGTGGCTGACTTGAAATGGACTTTCCTGAGGATGGGTCCTAATGTGTGTTTGTGTCCATGAGGGCCTTAAAATGGGGCGGTGGCACCGGGACCCTGAAGTATTCTCCTAAGTTTTTGACATAGCTCTATGCACAAGTTTCATTGTGGAGACAAGATTTGTTCTGATAGGTGCCTCAGGAAAACCCCTATGCTGGTATTGGAATACAGGCTTTTGAGGAGACATGCCTGTAAACCAAAGCAATGGATCCGATTATGGCCTAGGGTCCTGTCTGCTTCAATCTTCTTCTCAGGGGACAACCATTTATGGTATGAGTGCAGGTAGATGCTCAGCTGGTATCAAACCGCCCTTGTTTGTCCCGGGCGACCTGCACTATTGGGATGGCCTCAGGGATTTGGAGGGTTCTCCTAATTTTACGGATTTGGACAATGGAATGGGCAGAATTCCCATGGATTGGGTAGGCACAGTCCTAATGTGTGACTCCAGGGGCCCCAGCCTGGAGGGTGTGTGGCCCAGGACTTTGAAGACAGAAGTCTGAAAACACAAACTAAGCTTAGGTTTGGTGACGTACGTATGGCAGGCCCGATCTATAAACCATGAGAAGAACTCTTCCGGATATGAAGAAAGAGCGAGTCTGAGGCGCTTGCTCAGACTTTTGTCTCTGGATTTTGTATCAGCGATGGCCGTGGAATGTCGGGGAAGCCTCATGGGCCATGGACGAATCTTCCTCTCTGTGGATTTGGCCCGATACCAATTGTTTTTCGTCAATCTGTGGAATTGGAGGACTCCTTTCAGGTTTGTTCCCTCAGGTGTCACGCCAAAAGAGGAATTCCAAAGAAGAGACCTGGGGAAAAGTGAAGGGAGAACCCGAACTATGGGTAAACTTTGGGGCCTAGGGGCATGGCAAGCCCAATATGCTGTCTCTTCATCCACCCAATGAGAGGCCTTACCTGAGGACTGGGATCAGGCTGAGGGTCACAATGTGTGTTTGTGACCAATGTGGCCCATAAACATGGACGCGGCCTCATGGGCCACACTGGTTTCAACTACACTGAAAGTTGGACAACATGCCAACCACATGGTTTCTTGCTACGGGGAAGGAATTGTAATCTGCATCACATACAAGCCTGGGCAGTGATTGGAGATAAGGTCTTGGTTCTGAAACTTGACAACCGAGGTAGGGAAGAGATGATGACCTAAGAACATGGCGCGTCTGGTGTGCTCAGTGTTCGACCAGCTTCCCGGTTGGGGCCAGGAATTCCAGGCTCAGGCTGTGTCAGAAAGGGCAATAGTGCCCAGGTCAGCCTATATATTTGGGGTACAGTCGAATGACGTGCAGGTTGATCCTCATTTGGGTTTCTGGGTAGCCCCAGAGGGCAATGTTTTTCTTCCTGAAGGCTTGCAGAGTGCTGCATTATAGTTCTGGTTTGCACACTGAAGGCTTGTGGGCCAGTAGTCTGAGGACGGAAATCTGAGAACACAAGCTAGGCTTAGGTTTCCGGGTGAGGACAAGGCAGGAACAATCTACAGACCTAAATCGAGATCTCGTGCTTCTGATGTCAGGGCGAGGATCAGAAGATCGCTCAGGTTGGTGTTTCTGTCCCTGATGGCCCTTCATGAAGGGGCAGGGGGGTCACGAGGCCGTGGGGGTTTTCCTACGATGTTAGTTGTGAGAAGCTCCAAACTGCAAAGATTCTTCTACAGGACAATTGAGACCTGTTGGTTGGCTCCAGGGCAACGATTCCGAGAAGGGTTCTAAGGATGGATGGCTGGGTAGCCCACCTCGCATTCCAATTGTGTCCTAGCAACAAGACAGGTTAGATCTGCTGGATCTGGGAGAGCAACCCAGGAGGCTGAGTTGAAATGGACTCTCCTGTGGATGGGTCCTAATATCTTTTTGTGTCTATGGAGACCTTGGAATGTAGCGGTGGCACTGGGGTCCTGAAGGGTTTTTCCAAACAGAGGCTTTGACACAGCTCCAACGTGCAAGTTTCCCATATGTAGATGAGATATTTTCTGATGGGTAAGTCAAGAAACAGCCATACGCTGGTATTGAAATCCAGGCCTCTGAGGAGAGATGACTGGATAACACAGCAATGGATCCGTTTAGTGCCTAGGGGCCTGTTCGTCCCTTTTTACATCTGGGGACATCAGTCTATGCGTCTGAGTGCAGGTAGGTGCTCAGATGGGCTCAGATGGCCCCTGTTTGTCCTGGGAAGCCACCACTATTGGGATGGCCTCAGGGAGTTTGGAGGTTTATCCTATTAGTAGGGTTGTGGCCATTGGAATGGGCACATACAATTCCTTTGGAGAGGGCAAGTACAGTCCTCAGGTTTGGCTCCAGGGGCCTGAGCCTGTAGGGTGTGTAGGCCAGAGCTGTTTGGACAGTTGTCTGAAAACACAAACACGGCTTATGTTTCGGGTCATAGGTATGGCAGGACTGATCTACAGACCATGAGGAGAACTCTTTAGATTATGAAAAAAGGGCGAGTGTGAGGCTCGTGCTCAAGTTTTTGTCTCTGGATATCGTGTCACTCATGGTCGTGAAATTTCCGGGTGACTTCATGGGAAATGGACGAGTCTTACTCTCTGGGGTTTGGCCCCGTCGCAAGATATTGGGGTCATTCTGTGGGATGGAAGAAGTCAGTTTTGATGTTTTTGTTGATTTGCCTTGTTTTGTTTTTTAACCACAGGTGTCTCACAAAATGAGGTATTCCAGAGTTGGGCCCTGGGGAGGGCCGACTGGACAACCAGAAATCTGGTTAAAAATTGGGGCCTAGGGACATGTCAAGCCCATTATGACATCTAATGGTCGAGCCACTGAGAGGACTTACTAGAGGACAGGACTCATGCTGATGGTCACAATGCGTGTTTATGCCCACTTCGCTACAAGAATGGGCGGGGCCTCATGGTGAATCCTGGTTTCTCCTACACTGAATGTTGGACAACATACCAACGACAAGATTTCTTGCCATGGGTAAGGAAGAGTTCTGATTTCTGCATCACAGGCACCCCTGGGCAGTGATTGGAGATAAGGTCTAGGTGCTGAAGCCTGAAAACTGAGGTAGGGAAGAGATGATGACCTAAGGCCATGGCGGGTCTGATGTGCTCAGTGTGCGGTCAGCTGTCTGGGTGTTGGTCAGGAGGTCCGTGCTCCGGTTGTGTCAGAAAGTGCATTAGTGCCCAGGTTAGACTATATAATTTGGGTACAGTCGAGTGCCATGTAGATTTATCCTCATATAAGTTGACTGGGCAGCTCATTAGGCAAAATTTGTTTTCTATAGGGCAGGCAGAGTGCTTCATTGTTGGTCCGGAATTTCCAAACTTGAGCGCTTAGTGTCCTGCAGTGTGAGGACGGAAGACTGAGAACACAAGCTAGACTTGGGTTTCTGGGCGAGGACACGGCAGGGACCACTGTAGATCTGAACTAATATCTCATGCATCTGAATTCAGGGCGAGGATCAGACGTTGGCTCAGGTTGGAGTTTATGTGCATGATGGACCCTTCATGAAGGGAGTGGAATCTCGAGGCCATGGAGGTTTTCCCACTTTGGGAGTTGTGGGATTCTCCCTTCAAGGATTCCTTCTGCGGGACAATTGAGAACTGTTGGGCAGCTCCAGGACATCCCATATGGAATGACTCCAGGGCACCATTCGAGGATGGATGCCTGGGAAGCCCGCCTCGCATTCCAATTGTCTTCTAGCAACAAGACATTTTAGATCTAATGGCTCTGCGGGAGCAACCATGGTGGCTGAATTGAAATGGACTTTCCTGAGGATGGGTCCTAATGTGTGTTTGTGTCCATGAGGGCCTTAAAATGGGGCGGTGGCACCGGGACCCGGAAGTATTCTCCTAAGCTTTTGACATAGCTCGATGCACAAGTTTCCTTGTGGAGACGAGATTTGTTCTGATGGGTGCCTCAGGAAAACCCCTATGCTGGTATTGGAATCCAGGTTTTGAGGAGACATGCCTGTAAACCAAAGAAATGTATCCGATTATGGCCTAGGGTCCTGTCTGGTTCAATCTTCTTCTCAGGGGACATCCATCTATGGTATGAGTGAAGGTAGATGCTCAGCTGGTATCAGACCGCCCTTGTTTGTCCCGGGCGACATGCACTATTGGGATGGCCTCAGGGATTTGGAAGGTTCTCCTAATTTTATGGTTTTTGACAATGAAATGGGCAGAATTCCCAAGGATTGGGTAGGCACAGTCCTAATGTGTGACTCCAGGGGCCCCAGCCTGGAGAGTGTGTGGCCCAGGACTTTGAGGACAGAAATCTGAAAACACAAACTCAACTTAGTTATGGGGACGTAGGTATGGCAGGCCCGATCTAAAAACCATGAGAAGAACTCTACAGGATATGAAGAAAGAGCGAGTCTGAGGCACTTGCTCAGGCTTATGTCTCTGGATTTTGTATCAGCGATGGCCTTGGAATGCCGGTGAAGTCTTATTGGCCATGGACGAATCTTCCTCTCTGTGGATTTGGCCCGATCCCATTTGTTTTTCGTCAATCTGTGGAATGGGAGGACTCCTTTCAAGTTGGTTACCTCAGGTGTCCCGCCAAAAGAGGAATTCCAAAGAAGAGCCCTGGGGAAAAGTGAAGGGAGAACCCGAACTATGGGTAAAATTTGGGGCCTAGGGGCATGGCAAGCCCAATATGCTGTCTCTTCATCCAGCCACTGAGAGGCCTTACCTGAGGACTGGGATCAGGGTGAGGGTCACAATGTGTGTTTGTGACCAATGTGGCCCGCAAACATCGGCGGGACCTCATGGGCCACACTGGTTTCAACTACACTGAACATTGGACAACATGCCAACCACATGGTTTCCTGCCACGGGGAAGGAGTTGTGATTTCTGCATCACTTTCAAGCCTGGGCAGTGATTGGAGATAAGGTCTAGGTTCTGAAACTTGACAACCGAGGTTGGGAAGAGATGACGACCTAAGGCCAAAAGGTGTCCAATGTGCTCAGTGAGCGGCCAGCTTTTTGGGTGGGGCCAGGAAATCCAGGCTCAGGCTGTGTCAGAAAGGGCAATAGTGCCCAGGTCAGCCTATATATTTGGGGTACAGTCGAATGGCGTGCAGGTTGATCCCCAATTTGGGTTTCTGGGTAGCCCCATGGGGCAATATTTTTCTACCTGAGGGCAGGCAGAGTGCTGCATTATAATTCTGGTATGCAAACTGGAGGCTTGTGGGCCAGTAGTCTGAGGACGGAAATCTGAGAACACAAGCTAGGCTTAGGTTTCTGGGTGAGGACAAAGCAGGAACAATCTACAGACCTGAATCGAGATCTCGTGCTTCTGAAGTCAGGGCGAGGATCAGAAGATCACTCAGGTTGGTGTTTCTGTCCCTGATGGCCCATTCATGAAGTGGGGGGTCACAAGGCCGTGGGTCTTTTCCCTCGATGTTAGTTGTGAGAAGCTCCAAACTGCTAAGATTCTTCTGCAGGACAATTGAGACCTGTTGGTTGGCTCCAGGCCAACGATTCCGAGCAGGGTTCTAAGGATGGATGGCTGGGAAGCCCACCTCGCATTCCAATTGTGTCCTAGCAACAAGACAGGTTAGATCTGCTGGATCAGGGGGAGCAACCGAGGAAGCTGAGTTGAAATGGACTCTCTGGTGGATGGGTCCTAATGTGTTTTTGTGTCTATGGAGACCTTGGAATGAAGCGGTGGCACTGGGGTCCTGAAGGGTTTTTCCATACAGAGGCTTTGACACAGCTCCAACGTGCAAGTTTCCCATATGTAGATGAGATTTGTTCTGACGGTTGAGTCAAGAAACAGCCATACGCTGATATTGAAATCCAGGCCTCTGAGGAGAGATGACTGGATAAAACAGCAATGGATCCGATTAGTGCCTAGGGGCCTGTTCGTTCCTTTTTACCTCTGGGGACATCAGTCTATGCGTCTGAGTGCAGGTAGGTGCTCAGATGGGCTCAGATGGCCCCTGTTTGTCCTGGGAAGCCACCACTATTGGGATGGCCTCAGGGAGTTTGGAGGTTTATCCTATTAGTAGGGTTGTGGCCATTGGAATGGGCACATACAATTCCCTTGGAGAGGGCAAGTACAGTCCTCAGGTTTGGCTCCAGGGGCCTGAACCTGTAGGGTGTGTAGGCCAGAGCTGTTTGGACAGTTGTCTGAAAACACAAACTCGGCTTATGATTCGGGTCATAGGTATGGCGGGACTGATCTACAGACCATGAGGAGAACTCTTCGTGATATGAGAAAAAAGTGAGTGTGAGGCTCTTGCTCAAGTTTTTGTCTCTGGATATTGTGTCACTCATGGTCTTGAAATTGCCGGTTGACATCATGGGAAAAGGACGAGTCTTACTCTCTGGGGGTTCGGCCCCGTCCAAAGAGTTTGGGGTCATTCTGGGGATGGAAGAAGTCAGTTTTTTTGTTGTTGTTGATTTGTTTCGTTTTGTTTTTCAACCTCAGATGTCCCACCAAATGAGGGATTCCAGAGTAGAGCCCTGGGGAGGGGCGACTGGACAACCAGAAATCTGGTAAAAATTGGGGCCTAGGGACATGTCAAGCCCATGATGACATCTAATGGTCCAGCCACTGAGAGGACTTACTAGAGGACAGGACTCACGCTGAGGTCACAATGCGTGTTTATGCTCTCATCGCACTCAAGAATTGGCGGGACCTCAGTGTGAATGCTGTTTTCTCCTACACTGAACGTTGGACAACATGCCAACCACAAGGTTTCTTGCCATGGGACAGGAAGAGATCTGATTTTTGCATCACAGTCACCCGTGGGCAGTGATTGGAGATAAGGTCTAGGTTCTGAAGCCTGAAAACTGAGGTAGGGAAGAGATGATGACCTAAGGCCTTGGCGGTCTGATGTGCTCAGTGTGCGGTCAGCTGTCTGGGTGTTAGTCAGGAGGTCCGGGCTCAGGTTGTGTCAGACAGTGCATTAGTGCCCAGGTTAGACTATATAATTTGGGTACATGTGAGTGCCGTGTAGGTTTATCCTCATTTAAGCTGCCTGGGCAGCTCATTAGGCAATATATTTTTTCTAGAGGGCAGGCAGAGTGCTTCATTGTCGGTCCGGAATTGCCAAACTTGAGAGCTTCAGTGCCAGGATAGTGAGGACGGAAGTCTCAGAACACAAGCTAGACTTCGGATTCAGTGTGTGCGCAGGGCACGTACCCCCTGCAGATCTGAAGCAATATCTTATGCATCTGAAGTCAGGGCGAGGGTCAGACGTTGGCTCAGGTTGGAGTTTCTGTGCATGACGGCCCCTTCATGAAGGGAGCGGAACCACGAGGCCATGGAGGTTTTTCACGTTGGGAGATGTGGGATGCCCCCTTCATGGATTCTTTCTGAGGGACAATTGAGACCTTTTGGACAGCTCCAGGACATCCCATATGGAATGACTCCAGAGCACCGTTCGAGGATGAATGCCTGGGAAGTCCTCCTCGCATTCCAATTGTCTCCTAGCAACAAGACAGATTGATCCAATGGATCTGCCGGAGCAACCGGGGTGGCTGAGTTGAAATGGACTTTCCTGAGGATGGGTCGCCATGTGTGTTTGTGTCTATGAGGGCCTTGGAATGGGTCAGTGGCACCGGGACACTGAAATATTCTCCTACGCTTTTTTCATAGCTACCATGCACATGTTTCTTTGTGGAGAGGAGATTTGTTCTGATGGGTGCCTCAGGAAATCCCCTCTGCTGGTTTTGTAATCCAGGCTTTTTAGGAGACATGCCTGTAAACCAAAGCAATGGATCCAATAATGGCCTCGGGTCCTGTCTGGTTCAATCTTCTTCTCTGTGATGATCCATCCATGGTATGAGTGGAGGTAGATGCTCAGCCGGTATCAACCGCCATTTTTGTCCCAGGCTACTTACACTATTGGGATGGCCTCAGGGACTTTGGAGGGTTCTCCTAATTTGTACGATTTTTGACAATGGAATGGGCAGAATTCCCATGGATTGGGTGGGCGCAGTCCTAATGTGTGGCTCCAGGGGCCCCAGCCTGGAGGGAGTGTGGCACAGGACTTTGAGGACAGATGTCTGAAAACACAAACTCAGCTTAGGTTTGGGGACGTAGGTATGGCACGACCAATCTAAAAACCAGGAGAATAACTCTTCAGGATATGAAGAACGAGGGAGTCTAAGGCGCTTGCTCATACTTTTGTCTTTGGATTTTGTATCAGCAATGACCGTGGAATGTTGGGGAGGACTCATCGGCCTTGGATGAATCTTGCTCTCTGTGGATTTGGGAGAACCCAATTGTTTTTCGTCAATCTGTGGGATCGGAGGACTCCTTTCAGGTTTGTTATCTCAGGTGTCCCACCAAAAGAGGAATTCCAAAGCAGAGCCCTGGGGAAGAGTGAAATGACAACCCGAACTATGGTTAAAAATTGGGGCCTAGAGGCATGGCAAGCCCAATATGCTGTCTATTCATCCAGCCACTGAGAGGCCTTACCTGAGGACTGGGCTCAGGCTGAGGGTCACAATGTGTGTTTGTGACCAATGTGGCCCGCAAGCATGGGCTGGGCCTAATGGGCCACACTGGTTTCAACTACACTGAACGTTGGACAACATGCCAACCACAAGGTTTCTTGCCATTGGGAAAGAGTTCTGATTTCTTCATCATTTTCAAACCAGGGCATTGATTGGAGATCAGGTCTAGGTTCTGAAACCTGGAAACCGAAGTTGAGAAGAGATGACGACCTAAGGCCATGGCGGGTCCAATGTGCTCAGTGTGCGGCCAGCTGTCTGGGTGGGGCCAGGAGGTCCAGGCTCAGGCTGGGTCAGAAGGGCAATAGTGCCCAGGTCAGCCTATGTATTTGTGGTACAGCCGAATGGTGTGCAAGTTGATCCTCATTTGGGGTTTCGGGGTAGCCCCAGAGGGCAATGTTTTTCTTATGGAGGGCAGGCAGAGTGCGGCATTGTAGTTCTGGATTGCCAAACTGGAGGGCTTGTGGACCAGTAGTCTGAGGACGGAAGTCTGAGAACCGAAGGTAGCCCTAGGTTTCTGGGTGAGGATATGGCAGGCACAATCTAGATCTCAATCAAGATCTCGTGTATCTAAAGTCAGGGCAAGGATCAGACGATTGCTCAGGTTGGACTTTCTGTCCCTGATGACCCCTTCTTGAAGGGGGGGGATAGATCAAGAGGCCATGGGAGTTTTCCCACGATGGGAGTTGTGAGAAGCTCCAAACTGCTAAGATTCTTCTGCAGGACAATTGAGACCGGTTGGATGGCTCCAGGCCAACGATTCCGAGCAGGGTTCTAAGGATGGATGGCTGGGTAGCCCACCTCGCATTCCAATTGTCTCCAAGCAACAAGACAGGTTAGATCTGCTGGATGTGTGGGAGCAACCGAGGAGGCGAGTTGAAATGGACTCTCCTGTGGATGTGTCCTAATATGTTTTTGTGTCTATGGAGACCTTGGAATGAAGCGGTGGCACTGGGGCCCTGAAGGGTTCTCCTAAACAGAGGCTTTGACACAGCTCCAACGTGCATGTTTCCCATGTGTAGATGAGATTTGTTCTGATGGGTGAGTCAAGAAACAGCCATATGCTGGTATTGAAATCCAGGCCTCTGAGGAGAGATGCCTGGAAACCAAAGCAATGGATCCGATTAGTGCCTAGGGGCCTGTTCGTTCCTTTTTACCTCTGGGGACATCAGTCTACGGGTCTGAGTGCAGGTAGGTGCTCAGATGGGCTCAGATTGCCCCTGTTTGTCCTGGGAAGCCACAACTCTTGGGATGGCCTCAGGGACATTGGAGGTTATCCTATTAGTAGGGTTGTGGCCATTGGAATGGGCACATACAATTCCCTTGGAGAGGGCAAGTACAGTCCTCAGGTTTGGCTCCAGGGCCCTGAGCCTGTAGGGTGTGTAGGCCAGAGCTGTTTGGACAGTTGTCTGAAAACACATACTCGGCTTATGTTTTGGGTCATAGGTATGGCAGGACTGAACTACAGACCATGAGGAGAACTCTTCGTGATATGAAAAAAGGGCGAGTGTGAGGCTCTTGCTCAAGTTTTTTCTCTGGATATCGTGTCACTCATGGTCGTGAAATTTCCGGGTTACTCCACGGGAAATGGACAAGTCTTACTCTCTGGGGGTTCGGCCCCGTCCAAAGAGTTTAGGGTGATTCTCGGGATGGAAAAGTCCGTTTTTTTGTTGTTGTTGATTTGTTTCGTTATGTTTTTCAACCTCAGAGGTCCCACCCAATGAGGGATTCCAGAGTAGAACCCTGGGAGGGGCGACTGGACAACCAGAAATCTGGTTAAAAATTGGGGCCTAGGGACATGTCAAGCCCATTATGACATCTAATGGTCCAGCCTCTGAGAGGAATTCCTAGAGGACAGGACTCATGCTGAGGTCACAATGTGTGTTTATGCTCTCGTCGCACTCAAGAATGGGCGAGGCCTCAGTGTGAATGCTGTTTTCTCCTACACTGAACGTTGGACAACATGCCACCCACAAGGTTTCTTGCCATGGGTCAGGAAGCGTTCTGATTTCTGCATCACAGTCACCCCTGGGCAGTGATTGGAGATAAGGTCTAGGTTCTGAAGCCTGAAAACTGAGGTAGGGAAGAGATGATGACATAAGGCCATGGCGGGTCTGATGTGCTCAGTGTGCGGTCAGCTGTCTGGGTGTTGGTCAGGAGGTCCGGGCTCAGGTTGTGTCAGACAGTCCATGAGTGCCCAGGTTAGACTATATAATATGGGTACATGCGAGTGCCATGTAGGTTTATCCTCATTTAAGCTGCCTGGGAAGCTCATTAGGCAATATATTTTTTCTAGAGGGCAGGCAGAGTGCTTCATTGTCGGTCCGGAATTTCCAAACTTGAAGGCTTCTGGGCCAGGAGATTGACGACGAAAGTCTGAGAACACAAGCTAGACGTCGGATGTGAAGTCAGGGCAAGGATCAGACGTTGGCTCAGGATGGAGTTTCTGTGCATGACGGCCCCTTCATGAACGGAGCAGAATCTCGAGGCCATGGAGGTTTTCCACGTAGGGAGATCTGTAATGCCCCCTTCAAGGATTACTTCTGTGGGAAATTTGAGACGTGTTGGACAGCTCCAGGACATCCCATATGGAAACTCTCCAGAGTAACGTTCAAGGATGGATGCCTGGGAAGTCTGCCTCGCATTCCAATTGTTTCCTAGCAACAAGACAGTTTAGATCTAATGGATCTGCGGGAGCAACCGGGGTGGCTGAGTTGAAATGGACTTTCCTGAGGATTGGTCGCAATGTGTGTTTGTGTCCACGAAGGCCTTGGAATGGGGCGGTGGCACCGGGACCCTGTAGTATTCTCCTAAGCTTTTGACATAGCTCCCATGCACAAGTTTCCTTGTGGAGATGAGATTTGTTTTGATGGGTGCCTCAGGAAATCCCCTCTGCTGGTATTGGAATCCAGGCTTTTGAGGAGACATGCCTGTAAACCAAAGCAATGGATCTGATAATGGCCTCGGGTCCTGTCTGGTTCAATCTTCTTCTCTGGGGACATCCATCTATGATACGAGTGGAAGTAGATGCTCAGCTGGTATACACCGCCCTTTTTTGTCCCGGGCGACCTACACTATTGGGATGGCCTCAGGGACTTTGGAGGGTTCTCCTAATTTGTGCGATTTTTGACAATGGAATGGGCAGAATTCCCATGGATTGGGTGGGCGCTGTCCTAATGTGTGGCTCCAGGGGCCCCAGCCTGGAGGGAGTGTGTCCCAGGAATTTGAGGACAGAAGTCTGAAAACACAAACTCAGCTTAGGTTTGTGGACGTAGGTATGGCATGCCCGATCTACAAACCATGAGAAGAACTGTTCAGGATATGAAGAATGAATGAGTCTGAGGCGCTGGCTCAGGCTTTTGTCTCTGGATTTTGTATCAGCGATGGCCGTGGAATGTTCGGGAGGCCTCATGGGCCATGGAGGAATCCTCCTCTCTGTGGATTTGGCGCGGTCCCAATTGTTTTTAGTCAATCTGTGGGATGGGAGGACTCCTTTCAGGTTTGTAACCTCAGCTGTCCCACCAAAAGAGAAATTCCAAAGCAGAGCCCTGGGGAAGAGTGAAGGGACAACCTGAACTAGGGTTAAAAATTGGGGCCTAGGGGCATGGCAAGCCCAATATGCTGTCTCTTCATCCAGCCACTGAGAGGCCTTACCTGAGGACTGGGCTCAGGCTGACGGTCACAATGTGTGTTTGTGACCATTGTGGCCCGCAAGCATGGGCTGGGTCTCATGGGCCACGCTGGTTTCAACTACACTGAACGTTGGACAACATGCCACACTCAAGGTTTCTTGCCATGGGGAAAGAGTACTGAATTCTACATCATTTTCAAACCAAGGCAGTGATTGGAGATCAGGTCTAGGTTCTGAAGCCTGGAAACCGAAGTTGAGAAGAGATGACGACCTAAGGCCATGGCGGGTCTGATGTGCCTAGTGTGCGGCCAGCTGTCTGGGTGGGGCCAGGAGGTCCAGGCTCAGACTGGGTCAGAAAGGGCAATAGTGCCCAGGTCAGCCTATATATTTGGTGTACAGCCGAATAGCGTGCAGGTTGATCCTCATTTAGTGTTTCTGGGTAGCCCCAGAGGGCAATGTTTTTCTTCTGGAGGGCAGGCAGAGTGCAGCATTGTAGTTCTGGATTGCGAAACTGGAGAGCTTGTGTCCAGTATCTGAGGACGGAAGTCTGAAAACCCTAGCTAGGCCTAGGATTCCTGGTGAGGATATGGCAGGCACAGTCTACAGACCTCAATCGAGACCTCTTGCATGTGAAGTCAGGGCAAGGATCAGACGATTGTTTAGGTTGGACTTTCTGTACCTGATGGCCCTTTTTTTAGAGGGGTTGATCACGAGGCCATGGTGCTTTTCCCACGATGGGAGTTGTGAGAAGCTCCAAACTGCAAAGATTCTTCTGCAGGACAATTGAGACCTGTTGGTGGCTCCAGGCCAACGATTCCGAGTAGGGTTCTAAGGATGGATGGCTGGGTAGCCCACCTCGCATTCCAATTGTCTCCAAGCAACAAGACAGGTTAGATCTGCTGGATGTGTGGGAGCAACCGAGGAGGCGAGTTGAAATGGACTCTCCTGTGGATGTGTCCTAATATGTTTTTGTGTCTATGGAGACCATGGAATGAAGCGGTGGCACTGGGGCCCTGAAGGGTTCTCCTAAACAGAGGCTTTGACACAGCTCCAACGTGCATGTTTCTCATGTGTAGATGAGATTTGTTCTGATGGGTGAGTCAAGAAACAGCCATATGCTGGTATTGAAATCCAGGCCTCTGAGGAGAGATGCCTGGAAAACCAAAGCAATGGATCCGATTAGTTCCTAGGGGCCTGTTCGTTCCTTTTTACCTCTGGGGACATCAGTCTACGGTCTGAGTGCTGGTAGGTGCTAAGATGGGCTCAGATTGCCCCTGTTTGTCAAGCGAAGCCACAACTATTCGATGGCCTCAGGGACTTTGGAGGTTTATCCTATTTGTAGGGTTGTGGCCATTGGAATGGGCACATACAATTCCCTTGGAGAGGGCAAGTACCGTCCTCAGGTTTGGCTTCAGGGGCCTGAGCCTGTAGGGTGTGTAGTCCACAGCTGTTTGGACAGTTGTCTGATAACACAAACTCGGCTTATGTTTCGTGTCATAGGTATGGCAGGACTGATCTACAGACCATGAGGAGAACTCTTCGGGATATGAAAAAAGGGCGAGTGTGAGGCTCTTGCTCAAGTTTTTGTCTCTGGATATCGTGTCACTCATGGTCGTGAAATTTCCGGGTGACTCCATGGGAAATGCCGAGTCTTACTCTCTGGGGGTTCGGCCCCGTCCAAAGAGTTTGGGTTCTTTCTGTGGATGGAAGAAGTCAGTTTTTTTATTGTTGTTGATTTGTTTCATTTTGTTTTTCAACCTCAGATGTCCGACCAAATGGGGGATCCCAGAGTAGAGCCCTGGGTTGGGGCGACTGGACAACCAGAAATCTGGTTGAAAATTGGGGCTAGGTACATATCAAGCCCATTATGACATCTAATGGCCGAGCCACTGAGAGGACTTACTAGAGCTCAGGACTCACGCTGAGGTCACAATGCGTGTTTATGCTCTCGTCGCACTCAAGAATGGGTGGGGGGTCAGGGTGAATGCTGTTTTCTCCTAGAGTGAACGTTGGACAACATGCCAACCACAAGGTTTCTTGCCATGGGTCATAATGCCCCTGTTTGTCCAGTGCGGCTTGCGGTAGTGGGATGTCCTTGGGGACCTTGAGGTTTCTACTATTTTGTAGAGTTGTGGCCAATGGAATGGCAGTCTCTTAGAAGAGAGCAGGCACAGTTCTGTGGTGTGGCTCCAGAGACCCCAGCCTAGAGGCTGTGTGGGCCATGGCTGTGCAGACAGACATCCAAAAACCCTAACTCAGCTCAGGTTTGGGGCCGAGGTTACGGCAGGCCTGATCTACAGTCCATGAGGGGAGCTCCTCTGGATATGAAAGAAGGGTGAGAGGGAGGCAGTCGCTCAGGCTTTTGTCTCTGGATGTTTTGTCCACAATGGCCGTTTAATGTAGGAGTTGCCTCATGGGTCGTAGAAGTCTCCCTCTCTGGTAGTTTGTCCAGCCCCCAAGAGTTTGGGGTCATTCTGTGGGAAGGGAAGTGTCCTGTTTTCTGCTTCATGTGTCCCCCCAGTAGAGGGATTCTAGAGCATAGCAGTGGGTACTGACAACTGGAATATTCGCCCTCTGGTTAAGCCTGGGGGCCTATGGATATGACAAGCCGCATATGCAGGATCTTGGCCCAACCACTGAGAGGCGTTACTTTAATACGGGACTCACGCTGCTGGTCACAATGCATGTCTGTGCCCTAGGCGGCCCTCAAGCACTGGCGTGGCCTTTCGGACAATGCAGGTTTTCCCACATTGAACGTTGGACAACATGCCAACCACAAGGTTTCTGGCCATGGGGAAGGAGGAATTCTAATTTCTGCAACACGTTCACCCCTGGGCAGTGATTGGAGATAAGGTCTAGGTTCTGAAGCCTGAAAACCGAGGTGGGGAAGAGATGACGACCTACAGCCATAGCGGGTCCTATGTGTCCAGGTTGGGGCCAGCTGTCTGGGTGTCGTTTGGGATGTCTTGTCTCAGGCTGTGCCAGACAGGGCATTAGTATACAGGGTGGGCTGTATAATTGCTTTACAATCGAGTGGCATGCATTAGAAAATCATTTGGGGTTTCTTATTAGCAGCATAGGGCAAAGTTTTTCTTCTGGAGGGCAGGCAGAGTGCTGCATTGTGGCTTCGGAATTCCCAAACTGGTGGGGTTGAGGGCCAGGAGAGTGAGGACAGAAGTCTGAGAACACAAGCTAGGCTTAGGTTTCGGGGCAAGTACATGGCAGGCACACTCTGCAGAGCTGAATTGAGATCTCATGAATCTGATGTCAGGTCGAGGATCAGACTTTGGCTCAGGTTTGAGTTTCTGTCCATTTTGGCCCCTTCAGGAAGGGGGGGCATTATGAGGCCATGGGGGTTTTCCCACTATTGGAGTTGTGAGATGCTCCAAACCGCAAGGATTCCGTCTGTGGGACAATTAAGATTTGTTGGATGGCTCCAGGACGTCTTATAAGGTATGTTTCCAGAACAGGGTTCTAAGTATGGATGCCTGGGCAGCCAGGCTCAAATTCCAATGTCTCCTAGCAACATGAAACGTTTGATCTGCTGGCTTGGGGTAGCAACAGAGGGGGCTGAGTTGAAATGGACTTTCCTGAGGATGGTCTTAATGTTGGTTTGAGTCCATGGAGACCTTGGTATGGGACAGTGGCACCAGGGCCCTGAAGGATTCTCCTAACCAGAGGTTATGACAAAGCTCCAATGAGCACGTTTTCCATGGGGAGACGATATTTGTTCTTATTGGTGCCTCAGGAAACCACCATATGCTGGTATTGGAAACGAGGCCTCTGAGGAGAGATGCCTGGAAACCAAAGCAATGGATCTGAATAGGGCCTAGGGGCCTGTCCAGTTCAATATTCTTCTCTGGTGACATCTGTTGTCTGAGTGGAGGTAGTTGCTCAGCTGGTTTGAGATCACCCCTGTTTGTCCTGGGCGGCCTACACTATTGGGATGGCCTCGGTGACTTTGGAGGTTTTTCCTAATTTGCAAGGTTGTGGCCAATGGAATGGGAAGGATTCCCTTGAAAGGGAAGCACAGTCCTGAGGTGTGGCTCCAGGGACCCAAGTGTGGAGCGTGTGTGGTCCAGATCTATTTGGACAAAAGTCTGAAAACACAAACTCCACTTAGGTTGGGGGATGTAGGTATGGCCGGCCCGATCTATAGACCGTGAGGAGAACTCTTCGGGATATGAACAAAGGGCGAATGTGAAGTTCTTGCTCATGCTTCTTTTTTTTTCTGGAAATGTGTCACCAATTGCCATAGAATGTCGGGGTGTCCTCATGAGCCATCGATGAGGCACCCAATCTGGGGATTTGACCCGATCTCAAGAGTTTGGGGTCATTTTGTGGGAAGGTAGGTGGCCTTTCTGTTTTTTTTGTTTTTTTGGTTTTTTATTTCATTTTTTTTTTTACCTCAGGTGGACCACCAAAAGAGGGATTCCAGAGCAGAGTCCTGGGGAGGGGCGACTGGACAACCAGACCTCTGCTTAACATTGGGACCTACGAACATGGCAAGCCCCATATGTGGGCTCTTGGTCCAGACACTGAAAGGCCTTCCTTAAGGATAGGTCTCACACTGAGTTTCACAATGTGTTTTTGTGCCCAAGGAGCCCCTCAAGTCAGGGCGTGGCCTAATGTACCATGCTGGTTTCTCCTACACTGAACGTTGCACAATATGGCATCCACAAGTTTTCTGGCCATGGGGAAGAAGGAGTTCTAATTTCTGCAACACTTTCACTCCTGGACTGTGATTGGATTTAAGGTCTAGGTTCTGAAGCCTGAAAACTGAGGTTGGGAAGAGATGAAGACCTAAGGCCATGGTGTGTCTGACGTTCTCTGTGTTCGGCCAGATGTTGAGTGTGGGTTGGGAGTTGCAGGCTCAGGCTGTGGCAGACAGGGAATTAGTGCCCAGGCTATACTGTATTTTCGGGGTGCAGTCGAGTTTCGTGCAGGATGGTACTCATTTGTGGTTACTGGGTAGCCCCAGATGGCAACGTTTTTCTTCTGGAGGGAAGACACAGTGCCACATAGTGGCTCCAGAATTCCCAAACTGGATGTCTTGTGGGCCAGGAGTGTGAGGAAAAAATTCTGAGAACACAAGCCAGACTTAGATTTCGGGGTGAGGGGACGGCAGGCGCCCTCTGCAGAGATGATTCGAGATCCCGTATACCTGAAGACAGAGCTAGTATCAGACGTTGACTTAGGTCGGAGTTTCTGTCCATGACGGCCCCTTCATGAAGGGGAGGGTGTCACGAGGACATGGAGGTTTTCCCACGATGGGAATTGTGAGATGCTCCAAACCGCAATGATTCCTTCTGTGGGAAAGTCGAGACCTGTTATATGGCTCCAGGGCATCCCATAAGGAAGTTATCCAGAGCAGGGTTTTAAGGATGGATGCCTGGGCAGCCTGCCTCCCATTCCAGGTGTCTCATAGCGCCAAGGCAAGTTCGATCTGCTGGATCTAGGGGAGCAACCGAGGCGGGTGTGTTGAAATGGGTGAGTTGAGGATGGGTCATAATGTGCATTTGTGTCCATGTAGACCTTGGAATGGGGTGCTTGATCCGGGGCCTTGAGAGATGTTCATAACCGGAGGTTTTGATGGGCTCTAAAGAGTACGTTTCCTATGTAGAGAAGAGAATTGTTTTGATGAGTGCCTACGGAATCTCCCATATGCTGTTATTGGAAACCAGGCCTCTGAGGAGAGATGACTGGAAACAAAAGCAATGGATATGATTAGGGCCTAGGTGCCTGTCCGGTTCAATCTCTTTCCTGAGGATACGTGTCTACGGTTCTGGGGGGATGTAGTTGCTCAGCTTGTGTCAGATCGCCCCTGTTTGTCCTGGGCAGCCTATAATATTGGGATGGCCTCGGGACTTTGGAGTTTCTCCTAATCTATAGGGATGTGCCCAAAGGAATGGGCAGAAATCCCCTGGAGAGGGCAGGCACAGTTCTGAGTTTGGCTCTAGGGGCCCAGCCTTGAGGCTGTGTGGGCCAGGCCTGTGGGGACAAAAGTCTGAAAACACAAACTCTGCTTAGGATTGGGGACATAGTTATGGCACGCCCAATCTACAGACCGTGATAACACTTCGGGATATGAAAAAGGGTGAGTTTGAGGTGCTTGCTCAGGTTTTGTCTCTGGATTTGTGTCAACAATGTGGGTGGAATGCTGGCGTGACCTCATGGGTTGTGGACGGCTTTCCTTCTGTGAGGATTTGACCCGAACCCAAGAGTTTGGGTATATTCTGTGGGATGGGAGGAGTCCTTTCTGTTTTTTATTTTATTTTATTTTATTTTATTTTATTTTATTTTATTTTATTTTATTTTATGTACCTCAAGTGTCCCAATAAAAGAGGGATTCCAGAGCAGAGTCCTTGGAAGGGACAACTGGATATCCCCAACTCTGTTTAAGTTTGGGTGCCTAGGGGCATGGCAAGTCCAATAGGCGGGCTCTTGATTCAGACAATGAGAGGCCTTCCTTGAGGACAGGGCTCATGCTGAGGGTCACAATGCCTATTTGTGCCCAACAAGGCCCTCAAACATGGGAAGTGCCTCATGGGCCACGCTGGATTCTCCTACACTGAACGTTGGAGAATATGCCAACCACAAGGTTTCCAGCCATGGCGAAGGAAGAGTTGTGATTTCTGCATCACGTACTCCCCTGGACAGTATTTGGAGTTTAGGTCTAGGTTCTGAAACCCGAAAACTGAAGTTGGAAGAGATGAAGACCTAAGGACCTGATGGGTCCAATGAGCTCAGTGTGCGGCCAGCTGTTGAGCGTAAGTCTGGAGGTATGGGCTCATGCTGTGACAGACAAGGCATTAGACAGGGTAGACTGTATATTTGGGGTGCAGTCGAGTGGCGTTCAGTTGATGCTCATTCGGGTTTCTAGGGAGCTCCTTCAGGCAACTTTTTTCTTCTGGAGGGCAGGCAGTGTGCTGCATTATGGCCCCAGTATTGCCAAACTGTAGGGCATTTGGGGAAGGGGTGTGAGGACGGTAGTCTGAGAACACAAGCTAGGCTTAGTTTTGGGGGTGAGTTCACAGAAGGCACACTCTGCAGAGCTGAATCAAGATCTCATGCACCTGAAGTCAGGGCGAATATCAGACGTTTGCTCAGGTTGGAGTTATTGTCCATGATGGCCCCTTTATCAAGAGGAGCGTCTCAAGAGGCCATGTAGATTTTCCCACAATGGGAGTTGTGAGATGCTCCAGACTGCAAAGATTTCTTCTGTGGGACACTTGAGACGTGTTGGATGGCTCTAGGATGTCCCATGTGGAACGACTCCAGAGTAGGGTTCTAAGGATGGATGCCTGGGCAGCCCGCCTCCCATTCTAGTTGTCTCCGAGCAACAAGGCAGGTTTGATCTGCAGGCCCTGGGGGAGAAACCAAGGGGGTTGAGTTGACATGGACTCTCCCGACGATAGATCATAATGTGGGTTCAAGTCCATGGAGACCTTGGAATGGGGCGCTTGATCCGGGGCCCTGAAAGATTCTCCTAAACAGAGGTTTTGATAGAGCTCCAAAGAGTACATTTCCTATGTGGAGACGAGATTTTTCTGATGAGTGCCTCAGTAATCCCCTGTATGCTGGTATTGGAAACCAGACCTCTGAGGAGAGATGACTGGAAACAAAAGCAATGGATCTGATTAGGGCCTAAGTGCCTGTCCAGTTCAACCTTATTCTATGGGGATATCTGTCTCTGGGTCTGAGTGGAGGTAGTTTCCTAACTTGTGAAAGATCATCCCTGTTTGTCCTGGGCAGCCAAGACTATTGGGATGGCCTCGGGGAGTTTGGAGGATTCTCCTAATCTATAGGGTTGTGGCCAATGGAAATGGCAGAATTCCCCTGGAGAGGGAAGCCACAGTTCTGAGGTGTGGCTCCAGGGGCCCCAGCTTGGATGGTGTGTGGGCCAGGACTGTGGGGACAGAAGTTTGAAAACACAAACTCAGCTTAGATTTGGGGATGTATGTATGAAGGTTCGATCTACAGACCGTGAGAATTTTCCGGGCTATGAACAAAGGGCGAGTATGTGGCGCTTGCTCAAGCTTTTGTCTCTGGATTTTGTGTCAACGGTGGCCGTGGAATGTCAGGGTGTCCTCAAGGGCCATGGACAATTCTTTCTCTGGTGATTTGGCCTGATTCCAAGTGGTTGGGATCATTCTGTGGATGGGAAGAGTCCTTTTGGTATTTTTTTTTTTTTTTTTACCTCAGGTGTCCCACCAAAGAGGGATTCCAGAGTAGAGCCCTGAGTAGGGGTGACTAGACATCTCGAACTCTGGTAGAGATTGGGGGACTAAGGGCTTGGCAAGCCCCATATGTGGGCTGTTGTTCCAGTCACTAAGAGGCTTTACATGAGGATAGGGCTCACGCTGAGGGTCACAATGTGTGTTTGTGCAAATTGTGGTCCTCAGGGATAGGTGGGGCCTCATAGTCCATGCTGCCTTCTCCTAAAATGAACATTGGACAACGTGCCAACCACTAGGTTTCTTGCCAACGCGAAGGAGAAGTTTTGATTCTTGCATCACGTTCACTTATGAGCAGTGACTGGAGATAAGGTCTAGGTTCTGAAGGTGAAAACTGAGGTTGGGTAGAGATGATGGCCTAAAGCCATTGTGGGTGTGATATGCTCTGTGTACGGCCAGCTGTCTGGGTGTTGGACTGGAGGTCTGCCCTCAGGCTGTGTCAGACAGGGCTTTAGTGCACAGGCTAGACTGTATAATTGGGGTATGGTCGAGTGGCATGCAGGTTGTTACTCATTTGGCGTTTCTGGTTAGCCCTATAGGGCAACATTTTTCTTCTGGAGGGCAGGCAGAGTGCTGCATTGTGTCTCCAGAATTGCCAAACTGGAGGGGTGTGGCCAGGATTGTGAGGAAGGAAGTCTGAAAACACAAGCTAGCACGAGTTTTGGGGCCAAGAGCATGGCAGGCCCACTCTGCAGAGGCTGAATCGAGATCTCTTGCAGGTGAGGTCAGGGCGAGTATCAGATGTTGCCTCAAGCTGGAGTTTGTGTCCATGACGGGCCCTTCCTGAAGGGGGTGGGGGCGTCATGAGGCCAGGGAGGTTTCCCTACGCTGGGAGTTGTGAGCTGCTCCAAACTTCAAAGTTTCCTTCTTCAGGACAGTCGAGTACTATTGGATGGTTCCAGGATGCCCCATACAGAAAGACTCGAGAGCAGGGGCCTAAGCATGGATGCCGAGAAACGCCAACTGACCTTCCCATTGCCTGGTCGAGACAAGGCACGCTCAATCTGCGGGCTCTTGGGTGAGCTACCCAGAAGGCTGAGTTTAAATGGACTCTCCTGAGGATGAGTCATAATGTGGGTTGGTGGCCATGGAGACCTTGGAATGTGGCAGTAGCTAAGGGACTCTGCAGGATTCTCCAACGCGAAGGGCTTGACACAACTCCAACAAGGAAGCTTCCCATGTGGAGATGAGAGGTCTTCTGTCTGGTGCCTCAGGAAATCCCCGTATGCTGGTCTTCGAACCCAGGCCTCTGAGGAGTGATACCTGGACACCAAAGCAAGAGTTCATAATAGGGCCTAGGGGCCTGTCTGGTTCAATCTTCTGTCTCTGCGGATATCTGTCTGTGTGTCTGCATGGAGGTTGTTGTTGCTCAGCTGGTGTCATAATGCCCCTATTTGTCCAGTGCGGCTTGCGGTAGTGAAAAGTCCTTGGGGACCTTGAGGTTTCTACTATTTTGTAGAGTTGTGGCCAATGGAATGGGCAGTTTCTTAGGAGAGAGCAGGCACAGTTCTGTGGTGTGGCTCCAGAGACCCCAGCCTAGAGGCTGTGTGGGCCATGGCTGTGCAGACAGACATCCAAAACCCTAACTCAGCTCAGGTTTGGGGCCAAGGTTACGGCAGGCCTGATCTACAGTCCATGAGGGGAGCTCCTCTGGATATGAAAGAAGGGTGAGAGGGAGGCGTCGCTCAGGCTTTTGTCTCTGGATGTTTTGTCCACAATGGCCGTTTAATGTAGGAGTTGCCTCATGGGGCGTAGAAGTCTCCCTCTCTGGTAGTTGTCCAGCCCCCAAGAGTTTGGGGTCATTCTGTGGGAAGGGAAGTGTCCTGTTTTCTGCTTCATGTGTCCCCCCAGGAGAGGGATTCTAGAGCACAGCAGTGGGTACTGACAACTGGAATTCTCGCCATCTGGTTAAGCCTGGGGGCCTATGGATATGACAAGCCCCATATGCAGGATCTTGGTCCAGCCACTGAGAGGCGTTACTTTAATACGGGACTCACGCTGCAGGTCACAATGCATGTCTGTGCCCTAGGCGGCCCTCAAGCACTGGCGTGGCCTTTCGGACAATGCAGGTTTTCCCACATTGAACGTTGGACAACATGCCAACCAAAAGGTTTCTGGCCATGGGGAAGGAGGAATTCTAATTTCTGCATCACGTTCACCCCTGGGCAGTGATTGGAGATAAGGTCTAGGTTCTGAAGCCTGAAAACTGAGGTTGGGAAGAGATGACGACCTACAGCCATAGCGGGTCCTATGTGTCCAGGTTGGGGCCAGCTGTCTGGGTGTCGTTTGGGATGTCTTGTCTCAGGCTGTGCCAGACAGGGCATTAGTATACAGGGTGGGCTGTATAATTGCTTTACAATCGAGTGGCATGCATTAGAAAATCATTTGGGGTTTCTTATTAGCAGCATAGGGCAAAGTTTTTCTTCTGGAGGGCAGGCAGAGTGCTGCATTGTGGCTTCGGAATTCCCAAACTGGAGGGCTTGTGGGCCAGGAGAGTGAGGACGGAAGTCTGAGAACACAAGCTAGGCTTAGGTTTCGGGGCAAGGACAGGGCAGGCACACTCTGCAGAGCTGCATTGAGATCTCATGCGTCTGAAGTCAGGTCGAGGATCAGACTTTGGCTCAGGTTTGAGTTTCTGTCCATGTTGGCCCCTTCAGGAAGGGGGGGCATTATGAGGCCATGGGGGTTTTCTCACTATTGGAGTTGTGAGATGCCCCAAACCGCAAGGATTCCTTCTGTGAGACAATTAAGATTTGTTGGATGGCTCCAGGACGTCTTATAAGGTATTTTTCCAGAACAGGGTTCTAAGTATGGATGACTGGGCAGCCAGCCTCACATTCCAATTGTCTCCTAGCAACAAGAAACGTTTGATCTGCTGGCTTGGGGTAGCAACAGAGGGGGCTGAGTTGAAATGGACTTTCCTGAGGATGGTCTTAATGTTGGTTTGAGTCCATGGAGACCTTGGTATGGGGCAGTGGCACCAGGGCCCTGAAGGATTCTCCTAACCTGAGGTTATGACAAAGCTCCAATGAGCAAGTTTTCCATGGGGAGACGAGATTTTTCTTATTGGTGCCTCAGGAAACCACCATATGCTGGTATTGGAAACGAGGCCTCTGAGGAGAGATGCCTGGAAACCAAAGCAATGGATCTGATTAGGGCCTAGGGGCCTGTCCGGTTTAATATTCTTCTCTGGGGACATCTGTTGTCTGAGTGGAGGTAGTTGCTCAGCTGGTTTGAGATCACCCCTGTTTGTCCAGGGCGGCCTACACTATTGGGATGGCCTCGGTGACTTTGGAGGTTTTTCCTAATTTGCAAGGTTGTGGCCATGGAATGGGAAGGATTCCCTTGAAAGGGAAGCACAGTCCTGAGGTGTGGCTCCAGGGACCCAAGTGTGGAGCGTGTGTGGTCCAGGGCTATTTGGACAAACGTCTGAAAACACAAACTCCACTTAGGTTGGGGGATGTAGGTATGGCCGGCCCTATCTATAGACCGTGAGGAGAACTCTTCGGGATATGAACAAAGGGCGAATGTGAGGTGCTTGCTCATGCTTTTTTTTATTTTTTCTGGAAATGTGTCACCGATTGCCATGGAATGTCAGGGTGTCCTCATGGGCCATCGATGAGGCTCCCTTTCTGGGGATTTGACCCGATCCCAAGAGTTTGGGGTCATTCTGTCAGAAGGGAGGAGGCCTTTCTTTTTTTTTTTTTTTTTTGTTCATTTTTTTTATTTTTATTTTTTTTTTTACATCAGGTGGACCACCAAAAGAGGGATTCCAGAGCAGAGTCCTGGGGAGGGGCGACTGGACAACCAGACCTCTGCTTAACATTGGGACCTAAGAACATGGCAAGTCCCATTTGTGGGATCTTGGTCCAGACACTGAGAGGCCTTTCTTGAGTATAGGTCTCACACTGAGTTTCACAATGTGTTTTTGTGCCCAAGGAGCCCCTCAAGTCAGGGCGTGGCCTAATGTGCCATGCTGGTGTCTCCTAGACTGAACGTTGCACAATATGGCAACCACAAGTTTTCTGGCCATGGGGAAGATGGAGTTCTAATTTCTGCAACACTTTCACTCCTGGACTGTGATTGGATTTAAGGTCTAGGTTCTGAAGCCTGAAAACTGAGGTTGGGAAGAGATGAAGACCTAAGGCCATGGTGTGTCTGATGTGCTCAGTGTTCGGCCAGCTGTTGAGTGTGGGTTGGGAGGTGCAGGCTCAGGCTGTTGCAGACAGGGAATTAGTGACCAGGCTATACTGTATCATTGGGGTGCAGTCGAGTTTCGTGCAGGATGGTACTCATTTGTGGTTACTGGGTAGCCCCAGAGGGCAACGTTTTTCTTCTGGAGGGAAGACACAGTGCCACATAGTGGCTCCAGAATTCCCAAACTGGAAGGCTTGTGGGCCAGGAGTGTGAGGAAAAAATTCTGAGAACACAAGCCAGACTTAGATTTCGGGGTGAGGGGACGGCAGGCACCCACTGCAGAGATGATTCGAGATCCCGTATACCTGAAGACAGAGCTAGGATCAGACGTTGGCTTAGGTCGGAGTTTCTGTCCATGAAGGCCCCTTCATGAAGGGGAGGGTGTCACGAGGACATGGAGGTTTTCCCACGATGGGAATTGTGAGATGCTCCAAACCGCAATGATTCCTTCTGTGGGACAGTCGAGACCTGTTGGATGGCTCCAGGACATCCCATAAGGAAGTTATCCAGAGCAGGGTTCTAAGGATGGATGCCTGGGCAGCCTGCCTCCCATTCCAGGTGTCTCATAGCGCCAAGGCAAGTTCGATCTGCTGGATCTAGGGGAGCAACCGAGGCGGGTGTGTTGAAATGGGTGAGTTGAGGATGGGTCATAATGTGCATTTGTGTCCATGTAGACCTTGGAATGGGGTGCTTGATCCGGGGCCTTGAGGGATGTTCATAACCGGAGGTTTTGATGGGCTCTAAAGAGTGCGTTTCCTATGTAGAGAAGAGAATTGTTTTGATGAGTGCCTAAGGAATCTCCCATATGCTGGGATTGGAAACCAGGCCTCTGAGGAGAGATGACTGGAAACAAAAGCAATGGATATGATTAGGGCCTAGGTGCCTGTCCGGTTCAATCTCTTTCCTGAGGATACGTGTCTACGGATCTGAGGGGATGTAGTTGCTCACCTTGTGTCAGATCGCCCCTGTTTGTCCTGGGCAGCCTATAATATTGGGATGGCCTCGGGACTTTGGAGTTTCTCCTCATCTATAGGGTTGTGGCCAATGGAATGGGCAGAAATCCCCTGGAGAGGGCAGGCACAGTTCTGAGTTTGGCTCTAGGGGCCCAGCCTTGAGGCTGTGTGGGCCAGGCCTGTGGGGACAAAAGTCTGAAAACACAAACTCCGCTTAGGATTGGGGACATAGTTATGGCACGCCCAATCTACAGACCGTGATAACACTTCGGGATATGAAAAAGGGTGAGTTTGAGGTGCTTGCTCAGGTTTTGTCTCTGGATTTGTGTCAACAATGTGGGTGGAATGCTGGCGTGGCCTCATGGGTTGTGGACGGCTTTCCTTCTGTGAGGATTTGACCCGATCCCAAGAGTTTGGGTACATTCTGTGGGATGGGAGGAGTCCTTTCTGTTTTTTATTTTATTTTATTTTATTTTATTTTATTTTATTTTATTTTATTTTATTTTATTTTATATTTTATTTTATGTACCTCAAGTGTCCCAATAAAAGAGGGATTCCAGAGCAGAGTCCTTGGGAGAGACAACTGGATAACCCCACCGCTGTTTAAGTTTGGGGGCCTAAGGGCATGGCAAGTCCAATATGTGGGCTCTTGATTCAGACACTGAGAGGCCTTCCTTGAGGACAGGGCTCATGCTGAGGGTCACAATGCCTATTTGTGCCAAACAAGGCCCTCAAGCATGGGAAGTGCCTCATGGGCCATGCTGGATTCTCCTACACTGAACGTTGGAGAATATGCCAACCACAAGGTTTCCAGCCATGGCGAAGGAAGAGTTGTGATTTCTGCATCACGTTCACCCCTGGAAGGGATTGGAGTTTAGGTCTAGGTTCTGAAACCCGAAAACTGAGGTTGAGAATAGATGAAGACCTAAGGACCTGATGGGTCCAATGAGCTCAGTGTGCGGCAGGCTGTTGAGCGTAGGTCTGGAGGTGTGGGCTCATGCTGTGTCAGACAAGGCATTAGACAGGGTAGACTGTATATTTGGGGTGCAGTCGAGTGGCGTTCAGTTGATCCTCATTCGGGTTTCTAGGTAGCTCCATAAGGCAACGTTTTTCTTCTGGAGGGCAGGCAGAGTGCTGCATTGTGTCCCCAGTATTGCCAAACTGTAGGGCTTTTGGGCCAGGGGTGTGAGGACGGTAGTCTGAGAACACAAGCTAGGCTTAGTTTTTGGGGTGAGGGCACAGAAGGCACACTCTGCAGAGCTGAATCAAGATCTCATGCACCTGAAGTCAGGGCGAATATAAGACGTTTGCTCAGGTTGGAGTTTCTGTCCATGATGGCCTCTTTATAAAGTGGAGCGTCTCAAGAGGCCATGTAGATTTTCTCACAATGGGAGTTGTGAGATGCTCCAGACTACAAAGATTCCTTCTGTGGGACACTTGAGACGTGTTGGATGGCTCTAGGATGTCCCATGTGGAACGACACCAGAGTAGGGTTCTAAGGATGGATGCCTGGGCAGCCCGCCTCCCATTCTAGTTGTCTCCGAGCAACAAGGCAGGTTTGATCTGCAGGCCCTGGGGGAGAAACCAAGGGGGTTGAGTTGACATGGACTCTCCCGACGATAGATCATAATGTGGGTTCAAGTCCATGGAGACCTTGGAATGGGGCGCTTGATCCGGGGCCCTGAAAGATTCTCCTAAACAGAGGTTTTGATAGAGCTCCAAAGAGTACATTTCCTATGTGGAGACGAGATTTTTCTGATGAGTGCCTCAGTAATCCCCCGTATGCTGGTATTGGAAACCAGGCCTCTGAGGAGAGATGACTGGAATCAAAAGCAATGGATCTGATTAGGGCCTAAGTGCCTGTCCAGTTCAATCTTATTCTATGGGGATATCTGTCTCTGGGTCTGAGTGGAGGTAGTTTCCTAACTTGTGAAAGATCATCCCTGTTTGTCCTGGGCAGCCAACACTATTGGGATGGCCTCGGGGAGTTTGGAGGATTCTCCTAATCTATATATAGGTTTGTGGCCAATGGAAATGGCAGAATTCCCCTGGAGAGGGAAGCCACAGTTCTGAGGTGTGGCTCCAGGGGCCCCAGCTTGGATGGTGTGTGGGCCAGGACTGTGGGGACAGAAGTCTGAAAACACAAACTCAGCTTAGATTTGGGGATGTATGTATGAAGTTTCGATCTACAGACTGTGAGAATTTTCCGGGCTATGAACAAAGGGCGAGTATGTGGCGCTTGCTCAGGCTTTTGTCTCTGGATTTTGTGTCAACGGTGGCCGTGGAATGTCGGGGTGTCCTCAAGGGCCATGGACAATTCTTTTTCTGGTCATTTGGCCTGATCCCAAGGGGTTGGGATCATTCTGTGGATGGGAAGAGTCCTTTCTGTATTTTTTTTTTTTACCTCAGGTGTGCCACCAAAGAGGGATTCCAGAGTAGAGCCCTGAGTAGGGGTGACTAGACATCTCGAACTTTGGTTGAGATTGGGGGACTAAGGGCTTGGCAAGCCCCATATGTGGGCTGTTGTTGCAGTCACTAAGAGGCTTTACATGAGGTTAGGGCTCACGCTGAGGGTCACAATGTGTGTTTGTGCAAATTGTGGTCCTCAGGGATAGGAGGGGCCTCATAGTCCATGCTGCCTTCTCCTACAATGAACATTGGACAACATGCCAACCACTAGGTTTCTTGCCAAGGCGAAGGAGAAGTTCTGATTCTTGCATCACGTTCACTCCTGAACAGTGAGTGGAGATAAGGTCTAGGTTCTGCAGGTGAAAACTGAGGTTGGGTAGAGATGATGGCCTAAAGCCATTGTGGGTGTGATATGCTCTGTGTACGGCCAGCTGTCTGGGTGTTGGACTGGAGGTCTGCCCTCAGGAGGTGTCAGACAGGGCTTTAATACACAGGCTAGACTGTATAATTGGGGTATGGTCGAGTGGCATGCAAATTGTTACTCATTTGGCGTTTCTGGTTAGCCCTATAGGGCAACATTTTTTTTCTGGAGGGCAGGCAGAGTGCTGCATTGTGTCTTCAGAATTGCCAAACTGGAGGGGTGTGGCCAGGATTGTGAGGAAGGAAGTCTGAAAACACAAGCTAGCACGAGTTTTGGGGCCAAGAGCATGGCAGGCCCACTCTGCAGAGGCTGAATCGAGATCTCCTGCAGGTGAGGTCAGGGCGAGTATCAGATGTTGCCTCAAGCTGGAGTTTGTGTCCATGACGGCCCCTTCCTGAAGGGGGTGGGGGCGTCATGAGGCCAGGGAGGTTTCCCTACGCTGGGAGTTGTGAGCTGCTTCAAACCTCAAAGTTTCCTTCTTCAGGACAGTCGAGTACTATTGGATGGTTCCAGGATGCCCCATACAGAAAGACTCGAGAGCAGGGGCCTAAGCATGGAAGCCTAGAAACGCCAACTCACCTTCCCATTGCCTGGTCGAGACAAGGCACGCTCAATCTGCGGGCTCTTGGGTGAGCTACCCAGAAGGCTGAGTTTAAATGGACTCTCCTGAAGATGAGTCATAATGTGGGTTGGTGGCCATGGAGACCTTGGAATGTGGCAGTAGCTAAGGGACTCTGCAGGATTCTCCAACGCGAAGGGCTTGACACAACTCCAACAAGGAAGTTTCCCATGTGGAGATGAGAGGTCTTCTGTCTGGTGCCTCAGGAAAGCCCCGTATGCTGGTCTTCGAACCCAGGCCTCTGAGGAGTGATACCTGGACACCAAAGCAAGAGTTCATAATAGGGCCTAGGGGCCTGTCTGGTTCAATCTTCTGTCTCTGCGGATATCTTTCTGTGTGTCTGCATGGAGGTAGTAGTTGCTCAGCTTCTGTCATAATGCCCCTATTTGTCCAGTGCGGCTTGCGGTAGTGGGATGTCCTTGGGGACCTTGAGGTTTCTACTATTTTGTGGAGTTGTGGCCAATGGAATGGGCAGTTTCTTAGGAGAGAGCAGGCACAGTTCTGTGGTGTGGCTCCAGAGACCACAGCCTGGAGGCTGTGTGGGCCATGGCTGTGCAGACAGACATCCAAAACCCTAACTCAGCTCAGGTTTGGGGCCGAGGTTACGGCAGGCCTGATCTACAGTCCATGAGGGGAGCTCCTCTGGATATGAAAGAAGGGTGAGAGGGAGGCAGTCGCTCAGGCTTTTGTCTCTGGATGTTTTGTCCACATTGGCCGTTTAATGTAGGAGTTGCCTCATGGGTCGTAGAAGTCTCCCTCTCTGGTAGTTTGTCCAGCCCCCAAGAGTTTGGGGTCATTCTGTGGGAAGGGAAGTGTCCTGTTTTCTGCTTCATGTGTCCCCCCAGTAGAGGGATTCTAGAGCATAGCAGTGGGTACTGACAACTGGAATACTCGCCCTCTGGTTAAGCCTGGGGGCCTATGGATATGACAAGCCCCATATGCAGGATCTTGGTCCAGCCACTGAGAGGCGTTACTTTAATACGGGACTCACGCTGCAGGTCACAATGCATGTCTGTGCCCTAGGCGGCCCTCAAGCACTGGCGTGGCCTTTCAGACAATGCAGGTTTTCCCACATTGAACGTTGGACAACATGCCAACCAAAAGGTTTCTGGCCATGGGGAAGGAGGAATTCTAATTTCTGCATCACGTTCACCCCTGGGCAGTGATTGGAGATAAGGTCTAGGTTCTGAAGCCTGAAAACTGAGGTTGGGAAGAGATGACGACCTACAGCCATAGCGGGTCCTATGTGTCCAGGTTGGGGCCAGCTGTCTGGGTGTCGTTTGGGATGTCTTGTCTCAGGCTGTGCCAGAAAGGGCATTAGTATACAGGGTGGGCTGTATAATTGCTTTACAATCGAGTGGCATGCATTAGAAAATCATTTGGGGTTTCTTATTAGCAGCATAGGGCAAAGTTTTTCTTCTGGAGGGCAGGCAGAGTGCTGCATTGTGGCATCGGAATTCCCAAACTGGAGGGCTTGTGGGCCAGGAGAGTGAGGACGGAAGTCTGAGAACACAAGCTAGGCTTAGGTTTCGGGGCAAGGACAGGGCAGGCACACTCTGCAGAGCTGAATTGAGATCTCATGCGTCTGAAGTCAGGTCGAGGATCAGACTTTGGCTCAGGTTTGAGTTTCTGTCCATGTTGGCCCCTTCAGGAAGCGGGGGCATTATGAGGCCATGGGGGTTTTCCCACTATTGGAGTTGTGAGATGCTCCAAACCGCAAGGATTCCTTCTGTGGGACAATTAAGATTTGTTGGATTACTCCAGGATGTCTTATAAGGTATGTTTCCAGAACAGGGTTCTAAGTATGGATGCCTGGGCAGCCAGCCTCACATTCCAATTGTCTCCTAGCAACAAGAAACGTTTGATCGGCTGGCTTGGGGTAGCAACAGAGGGGGCTGAGTTGAAATGGACTTTCCTGAGGATGGTCTTAATGTTGGTTTGAGTCCATGGAGACCTTGGTATGGGGCAGTGGCACCAGGGCCCTGAAGGATTCTCCTAACCAGAGGTTATGACAAAGCTCCAATGAGCAAGTTTCCCATGGGGAGACGAGATTTGTTCTTATTCGTGCCTCAGGAAACCACCATATGCTGGTATTGGAAACGAGGCCTCTGAGGAGAGATGCCTGGAAACCAAAGCAATGGATCTGAATAGGGCCTAGGGACCTGTCTGGTTCAATATTCTTCTCTGGGGACATCTGTTGTCTGAGTGGAGGTAGTTGCTCAGCTGGTTTGAGATCACCCCTGTTTGTCCTGGGCGGCCTACACTATGGGGATGGCCTCGGTGACTTTGGAGGTTTTTCCTAATTTGCAAGGTTGTGGCCAATGGAATGGGAAGAATTCCCTTGAAAGGGAAGCACAGTCCTGAGGTGTGGCTCCAGGGACCCAAGTGTGGAGCGTGTGTGGTCCAGGGCTATTTGGACAAAAGTCTGAAAACACAAACTCCACTTAGGTTGGGGGATGTAGGTATGGCCGGCCCTATCTATAGACCGTGAGGAGAACTCTTCGGGATATGAACAAAGGGCGAATGTGAGGTGCTTGCTCATGCTTTTTTTTTTTTTTTTTCTGGAAATGTGTCACCGATTGCCATGGAATGTCTGGGTGTCCTCATGGGCCATCGATGAGGCTCCCTTTCTGGGGATTTGACCCGATCCCAAGAGTTTGGGGTCATTCTGTCAGAAGGGAGGAGGCCTTTCTGGGTTTTTTTTGTTTATTTTTTTTTTGTTTTTTGTTTTTTTTTTTTTTTTACCTCAGGTGGACCACCAAAAGAGGGATTCCAGAGCAGAGACGTGGGTGGGGGCAACTGGACAACCAGACCTCTGGTTAACATTGGGACCTAAGAACATGGCAAGCCCCATATGTGGGCTCTTGGTCCAGACCCTGAGAGGCCTTCCTTGAGGATAGGTCTCACACTGAGTTTCACAATGTGTTTTTGGGCCAAGGAGCCCCTCAAGTCAGGGCGTGGCCTAATGTACCATGCTGGTTTCTCCTACACTGAACGTTGCACAATATGGCAACCACAAGTTTTCTGGCCATGGGGAAGAAGGAGTTCTAATTTCTGCAACACTTTCACGCCTGGACTGGGATTGGATTTAAGGTCTAGGTTCTGAAGCCTGAAAACTGAGGTTGGGAAGAGATGAAGACCTAAGGCCATGGTGTGTCTGACGTGCTCAGTGTTCGGCCAGCTGTTGAGTGTGGGTTGGGAGGTGCAGGCTCAGGCTGTGGCAGACAGGGAATTAGTGCCCAGGCTAGACTGTATCATTGGGGTGCAGTCGAGTTTCGTGCAGGATGGTACTCATTTGTGGTTACGTTACTGGGTAGCCCCAAAGGGCAACGTTTTTCTTCTGGAGGGAAGACACAGTGCCACATAGAGGCTCCAGAATTCCCAAACAGGAAGGCTTGTGGGCCAGGAGTGTGAGGAAAAACTTCTGAGAACACAAGCCAGACTTAGATTTCGGGGTGAGGGGACGGCAGGCACCCTCTGCAGAGATGATTCGAGATCCCGTATACCTGAAGACAGAGCTAGGATCAGACGTTGGCTTAGGTCGGAGTTTCTGTCCATGACGGCCCCTTCATGAAGGCGAGGGTGTCACGAGGACATGGAGGTTTTCCCACGATGGGAATTGTGAGATGCTCCAAATCGCAATGATTCCTTCTGTGGGACAGTCGAGACCTGTTGGATGGCTCCAGGACATCCCATACGGAAGTTATCCAGAGCAGGGTTCTAAGGATGGATGCCTGGGCAGCCTGCCTCCCATTCCCGGTGTCTCATAGAGCCAAGGCAAGTTCGATCTGCTGGATCTAGGGGAGCAACCGTGGCGGGTGTGTTGAAATGGGCGAGTTGAGGATGGGTCATAATGTGCATTTGTGTCCATGTAGACCTTGGAATGGGGTGCTTGATCCTGGGCCTTGAGGGATGTTCATAACCGGAGGTTTTGATGGAGCTCTAAAGAGTATGTTTCCTATGTAGAGAAGAGAATTGTTTTGATGAGTGCCTAAGGAATCTCCCATATGCTGGTATTGGAAACCAGGCCTCTGAGGAGAGATGACTGGAATCAAAAGCAATGGATCTGATTAGGGCCTAAGTGCCTGTCCAGTTCAATCTTATTCTATGGGTATATCTGTCTCTGGGTCTGAGTGGAGGTAGTTTCCTAACTTGTGAAAGATCATCCCTGTTTGTCCTGGGCAGCCAACACTATTCGGATGGCCTCGGGGAGTTTGGAGGATACTCCTACTCTATAGGGTTGTGGCCAATGGAAATGGCAGAATTCCCCTGGAGAGGGAAGCCACAATCCTGAGGTGTGGCTCCAGGGGCCCCAGCTTGGATGGTGTGTGGCCAGAACTGTGGGGACAGAAGTCTGAAAACATAAACTCAGCTTAGGTTTGGGGTTGTATGTATGAAGGCTCGATCTACAGACCGTGAGAATTATCCGGGCTATGAACAAAGGGCGAGTATGTGGCGCGTGCTCAGGCTTTTGTCTCTGGATTTTGTGTCAACGGTGGCCGTGGAATGTCGGGGTGTCCTCAAGGGCCATGGACAATTATTTCTCTGGTGATTTGGCCTGATCCCAAGGGGTTGGGATCATTCTGTGGATGGGAAGAGTCCTTTATGTATTTTTTTTTTACCTCAGGTGTCCCACCAAAGAGGGATTCCAGAGTAGAGCCCTGAGTAGGGGTGACTAGACATATCGAACTCTGGTTGAGATTGGGGGACTATGGGCTTGGCAAGCCCCATATGTGGGCTGTTGTTGCAGTCACTAAGAGGCTTTACATGAAGATAGGGCTCACGCTGAGGGTCACAATGTGTGTTTGTGCAAATTGTGGCCCTCAGGGATAGGTGGGGCCTCATAGTCCATGCTGCCTTCTCCTACAATGAACATTGTACAACATGCCAACCACTAGGTTTCTTGCCAAGGCGAAGGAGAAGTTCTGATTCTTGCATCACGTTCAATCCTGAGCAGTGAGTGGAGATAAGGTCTAGGTTCTGAAGGTGAAAACTGAGGTTGGGTAGAGATGATGGCCTAAAGCCATTGTGGGTGTGATATGCTCTGTGTACGGCCAGCTGTCTGGGTGTTGGACTGGAGGTCTGCCCTCAGGCTGTGTCAGACAGGGCTTTAGTGCACAGGCTAGACTGTATAATTGGGGTATGGTCGAGTGGCATGCAGGTTGTTACTCATTTGGCGTTTCTGGTTAGCCCTATAGGGCAACATTTTTCTTCTGGAGGGCAGGCAGAGTGCTGCATTGTGTCTCCAGAATTGCCAAACTGGAGGGGTGTGGCCAGGATTGTGAGGAAGGAAGTCTGAAAACACAAGCTAGCACGAGTTTGGGGGCCAAGAGCATGGCAGGCCCACTCTGCAGAGGCTGAATCGAGATCTCCTGCAGGTGAGGTCAGGGCGAGTATCAGATGTTGCCTCAAGCTGGAGTTTGTGTCCATGACGGCCCCTTCCTGAAGGGGGTGGGGGCGTCATGAGGCCAGGGAGGTTTCCCTACGCTGGGAGTTGTGAGCTGCTCCAAACTTCAAAGTTTCCTTCTTCAGGACAGTCGAGTACTATTGGATGGTTCCAGGATGCCCCATACAGAAAGACTCGAGAGCAGGGGCCTAAGCATGGATGCCGAGAAACGCCAACTCACCTTCCCATTGCCTGGTCGAGACAAGGCACGCTCAATCTGCGGGCTCTTGGGTGAGCTACCCAGAAGGCTGAGTTTAAATGGACTCTCCTGAGGATGAGTCATAATGTGGGTTGGTGGCCATGGAGACCTTGGGATGTGGCAGTAGCTAAGGGACTCTGCAGGATTCTCCAACGCGAAGGGCTTGACACAACTCCAACAAGGAAGCTTCCCATGTGGAGATGAGAGGTCTTCTGTCTGGTGCCTCAGGAAAGCCCCGTATGCTGGTCTTCGAACCCAGGCCTCTGAGGAGTGATACCTGGACACCAAAGCAAGAGTTCATAATAGGGCCTAGGGGCCTGTCTGGTTCAATCTTCTGTCTCTGCGGATACCTTTCTGTGTGTCTGCATGGAGGTAGTAGTTGCTCAGCTTGTGTCATAATGCCCCTATTTGTCCAGTGCGGCTTGCGGTAGTGGGATGTCCTTGGGGACCTTGAGGTTTCTACTATTTTGTGGAGTTGTGGCCAATGGAATGGGCAGTTTCTTAGGAGAGAGCAGGCACAGTTCTGTGGTGTGGCTCCAGAGACCCCAGCCTGGAGGCTGTGTGGGCCATGGCTGTGCAGACAGACATCCAAAAACCCTAACTCAGCTCAGGTTTGGGGCCGAGGTTATGGCAGGCCTGATCTACAGTCCATGAGGGGAGCTCCTCTGGATATGAAAGAAGGGTGAGAGGGAGGCAGTCGCTCAGGCTTTTGTCTCTGGATGTTTTGTCCACAATGGCCGTTTAATGTAGGAGTTGCCTCATGGGTCGTAGAAGTCTCCCTCTCTGGTAGTTTGTCCAGCCCCCAAGAGTTTGGGGTCATTCTGTGGGAAGGGAAGTGTCCTGTTTTCTGCTTCATGTGTCCCCCCAGTAGAGGGGTTCTAGAGCATAGCAGTGGGTACTGACAACTGGAATACTCGCCCTCTGGTTAAGCCTGGGGGCCTATGGATATGACAAGCCCCATATGCAGGATCTTGGTCCAGCCACTGAGAGGCGTTACTTTAATACGGGACTCACGCTGCAGGTCACAATGCATGTCTGTGCCCTAGGCGGCCCTCAAGCACTGGCGTGGCCTTTCGGACAATGCAGGTTTTCCCACATTGAACGTTGGACAACATGCCAACCACAAGGTTTCTGGCCATGGGGAAGGAGGAATTCTAATTTATGCATCACGTTCACCCCTGGGCAGTGATTGGAGATAAGGTCTAGGTTCTGAAGCCTGAAAACTGAGGTTGGGAAGAGATGACGACCTACAGTCATAGCGGGTCCTATGTGTCCAGGTTGGGGCCAGCTGTCTGGGTGTCGTTTGGGATGTCTTGTCTCAGGCTGTGCCAGACAGGGCATTAGTATACAGGGTGGGCTGTATAATTGCTTTACAATCGAGTGGCATGCATTAGAAAATCATTTAGGGTTTCTTATTAGCAGCATAGGGCAAAGATTTTCTTCTGGAGGGCGGGCAGAGTGCTGCATTGTGGCTTCGGAATTCCCAAACTGGAGGGCTTGTGGGCCAGGAGAGTGAGGACGGAAGTCTTAGAACACAAGCTAGGCTTAGATTTCTGGGCAAGGACAGGGCAGGCACACTCTGCAGAGCTGAATTGAGATCTCATGCGTCTGAAGTCAGGTCGAGGATCAGACTTTGGCTCAGGTTTGAGTTTCTGTCCATGTTGGCCCCTTCAGGAAGGGGGGGCATTATGAGGCCATGGGGGTTTTCCCACTATTGGAGTTGTGAGATGCTCCAAACCGCAAGGATTCCTTCTGTGGGACAATTAAGATTTGTTGGATGGCTCCAGGATGTCTTATAAGGTATGTTTCCAGAACAGGGTTCTAAGTATGGATGCCTGGGCAGCCAGCCTCACATTCCAATTGTCTCCTAGCAACAAGAAACGTTTGATCGGCTGGCTTGGGGTAGCAACAGAGGGGGCTGAGTTGAAATGGACTTTCCTGAGGATGGTCTTAATGTTGGTTTGAGTCCATGGAGACCTTGGTATGGGGCAGTGGCACTCGGGCCCTGAAGGATTCTCCTAACCAGAGGTTATGACAAAGCTCCAATGAGCAAGTTTCCCATGGGGAGACGAGATTTGTTCTTATTGGTGCCTCAGGAAACCACCATATGCTGGTATTGGAAACGAGGCCTCTGAGGAGAGATGCCTGGAAACCAAAGCAATGGATCTGAATAGGGCCTAGGGACCTGTCCGGTTCAATATTCTTCTCTGGGGACATCTGTTGTCTGAGTGGAGGTAGTTGCTCAGCTGGTTTGAGATCACCCCTGTTTGTCCTGGGCGGCCTACACTATTGGGATGGCCTCGGTGACTTTGGAGGTTTTTCCTAATTTGCAAGGCTGTGGCCAATGGAATGGGAAGAATTCCCTTGAAAGGGAAGCACAGTTTTGAGGTGTGGCTCCAGGGACCCAAGTGTGGAGCGTGTGTGGTCCAGGGCTATTTGGACAAAAGTCTGAAAACACAAACTCCACTTAGGTTGGGGGATGTAGGTATGGCCGGCCATATCTATAGACCGTGAGGAGAACTCTTCGGGATATGAACAAAGGGCGAATGTGAGGTTCTTGCTCATGCTTTTTTTTTTTTTTTCTGGAAATGTGTGACCGATTGCCATGGAATGTCTGGGTGTCCTCATGGGCCATCGATGAGGCTCCCTTTCTGGGGATTTGACCCGATCCCAAGAGTTTGGGGTCATTCTGTCAGAAGGGAGGAGGCCTTTCTGGTTTTTTTTTGTTTTTTGTTTTTTGTTTTTTTTTTTTTACCTCAGGTGGACCACCAAAAGAGGGATTCCAGAGCAGAGACGTGGGTGGGGGCAACTGGACAACCAGACCTCTGGTTAACATTGGGACCTAAGAACATGGCAAGCCCCATATGTGGGCTCTTGGTCCAGACACTGAGAGGCCTTCCTTGAGGATAGGTCTCACACTGAGTTTCACAATGTGTTTTTGTGCCCAAGGAGCCCCTCAAGTCAGGGCGTGGCCTAATGTACCATGCTGGTTTCTCCTACACTGAACGTTGCACAATATGGCAACCACAAGTTTTCTGGCCATGGGGAAGAAGGAGTTCTAATTTCTGCAACACTTTCACTCCTGGACTGTGATTGGATTTAAGGTCTAGGTTCTGAAGCCTGAAAACTGAGGTTGGGAAGAGATGAAGACCTAAGGCCATGGTGTGTCTGACGTGCTCAGTGTTCGGCCAGCTGTTGAGTGTGGGTTGGGAGGTGCAGGCTCAGGCTGTGGCAGACAGGGAATTAGTGCCCAGGCTAGACTGTATCATTGGGGTGCAGTCGAGTTTCGTGCAGGATGGTACTCATTTGTGGTTACTGGGTAGCCCCAAAGGGCAACGTTTTTCTTCTGGAGGGAAGACACAGTGCCACATAGTGGCTCCAGAATTCCCAAACAGGAAGGCTTGTGGGCCAGGAGTGTGAGGAAAAACTTCTGAGAACACAAGCCAGACTTAGATTTCGGGGTGAGGGGACGGCAGGCACCCTCTGCAGAGATGATTCGAGATCCCGTATACCTGAAGACAGAGCTAGGATCAGACGTTGGCTTAGGTCGGAGTTTCTGTCCATGACGGCCCCTTCATGAAGGCGAGGGTGTCACGAGGACATGGTGGTTTTCCCACGATGGGAATTGTGAGATGCTCCAAATCGCAATGATTCCTTCTGTGGGACAGTCGAGACCTGTTGGATGGCTCCAGGACATCCCATAAGGAAGTTATCCAGAGCAGGGTTCTAAGGATGGATGCCGGGGCAGCCTGCCTCCCATTCCCGGTGTCTCATAGAGCCAAGGCAAGTTCGATCTGCTGGATCTAGGGGAGCAACCGAGGCGGGTGTGTTGAAATGGGCGAGTTGAGGATGGGTCATAATGTGCATTTGTGTCCATGTAGACCTTGGAATGGGGTGCTTGATCCGGGGCCTTGAGGGATGTTCATAACCGGAGGTTTTGATGGAGCTCTAAAGAGTATGTTTCCTATGTAGAGAAGAGAATTGTTTTGATGAGTGCCTAAGGAATCTCCCATATGCTGGTATTGGAAACCAGGCCTCTGAGGAGAGATGACTGGAATCAAAAGCAATGGATCTGATTAGAGCCTAAGTGCCTGTCCAGTTCAATCTTATTCTATGGGTCTATCTGTCTCTGGGTCTGAGTGGAGGTAGTTTCCTAACTTGTGAAAGATCATCCCTGTTTGTCCTGGGCAGCCAACACTATTCGGATGGCCTCGGGGAGTTTGGAGGATACTCCTAATCTATAGGGTTGTGGCCAATGGAAATGGCAGAATTCTCCTGGAGAGGGAAGCCACAGTCCTGAGGTGTGGCTCCAGGGGCCCCAGCTTGGATGGTGTGTGGGCCAGGACTGTGGGGACAGAAGTCTGAAAACACAAACTCAGCTTAGGTTTGGGGATGTATGTATGAAGGCTCGATCTATAGACCGTGAGAATTATCCGGGCTATGAACAAAGGGCGAGTATGTGGCGCTTGCTCAGGCTTTTGTCTCTGGATTTTGTGTCAACGGTGGCCGTGGAATGTCGGGGTGTCCTCAAGGGCCATGGACAATTCTTTCTCTGGTGATTTGGCCTGATCCCAAGGGGTTGGGATCATTCTGTGGATGGGAAGAGTCCTTTATGTATTTTTTTTTTTTTTTACCTCAGGTGTCCCACCAAAGAGGGATTCCAGAGTAGAGCCCTGAGTTGGGGTGACTAGACATCTCGAACTCTGGTTGAGATTGGGGTACTAGGGGCTTGGCAAGCCCCATATGTGGGCTGTTGTTCCAGGCACTAAGAGGCTTTACAAGAGGATAGGGCTCACGCTGAGGGTCACAATGTGTGTTTGTGCAAATTGTGGCCCTCAGGGAAAGGTGGGGCCTCATAGTCCATGCTGCCTTCTCCTACAATGAACATTGGACAACATGCCAACCACTAGGTTTCTTGCCAAGTCGAAGGAGAAGTTCTGATTCTTGCATCACTTTCACTCCTGAGCAGTGAGTGGAGATAAGGTCTAGGTTCTGAAGGTGAAAACTGAGGTTGGGTAGAGATGATGGCCTAAAGCCATTGTGGGTGTGATATGCTCTGTGTACGGCCAGCTGTCTGGGTGTTGGACTGGAGGTCTGCCCTCAGGCTGTGTCAGACAGGGCTTTAGTGCACAGGCTAGACTGTATAATTGGGGTATGGTCGAGTGGCATGCAGGTTGTTACTCATTTGGCGTTTCTGGTTAGCCCTATAGGGCAACATTTTTCTTCTGGAGGGCAGGCAGAGTGCTGCATTGTGTCTCCAGAATTGCCAAACTGGAGGGGTGTGGCCAGGATTGTGAGGAAGGAAGTCTGAAAACACAAGCTAGCACGAGTTTGGGGGCCAAGAGCATGGCAGGCCCACTCTGCAGAGGCTGAATCGAGATCTCCTGCAGGTGAGGTCAGGGCGAGTATCAGATGTTGCCTCAAGCTGGAGTTTGTGTCCATGACGGCCCCTTCCTGAAGGGGGTGGGGGCGTCATGAGGCCAGGGAGGTTTCCCTACGCTGGGAGTTGTGAGCTGCTCCAAACTTCAAAGTTTCCTTCTTCAGGACAGTCGAGTACTATTGGATGGTTCCAGGATGCCCCATACAGAAAGACTCGAGAGCAGGGGCCTAAGCATGGATGCCGAGAAACGCCAACTCACCTTCCCATTGCCTGGTCGAGACAAGGCACGCTCAATCTGCGGGCTCTTGGGTGAGCTACCCAGAAGGCTGAGTTTAAATGGACTCTCCTGAGGATGAGTCATAATGTGGGTTGGTGGCCATGCAGACCTTGGAATGTGGCAGTAGCTAAGGGACTCTGCAGGATTCTCCAACGCGAAGGGCTTGACACAACTCCAACAAGGAAGCTTCCCATGTGGAGATGAGAGGTCTTCTGTCTGGTGCCTCAGGAAAGCCCCGTATGCTGGTCTTCGAACCCAGGCCTCTGAGGAGTGATACCTGGACACCAAAGCAAGAGTTCATAATAGGGCCTAGGGGCCTGTCTGGTTCAATCTTCTGTCTCTGCGGATACCTTTCTGTGTGTCTGCATGGAGGTAGTAGTTGCTCAGCTTGTGTCATAATGCCCCTATTTGTCCAGTGCGGCTTGCGGTAGTGGGATGTCCTTGGGGACCTTGAGGTTTCTACTATTTTGTGGAGTTGTGGCCAATGGAATGGGCAGTTTCTTAGGAGAGAGCAGGCACAGTTCTGTGGTGTGGCTCCAGAGACCCCAGCCTGGAGGCTGTGTGGGCCATGGCTGTGCAGACAGACATCCAAAAACCCTAACTCAGCTCAGGTTTGGGGCCGAGGTTACGGCAGGCCTGATCTACAGTCCATGAGGGGAGCTCCTCTGGATATGAAAGAAGGGTGAGAGGGAGGCAGTCGCTCAGGCTTTTGTCTCTGGATGTTTTGTCCACATTGGCCGTTTAATGTAGGAGTTGCCTCATGGGTCGTAGAAGTCTCCCTCTCTGGTAGTTTGTCCAGCCCCCAAGAGTTTGGGGTCATTCTGTGGGAAGGGAAGTGTCCTGTTTTCTGCTTCATGTGTCCCCCCAGTAGAGGGGTTCTAGAGCATAGCAGTGGGTACTGACAACTGGAATACTCACCCTCTGGTTAAGCCTGGGGGCCTATGGATATGACAAGCCCCATATGCAGGATCTTGGTCCAGCCACTGAGAGGCGTTACTTTAATACGGGACTCACGCTGCAGGTCACAATGCATGTCTGTGCCCTAGGCGGCCCTCAAGCACTGGCGTGGCCTTTCGGACAATGCAGGTTTTCCCACATTGAACGTTGGACAACATGCCAACCACAAGGTTTCTGGCCATGTGGAAGGAGGAATTCTAATTTCTGCAACACGTTCACCCCTGGGCAGTGATTGGAGATAAGGTCTAGGTTCTGAAGCCTGAAAACTGAGGTTGGGAAGAGATGACGACCTACAGCCATAGCGGGTCCTATGTGTCCAGGTTGGGGCCAGCTGTCTGGGTGTCGTTTGGGATGTCTTGTCTCAGGCTGTGCCAGACAGGGCATTAGTATACAGGGTGGGTTGTACAATTGCTTTACAATCGAGTGGCATGCATTAGAAAATCATTTGGGGTTTCTTATTAGCAGCATAGGGCAAAGTTTTTCTTCTGGAGGGCAGGCAGAGTGCTGCATTGTGGCTTCGGAATTCCCAAACTGGAGGGCTTGTGGGCCAGGAGAGTGAGGACGGAAGTCTGAGAACACAAGCTAGGCTTAGGTTTCGGGGCAAGGACAGGGCAGGCACACTCTGCAGAGCTGAATTGAGATCTCATGCGTCTGAAGTCAGGTCGAGGATCAGACTTTGGCTCAGGTTTGAGTTTCTGTCCATGTTGGCCCCTTCAGGAAGGGGGGGCATTATAAGGCCATGGGGGTTTTCCCACTATTGGAGTTGTGAGATGCTCCAAACCGCAAGGATTCCTTCTGGGGACAATTAAGATTTGTTGGATGGCTCCAGGATGTCTTATAAGGTATGTTTCCAGAACAGGGTTCTAAGTATGGATGCCTGGGCAGCCAGCCTCACATTCGACTTGTCTCCTAGCAACAAGAAACGTTTGATCTGCTGGCTTGGGGTAGCAACAGAGGGGGCTGAGTTGAAATGGACTTTCCTGAGGATGGTCTTAATGTTGGTTTGAGTCCATGGAGACCTTGGTATGGGGCAGTGGCACCAAGGCCCTGAAGGATTCTCCTAACCAGAGGTTATGACAAAGCTCCAATGAGCAAGTTTTCCATGGGGAGACGAGATTTGTTCTTATTGGTGCCTCAGGAAACCACCTTATGCTGGTATTGGAAACGAGGCCTCTGAGGAGAGATGCCTGGAAACCAAAGCAATGGATCTGATTAGGGCCTAGGGACCTGTCCGGTTCAATATTCATCTCTGGGGACATCTGTTGTCTGAGTGCAGGTAGTTGCTCAGCTGGTTTGAGATCACCCCTGTTTGTCCTGGGCGGCCTACACTATTGGGATGGCCTCGGTGACTTTGGAGGTTTTTCCTAATTTGCAAGGTTGTGGCCAATGGAATGGGAAGAATTCCCTTGAAAGGGAAGCACAGTCCTGAGGTGTGGCTCCAGGGACCCAAGTGTGGAGCGTGTGTGGTCCAGGGCTATTTGGACAAAAGTCTGAAAACACAAACTCCACTTAGGTTGGGGGATGTAGGTATGGCCGGCCCTATCTATAGACCGTGAGGAGAACTCTTCGGGATATGAACAAAGGGCGAATGTGAGGTGCTTGCTCATGCTTTTTTTTTTTTTTTTCTGGAAATGTGTCATGATTGCCATGGAATATCGGGGTGTCCTTATGGGCCTTCGATGAGGCTCCCTTTCTGGGGATTTGATCCGATCCCAAGAGTTTGGGGTCATTCTGACAGAAGGGAGGAGGCCTTTCTGTTTTTTTTGTTTATTTTTTTTGTTTTTTGTTTTTTGTTTTTTTTTTTTACCTAGGTGGACCACCAAAAGAGGGATTCCAGAGCAGAGACGTGGGTGGGGGCAACTGGACAACCAGACCTCTGGTTAACATTGGGACCTAAGAACATGGCAAGCCCCATATGTGGGCTCTTGGTCCAGACACTGAGAGGCCTTCCTTGAGGATAGGTCTCACACTGAGTTTCACAATGTGTTTTTGTGCCCAAGGAGCCCCTCAAGTTCGGGCGTGGCCTAATGTACCATGCTGGTTTCTCCTACACTGAACGTTGCACAATATGGCAACCACAAGTTTTCTGGCCATGGGGAAGAAGGAGTTCTAATTTCTGCAACACTTTCACTCCTGGACTGTGATTGGATTTAAGGTCTAGGTTCTGAAGCCTGAAAACTGAGGTTGGGAAGAGATGAAGACCTAAGGCCATGGTGTGTCTGATGTGCTCAGTGTTCGGCCAGCTGTTGAGTGTGGGTTGGGAGGTGCAGGCTCAGGCTGTGGCAGACAGGGATTTAGTGCCCAGGCTAGACTGTATCATTGGGGTGCAGTCGAGTTTCGTGCAGGATGGTACTCATTTGTGGTTACTGGGTAGCCCCAAAGGGCAACGTTTTTCTTCTGGAGGGAAGACACAGTGCCACATAGTGGCTCCAGAATTCCCAAACAGGAAGGCTTGTGGGCCAGGAGTGTGAGGAAAAACTTCTGAGAACACAAGCCAGACTTAGATTTCGGGGTGAGGGGACGGCAGGCACCCTCTGCAGAGATGATTCGAGATCCCGTATACCTGAAGACAGAGCTAGGATCAGACGTTGGCTTAGGTCGGAGTTTCTGTCCATGACGGCCCCTTCATGAAGGGGAGGGTGTCACGAGCACATTGAGGTTTTCCCACGATGGGAATTGTGAGATGCTCCAAATCGCAATGATTCCTTCTGTGGGACAGTCGAGACCTGTTGGATGGCTCCAGGACATCCCATAAGGAAGTTATCCAGAGCAGGGTTCTAAGGATGGATGCCGGGGCAGCCTGCCTCCCATTCCCGGTGTCTCATAGAGCCAAGGCAAGTTCGATCTGCTGGATCTAGGGGAGCAACCGAGGCGGGTGTGTTGAAATGGGCGAGTTGAGGATGGGTCATAATGTGCATTTGTGTCCATGTAGACCTTGGAATGGGGTGCTTGATCCGGGGCCTTGAGGGATGTTCATAACCGGAGGTTTTGATGGAGCTCTAAAGAGTATGTTTCCTATGTAGAGAAGAGAATTGTTTTGATGAGTGCCTAAGGAATCTCCCATATGCTGGTATTGGAAACCAGGCCTCTGAGGAGAGATGACTGGAATCAAAAGCAATGGATCTGATTAGGGCCTAAGTGCCTGTCCAGTTCAATCTTATTCTATGGGTATATCTGTCTCTGGGTCTGAGTGGAGGTAGTTTCCTAACTTGTGAAAGATCATCCCTGTTTGTCCTGGGCAGCCAACACTATTCGGATGGCCTCGGGGAGTTTGGAGGATACTCCTAATCTATAGGGTTGTGGCCAATGGAAATGGCAGAATTCTCCTGGTGAGGGAAGCCACAGTCCTGAGGTGTGGCTCCAGGGGCCCCAGCTTGGATGGTGTGTGGGCCAGGACTGTGGGGACAGAAGTCTGAAAACACAAACTCAGCTTAGGTTTGGGGATGTATGTATGAAGGCTCGATCTAAGACCGTGAGAATTTTCAGGGCTATGAACAAAGGGCGAGTATGTGGTGCTTGCTCAGGCTTTTGTCTCTGGATTTTGTGTCAACGGTGGCCGTGGAATGTCGGGGTGTCCTCAAGGGCCATGGACAATTCTTTCTCTGGTGATTTGGCCTGATCCCAAGTGGTTGGGATCATTCTGTGGATGGGAAGAGTCCTTTCTGTATTTTTTTTTTTTTTTACCTCAGGTTTCCCACCAAAGAGGGATTCCAGAGTAGAGCCCTGAGTAGGGGTGACTAGACATCTCGAACTCTGGTTGAGATTGGGGTACTAGGGGCTTGGCAAGCCCCATATGTGGGCTGATGTTCCAGTCTCTAAGAGGCTTTACATGAGGATAGGGCTCACGCTGAGGGTCACAATGTGTGTTTGTGCAAATTGTGGCCCTCAGGGAAAGGTGGGGCCTCATAGTCCATGCTGCCTTCTCCTACAATGAACATTGGACAACATGCCAACCACTAGGTTTCTTGCCAAGGCGAAGGAGAAGTTCTGATTCTTGCATCACGTTCACTCCTGAGCAGTGAGTGGAGATAGGGTTTAGGTTCTGAAGGTGAAAACTGAGGTTGGGTAGAGATGATGGCCTAAAGCCATTGTGGGTGTGATATGCTCTGTGTACGGCCAGCTGTCTGGGTGTTGGACTGGAGGTCTGCCCTCAGGCTGTGTCAGACAGGGCTTTACTGCACAGGCTAGACTGTATAATTGGGGTATGGTCGAGAGGCATGCAGGTTGTTACTCATTTGGCGTTTCTGGTTAGCCCTATAGGGCAACATTTTTCTTCTGGAGGGCAGGCAGAGTGCTGCATTGTGTCTCCAGAATTGCCAAACTGGAGGGGTGTGGCCAGGATTGTGAGGAAGGAAGTCTGAAAACACAAGCTAGCACGAGTTTTGGGGCCAAGAGCATGGCAGGCCCACTCTGCAGAGGCTGAATCGAGATCTCCTGCAGGTGAGGTCAGGGCGAGTATCAGATGTTGCCTCAAGCTGGAGTTTGTGTCCATGACGGCCCCTTCCTGAAGGGGGTGGGGGCGTCATGAGGCCAGGGAGGTTTCCCTACGCTGGGAGTTGTGAGCTGCTCCAAACTTCAAAGTTTCCTTCTTCAGGACAGTCGAGTACTATTGGATGGTTCCAGGATGCCCCATACAGAAAGACTCGAGAGCAGGGGCCTAAGCATGGATGCCGAGAAACGCCAACTCACCTTCCCATTGTCTGGTCGAGACAAGGCACGCTCAATCTTCGGGCTCTTGGGTGAGCTACCCAGAAGGCTGAGTTTAAATGGACTCTCCTGAGGATGAGTCATAATGTGGGTTGGTGGCCATGGAGACCTTGGAATGTGGCAGTAGCTAAGGGACTCTGCAGGATTCTCCAACGCGAAGGGCTTGACACAACTCCAACAAGGAAGCTTCCCATGTGGAGATGAGAGGTCTTCTGTCTGGTGCCTCAGGAAAGCCCCGTATGCTGGTCTTCGAACCCAGGCCTCTGAGGAGTGATACCTGGACACCAAAGCAAGAGTTCATAATAGGGCCTAGGGGCCTGTCTGGTTCAATCTTCTGTCTCTGCGGATATCTGTCTGTGTGTCTGCATGGAGGTAGTAGTTGCTCAGCTTGTGTCATAATGCCCCTATTTGTCCAGTGCGGCTTGCGGTAGTGGGATGTCCTTGGGGACCTTGAGGTTTCTACTATTTTGTGGAGTTGTGGCCAATGGAATGGGCAGTTTCTTAGGAGAGAGCAGGCACAGTTCTGTGGTGTGGCTCCAGAGACCCCAGCCTGGAGGCTGTGTGGGCCATGGCTGTGCAGACAGACATCCAAAAACCCTAACTCAGCTCAGGTTTGGGGCCGAGGTTACGGCAGGCCTGATCTACAGTCCATGAGGGGAGCTCCTCTGGATATGAAAGAAGGGTGAGAGGGAGGCAGTCGCTCAGGCTTTTGTCTCTGGATGTTTTGTCCACAATGGCCGTTTAATGTAGGAGTTGCCTCATGGGTCGTAGAAGTCTCCCTCTCTGGTAGTTTGTCCAGCCCCCAAGAGTTTGGGGTCATTCTGTGGGAAGGGAAGTGTCCTGTTTTCTGCTTCATGTGTCCCCCCAGTAGAGGGATTCTAGAGCATAGCAGTGGGTACTGACAACTGGAATATTCGCCCTCTGGTTAAGCCTGGGGGCCTATGGATATGACAAGCCCCATATGCAGGATCTTGGTCCAGCCACTGAGAGGCGTTACTTTAATACGGGACTCACGCTGCAGGTCAAAATGCATGTCTGTGCCCAATCGGCCCTCAAGCACTGGCGTGGCCTTTCGGACAATGCAGGTTTTCCCACATTGAACGTTGGACAACATGCCAACCAAAAGGTTTCTGGCCATGGGGAAGGAGGAATTCTAATTTCTGCATCACGTTCACCCCTGGGCAGTGATTGGAGATAAGGTCTAGGTTCTGAAGCCTGAAAACCGAGGTTGGGAAGAGATGACGACCTACAGCCAGAGCGGGTCCTATGTGTCCAGGTTGGGGCCAGTGTCTGGGTGTCGTTTGGGATGTCTTGTCTCTGGCTGTGCCAGACAGGGCATTAGTATACAGGGTGGGCTGTATAATTTCTTTACAATCGAGTGGCATGCATTAGAAAATCATTTGGGGTTTCTTATTAGCAGCATAGGGCAAAGTTTTTCTTCTGGAGGGCAGGCAGAGTGCTGCATTGTGGCTTCGGAATTCCCAAACTGGAGGGCTTGTGGGCCAGGAGAGTGAGGACGGAAGTCTGAGAACACAAGCTAGGCTTAGGTTTCAGGGCAAGGACATGGCAGGCACACTCTGCAGAGCTGAATTGAGATCTCATGCGTCTGAAGTCAGGTCGAGGATCAGACTTTGGCTCAGGTTTGAGTTTCTGTCCATGTTGGCCCCTTCAGGAGGGGGGGGCATTATGAGGCCATGGGGGTTTTCCCACTATTGGAGTTGTGAGATGCTCCAAACTGCAAGGATTCCTTCTGTGGGACAATTAAGATTTGTTGGATGGCTCCAGGATGTCTTATAAGGTATTTTTACAAAACAGGGTCCTAAGTATGGATGCCTGGGCAGCCAGCCTCACATTCCAATTGTCTCCTAGCAACAAGAAACGTTTGATCTGCTGGCTTGTGGTAGGAACAGAGGGGGCTGAGTTGAAATGGACTTTCCTGAGGATGGTCTTAATGTTGGTTTGAGTCCATGGAGACCTTGGTATGGGGCAGTGGCACCAGGGCCCTGAAGGATTCTCCTAACCAGAGGTTATGACAAAGCTCCAATGAGCAAGTTTTCCATGGGGAGACGAGATTTGTTCTTATTGGTGCCTCAGGAAACCACCATATGCTGGTATTGGAAACGAGGCCTCTGAGGAGAGATTTCTGCAAACCAAATCAATGGATCTGATTAGGGCCTAGTGGTCTGTCCCGTTCTATATTCTTCTCTGGGGACATCTGTTGTCTGAGTGGAGGTAGTTGCTCAGCTGGTTTGAGATCACCCCTGTTTGTCCTGGGCGGCCTACACTATTGGGATGGCCTCGGTGACTTTGGAGGTTTTTCCTAATTTGCAAGGTTGTGGCCAATGGAATGGGAAGAATTCCCTTGAAAGGGAAGCACAGTCCTGAGGTGTGGCTCCAGGGACCCAAGTGTGGAGCGTGTGTGGTCCAGGGCTACTTGGACAAAAGTCTGAAAACACAAACTCCACTTAGGTTGGGGGATGTAGGTATGGCCGGCCCTATCTATAGACCGTGAGGAGAACTCTTCGGGATATGAACAAAGGGCGAATGTGAGGTGCTGGCTCATGCTTTTTTTTTTTTTTCTGGAAATGTGTCACCGATAGCCATGGAATGTCGGGGTGTCCTCATGGGCCATCGATGAGGCTCCCTTTCTGGGGATTTGACCCGATCCCAAGAGTTTGGGGTCATTCTGTCAGAAGGGAGGAGGCCTTTCTGTTTTTTTTTTTGTTTATTTTTTTTGTTTTTTGTTTTTTGTTTTTTTTTTACCTCAGGTGGACCACCAAAAGAGGGATTCCAGAGCAGAGACGTGGGTGGGGGCAACTGGACAACCAGACCTCTGGTTAACATTGGGACCTAAGAACATGGCAAGCCCCATATGTGGGCTCTTGGTCCAGACACTGAGAGGCCTTCCTTGAGGATAGGTCTCACACTGAGTTTCACAATGTGTTTTTGTGCCCAAGGAGCCCCTCAAGTCAGGGCGTGGCCTAATGTACCATGCTGGTTTCTCCTACACTGAACGTTGCACAATATGGCGACCACAAGTTTTCTGGCCATGGGGAAGAAGGAGTTCTAATTTCTGCAACACTTTCACTCCTGGACTGTGATTGGATTTAAGGTCTAGGTTCTGAAGCCTGAAAACTGAGGTTGTGAAGAGATGAAGACCTAAGGCCATGGTGTGTCTGATGTGCTCAGTGTTCGGCCAGCTGTTGATTGTGGGTTGGGAGGTGCAGGCTCAGGCTGTGGCAGACAGGGAATTAATGCCCAGGCTAGACTGTATTTTTGGGGTGCAGTCGAGTTTCGTGCAGGATGGTACTCATTTGTGGTTACTGGGTAGCCCCAAAGGGCAACGTTTTTCTTCTGGAGGGAAGACACAGTGCCACATAGTGGCTCCAGAATTCCCAAACAGGAAGGCTTGTGGGCCAGGAGTGTAAGGAAAAACTTCTGAGAACACAAGCCAGACTTAGATTTCGGGGTGAGGGGACGGCAGGCACCCTCTGCAGAGATGATTCGAGATCCCGTATACCTGAAGACAGAGCTAGGATCAGACGTTGGCTTAGGTCGGAGTTTCTGTCCATGACGGCCCCTTCATGAAGGGGAGGGTGTCACGAGGACATGGAGGTTTTCCCACGATGGGAATTGTGAGTTGCTCCAAACCGCAATGATTCCTTCTGTGGGACAGTCGAGACCTGCTGGATGGCTCCAGGACATCCCATAAGGAAGTTATCCAGAGCAGGGTTCTAAGGATGGATGCCTGGGCAGCCTGCCTCCCATTCCCGGTGTCTAATAGAGCCAAGGCAAGTTCGATCTGCTGGATCTAGGGGAGCAACCGAGGCGGGTGTGTTGAAATGGGCGAGTTGAGGATGGGTCATAATGTGCATTTGTGTCCATGTAGACCTTGGAATGGGGTGTTTGATCCGGGGCCTTGAGGGATGTTCATAACCGGAGGTTTTGATGGAGCTCTAAAGAGTATGTTTCCTATGTAGAGAAGAGAATTGTTTTGATGTTTGCCTAAGGAATCTCCCATATGCTGGTATTGGAAACCAGGCCTCTGAGGAGAGATGACTGGAATCAAAAGCAATGGATCTGATTAGGGCCTAAGTGCCTGCCCAGTTCAATCTTATTCTATGGGTATATCTGTCTCTGGGTCTGAGTGGAGGTAGTTTCCTAACTTGTGAAAGATCATCGCTGTTTGTCCTGGGCAGCCAACACTATTCGGATGGCCTCGGGGAGTTTGGAGGATACTCCTAATCTATAGGGTTGTGGCCAATGGAAATGGCAGAATTCTCCTGGAGAGGGAAGCCACAGTCCTGAGGTGTGGCTCCAGGGGCCCCAGCTTGGATGGTGTGTGGGCCAGGACTGTGGGGACAGAAGTCTGAAAACACAAACTCAGCTTAGGTTTGGGGATGTATGTATGAAGGCTCGATCTAAGACCGTGAGAATTTTCCGGGCTATGAACAAAGGGCGAGTATGTGGTGCTTGCTCAGGCTTTTGTCTCTGGATTTTGTGTCAACGGTGGCCGTGGAATGTCGGGGTGTCCTCAAGGGCCATGGACAATTCTTTCTCTGGTGATTTGGCCTGATCCCAAGTGGTTGGGATCATTCTGTGGATGGGAAGAGTCCTTTCTGTATTTTTTTTTTTTTTTTTACCTCAGGTGTCCCACCAAAGAGGGATTCCAGAGTAGAGCCCTGAGTAGGGGTGACTAGACATCTCGAACTCTGGTTGAGCTTGGGGTACTAGGGGCTTGGCAAGCCCCATATGTGGGCTGATGTTCCAGTCTCTAAGAGGCTTTACATGAGGATAGGGCTCACGCTGAGGGTCACAATGTGTGTTTGTGCAAATTGTGGCCCTCAGGGAAAGGTGGGGCCTCATAGTCCATGCTGCCTTCTCCTACAATGAACATTGGACAACATGCCAACCACTAGGTTTCTTGCCAAGGCGAAGGAGAAGTTCTGATTCTTGCATCACGTTCACTCCTGAGCAGTGAGTGGAGATAGGGTCTAGGTTCTGAAGGTGAAAACTGAGGTTGGGTAGAGATGATGGCCTAAAGCCATTGTGGGTGTGATATGCTCTGTGTACGGCCAGCTGTCTGGGTGTTGGACTGGAGGTCTGCCCTCAGGCTGTGTCAGACAGGGCTTTAGTGCACAGGCTAGACTGTATAATTGGGGTATGGTCGAGTGGCATGCAGGTTGTTACTCATTTGGCGTTTCTGGTTAGCCCTATAGGGCAACATTTTTCATCTGGAGGGCAGGCAGAGTGCTGCATTGTCTCCAGAATTGCCAAACTGGAGGGGTGTGGCCAGGATTGTGAGGAAGGAAGTCTGAAAACACAAGCTAGCACGAGTTTGGGGGCCAAGAGCATGGCAGGCCCACTCTGCAGAGGCTGAATCGAGATCTCCTGCAGGTGAGGTCAGGGCGAGTATCAGATGTTGCCTCAAGCTGGAGTTTGTGTCCATGACGGCCCCTTCCTGAAGGGGGTGGGGGCGTCATGAGGCCAGGGAGGTTTCCCTACGCTGGGAGTTGTGAGCTGCTCCAAACTTCAAAGTTTCCTTCTTCAGGACAGTCGAGTACTATTGGATGGTTCCAGGATGCCCCATACAGAAAGACTCGAGAGCAGGGGCCTAAGCATGGATGCCGAGAAACGCCAACTCACCTTCCCATTGCCTGGTCGAGACAAGGCACGCTCAATCTGCGGGCTCTTGGGTGAGCTACCCAGAAGGCTGAGTTTAAATGGACTCTCCTGAGGATGAGTCATAATGTGGGTTGGTGGCCATGGAGACCTTGGAATGTGGCAGTAGCTAAGGGACTCTGCAGGATTCTCCAACGCGAAGGGCTTGACACAACTCCAACAAGGAAGCTTCCCATGTGGAGATGAGAGGTCTTCTGTCTGGTGCCTCAGGAAAGCCCCGTATGCTGGTCTTCGAACCCAGGCCTCTGAGGAGTGATACCTGGACACCAAAGCAAGAGTTCATAATAGGGCCTAGGGGCCTGTCTGGTTCAATCTTCTGTCTCTGCGGATATCTGTCTGTGTGTCTGCATGGAGGTAGTAGTTGCTCAGCTTGTGTCATAATGCCCCTATTTGTCCAGTGCGGCTTGCGGTAGTGGGATGTCCTTGGGGACCTTGAGGTTTCTACTATTTTGTGGAGTTGTGGCCAATGGAATGGGCAGTTTCTTAGGAGAGAGCAGGCACAGTTCTGTGGTGTGGCTCCAGAGACCCCAGCCTGGAGGCTGTGTGGGCCATGGCTGTGCAGACAGACATCCAAAAACCCTAACTCAGCTCAGGTTTGGGGCCGAGGTTACGGCAGGCCTGATCTACAGTCCATGAGGGGAGCTCCTCTGGATATGAAAGAAGGGTGAGAGGGAGGCAGTCGCTCAGGCTTTTGTCTCTGGATGTTTTGTCCACATTGGCCGTTTAATGTAGGAGTTGCCTCATGGGTCGTAGAAGTCTCCCTCTCTGGTAGTTTGTCCACCCCCCAAGAGTTTGGGGTCATTCTGTGGGAAGGGAAGTGTCCTGTTTTCTGCTTCATGTGTCCCCCCAGTAGAGGGATTCTAGAGCATAGCAGTGGGTACTGACAACTGGAATATTCGCCCTCTGGTTAAGCCTGGGGGCCTATGGATATGACAAGCCCCATATGCAGGATCTTGGTCCAGCCACTGAGAGGCGTTACTTTAATACGGGACTCACGCTGCAGGTCAAAATGCATGTCTGTGCCCAATCGGCCCTCAAGCACTGGCGTGGCCTTTCGGACAATGCAGGTTTTCCCACATTGAACGTTGGACAACATGCCAACCAAAAGGTTTCTGGCCATGGGGAAGGAGGAATTCTAATTTCTGCATCACGTTCACCCCTGGGCAGTGATTGGAGATAAGGTCTAGGTTCTGAAGCCTGAAAACCGAGGTTGGGAAGAGATGACGACCTACAGCCAGAGCGGGTCCTATGTGTCCAGGTTGGGGCCAGTGTCTGGGTGTCGTTTGGGATGTCTTGTCTCTGGCTGTGCCAGACAGGGCATTAGTATACAGGGTGGGCTGTATAATTTCTTTACAATCGAGTGGCATGCATTAGAAAATCATTTGGGGTTTCTTATTAGCAGCATAGGGCAAAGTTTTTCTTCTGGAGGGCAGGCAGAGTGCTGCATTGTGGCTTCGGAATTCCCAAACTGGAGGGCTTGTGGGCCAGGAGAGTGAGGACGGAAGTCTGAGAACACAAGCTAGGCTTAGGTTTCAGGGCAAGGACATGGCAGGCACACTCTGCAGAGCTGAATTGAGATCTCATGCGTCTGAAGTCAGGTCGAGGATCAGACTTTGGCTCAGGTTTGAGTTTCTGTCCATGTTGGCCCCTTCAGGAGGGGGGGGCATTATGAGGCCATGGGGGTTTTCCCACTATTGGAGTTGTGAGATGCTCCAAACTGCAAGGATTCCTTCTGTGGGACAATTAAGATTTGTTGGATGGCTCCAGGATGTCTTATAAGGTATTTTTACAAAACAGGGTCCTAAGTATGGATGCCTGGGCAGCCAGCCTCACATTCCAATTGTCTCCTAGCAACAAGAAACGTTTGATCTGCTGGCTTGTGGTAGGAACAGAGGGGGCTGAGTTGAAATGGACTTTCCTGTGGATGGTCTTAATGTTGGTTTGAGTCCATGGAGACCTTGGTATGGGGCAGTGGCACCAGGGCCCTGAAGGATTCTCCTAACCAGAGGTTATGACAACGCTCCAATGAACAAGTTTTCCATGGGGAGACGAGATTTGTTCTTATTGGTGCCTCAGGAAACCACCATATGCTGGTATTGGAAACGAGGCCTCTGAGGAGAGATTTCTGCAAACCAAATCAATGGATCTGATTAGGGCCTAGTGGTCTGTCCCGTTCTATATTCTTCTCTGGGGACATCTGTTGTCTGAGTGGAGGTAGTTGCTCAGCTGGTTTGAGATCACCCCTGTTTGTCCTGGGCGGCCTACACTATTGGGATGGCCTCGGTGACTTTGGAGGCTTTTCCTAATTTGCAAGGTTGTGGCCAATGGAATGGGAAGAATTCCCTTGAAAGGGAAGCACAGTCCTGAGGTGTGGCTCCAGGGACCCAAGTGTGGAGCGTGTGTGGTCCAGGGCTACTTGGACAAAAGTCTGAAAACACAAACTCCACTTAGGTTGGGGGATGTAGGTATGGCCGGCCCTATCTATAGACCGTGAGGAGAACTCTTCGTGATATGAACAAAGGGCGAATGTGAGGTGCTGGCTCATGCTTTTTTTTTTTTTTCTGGAAATGTGTCACCGATAGCCATGGAATGTCGGGGTGTCCTCATGGGCCATCGATGAGGCTCCCTTTCTGGGGATTTGACCCGATCCCAAGAGTTTGGGGTCAATCTGTCAGAAGGGAGGAGGCCTTTCTGTTTTTTTTTTTTTGTTTATTTTTTTTGTTTTTTGTTTTTTGTTTTTTTTTTTACCTCAGGTGGACCACCAAAAGAGGGATTCCAGAGCAGAGACGTGGGTGGGGGCAACTGGACAACCAGACCTCTGGTTAACATTGGGACCTAAGAACATGGCAAGCCCCATATGTGGGCTCTTGGTCCAGACACTGAGAGGCCTTCCTTGAGGATAGGTCTCACACTGAGTTTCACAATGTGTTTTTGTGCCCAAGGAGCCCCTCAAGTCAGGGCGTGGCCTAATGTACCATGCTGGTTTCTCCTACACTGAACGTTGCACAATATGGCGACCACAAGTTTTCTGGCCATGGGGAAGAAGGAGTTCTAATTTCTGCAACACTTTCACTCCTGGACTGTGATTGGATTTAAGGTCTAGGTTCTGAAGCCTGAAAACTGAGGTTGTGAAGAGATGAAGACCTAAGGCCATGGTGTGTCTGATGTGCTCAGTGTTCGGCCAGCTGTTGATTGTGGGTTGGGAGGTGCAGGCTCAGGCTGTGGCAGACAGGGAATTAATGCCCAGGCTAGACTGTATTTTTGGGGTGCAGTCGAGTTTCGTGCAGGATGGTACTCATTTGTGGTTACTGGGTAGCCCCAAAGGGCAACGTTTTTCTTCTGGAGGGAAGACACAGTGCCACATAGTGGCTCCAGAATTCCCAAACAGGAAGGCTTGTGGGCCAGGAGTGTGAGGAAAAACTTCTGAGAACACAAGCCAGACTTAGATTTCGGGGTGAGGGGACGGCAGGCACCCTCTGCAGAGATGATTCGAGATCCCGTATACCTGAAGACAGAGCTAGGATCAGACGTTGGCTTAGGTCGGAGTTTCTGTCCATGACGGCCCCTTCATGAAGGGGAGGGTGTCACGAGGACATGGAGGTTTTCCCACGATGGGAATTGTGAGTTGCTCCAAACCGCAATGATTCCTTCTGTGGGACAGTCGAGACCTGCTAGATGGCTCCAGGACATCCCATAAGGAAGTTATCCAGAGCAGGGTTCTAAGGATGGATGCCTGGGCAGCCTGCCTCCCATTCCCGGTGTCTCATAGAGCCAAGGCAAGTTCGATCTGCTGGATCTAGGGGAGCAACCGAGGCGGGTGTGTTGAAATGGGCGAGTTGAGGATGGGTCATAATGTGCATTTGTGTCCATGTAGACCTTGGAATGGGGTGTTTGATCCGGGGCCTTGAGGGATGTTCATAACCGGAGGTTTTGATGGAGCTCTAAAGAGTATGTTTCCTATGTAGATAAGAGAATTGTTTTGATTATTGCCTAAGGAATCTCCCATATGCTGGTATTGGAAACCAGGCCTCTGAGGAGAGATGACTGGAATCAAAAGCAATGGATCTGATTAGGGCCTAAGTGCCTGTCCAGTTCAATCTTATTCTATGGGTATATCTGTCTCTTCGTCTGAGTGGAGGTAGTTTCCTAACTTGTGATAGATCATCCCTGTTTGTCCTGGGCAGCCAACACTATTCGGATGGCCTTGGGGAGTTTGGAGGATACTCCTAATCTATAGGGTTGTGGCCAATGGAAATGGCAGAATTCTCCTGGAGAGGGAAGCCACAGTCCTGAGGTGTGGCTCCAGGGGCCCCAGCTTGGATGGTGTGTGGGCCAGGACTGTGGGGACAGAAGTCTGAAAACACAAACTCAGCTTAGGTTTGGGGATGTATGTATGAAGGCTCGATCTAAGACCGTGAGAATTTTCCGGGCTATGAACAAAGGGCGAGTATGTGGCGCTTGCTCAGGCTTTTGTCTCTGGATTTTGTGTCAACGGTGGCCGTGGAATGTCGGGGTGTCCTCAAGGGCCATGGACAATTCTTTCTCTGGTGATTTGGCCTGATCCCAAGTGGTTGGGATCATTCTGTGGATGGGAAGAGTCCTTTCTGTATTTTTTTTTTTTTTTACCTCAGGTGTCCCACCAAAGAGGGATTCCAGAGTAGAGCCCTGAGTAGGGGTGACTAGACATCTCGAACTCTGGTTGAGATTGGGGTACTAGGGGCTTGGCAAGCCCCATATGTGGGCTGGTGTTCCAGTCTCTAAGAGGCTTACATGAGGATAGGGCTCACGCTGAGGGTCACAATGTGTGTTTGTGCAAATTGTGGCCCTCAGGGAAAGGTGGGGCCTCATAGTCCATGCTGCCTTCTCCTACAATGAACATTGGACAACATGCCAACCACTAGGTTTCTTGCCAAGGCGAAGGAGAAGTTCTGATTCTTGCATCACGTTCACTCCTGAGCAGTGAGTGGAGATAAGGTCTAGGTTCTGAAGGTGAAAACTGAGGTTGGGTAGAGATGATGGCCTAAAGCCATTGTGGGTGTGATATGCTCTGTGTACGGCCAGCTGTCTGGGTGTTGGACTGGAGGTCTGCCCTCAGGCTGTGTCAGACAGGGCTTTAGTGCACAGGCTAGACTGTATAATTGGGGTATGGTCGAGTGGCATGCAGGTTGTTACTCATTTGGCGTTTCTGGTTAGCCCTATAGGGCAACATTTTTCTTCTGGAGGGCAGGCAGAGTGCTGCATTGTGTCTCCAGAATTGCCAAACTGGAGGGGTGTGGCCAGGATTGTGAGGAAGGAAGTCTGAAAACACAAGCTAGCACGAGTTTTGGGGCCAAGAGCATGGCAGGCCCACTCTGCAGAGGCTGAATCGAGATCTCCTGCAGGTGAGGTCAGGGCGAGTATCAGATGTTGCCTCAAGCTGGAGTTTGTGTCCATGACGGCCCCTTCCTGAAGGGGGTGGGGGCGTCATGAGGCCAGGGAGGTTTCCCTACGCTGGGAGTTGTGAGCTGCTCCAAACTTCAAAGTTTCCTTCTTCAGGACAGTCGAGTACTATTGGATGGTTCCAGGATGCCCCATACAGAAAGACTCGAGAGCAGGGGCCTAAGCATGGATGCCGAGAAACGCCAACTCACCTTCCCATTGCCTGGTCGAGACAAGGCACGCTCAAACTGCGGGCTCTTGGGTGAGCTACCCAGAAGGCTGAGTTTAAAAGGACTCTCCTGAGGATGAGTCATAATGTGGGTTGGTGGCCATGGAGACCTTGGAATGTGGCAGTAGCTAAGGGACTCTGCAGGATTCTCCAACGCGAAGGGCTTGACACAACTCCAACAAGGAAGCTTCCCATGTGGAGATGAGAGGTCTTCTGTCTGGTGCCTCAGGAAAGCCCCGTATGCTGGTCTTCGAACCCAGGCCTCTGAGGAGTGATACCTGGACACCAAAGCAAGAGTTCATAATAGGGCCTAGGGGCCTGTCTGGTTCAATCTTCTGTCTCTGCGGATATCTGTCTGTGTGTCTGCATGGAGGTAGTAGTTGCTCAGCTTGTGTCATAATGCCCCTATTTGTCCAGTGCGGCTTGCGGTAGTGGGATGTCCTTGGGGACCTTGAGGTTTCTACTATTTTGTGGAGTTGTGGCCAATGGAATGGGCAGTTTCTTAGGAGAGAGCAGGCACAGTTCTGTGGTGTGGCTCCAGAGACCCTAGCCTGGAGGCTGTGTGGGCCATGGCTGTGCAGACAGACATCCAAAAACCCTAACTCAGCTCAGGTTTCGGGCCGAGGTTACGGCAGGCCTGATCTACAGTCCATGAGGGGAGCTCCTCTGGATATGAAAGATGGGTGAGAGGGAGGCAGTCGCTCAGGCTTTTGTCTCTGGATGTTTTGTCCACAATGGCCGTTTAATGTAGGAGTTGCTTCATGGGTCGTAGAAGTCTCCCTCTCTGGTAGTTTGTCCAGCCCCCAAGAGTTTGGGGTCATTCTGTGGGAAGGGAAGTGTCCTGTTTTCTGCTTCATGTGTCCCCCCAGTAGAGGGATTCTAGAGCATAGCAGTGGGTACTGACAACTGGAATACTCGCCCTCTGGTTAAGCCTGGGGGCCTATGGATATGACAAGCCCCATATACAGGATCTTGGTCCAGCCACTGAGAGGCGTTACTTTAATACGGGACTCACGCTGCAGGTCTCAATGCATGTCTGTGCCCTAGGCGGCCCTCAAGCACTGGCGTGGCCTTTCGGACAATGCAGGTTTTCCCACATTGAACGTTGGACAACATGCCAACCACAAGGTTTCTGGCCATGGGGAAGGAGGAATTCTAATTTCTGCATCACGTTCACCCCTGGGCAGTGATTGGAGATAAGGTCTAGGTTCTGAAGCCTGAAAACTGAGGTTGGGAAGAGATGACGACCTACAGCCATAGCGGGTCCTATGTGTCCAGGTTGGGGCCAGCTGTCTGGGTGTCGTTTGGGATGTCTTGTCTCAGGCTGTGCCAGAAAGGGCATTAGTATACAGGGTGGGCTGTATAATTGCTTTACAATCGAGTGGCATGCATTAGAAAATCATTTGGGGTTTCTTATTAGCAGCATAGGGCAAAGTTTTTCTTCTGGAGGGCAGGCAGAGTGCTGCATTGTGGCTTCGGAATTCCCAAACTGGAGGGCTTGTGGGCCAGGAGAGTGAGGACGGAAGTCTGAGAACACAAGCTAGGCTTAGGTTTCAGGGCAAGGACATGGCAGGCACACTCTGCAGAGCTGAATTGAGATCTCATGCGTCTGAAGTCAGGTCGAGGATCAGACTTTGGCTCAGGTTTGAGTTTCTGTCCATGTTGGCCCCTTCAGGAAGGTGGGGCATTATGTAGCCATGGGAGTTTTCCCACTATTGGAGTTGTGAGATGCTCCAAACCGCAAGGATTCCTTCTGTGGGACAATTAAGATTTGTTGGATGGCTCCAGGATGTCTTATAAGGTATATTTCCAGAACAGGGTTCTAAGTATGGATGCCTGGGCAGCCAGCCTCACATTCCAATTGTCTCCTAGCAACAAGAAACGTTTGATCGGCTGGCTTGGGGTAGCAACAGAGGAGGCTGAGTTGAAATGGACTTTCCTGAGGATGGTCTTAATGTTGGTTTGAGTCCATGGAGACCTTGGTATGGGGCAGTGGCACCAGGGCGCTGAAGGATTCTCCTAACCAGAGGTTATGACAAAGCTCCAATGAGCAAGTTTTCCATGGGGAGACGAGATTTGTTCTTATTGGTGCCTCAGGAAACCACCATATGCTGGTATTGGAAACGAGGCCTCTGAGGAGAGATGCCTGGAAACCAAAGCAATGGATATGATTAGTGCCTAGGGACTTGTTCGGTTCAATATTCATCTCTGGGGACATCTGTTGTTTGAGTGGAAGTAGTTGCTCAGCTGGTTTGAGATCACCCCTGTTTGTCCTGGGCGGCCTACACTATTGGGATGGCCTCGGTGACTTTGGAGGTTTTTCCTAATTTGCAAGGTTGTGGCCAATGGAATGGGAAGAATTCCCTTGAAAGGGAAGCACAGTCCTGAGGTGTGGCTCCAGGGACCCAAGTGTGGAGTGTGTGTGGTCCAGGGCTATTTGGACAAAAGTCTGAAAACACAAACTCCACTTAGGTTGGGGGATGTAGGTATGGCCGGCCCTATCTATAGACCGTGAGGAGAACTCTTCGTGATATGAACAAAGGGCGAATGTGAGGTGCTTGCTCATGCTTTTCTTTTTTTTTTCTGGAAATGTGTCACCGATTGCCATGGAATGTCTGGGTGTCCTCATGGGCCATCGATGAGGCTCCCTTTCTGGGGATTTGACCCGATCCCAAGAGTTTGGGGTCATTCTGTCAGAAGGGAGGAGGCCTTTCTGTTTTTTTTGTTTATTTTTTTTGTTTTTTCTTTTTGTTTTTTTTTTTTTACCTCAGAGGGACCACCAAAAGAGGAATTCCAGAGCAGAGACGTGGGTGGGGCAACTGGACAACCAGACCTCTGGTAAACATTGGGACCTAAGAACATGGCAAGCCCCATATGTGGGCTCTTGGTCCAGACACTGAGAGGCCTTCCTTGAGGATAGGTCTCACACTGAGTTTCACAATGTGTTTTTGTGCCCAAGGAGCCCCTCAAGTCAGGGCGTGGCCTAATGTACCATGCTGGTTTCTCCTACACTGAACGTTGCACAATATGGCAACCACAAGTTTTCTGGCCATGGGGAAGAAGGAGTTCTAATTTCTGCAACACTTTCACTCCTGGACTGTGATTGGATTTAAGGTCTAGGTTCTGAAGCCTGAAAACTGAGGTTGGGAAAAGATGAAGACCTAAGGCCATGGTGTGTCTGACGTGCTCAGTGTTCGGCCAGCTGTTGAGTGTGGGTTGGGAGGTGCAGGCTCAGGCTGTGGCAGACAGGGAATTAATGCCCAGGCTAGACTGTATTTTTGGGGTGCAGTCGAGTTTCATGCAGGATGGTACTCATTTGTGGTTACTGGGTAGCCCCAAAGGGCAACGTTTTTCTTCTGGAGGGAAGACACAGTGCCACATAGTGGCTCCAGAATTCCCAAACAGGAAGGCTTGTGGGCCAGGAGTGTGAGGAAAAACTTCTGAGAACACAAGCCAGACTTAGATTTCGGGGTGAGGGGACGGCAGGCACCCTCTGCAGAGATGATTCGAGATCCCGTATACCTGAAGACAGAGCTAGGATCAGACGTTGGCTTAGTTCGGAGTTTCTGTCCATGACGGCCCCTTCATGAAGGGGAGGGTGTCACGAGCACATGGAGGTTTTCCCACGATGGGAATTGTGAGATGCTCCAAACCGCAATGATTCCTTCTGTGGGACAGTCGAGACCTGCTGGATGGCTCCAGGACATCCCATAAGGAAGTTATCCAGAGCAGGGTTCTAAGGATGGATGCCTGGGCAGCCTGCCTCCCATTCCCGGTGTCTCATAGAGCCAAGGCAAGTTCGATCTGCTGGATCTAGGGGAGCAACCGAGGCGGGTGTGTTGAAATGGGCGAGTTGAGGATGGGTCATAATGTGCATTTGTGTCCATGTAGACCTTGGAATGGGGTGCTTGATCCGGGGCCATGAGGGATGTTCATAACCGGAGGTTTTGATGGAGCTCTAAAGAGTATGTTTCCTATGTAGAGAAGAGAATTGTTTTGATGAGTGCCTAAGGAATCTCCCATATGCTGGTATTGGAAACCAGGCCTCTGAGGAGAGATGACTGGAATCAAAAGCAATGGATCTGATTAGGGCCTAAGTGCCTGTCCAGTTCAATCTTATTCTATGGGTATATCTGTCTCTTCGTCAGAGTGGAGGTAGTTTCCTAACTTGTGAAAGATCATCCCTGTTTGTCCTGGGCAGCCAACAGTATTCGGATGGCCTCGGGGAGTTTGGAGGATACTCCTAATCTATGGGTTGTGGCCAATGGAAATGGCAGAATTCCCCTGGAGAGGGTAGCCACAGTCCTGAGGTGTGGCTCGCGGGGCCCCAGCTTGGATGGTGTGTGGGCCAGGACTGTGGGGACAGAAGTCTGAAAACACAAACTCAGCTTAGGTTTGGGGATGTATGTATGAAGGCTCGATCTACAGACCGTGAGAATTTTCCGGGCTATGAACAAAGGGCGAGTATGTGGCGCTTGCTCAGGCTTTTGTCTCTGGATTTTGTGTCAACGGTGGCCGTGGAATGTCGGGGTGTCCTCAAGGGCCATGGACAATTCTTTCTCTGGTGATTTGGCCTGATCCCAAGGGGTGGGATCATTCTGTGGATGGGAAGAGTCCTTTCTGTATTTTTTTTTTACCTCAGGTGTCCCACCAAAGAGGGATTCCAGAGTAGAGCCCTGAGTAGGGGTGACTAGACATCTCGAACTCTGGTTGAGATTAGGGGACTAGGGGCCTGGCAAGCCCCATATGTGGGCTGTTGTTGCAGTCACTAAGAGGCTTTACATGAGGATAGGGCTCACGCTGAGGGTCACAATGTGTGTTTGTGCAAATTGTGGCCCTCAGGGATAGGTGGGGCCTCATAGTCCATGCTGCCTTCTCCTACAATGAACATTGGACAACATGCCAACCACTAGGTTTCTTGCCAAGGCGAAGGAGAAGTTCTGATTCTTGCATCACGTTCACTCCTGAGCAGTGAGTGGAGATAAGGTCTAGGTTCTGAAGGTGAAAACTGAGGTTGGGTAGAGATGATGGCCTAAAGCCATTGTGGGTGTGATATGCTCTGTGTACGGCCAGCTGTCTGGGTGTTGGACTGGAGGTCTGCCCTCAGGCTGTGTCAGACAGGGCTTTAGTGCACAGGCTAGACTGTATAATTGGGGTATGGTCGAGTGGCATGCAGGTTGTTACTCATTTGGCGTTTCTGGTTAGCCCTATAGGGCAACATTTTTCTTCTGGAGGGCAGGCAGAGTGCTGCATTGTGTCTCCAGAATTGCCAAACTGGAGGGGTGTGGCCAGGATTGTGAGGAAGGAAGTCTGAAAACACAAGCTAGCACGAGTTTTGGGGCCAAGAGCATGGCAGGCCCACTCTGCAGAGGCTGAATCGAGATCTCCTGCAGGTGAGGTCAGGGCGAGTATCAGATGTTGCCTCAAGCTGGAGTTTGTGTCCATGACGGCCCCTTCCTGAAGGGGGTGGGGGCGTCATGAGGCCAGGGAGGTTTCCCTACGCTGGGAGTTGTGAGCTGCTCCAAACTTCAAAGTTTCCTTCTTCAGGACAGTCGAGTACTATTGGATGGTTCCAGGATGCCCCATACAGAAAGACTCGAGAGCAGGGGCCTAAGCATGGATGCCGAGAAACGCCAACTCACCTTCCCATTGCCTGGTCGAGACAAGGCACGCTCAATCTGCGGGCTCTTGGGTGAGCTACCCAGAAGGCTGAGTTTAAATGGACTATCCTGAGGATGAGTCATAATGTGGGTTGGTGGCCATGCAGACCTTGGAATGTGGCAGTAGCTAAGGGACTCTGCAGGATTCTCCAACGCGAAGGGCTTGACACAACTCCAACAAGGAAGCTTCCCATGTGGAGATGAGAGGTCTTCTGTCTGGTGCCTCAGGAAAGCCCCGTATGCTGGTCTTCGAACCCAGGCCTCTGAGGAGTGATACCTGGACACCAAAGCAAGAGTTCATAATAGGGCCTAGGGGCCTGTCTGGTTCAATCTTCTGTCTCTGCGGATATCTTTCTGTGTGTCTGCATGGAGGTAGTAGTTGCTCAGCTTGTGTCATAATGCCCCTATTTATCCAGTGCGGCTTGCGGTAGTGGGATGTCCTTGGGGACCTTGAGGTTTCTACTATTTTGTGGAGTTGTGGCCAATGGAATGGGCAGTTTCTTAGGAGAGAGCAGGCACAGTTCTGTGGTGTGGCTCCAGAGACCCCAGCCTGGAGGCTGTGTGGGCCATGGCTGTGCAGACAGACATCCAAAAACCCTAACTCAGCTCAGGTTTGGGGCCGAGGTTACGGCAGGCCTGATCTACAGTCCATGAGGGGAGCTCCTCTGGATATGAAAGAAGGGTGAGAGGGAGGCAGTCGCTCAGGCTTTTGTCTCTGGATGTTTTGTCCACAATGGCCGTTTAATGTAGGAGTTGCCTCATGGGTCGTAGAAGTCTCCCTCTCTGGTAGTTTGTCCAGCCCCCAAGAGTTTGGGGTCATTCTGTGGGAAGGGAAGTGTCCTGTTTTCTGCTTCATGTGTCCCCCCAGTAGAGGGATTCTAGAGCATAGCAGTGGGTACTGACAACTGGAATACTCGCCCTCTGGTTAAGCCTGGGGGCCTATGGATATGACAAGCCCCATATACAGGATCTTGGTCCAGCCACTGAGAGGCGTTACTTTAATACGGGACTCACGCTGCAGGTCACAATGCATGTCTGTGCCCTAGGCGGCCCTCAAGCACTGGCGTGGCCTTTCGGACAATGCAGGTTTTCCCACATTGAACGTTGGACAACATGCCAACCACAAGGTTTCTGGCCATGGGGAAGGAGGAATTCTAATTTCTGCATCACGTTCACCCCTGGGCAGTGATTGGAGATAAGGTCTAGGTTCTGAAGCCTGAAAACTGAGGTTGGGAAGAGATGACGACCTACAGCCATTGCGGGTCCTATGTGTCCAGGTTGGGGCCAGCTGTCTGGGTGTCTTTTGGGATGTCTTGTCTCAGGCTGTGCCAGACAGGGCATTAGTATACAGGGTGGGCTGTATAATTGCTTTACAATCGAGTGGCATGCATTAGAAAATCATTTGGGGTTTCTTATTAGCAGCATAGGGCAAAGTTTTTCTTCTGGAGGGCAGGCAGAGTGCTGCATTGTGGCTTCGGAATTCCCAAACTGGAGGGCTTGTGGGCCAGGAGAGTGAGGACGGAAGTCTGAGAACAAAAGCTAGGCTTAGGTTTCGGGGCAAGGACAGGGCAGGCACACACTGCAGAGCTGAATTGAGATCTCATGCGTCTGAAGTCAGGTCGAGGATCAGACTTTGGCTCAGGTTTGAGTTTCTGTCCATGTTGGCCCCTTCAGGAAGGGGGGGCATTATGAGGCCATGGGAGTTTTCCCACTATTGGAGTTGTGAGATGCTCCAAACCGCAAGGATTCCTTCTGTGGGACAATTAAGATTTGTTGGATGGCTCCAGGATGTCTTATAAGGTATTTTTCCAGAACAGGGTTCTAAGTATGGATGCCTGGGCAGCCAGCCTCACATTCCAATTGTCTCCTAGCAACAAGAAACGTTTGATCTGCTGGCTTGGGTTGCAACAGAGGAGGCTGAGTTGAAATGGACTTTCCTGAGGATGGTCTTAATGTTGGTTTGAGTCCATGGAGACCTTGGTATGGGGCAGTGGCACCAGGGCGCTGAAGGATTCTCCTAACCAGAGGTTATGACAAAGCTCCAATGAGCAAGTTTTCCATGGGGAGACGAGATTTGTTCTTATTGGTGCCTCAGGAAACCACCATATGCTGGTATTGGAAACGAGGCCTCTGAGGAGAGATGCCTGGAAACCAAAGCAATGGATATGATTAGTTCCTAGGGACCTGTCCGGTTCAATATTCATCTCTGGGGACATCTGTTGTCTGAGTGGAAGTAGTTGCTCAGCTGGTTTGAGATCACCCCTGTTTGTCCTGGGCGGCCTACACTATTGGGATGGCCTCGGTGACTTTGGAGGTTTTTCCTAATTTGCAAGTTTGTGGCCAACGGAATGGGAAGAATTCCCTTGAAAGGGAAGCACAGTCCTGAGGTGTGGCTCCAGGGACCCAAGTGTGGAGCGTGTGTGGTCCAGGGCTATTTGGACAAAAGTCTGAAAACACAAACTCCACTTAGGTTGGGGGATGTAGGTATGGCCGGCCCTATCTATAGACCGTGAGGAGAACTCTTCGGGATATGAACAGAGGGTGAATATGAGGTGCTTGCTCATGCTTTTCTTTTTTTTTTCTGGAAATGTGTCACCGATTGCCATGGAATGTCGGGGTGTCCTCATGGGCCATCGATGAGGCTCCCTTTCTGGGGATTTGACCCGATCCCAAGAGTTTGGGGTCATTCTGTCAGAAGGGAGGAGGCCTTTCTGTTTTTTTTGTTTATTTTTTTTTTGTTTTTTGTTTTTGTTTTTTTTTTTTTTTTTTACCTCAGGTGGACCACCAAAAGAGGAATTCCAGAGCAGAGACGTGGGTGAGGCAACTGGACAACCAGACCTCTGGTTAACATTGGGACCTAAGAACATGGCAAGCCCCATATGTGGGCTCTTGTTCCAGACACTGAGAGGCCTTCCTTGAGGATAGGTCTCACACTGAGTTTCACAATGTGTTTTTGTGCCCAAGGAGCCCCTCAAGTCAGGCCGTGGCCTAATGTACCATGCTGGTTTCTCCTACACTGAACGTTGCACAATATGGCAACCACAAGGTTTCTGGCCATGGGGAAGAAGGAGTTCTAATTTCTGCAACACTTTCACTCCTGGACTGTGATTGGATTTAAGGTCTAGGTTCTGAAGCCTGAAAACTGAGGTTGGGAAGAGATGAAGACCTAAGGCCATGGTGTGTCTGACGTGCTCAGTGTTCGGCCAGCTGTTGAGTGTGGGTTGGGAGGTGCAGGCTCAGGCTGTGGCAGACAGGGAATTAATGCCCAGGCTAGACTGGCAGGCCTAATGTACCATGCTGGTTTCTCCTACACTGAACGTTGCACAATATGGCAACCACAAGTTTTCTGGCCATGGGGAAGAAGGAGTTCTAATTTCTGCAACACTTTCACTCCTGGACTGTGATTGGATTTAAGGTCTAGGTTCTGAAGCCTGAAAACTGAGGTTGGGAAGAGATGAAGACCTAAGGCCATGGTGTGTCTGACGTGCTCAGTGTTCGGCCAGCTGTTGAGTGTGGGTTGGGAGGTGCAGGCTCAGGCTGTGGCAGACAGGGAATTAATGCCCAGGCTAGACTGTATTTTTGGGGTGCAGTCGAGTTTCGTGCAGGATGGTACTCATTTGTGGTTACTGGGTAGCCCCAAAGGGCAACGTTTTTCTTCTGGAGGGAAGACACAGTGCCACATAGTGGCTCCAGAATTCCCAAACAGGAAGGCTTGTGGGCCAGGAGTGTGAGGAAAAACTTCTGAGAACACAAGCCAGACTTAGATTTCAGGGTGAGGGGACGGCAGGCACCCTCTGCAGAGATGATTCGAGATCCTGTATACCTGAAGACAGAGCTAGGATCAGACGTTGGCTTAGGTCGGAGTTTCTGTCCATGACGGCCCCTTCATGAAGGGGAGGGTGTCACGAGGACATGGAGGTTTTCCCACGATGGGAATTGTGAGTTGCTCCAAACCGCAATGATTCCTTCTGTGGGACAGTCGAGACCTGCTGGATGGCTCCAGGACATCCCATAAGGAAGTTATCCAGAGCAGGGTTCTAAGGATGGATGCCTGGGCAGCCTGCCTCCCATTCCCGGTGTCTCATAGAGCCAAGGCAAGTTCGATCTGCTGGATCTAGGGGAGCAACCGAGGCGGGTGTGTTGAAATGGGCGAGTTGAGGATGGGTCATAATGTGCATTTGTGTCCATGTAGACCTTGGAATGGGGTGCTTGATCCGGGGCCATGAGGGATGTTCATAACCGGAGGTTTTGAAGGAGCTCTAAAGAGTATGTTTCCTATGTAGAGAAGAGAATTGTTTTGATGAGTGCCTAAGGAATCTCCCATATGCTGGTATTGGAAACCAGGCCTCTGAGGAGAGATGACTGGAATCAAAAGCAATGGATCTGATTAGGGCCTAAGTGCCTGTCCAGTTCAATCTTATTCTATGTGTATATCTGTCTCTTCGTCTGAGTGGAGGTAGTTTCCTAACTTGTGAAAGATCATCCCTGTTTGTCCTGGGCAGCCAACACTATTCGGATGGCCTGGGGGAGTTTGGAGGATACTCCTAATCTATAGGGTTGTGGCCAATGGAAATGGCAGAATTCCCCTGGAGAGGGAAGCCACAGTCCTGAGGTGTGGCTCGAGGAGCCCCAGCTTGGATGGTGTGTGGGCCAGGACTGTGGGGACAGAAGTCTGAAAACACAAACTCAGCTTAGGTTTGGGGATGTATGTATGAAGGCTCGATCTACAGACCGTGAGAATTTTCCGGGCTATGAACAAAGGGCGAGTATGTGGCGCTTGCTCAGGCTTTTGTCTCTGGATTTTGTGTCAACGGTGGCCGTGGAATGTCGGGGTGTCCTCAAGGGCCATGGACAATTCTTTCTCTGGTGATTTGGCCTGATCCCAAGGGGTTGGGATCATTCTGTGGATGGGAAGAGTCCTTTCTGTATTTTTTTTTTTACCTCAGGTGTCCCACCAAAGAGGGATTCCAGAGTAGAGCCCTGAGTGGGGGTGACTAGACATCTCGAACTCTGGTTGAGATTAGGGGACTAGGGGCCTGGCAAGCCCCATATGTGGGCTGTTGTTGCAGTCACTAAGAGGCTTTACATGAGGATAGGGCTCACGCTGAGGGTCACAATGTGTGTTTGTGCAAATTGTGGCCCTCAGGGATAGGTGGGGCCTCATAGTCCATGCTGCCTTCTCCTACAATGAACATTGGACAACATGCCAACCACTAGGTTTCTTGCCAAGGCGAAGGAGAAGATCTGATTCTTGCATCACGTTCACTCCTGAGCAGTGAGTGGAGATAAGGTCTAGGTTCTGAAGGTGAAAACTGAGGTTGGGTAGAGATGATGGCCTAAAGCCATTGTGGGTGTGATATGCTCTGTGTACGGCCAGCTGTCTGGGTGTTGGACTGGAGGTCTGCCCTCAGGCTGTGTCAGACAGGGCTTTAGTGCACAGGCTAGACTGTATAATTGGGGTATGGTCGAGTGGCATGCAGGTTGTTACTCATTTGGCGTTTCTGGTTAGCCCTATAGGGCAACATTTTTCTTCTGGAGGGCAGGCAGAGTGCTGCATTGTGTCTCCAGAATTGCCAAACTGGAGGGGTGTGGCCAGGATTGTGAGGAAGGAAGTCTGAAAACACAAGCTAGCACGAGTTTTGGGGCCAAGAGCATGGCAGGCCCACTCTGCAGAGGCTGAATCGAGATCTCCTGCAGGTGAGGTCAGGGCGAGTATCAGATGTTGCCTCAAGCTGGAGTTTGTGTCCATGACGGCCCCTTCCTGAAGGGGGTGGGGGCGTCATGAGGCCAGGGAGGTTTCCCTACGCTGGGAGTTGTGAGCTGCTCCAAACTTCAAAGTTTCCTTCTTCAGGACAGTCGAGTACTATTGGATGGTTCCAGGATGCCCCATACAGAAAGACTCGAGAGCAGGGGCCTAAGCATGGATGCCGAGAAACGCCAACTCACCTTCCCATTGCCTGGTCGAGACAAGGCACGCTCAATCTGCGGGCTCTTGGGTGAGCTACCCAGAAGGCTGAGTTTAAATGGACTCTCCTGAGGATGAGTCATAATGTGGGTTGGTGGCCATGGAGACCTTGGAATGTGGCAGTAGCTAAGGGACTCTGCAGGATTCTCCAACGCGAAGGGCTTGACACAACTCCAACAAGGAAGCTTCCCATGTGGAGATGAGAGGTCTTCTGTCTGGTGCCTCAGGAAAGCCCCGTATGCTGGTCTTCGAACCCAGGCCTCTGAGGAGTGATACCTGGACACCAAAGCAAGAGGGCCTAGGGGCCTGTCTGGTTCAATCTTCTGTCTCTGCGGATATCTTTCTGTGTGTCTGCATGGAGGTAGTAGTTGCTCAGCTTGTGTCATAATGCCCCTATTTATCCAGTGCGGCTTGCGGTAGTGGGATGTCCTTGGGGACCTTGAGGTTTCTACTATTTTGTGGAGTTGTGGCCAATGGAATGGGCAGTTTCTTAGGAGAGAGCAGGCACAGTTCTGTGGTGTGGCTCCAGAGACCCTAGCCTGGAGGCTGTGTGGGCCATGGCTGTGCAGACAGACATCCAAAAACCCTAACTCAGCTCAGGTTTGGGGCCGAGGTTACGGCAGGCCTGATCTACAGTCCATGAGGGGAGCTCCTCTGGATATGAAAGAAGGGTGAGAGGGAGGCAGTCGCTCAGGCTTTTGTCTCTGGATGTTTTGTCCACAATGGCCGTTTAATGTAGGAGTTGCTTCATGGGTCGTAGAAGTCTCCCTCTCTGGTAGTTTGTCCAGCCCCCAAGAGTTTGGGGTCATTCTGTGGGAAGGGAAGTGTCCTGTTTTCTGCTTCATGTGTCCCCCCAGTAGAGGGATTCTAGAGCATAGCAGTGGGTACTGACAACTGGAATACTCGCCCTCTGGTTAAGCCTGGGGGCCTATGGGTATGATAAGCCCCATATGCAGGATCTTGGTCCAGCCACTGAGAGGCGTTACTTTAATACGGGACTCACGCTGCAGGTCACAATGCATGTCTGTGCCCTAGGCGGCCCTCAAGCACTGGCGTGGCCTTTCGGACAATGCAGGTTTTCCCACATTGAACGTTGGACAACATGCCAACCACAAGGTTTCTGGCCATGGGGAAGGAGGAATTCTAATTTCTTCATCACGTTCACCCCTGGGCAGTGATTGGAGATAAGGTCTAGGTTCTGAAGCCTGAAAACTGAGGTTGGGAAGAGATGACGACCTACAGCCATTGCGGGTCCTATGTGTCCAGGTTGGGGCCAGCTGTCTGGGTGTCGTTTGGGATGTCTTGTCTCAGGCTGTGCCAGACAGGGCATTAGTATACAGGGTGGGCTGTATAATTGCTTTACAATCGAGTGGCATGCATTAGAAAATCATTTGGGGTTTCTTATTAGCAGCATAGGGCAAAGTTTTTCTTCTGGAGGGCAGACAGAGTGCTGCATTGTGGCTTCGGAATTCCCAAACTGGAGGGCTTGTGGGCCAGGAGTGTGAGGACGGAAGTCTGAGAACAAAAGCTAGGCTTAGGTTTCGGGGCAAGGACAGGGCAGGCACACACTGCAGAGCTGAATTGAGATCTCATGCGTCTGAAGTCAGGTCGAGGATCAGACTTTGGCTCAGGTTTGAGTTTCTGTCCATGTTGACCCCTTCAGGAAGGGGGGGCATTATGAGGCCATGGGAGTTTTCCCACTTTTGGAGTTGTGAGATGCTCCAAACCGCAAGGATTCCTTCTGTGGGACAATTAAGATTTGTTGGATGGCTCCAGGATGTCTTATAAGGTATTTTTCCAGAACAGGGTTCTAAGTATGGATGCCTGGGCAGCCAGCCTCACATTCCAATTGTCTCCTAGCAACAAGAAACGTTTGATCTGCTGGCTTGGGGTAGCAACAGAGGAGGCTGAGTTGAAATGGACTTTCCTGAGGATGGTCTTAATGTTGGTTTGAGTCCATGGAGACCTTGGTATGGGGCAGTGGCACCAGGGCCCTGAAGGATTCTCCTAACCAGAGGTTATGACAAAGCTCCAATGAGCAAGTTTTCCATGGGGAGACGAGATTTGTTCTTATTGGTGCCTCAGGAAACCACCATATGCTGGTATTGGAAACGAGGCCTCTGAGGAGAGATGCCTGGAAACCAAAGCAATGGATATGATTAGTGCCTAGGGACTGTCCGGTTCAATATTCTTCTCTGGGGACATCTGTTGTCTGAGTGGAAGTAGTTGCTCAGCTGGTTTGAGATCCCCTGTTTGTCCTGGGCGGCCTAAACTATTGGGATGGCCTCGGTGACTTTGGAGGTTTTTCCTAATTTGCAATGTTGTGGCCAACGGAATGGGAAGAATTCCCTTGAAAGGGAAGCACAGTCCTGAGGTGTGGCTCCAGGGACCCAAGTGTGGAGCGTGTGTGGTCCAGGGCTATTTGGACAAAAGTCTGAAAACACAAACTCCACTTAGGTTGGGGGATGTAGGTATGGCCGGCCCTATCTATAGACCGTGAGGAGAACTCTTCGGGATATGAACAAAGGGCGAATGTGAGGTGCTTGCTCATGCTTTTTTTTTTTTTTTTTTTTTCTGGAAATGTGTCACCGATTGCCATGGAATGTCGGGGTGTCCTCATGGGTCATCGATGAGGCTCCCTTTCTGGGGATTTGACCCGATCCCAAGAGTTTGGGGTCATTCTGTCAGAAGGGAGGAGGACTTTCTGTTTTTTTTGTTTATTTTTTTTTTGTTTTTTGTTTTTGTTTTTGTTTTTACCTCAGGTGGACCACCAAAAGAGGAATTCCAGAGCAGAGACGTGGGTGGGGCAACTGGACAACCAGACCTCTGGTTAACATTGGGACCTAAGAACATGGCAAGCCCCATATGTGGGCTCTTGGTCCAGACACTGAGAGGCCTTCCTTGAGGATAGGTCTCACACTGAGTTTCACAATGTGTTTTTGTGCCCAAGGAGCCCCTCAAGTCAGGCCGTGGCCTAATGTACCATGCTGGTTTCTCCTACACTGAACGTTGCACAATATGGCAACCACAAGGTTTCTGGCCACGGGGAAGAAGGAGTTCTAATTTCTGCAACACTTTCACTCCTGGACTGTGATTGGATTTAAGGTCTAGGTTCTGAATCCTGAAAACTGAGGTTGGGAAGAGATGAAGACCTAAGGCCATGGTGTGTCTGACGTGCTCAGTGTTCGGCCAGCTGTTGAGTGTGGGTTGGGAGGTGCAGGCTCAGGCTGTGGCAGACAGGGAATTAATGCCCAGGCTAGACTGTATTTTTGGGGTGCAGTCGAGTTTCGTGCAGGATGGTACTCATTTGTGGTTACTGGGTAGCCCCAAAGGGCAACGTTTTTCTTCTGGAGGGAAGACACAGTGCCACATAGTGGCTCCAGAATTCCCAAACAGGAAGGCTTGTGGGCCAGGAGTGTGAGGAAAAACTTCTGAGAACACAAGCCAGACTTAGATTTCAGGGTGAGGGGACGGCAGGCACCCTCTGCAGAGATGATTCGAGATCCTGTATACCTGAAGACAGAGCTAGGATCAGACGTTGGCTTAGGTCGGAGTTTCTGTCCATGACGGCCCCTTCATGAAGGGGAGGGTGTCACGAGGACATGGAGGTTTTCCCACGATGGGAATTGTGAGATGCTCCAAACCGCAATGATTCCTTCTGTGGGACAGTCGAGACCTGCTGGATGGCTCCAGGACATCCCATAAGGAAGTTATCCAGAGCAGGGTTCTAAGGATGGATGCCTGGGCAGCCTGCCTCCCATTCCCGGTGTCTCATAGAGCCAAGGCAAGTTCGATCTGCTGGATCTAGGGGAGCAACCGAGGCGGGTGTGTTGAAATGGGCGAGTTGAGGATGGGTCATAATGTGCATTTGTGTCCATGTAGACCTTGGAATGGGGTGTTTGATGCGGGGCCTTGAAGGATGTTCATAACCGGAGGTTTTGATGGAGCTCTAAAGAGTATGTTTCCTATGTAGAGAAGAGAATTGTTTTGATGAGTGCCTAAGTAATCTCCCATATGCTGGTATTGGAAACCAGGCCTCTGAGGAGAGATGACTGGAATCAAAAGCAATGGATCTGATTAGGGCCTAAGTGCCTGTCCAGTTCAATCTTATTCTATGTGTATATCTGTCTCTTCGTCTGAGTGGAGGTAGTTTCCTAACTTGTGAAAGATCATCCCTGTTTGTCCTGGGCAGCCAACACTATTCGGATGGCCTCGGGGAGTTTGGAGGATACTCCTAATCTATAGGGTTGTGGCCAATGGAAATGGCAGAATTCCCCTGGAGAGGGAAGCCACAGTCCTGAGGTGTGGCTCGAGGGGCCCCAGCTTGGATGGTGTGTGGGCCAGGACTGTGGGGACAGAAGTCTGAAAACACAAACTCAGCTTAGGTTTGAGGATGTATGTATGAAGGCTCGATCTACAGACCGTGAGAATTTTCCGGGCTATGAACAAAGGGCGAGTATGTGGCGCTTGCTCAGGCTTTTGTCTCTGGATTTTGTGTCAACGGTGGCCGTGGAATGTCGGGGTGTCCTCAAGGGCCATGGACAATTCTTTCTCTGGTGATTTGGCCTGATCCCAAGGGGTTGGGATCATTCTGTGGATGGGAAGAGTCCTTTCTGTATTTTTTTTTTACCTCAGGTGTCCCACCAAAGAGGGATTCCAGAGTAGAGCCCTGAGTAGGGGTGACTAGACATCTCGAACTCTGGTTGAGATTAGGGGACTAGGGGCCTGGCAAGCCCCATATGTGGGCTGTTGTTGCAGTCACTAAGAGGCTTTACATGAGGATAGGGCTCACGCTGAGGGTCACAATGTGTGTTTGTGCAAATTGTGGCCCTCAGGGATAGGTGGGGCCTCATAGTCCATGCTGCCTTCTCCTACAATGAACATTGGACAACATGCCAACCACTAGGTTTCTTGCCAAGGCGAAGGAGAAGTTCTGATTCTTGCATCACGTTCACTCCTGAGCAGTGAGTGGAGATAAGGTCTAGGTTCTGAAGGTGAAAACTGAGGTTGGGTAGAGATGATGGCCTAAAGCCATTGTGGGTGTGATATGCTCTGTGTACGGCCAGCTGTCTGGGTGTTGGACTGGAGGTCTGCCCTCAGGCTGTGTCAGACAGGGCTTTAGTGCACAGGCTAGACTGTATAATTGGGGTATGGTCGAGTGGCATGCAGGTTGTTACTCATTTGGCGTTTCTGGTTAGCCCTATAGGGCAACATTTTTCTTCTGGAGGGCAGGCAGAGTGCTGCATTGTGTCTCCAGAATTGCCAAACTGGAGGGGTGTGGCCAGGATTGTGAGGAAGGAAGTCTGAAAACACAAGCTAGCACGAGTTTTGGGGCCAAGAGCATGGCAGGCCCACTCTGCAGAGGCTGAATCGAGATCTCCTGCAGGTGAGGTCAGGGCGAGTATCAGATGTTGCCTCAAGCTGGAGTTTGTGTCCATGACGGCCCCTTCCTGAAGGGGGTGGGGGCGTCATGAGGCCAGGGAGGTTTCCCTACGCTGGGAGTTGTGAGCTGCTCCAAACTTCAAAGTTTCCTTCTTCAGGACAGTCGAGTACTATTGGATGGTTCCAGGATGCCCCATACAGAAAGACTCGAGAGCAGGGGCCTAAGCATGGATGCCGAGAAACGCCAACTCACCTTCCCATTGCCTGGTCGAGACAAGGCACGCTCAATCTGCGGGCTCTTGGGTGAGCTACCCAGAAGGCTGAGTTTAAAAGGACTCTCCTGAGGATGAGTCATAATGTGGGTTGGTGGCCATGGAGACCTTGGAATGTGGCAGTAGCTAAGGGACTCTGCAGGATTCTCCAACGCGAAGGGCTTGACACAACTCCAACAAGGAAGCTTCCCATGTGGAGATGAGAGGTCTTCTGTCTGGTGCCTCAGGAAAGCCCCGTATGCTGGTCTTCGAACCCAGGCCTCTGAGGAGTGATACCTGGACACCAAAGCAAGAGTTCATAATAGGGCCTAGGGGCCTGTCTGGTTCAATCTTCTGTCTCTGCGGATATCTTTCTGTGTGTCTGCATGGAGGTAGTAGTTGCTCAGCTTGTGTCATAATGCCCCTATTTATCCAGTGCGTCTTGCGGTAGTGGGATGTCCTTGGGGACCTTGAGGTTTCTACTATTTTGTGGAGTTGTGGCCAATGGAATGGGCAGTTTCTTAGGAGAGAGCAGGCACAGTTCTGTGGTGTGGCTCCAGAGACCCTAGCCTGGAGGCTGTGTGGGCCATGGCTGTGCAGACAGACATCCAAAAACCCTAACTCAGCTCAGGTTTGGGGCCGAGGTTACGGCAGGCCTGATCTACAGTCCATGAGGGGAGCTCCTCTGGATATGAAAGAAGGGTGAGAGGGAGGCAGTCGCTCAGGCTTTTGTCTCTGGATGTTTTGTCCACAATGGCCGTTTAATGTAGGAGTTGCCTCATGGGTCGTAGAAGTCTCCCTCTCTGGTAGTTTGTCCAGCCCCCAAGAGTTTGGGGTCATTCTGTGGGAAGGGAAGTGTCCTGTTTTCTGCTTCATGTGTCCCCCCAGTAGAGGGATTCTAGAGCATAGCAGTGGGTACTGACAACTGGAATACTCGCCCTCTGGTTAAGCCTGGGGGCCTATGGATATGACAAGCCCCATATGCAGGATCTTGGTCCAGCCACTGAGAGGCGTTACTTTAATACGGGACTCACGCTGCAGGTCACAATGCATGTCTGTGCCCTAGGCGGCCCACAAGCACTGGCGTGGCCTTTCGGACAATGCAGGTTTTCCCACATTGAACGTTGGACAACATGAAAACCACAAGGTTTCTGGCCATGGGGAAGGAGGAATTCTAATTTCTGCATCACGTTCACCCCTGGGCAGTGATTGGAGATAAGGTCTAGGTTCTGAAGCCTGAAAACTGAGGTTGGGAAGAGATGACGACCTACAGCCATAGCGGGTCCTATGTGTCCAGGTTGGGGCCAGCTGTCTGGGTGTCGTTTGGGATGTCTTGTCTCAGGCTGTGCCAGACAGGGCATTAGTATACAGGGTGGGCTGTATAATTGCTTTACAATCGAGTGGCATGCATTAGAAAATCATTTGGGGTTTTTTATTAGCAGCATAGGGCAAAGTTTTTCTTCTGGAGGGCAGACAGAGTGCTGCATTGTGGCTTCGGAATTCCCAAACTGGAGGGCTTGTGGGCCAGGAGAGTGAGGATGGAAGTCTAAGAACACAAGCTAGGCTTAGGTTTCGGGGCAAGGACATGGCAGGCACACTCTGCAGAGCTGAATTGAGATCTCATGCGTCTGAAGTCAGGTCGAGGATCAGACTTTGGCTCAGGTTTGAGTTTCTGTCCATGTTGGCCCCTTCAGGAAGGGGGGGCATTATGAGGCCATGGGAGTTTTCCCACTATTGGAGTTGTGAGATGCTCCAAACCGCAAGGATTCCTTCTGTGGGACAATTAAGATTTGTTGGATGGCTCCAGGATGTCTTATAAGGTATGTTTCCAGAACAGGGTTCTAAGTATGGATGCCTGGGCAGCCAGCCTCACATTCCAATTGTCTCCTAGCAACAAGAAACGTTTGATCTGCTGGCTTGGGGTAGCAACAGAGGAGGCTGAGTTGAAATGGACTTTCCTGAGGATGGTCTTAATGTTGGTTTGAGTCCATGGAGACCTTGGTATGGGGCAGTGGCACCAGGGCGCTGAAGGATTCTCCTAACCAGAGGTTATGACAGAGCTCCAATGAGCAAGTTTTCCATGGGGAGACGAGATTTGTTCTTATTGGTGCCTCAGGAAACCACCATATGCTGGTATTGGAAACGAGGCCTCTGAGGAGAGATGCCTGGAAACCAAAGCAATGGATATGATTAGTGCCTAGGGACCTGTCCGGTTCAATATTCTTCTCTGGGGACATCTGTTGTCTGAGTGGAAGTAGTTGCTCAGCTGGTTTGAGATCACCCCTGTTTGTCCTGGGCGGCCTACACTATTGGGATGGCCTCGGTGACTTTGGAGGTTTTTCCTAATTTGCAATGTTGTGGCCAATGGAATGGGAAGAATTCCCTTGAAAGGGAAGCACAGTCCTGAGGTGTGGCTCCAGGGACCCAAGTGTGGAGCGTGTGTGGTCCAGGGCTATTTGGACAAAAGTCTGAAAACACAAACTCCACTTAGGTTGAGGGATGTAGGTATGGCCGGCCCTATCTATAGACCGTGAGGAGAACTCTTCGGGATATGAACAAAGGGCGAATGTGAGGTGCTTGCTCATGCTTTTCTTTTTTTTTTTCTGGATATGTGTCACCGATTGCCATGGAATGTCGGGGTGTCCTCATGGGTCATCGATGAGGCTCCCTTTCTGGGGATTTGACCCGATCCCAAGAGTTTGGGGTCATTCTGTCAGAAGGGAGGAGGACTTTCTGTTTTTTTTGTTTATTTTTTTTTGTTTTTTGTTTTTGTTTTTTTTTTTTTTTTAGCCTCAGGTGGACCACCAAAATAGGAATTCCAGAGCAGAGACGTGGGTGGGGGCAACTGGACAACCAGACCTCTGGTTAACATTGGGACCTAAGAACATGGCAAGCACCATATGTGGGCTCTTGGTCCAGACACTGAGAGGCCTTCCTTGAGGATAGGTCTCACACTGAGTTTCACAATGTGTTTTTGTGCCCAAGGAGCCCCTCAAGTCAGGGCATGGCCTAATGTACCATGCTGGTTTCTCCTACACTGAACGTTGCACAATATGGCAACCACAAGTTTTCTGGCCATGGGGAAGAAGGAGTTCTAATTTCTGCAACACTTTCACTCCTGGACTGTGATTGGATTTAAGGTCTAGGTTCTGAAGCCTGAAAACTGAGGTTGGGAAGAGATGAAGACCTAAGGCCATGGTGTGTCTGACGTGCTCAGTGTTCGGCCAGCTGTTGAGTGTGGGTTGGGAGGTGAAGGCTCAGGCTGTGGCAGACAGGGAATTAATGCCCAGGCTAGACTGTATTTTTGGGGTGCAGTCGAGTTTCGTGCAGGATGGTACTCATTTGTGGTTACTGGGTAGCCCCAAAGGGCAACGTTTTTCTTCTGGAGGGAAGACACAGTGCCACATAGTGGCTCCAGAATTCCCAAACAGGAAGGCTTGTGGGCCAGGAGTGTGAGGAAAAACTTCTGAGAACACAAGCCAGACTTAGATTTCAGGGTGAGGGGACGGCAGGCACCCTCTACAGAGATGATTCGAGATCCTGTATACCTGAAGACAGAGCTAGGATCAGACGTTGGCTTAGGTCGGAGTTTCTGTCCATGACGGCCCCTTCATGAAGGGGAGGGTGTCACGAGGACATGGAGGTTTTCCCACGATGGGAATTGTGAGTTGCTCCAAACCGCAATGATTCCTTCTGTGGGACAGTCGAGACCTGCTGGATGGCTCCAGGACATCCCATAAGGAAGTTATCCAGAGCAGGGTTCTAAGGATGGATGCCTGGGCAGCCTGCCTCCCATTCCCGGTGTCTCATAGAGCCAAGGCAAGTTCGATCTGCTGGATCTAGGGGAGCAACCGAGGCGGGTGTGTTGAAATGGGCGAGTTGAGGATGGGTCATAATGTGCATTTGTGTCCATGTAGACCTTGGAATGGGGTGCTTGATCCGGGGCCTTGAGGGATGTTCATAACCGGAGGTTTTGATGGAGCTCTAAAGAGTATGTTTCCTATGTAGAGAAGAGAATTGTTTTGATGAGTGCCTAAGTAATCTCCCATATGCTGGTATTGGAAACCAGGCCTCTGAGGAGAGATGACTGGAATCAAAAGCAATGGATCTGATTAGGGCCTAAGTGCCTGTCCAGTTCAATCTTATTCTATGTGTATATCTGTCTCTTCGTCTGAGTGGAGGTAGTTTCCTAACTTGTGAAAGATCATCCCTGTTTGTCCTGGGCAGCCAACACTATTCGGATGGCCTCGGGGAGTTTGGAGGATACTCCTAATCTATAGGGTTGTGGCCAATGGAAATGGCAGAATTCCCCTGGAGAGGGAAGCCACAGTCCTGAGGTGTGGCTCGAGGGGCCCCAGCTTGGATGGTGTGTGGGCCAGGACTGTGGGGACAGAAGTCTGAAAACACAAACTCAGCTTAGGTTTGAGGATGTATGTATGAAGGCTCGATCTACAGACCGTGAGAATTTTCCGGGCTATGAACAAAGGGCGAGTATGTGGCGCTTGCTCAGGCTTTTGTCTCTGGATTTTGTGTCAACGGTGGCCGTGGAATGTCGGGGTGTCCTCAAGGGCCATGGACAATTCTTTCTCTGGTGATTTGGCCTGATCCCAAGGGGTTGGGATCATTCTGTGGATGGGAAGAGTCCTTTCTGTATTTTTTTTTTTACCTCAGGTGTCCCACCAAAGAGGGATTCCAGAGTAGAGCCCTGAGTAGGGGTGACTAGACATCTCGAACTCTGGTTGAGATTAGGGGACTAGGGGCCTGGCAAGCCCCATATGTGGGCTGTTGTTGCAGTCACTAAGAGGCTTTACATGAGGATAGGGCTCACGCTGAGGGTCACAATGTGTGTTTGTGCAAATTGTGGCCCTCAGGGATAGGTGGGGCCTCATAGTCCATGCTGCCTTCTCCTACAATGAACATTGGACAACATGCCAACCACTAGGTTTCTTGCCAAGGCGAAGGAGAAGTTCTGATTCTTGCATCACGTTCACTCCTGAGCAGTGAGTGGAGATAAGGTCTAGGTTCTGAAGGTGAAAACTGAGGTTGGGTAGAGATGATGGCCTAAAGCCATTGTGGGTGTGATATGCTCTGTGTACGGCCAGCTGTCTGGGTGTTGGACTGGAGGTCTGCCCTCAGGCTGTGTCAGACAGGGCTTTAGTGCACAGGCTAGACTGTATAATTGGGGTATGGTCGAGTGGCATGCAGGTTGTTACTCATTTGGCGTTTCTGGTTAGCCCTATAGGGCAACATTTTTCTTCTGGAGGGCAGGCAGAGTGCTGCATTGTGTCTCCAGAATTGCCAAACTGGAGGGGTGTGGCCAGGATTGTGAGGAAGGAAGTCTGAAAACACAAGCTAGCACGAGTTTTGGGGCCAAGAGCATGGCAGGCCCACTCTGCAGAGGCTGAATCGAGATCTCCTGCAGGTGAGGTCAGGGCGAGTATCAGATGTTGCCTCAAGCTGGAGTTTGTGTCCATGACGGCCCCTTCCTGAAGGGGGTGGGGGCGTCATGAGGCCAGGGAGGTTTCCCTACGCTGGGAGTTGTGAGCTGCTCCAAACTTCAAATTTTCCTTCTTCAGGACAGTCGAGTACTATTGGATGGTTCCAGGATGCCCCATTCAGAAAGACTCGAGAGCAGGGGCCTAAGCATGGATGCCGAGAAACGCCAACTCACCTTCCTATTGCCTGGTCGAGACAAGGCACGCTCAATCTGCGGGCTCTTGGGTGAGCTACCCAGAAGGCTGAGTTTAAAAGGACTCTCCTGAGGATGAGTCATAATGTGGGTTGGTGGCGATGGAGACCTTGGAATGTGGCAGTAGCTAAGGGACTCTGCAGGATTCTCCAACGCGAAGGGCTTGACACAACTCCAACAAGGAAGCTTCCCATGTGGAGATGAGAGGTCTTCTGTCTGGTGCCTCAGGAAAGCCCCGTATGCTGGTCTTCGAACCCAGGCCTCTGAGGAGTGATACCTGGACACCAAAGCAAGAGTTCATAATAGGGCCTAGGGGCCTGTCTGGTTCAATCTTCTGTCTCTGCGGATATCTTTCTGTGTGTCTGCATGGAGGTAGTAGTTGCTCAGCTTGTGTCATAATGCCCCTATTTTTCCAGTGCGGCTTGCGGTAGTGGGATGTCCTTGGGGACCTTGAGGTTTCTACTATTTTGTGGAGTTGTGGCCAATGGAATGGGCAGTTTCTTAGGAGAGAGCAGGCACAGTTCTGTGGTGTGGCTCCAGAGACCCTAGCCTGGAGGCTGTGTGGGCCATGGCTGTGCAGACAGACATCCAAAAACCCTAACTCAGCTCAGGTTTGGGGCCGAGGTTACGGCAGGCCTGATCTACAGTCCATGAGGGGAGCTCCTCTGGATATGAAAGAAGGGTGAGAGGGAGGCAGTCGCTCAGGCTTTTGTCTCTGGATGTTTTGTCCACAATGGCCGTTTAATGTAGGAGTTGCTTCATGGGTCGTAGAAGTCTCCCTCTCTGGTAGTTTGTCCAGCCCCCAAGAGTTTGGGGTCATTCTGTGGGAAGGGAAGTGTCCTGTTTTCTGCTTCATGTGTCCCCCCAGTAGAGGGATTCTAGAGCATAGCAGTGGGTACTGACAACTGGAATACTCGCCCTCTGGTTAAGCCTGGGGGCCTATGGATATGACAAGCCCCATATGCAGGATCTTGGTCCAGCCACTGAGAGGCGTTACTTTAATACGGGACTCACGCTGCAGGTCACAATGCATGTCTGTGCCCTAGGCGGCCCTCAAGCACTGGTGTGGCCTTTCGGACAATGCAGGTTTTCCCACATTGAACGTTGGACAACATGCCAACCACAAGGTTTCTGGCCATGGGGAAGGAGGAATTCTAATTTCTGCATCACGTTCACCCCTGGGCAGTGATTGGAAATAAGGTGTAGGTTCTGAAGCCTGAAAACTGAGGTTGGGAAGAGATGACGACCTACAGCCATAGCGGGTCCTATGTGTCCAGGTTGGGGCCAGCTGTCTGGGTGTCGTTTGGGATGTCTTGTCTCAGGCTGTGCCAGACAGGGCATTAGTATACAGGGTGGGCTGTATAATTGCTTTACAATCGAGTGGCATGCATTAGAAAATCATTTGGGGTTTTTTATTAGCAGCATAGGGCAAAGTTTTTCTTCTGGAGGGCAGACAGAGTGCTGCATTGTGGCTTCGGAATTCCCAAACTGGAGGGCTTGTGGGCCAGGAGAGTGAGGACGGAAGTCTAAGAACACAAGCTAGGCTTAGGTTTCGGGGCAAGGACATGGCAGGTCACTCTGCAGAGCTGAATTGAGACCTCATGCGTCTGAAGTCAGGTCGAGGATCAGACTTTGGCTCAGGTTTGAGTTTCTGTCCATGTTGGCCCCTTCAGGAAGGGGGGGCATTATGAGGCCATGGGAGTTTTCCCACTATTGGAGTTGTGAGATGCTCCAAACCGCAAGGATTCCTTCTGTGGGACAATTAAGATTTGTTGGATGGCTCCAGGATGTCTTATAAGGTATGTTTCCAGAACAGGGTTCTAAGTATGGATGCCTGGGCAGCCAGCCTCACATTCCAATTGTCTCCTAGCAACAAGAACCGTTTGATCTGCTGGCTTGGGGTAGCAACAGAGGAGGCTGAGTTGAAATGGACTTTCCTGAGGATGGTCTTAATGTTGGTTTGAGTCCATGGAGACCTTGGTATGGGGCAGTGGCACCAGGGCGCTGAAGGATTCTCCTAACCAGAGGTTATGACAATGCTCCAATGAGCAAGTTTTCCATGGGGAGACGAGATTTGTTCTTATTGGTGCCTCAGGAAACCACCATATGCTGGTATTGGAAACGAGGCCTCTGAGGAGAGATGCCTGGAAAACAAAGCAATGGATATGATTAGTGCCTAGGGACCTGTCCGGTTCAATATTCTTCTCTGGGGACATCTGTTGTCTGAGTGGAAGTAGTTGCTCAGCTGGTTTGAGATCACCCCTGTTTGTCCTGGGCGGCCTACACTATTGGGATGGCCTCGGTGACTTTGGAGGTTTTTCCTAATTTGCAAGGTTGTGGCCAATGGAATGGGAAGAATTCCCTTGAAAGGGAAGCACAGTCCTGAGGTGTGGCTCCAGGGACCCAAGTGTGGAGCGTGTGTGGTCCAGGGCTATTTGGACAAAAGTCTGAAAACACAAACTCCACTTAGGTTGGGGGATGTAGGTATGGCCGGCCCTATCTATAGACCGTGAGGAGAACTCTTCGGGATATGAACAAAGGGCGAATGTGAGGTGCTTGCTCATGCTTTTTTTTTTTTTTTCTGGAAATGTGTCACCGATTGCCATGGAATGTCGGGGTGTCCTCATGGGCCATCGATGAGGCTCCCTTTCTGGGGATTTGAACCGATCCCAAGAGTTTGGGGTCATTCTGTCAGAAGGGAGGAGGACTTTCTGTTTTTTTTGGTTATTTTTTTTTGTTTTTTGTTTTTGTTTTTTTTTTTAGCCTCAGGTGGACCACCAAAAGAGGAATTCCAGAGCAGAGACGTGGGTGGGGGCAACTGGACAACCAGACCTCTGGTTAACATTGGGACCTAAGAACATGGCAAGCCCCATATGTGGGCTCTTGGTCCAGACACTGAGAGGCCTTCCTTGAGGATAGGTCTCACACTGAGTTTCACAATGTGTTTTTGTGCCCAAGGAGCCCCTCAAGTCTGGGCATGGCCTAATGTACCATGCTGGTTTCTACTACACTGAACGTTGCACAATATGGCAACCACAAGTTTTCTGGCCATGGGGAAGAAGGAGTTCTAATTTCTGCAACACTTTCACTCCTGGACTGTGATTGGATTTAAGGTCTAGGTTCTGAAGCCTGAAAACTGAGGTTGGGAAGAGATGAAGACCTAAGGCCATGGTGTGTCTGACGTGCTCAGTGTTCGGCCAGCTGTTGAGTGTGGGTTGGGAGGTGCAGGCTCAGGCTGTGGCAGACAGGGAATTAATGCCCAGGCTAGACTGTATTTTTGGGGTGCAGTCGAGTTTCGTGCAGGATGGTACTCATTTGTGGTTACTGGGTAGCCCCAAAGGGCAACGTTTTTCTTCTGGAGGGAAGACACAGTGCCACATAGTGGCTCCAGAATTCCCAAACAGGAAGGCTTGTGGGCCAGGAGTGTGAGGAAAAACTTCTGAGAACACAAGCCAGACTTAGATTTCAGGGTGAGGGGACGGCAGGCACCCTCTGCAGAGATGATTCGAGATCCTGTATACCTGAAGACAGAGCTAGGATCAGACGTTGGCTTAGGTCGGAGTTTCTGTCCATGACGGCCCCTTCATGAAGGGGAGGGTGTCACGAGCACATGGAGGTTTTTCCACGATGGGAATTGTGAGATGCTCCAAACCGCAATGATTCCTTCTGTGGGACAGTCGAGACCTGCTGGATGGCTCCAGGACATCCCATAAGGAAGTTATCCAGAGCAGGGTTCTAAGGATGGATGCCTGGGCAGCCTGCCTCCCATTCCCGGTGTCTCATAGAGCCAAGGCAAGTTCGATCTGCTGGATCTAGGGGAGCAACCGAGGCGGGTGTGTTGAAATGGGCGAGTTGAGGATGGGTCATAATGTGCATTTGTGTCCATGTAGACCTTGGAATGGGGTGCTTGATCCGGGGCCTTGAGGGATGTTCATAACCGGAGGTTTTGATGGAGCTCTAAAGAGTATGTTTCCTATGTAGAGAAGAGAATTGTTTTGATGAGTGCCTAAGGAATCTCCCATATGCTGGTATTGGAAACCAGGCCTCTGAGGAGAGATGACTGGAATCAAAAGCAATGGATCTGATTAGGGCCTAAGTGCCTGTCCAGTTCAATCTTATTCTATGGGTATATCTGTCTCTGGGTCTGAGTGGAGGTAGTTTCCTAACTTGTGAAAGATCATCCCTGTTTGTCCTGGGCAGCCAACACTATTCGGATGGCCTTGGGGTGTTTGGAGGATACTCCTAATCTATAGGGTTGTGGCCAATGGAAATGGCAGAATTCCCCTGGAGAGGGAAGCCACAGTCCTGAGGTGTGGCTCCAGGGGCCCCAGCTTGGATGGTGTGTGGGCCAGGACTGTGGGGACAGAAGTCTGAAAACACAAACTCAGCTTAGGTTTGGGGATGTATGTATGAAGGCTCGATCTACAGACCGTGAGAATTTTCCGGGCTATGAACAAAGGGCGAGTATGTGGCGCTTGCTCAGGCTTTTGTCTCTGGATTTTGTGTCAACGGTGGCCGTGGAATGTCGGGGTGTCCTCAAGGGCCATGGACAATTCTTTCTCTGGTGATTTGGCCTGATCCCAAGGGGTTGGGATCATTCTGTGGATGGGAAGAGTCCTTTCTGTATTTTTTTTTTACCTCAGGTGTCCCACCAAAGAGGGATTCCAGAGTAGAGCCCTGAATAGGGGTGACTAGACATCTCAAACTCTGGTTGAGATTGGGGGACTAGGGGCCTGGCAAGCCCCGTATGTGGGCTGTTGTTGCAGTCACTAAGAGGCTTTACATGAGGATAGGGCTCACGCTGAGGGTCACAATGTGTGTTTGTGCAAATTGTGGCCCTCAGGGATAGGTGGGGCCTCATAGTCCATGCTGCCTTCTCTTACAATGAACATTGAAAAACATGCCAACCACTAGGTTTCTTGCCAAGGCGAAGGAGAAGTTCTGATTCTTGCATCACGTTCACTCCTGAGCAGTGAGTGGAGATAAGGTCTAGGTTCTGAAGGTGAAAACTGAGGTTGGGTAGAGATGATGGCCTAAAGCCATTGTGGGTGTGATATGCTCTGTGTACGGCCAGCTGTCTGGGTGTTGGACTGGAGGTCTGCCCTCAGGCTGTGTCAGACAGGGCTTTAGTGCACAGGCTAGACTGTATAATTGGGGTATGGTCGAGTGGCATGCAGGTTGTTACTCATGTGGCGTTTCTGGTTAGCCCTATAGGGCAACATTTTTCTTCTGGAGGGCAGGCAGAGTGCTGCATTGTGTCTCCAGAATTGCCAAACTGGAGGGGTGTGGCCAGGATTGTGAGGAAGGAAGTCTGAAAACACAAGCTAGCACGAGTTTTGGGGCCAAGAGCATGGCAGGCCCACTCTGCAGAGGCTGAATCGAGATCTCCTGCAGGTGAGGTCAGGGCGAGTATCAGATGTTGCCTCAAGCTGGAGTTTGTGTCCATGACGGCCCCTTCCTGAAGGGGGTGGGGGCGTCATGAGGCCAGGGAGGTTTCCCTACGCTGGGAGTTGTGAGCTGCTCCAAACTTCAAAGTTTCCTTCTTCAGGACAGTCGAGTACTATTGGATGGTTCCAGGATGCCCCATACAGAAAGACTCGAGAGCAGGGGCCTAAGCATGGATGCCGAGAAACGCCAACTCACCTTCCCATTGCCTGGTCGAGACAAGGCACGCTCAATCTTCGGGCTCTTGGGTGAGCTACCCAGAAGGCTGAGTTTAAATGGACTCTCCTGAGGATGAGTCATAATGTGGGTTGGTGGCCATGGAGACCTTGGAATGTGGCAGTAGCTAAGGGACTCTGCAGGATTCTCCAACGCGAAGGGCTTGACACAACTCCAACAAGGAAGCTTCCCATGTGGAGATGAGAGGTCTTCTGTCTGGTGCCTCAGGAAAGCCCCGTATGCTGGTCTTCGAACCCAGGCCTCTGAGGAGTGATACCTGGACACCAAAGCAAGAGTTCATAATAGGGCCTAGGGGCCTGTCTGGTTCAATCTTCTGTCTCTGCGGATATCTTTCTGTGTGTCTGCATGGAGGTAGTAGTTGCTCAGCTTGTGTCATAATGCCCCTATTTTTCCAGTGCGGCTTGCGGTAGTGGGATGTCCTTGGGGACCTTGAGGTTTCTACTATTTTGTGGAGTTGTGGCCAATGGAATGGGCTGTTTCTTAGGAGAGAGCAGGCACAGTTCTGTGGTGTGGCTCCAGAGACCCTAGCCTGGAGGCTGTGTGGGCCATGGCTGTGCAGACAGACATCCAAAAACCCTAACTCAGCTCAGGTTTGGGGCCGAAGTTACGGCAGGCCTGATCTACAGTCCATGAGGGGAGCTCCTCTGGATATGAAAGAAGGGTGAGAGGGAGGCAGTCGCTCAGGCTTTTGTCTCTGGATGTTTTGTCCACATTGGCCGTTTAATGTAGGAGTTGCCTCATGGGTCGTAGAAGTCTCCCTCTCTGGTAGTTTGTCCAGCCCCCAAGAGTTTGGGGTCATTCTGTGGGAAGGGAAGTGTCCTGTTTTCTGCTTCATGTGTCCCCCCAGTAGAGGGGTTCTAGAGCATAGCAGTGGGTACTGACAACTGGAATACTCGCCCTCTGGTTAAGCCTGGGGGCCTATGGATATGACAAGCCCCATATGCAGGATCTTGGTCCAGCCACTGAGAGGCGTTACTTTAATACGGGACTCACGCTGCAGGTCACAATGCATGTCTGTGCCCTAGGCGGCCCTCAAGCACTGGCGTGGCCTTTCGGACAATGCAGGTTTTCCCACATTGAACGTTGGACAACATGCCAACCACAAGGTTTCTGGCCATGGGGAAGGAGGAATTCTAATTTATGCATCACGTTCACCCCTGGGCAGTGATTGGAGATAAGTTCTAGGTTCTGAAGCCTGAAAACTGAGGTTGGGTAGAGATGACGACCTACAGCCATAGCGGGTCCTATGTGTCCAGGTTGGGGCCAGCTGTCTGGGTGTCGTTTGGGATGTCTCGTCTCAGGCTGTGCCAGACAGGGCATTAGTATACAGGGTGGGCTGTATAATTGCTTTACAATCGAGTGGCATGCATTAGAAAATCATTTAGGGTTTCTTATTAGCAGCATAGGGCAAAGTTTTTCTTCTGGAGGGCAGGCAGAGTGCTGCATTGTGGCTTCGGAATTCCCAAACTGGAGGGCTTGTGGGCCAGGAGAGTGAGGACGGAAGTCTGAGAACACAAGCTAGGCTTAGGTTTCGGGGCAAGGACATGGCAGGCACACACTGCAGAGCTGAATTGAGATCTCATGCGTCTGAAGTCAGGTCGAGGATCAGACTTTGGCTCAGGTTTGAGTTTCTGTCCATGTTGGCCCCTTCAGGAAGGGGGGGCATTATGAGGCCATGGGAGTTTTCCCACTATTGGAGTTGTGAGATGCTCCAAACCGCAAGGATTCCTTCTTTGGGACAATTAAGATTTGTTGGATGGCTCCAGGATGTCTTATAAGGTATTTTTCCAGAACAGGGTTCTAAGTATGGATGCCTGGGCAGCCAGCCTCACATTCCAATTGTCTCCTAGCAACAAGAACCGTTTGATCTGCTGGCTTGGAGTAGCAACAGAGGAGGCTGAGTTGAAATGGACTTTCCTGAGGATGGTCTTAATGTTGGTTTGAGTCCATGGAGACCTTGGTATGGGGCAGTGGCACCAGGGCGCTGAAGGATTCTCCTAACCAGAGGTTATGACAATGCTCCAATGAGCAAGTTTTCCATGGGGAGACGAGATTTGTTCTTATTGGTGCCTCAGGAAACCACCATATGCTGGTATTGGAAACGAGGCCTCTGAGGAGAGATGCCTGGAAACCAAAGCAATGGATATGATTAGTGCCTAGGGACCTGTCCGGTTCAATATTCTTCTCTGGGGACATCTGTTGTCTGAGTGGAGGTAGTTGCTCAGCTTGTTTGAGATCACCCCTGTTTGTCCTGGGCGGCCTACACTATTGGGATGGCCTCGGTGACTTTGGAGGTTTTTCCTAATTTGCAAGGTTGTGGCCAATGGAATGGGAAGAATTCCCTTGAAAGGGAAGCACAGTCCTGAGGTGTGGCTCCAGGGACCCAAGTGTGGAGCGTGTGTGGTCCAGGGCTATTTGGACAAAAGTCTGAAAACACAAACTCCACTTAGGTTGGGGGATGTAGGTATGGCCGGCCCTATCTATAGACCGTGAGGAGAACTCTTCGGGATATGAACAAAGGGCGAATGTGAGGTGCTTGCTCATGCTTTTTTTTTTTTTTTTCTGGAAATGTGTCACCGATTGCCATGGAATGTCGGGGTGTCGTCCTGGGCCATCGATGAGGCTCCCTTTCTGGGGATTTGACCCGATCCCAAGAGTTTGGGGTCATTCTGTCAGAAGGGAGGAGGCCTTTCTGTTTTTTTTTGTTTATTTTTTTTTTGTTTTTTGTTTTTGTTTTTTTTTTTTAACCTCAGGTGGACCACCAAAAGAGGAATTCCAGAGCAGAGACGTGGGTGGGGGCAACTGGACAACCAGACCTCTGGTTAACATTGGGACCTAAGAACATGGCAAGCCCCATATGTGGGCTCTTGGTCCAGACACTGAGAGGCCTTCCTTGAGGATAGGTCTCACACTGAGTTTCACAATGTGTTTTTGTGTCCAAGGAGCCCCTCAAGTCAGGGCATGGCCTAATGTACCATGCTGGTTTCTCCTACACTGAACGTTGCACAATATGGCAACCACAAGTTTTCTGGCCATGGGGAAGAAGGAGTTCTAATTTCTGCAACACTTTCACTCCTGGACTGTGATTGGATTTAAGGTCTAGGTTATGAAGCCTGAAAACTGAGGTTGGGAAGAGATGAAGACCTAAGGCCATGGTGTGTCTGACGTGCTCAGTGTTCGGCCAGCTGTTGAGTGTGGGTTGGGAGGTGCAGGCTCAGGCTGTGGCAGACAGGGAATTAATGCCCAGGCTAGACTGTATTTTTGGGGTGCAGTCGAGTTTCGTGCAGGATGGTACTCATTTGTGGTTACTGGGTAGCCCCAAAGGGCAACGTTTTTTTTTCTGGAGGGAAGACACAGTGCCACATAGTGGCTCCAGAATTCCCAAACAGGAAGGCTTGTGGGCCAGGAGTGTGAGGATAAACTTCTGAGAACACAAGCCAGACTTAGATTTCAGGGTGAGGGGACGGCAGGCACCCTCTGCAGAGATGATTCGAGATCCCGTATACCTGAAGACAGAGCTAGGATCAGACGTTGGCTTAGGTCGGAGTTTCTGTCCATGACGGCCCCTTCATGAAGGGGAGGGTGTCACGAGCACATGGAGGTTTTTCCACGATGGGAATTGTGAGATGCTCCAAACCGCAATGATTCCTTCTGTGGGACATTAGAGACCTGCTGGATGGCTCCAGGACATCCCATAAGGAAGTTATCCAGAGCAGGGTTCTAAGGTTGGATGCCTGAGCAGCCTGCCTCCCATTCCCGGTGTCTCATAGAGCCAAGGCAAGTTCGATCTGCTGGATCTAGGGGAGCAACCGAGGCGGGTGTGTTGAAATGGGCGAGTTGAGGATGGGTCATAATGTGCATTTGTGTCCATGTAGACCTTGGAATGGGGTGCTTGATCCGGGGCCTTGAGGGATGTTCATAACCGGAGGTTTTGATGGAGCTCTAAAGAGTATGTTTCCTATGTAGAGAAGAGAATTGTTTTGATGAGTGCCTAAGGAATCTCCCATATGCTGGTATTGGAAACCAGGCCTCTGAGGAGAGATGACTGGAATCAAAAGCAATGGATCTGATTAGGTCCTAAGTGCCTGTCCAGTTCAATCTTATTCTATGGGTATATCTGTCTCTGGGTCTGAGTGGAGGTAGTTTCCTAACTTGTGAAAGATCATCCCTGTTTGTCCTGGGCAGCCAACACTATTCGGATGGCCTTGGGGTGTTTGGAGGATACTCCTAATCTATAGGGTTGTGGCCAATGGAAATGGCAGAATTCCCCTGGAGAGGGAAGCCACAGTCCTGAGGTGTGGCTCCAGGGGCCCCAGCTTGGATGGTGTGTGGGCCAGGACTGTGGGGACAGAAGTCTGAAAACACAAACTCAGCTTAGGTTTGGGGATGTATGTATGAAGGCTCGATCTACAGACCGTGAGAATTTTCCGGGCTATGAACAAAGGGCGAGTATGTGGCGCTTGCTCAGGCTTTTGTCTCTGGATTTTGTGTCAACGGTGGCCGTGGAATGTCGGGGTGTCCTCAAGGGCCATGGACAATTCTTTCTCTGGTGATTTGGCCTGATCCCAAGGGGTTGGAATCATTCTGTGGATGGGAAGAGTCCTTTCTGTATTTTTTTTTTACCTCAGGTGTCCCACCAAAGAGGGATTCCAGAGTAGAGCCCTGAGTAGGGGTGACTAGACATCTCGAACTCTGGTTGAGATTGGGGGACTAGGGGCCTGGCAAGCCCCGTATGTGGGCTGTTGTTGCAGTCACTAAGAGGCTTTACATGAGGATAGGGCTCACGCTGAGGGTCACAATGTGTGTTTGTGCAAATTGTGGCCCTCAGGGATAGGTGGGGCCTCATAGTCCATGCTGCCTTCTCCTACAATGAACATTGGACAACATGCCAACCACTAGGTTTCTTGCCAAGGCGAAGGAGAAGTTCTGATTCTTGCATCACGTTCACTCCTGAGCAGTGAGTGGAGATAAGGTCTAGGTTCTGAAGGTGAAAACTGAGGTTGGGTAGAGATGATGGCCTAAAGCCATTGTGGGTGTGATATGCTCTGTGTACGGCCAGCTGTCTGGGTGTTGGACTGGAGGTCTGCCCTCAGGCTGTGTCAGACAGGGCTTTAGTGCACAGGCTAGACTGTATAATTGGGGTATGGTCGAGTGGCATGCAGGTTGTTACTCATTTGGCGTTTCTGGTTAGCCCTATAGGGCAACATTTTTCTTCTGGAGGGCAGGCAGAGTGCTGCATTGTGTCTCCAGAATTGCCAAACTGGAGGGGTGTGGCCAGGATTGTGAGGAAGGAAGTCTGAAAACACAAGCTAGCACGAGTTTTGGGGCCAAGAGCATGGCAGGCCCACTCTGCAGAGGCTGAATCGAGATCTCCTGCAGGTGAGGTCAGGGCGAGTATCAGATGTTGCCTCAAGCTGGAGTTTGTGTCCATGACGGCCCCTTACTGAAGGGGGTGGGGGCGTCATGAGGCCAGGGAGGTTTCCCTACGCTGGGAGTTGTGAGCTGCTCCAAACTTCAAAGTTTCCTTCTTCAGGACAGTCGAGTACTATTGGATGGTTCCAGGATGCCCCATACAGAAAGACTCGAGAGCAGGGGCCTAAGCATGGATGCCGAGAAACGCCAACTCACCTTCCCATTGCCTGGTCGAGACAAGGCACGCTCAATCTGCGGGCTCTTGGGTGAGCTACCCAGAAGGCTGAGTTTAAATGGACTCTCCTGAGGATGAGTCATAATGTGGGTTGGTGGCCATGGAGACCTTGGAATGTGGCAGTAGCTAAGGGACTCTGCAGGATTCTCCAACGCGAAGGGCTTGACACACCTCCAACAAGGAAGCTTCCCATGTGGAGATGAGAGGTCTTCTGTCTGGTGCCTCAGGAAAGCCCCGTATGCTGGTCTTCGAACCCAGGCCTCTGAGGAGTGATACCTGGACACCAAAGCAAGAGTTCATAATAGGGCCTAGGGGCCTGTCTGGTTCAATCTTCTGTCTCTGCGGATATCTTTCTGTGTGTCTGCATGGAGGTAGTAGTTGCTCAGCTTGTGTCATAATGCCCCTATTTGTCCAGTGCGGCTTGCGGTAGTGGGATGTCCTTGGGGACCTTGAGGTTTCTACTATTTTGTGGAGTTGTGGCCAATGGAATGGGCTGTTTCTTAGGAGAGAGCAGGCACAGTTCTGTGGTGTGGCTCCAGAGACCCTAGCCTGGAGGCTGTGTGGGCCATGGCTGTGCAGACAGACATCCAAAAACCCTAACTCAGCTCAGGTTTGGGGCCGAAGTTACGGCAGGCCTGATCTACAGTCCATGAGGGGAGCTCCTCTGGATATGAAAGAAGGGTGAGAGGGAGGCAGTCGCTCAGGCTTTTGTCTCTGGATGTTTTGTCCACAATAGCCGTTTAATGTAGGAGTTGCCTCATGGGTGATAGAAGTCTCCCTCTCTGGTAGTTTGTCCAGCCCCCAAGAGTTTGGGGTCATTCTGTGGGAAGGGAAGTGTCCTGTTTTCTGCTTCATGTGTCCCCCCAGTAGAGGGATTCTAGAGCATAGCAGTGGGTACTGACAACTGGAATACTCGCCCTCTGGTTAAGCCTGGGGGCCTATGGATATGACAAGCCCCATATGCAGGATCTTGGTCCAGCCACTGAGAGGCGTTACTTTAATACGGGACTCACGCTGCAGGTCACAATGCATGTCTGTGCCCTAGGCGGCCCTCAAGCACTGGCGTGGCCTTTCGGACAATGCAGGTTTTCCCACATTGAACGTTGGACAACATGCCAACCACAAGGTTTCTGGCCATGGGGAAGGAGGAATTCTATTTTATGCATCACGTTCACCCCTGGGCAGTGATTGGAGATAAGGTCTAGGTTCTGAAGCCTGAAAACTGAGGTTGGGAAGAGATGACGACCTACAGCCATAGCGGGTCCTATGTGTCCAGGTTGGGGCCAGCTGTATGGGTGTCGTTTGGGATGTCTCGTCTCAGGCTGTGCCAGACAGGGCATTAGTATACAGGGTGGGCTGTATAATTGCTTTACAATCGAGTGGCATGCATTAGAAAATCATTTGGGGTTTCTTATTAGCAGCATAGGGCAAAGTTTTTCTTCTGGAGGGCAGGCAGAGTGCTGCATTGTGGCTTCGGAATTCCCAAACTGGAGGGCTTGTGGGCCAGGAGAGTGAGGACGGAAGTCTGAGAACACAAGCTAGGCTTAGGTTTCGGGGCAAGGACATGGCAGGCACACACTGCAGAGTTGAATTGAGATCTCATGCGTCTGAAGTCAGGTCGAGGATCAGACTTTGGCTCAGGTTTGAGTTTCTGTCCATGTTGGCCCCTTCAGGAAGGGGGGGCATTATGAGGCCATGGGAGTTTTCCCACTATTGGAGTTGTGAGATGCTCCAAACCGCAAGGATTCCTTCTTTGGGACAATTAAGATTTGTTGGATGGCTCCAGGATGTCTTATAAGGTATTTTTCCAGAACAGGGTTCTAAGTATGGATGCCTGGGCAGCCAGCCTCACATTCCAATTGTCTCCTAGCAACAAGAACCGTTTGATCTGCTGGCTTGGGGTAGCAACAGAGGAGGCTGAGTTGAAATGGACTTTCCTGAGGATGGTCTTAATGTTGGTTTGAGTCCATGGAGACCTTGGTATGGGGCAGTGGCACCAGGGCGCTGAAGGATTCTCCTAACCAGAGGTTATGACAAAGCTCCAATGAGCAAGTTTTCCATGGGGAGACGAGATTTGTTCTTATTGGTGCCTCAGGAAACCACCATATGCTGGTATTGGAAACGAGGCCTCTGAGGAGAGATGCCTGGAAAACAAAGCAATGGATATGATTAGTGCCTAGGGACCTGTCCGGTTCAATATTCTTCTCTGGGGACATCTGTTGTCTGAGTGGAAGTAGTTGCTCAGCTGGTTTGAGATCACCCCTGTTTGTCCTGGGCGGCCTACACTATTGGGATGGCCTCGGTGATTTTGGAGGTTTTTCCTAATTTGCAAGGTTGTGGCCAATGGAATGGGAAGAATTCCCTTGAAAGGGAAGCACAGTCCTGAGGTGTGGCTCCAGGGACCCAAGTGTGGAGCGTGTGTGGTCCAGGGCTATTTGGACAAAAGTCTGAAAACACAAACTCCACTTAGGTTGGGGGATGTAGGTATGGCCGGCCCTATCTATAGACCGTGAGGAGAACTCTTCGGGATATGAACAAAGGGCGAATGTGAGGTGCTTGCTCATGCTTTTCTTTTTTTTTTCTGGAAATGTGTCACCGATTGCCATGGAATGTCTGGGTGTCCTCATGGGCCACCGATGAGGCTCCCTTTCTGGGGATTTGACCCGATCCCAAGAGTTTGGGGTCATTCTGTCAGAAGGGAGGAGGCCTTTCTGTTTTTTTTGTTTATTTTTTTTTGTTTTTTGTTTTTGTTTTTTTTTTTTTTTACCTCAGGTGGACCACCAAAAGAGGAATTCCAGAGCAGAGACGTGGGTGGGGCAACTGGACAACCAGACCTCTGGTTAACATTGGGACCTAAGAACATGGCAAGCCCCATATGTGGGCTCTTGGTCCAGACACTGAGAGGCCTTCCTTGAGGATAGGTCTCACACTGAGTTTCACAATGTGTTTTTGTGTCCAAGGAGCCCCTCAATCAGGGCGTGGCCTAATGTACCATGCTGGTTTCTCCTACACTGAACGTTGCACAATATGGCAACCACAAGTTTTCTGGCCATGGGGAAGAAGGAGTTCTAATTTCTGCAACACTTTCACTCCTGGACTGTGATTGGATTTAAGGTCTAGGTTCTGAAGCCTGAAAACTGAGGTTGGGAAGAGATGAAGACCTAAGGCCATGGTGTGTCTGACGTGCTCAGTGTTCGGCCAGCTGTTGAGTGTGGGTTGGGAGGTGCAGGCTCAGGCTGTGGCAGACAGGGAATTAATGCCCAGGCTAGACTGTATTTTTGGGGTGCAGTCGAGTTTCGTGCAGGATGGTACTCATTTGTGGTTACTGGGTAGCCCCAAAGGGCAACGTTTTTCTTCTGGAGGGAAGACACAGTGCCACATAGTGGCTCCAGAATTCCCAAACAGGAAGGCTTGTGGGCCAGGAGTGTGAGGAAAAACTTCTGAGAACACAAGCCAGACTTATATTTCAGGGTGAGGGGACGGCAGGCACCCTCTGCAGAGATGATTCGAGATCCCGTATACCTGAAGACAGAGCTAGGATCAGACGTTGGCTTAGGTCGGAGTTTCTGTCCATGACGGCCCCTTCATGAAGGGGAGGGTGTCACGAGCACATGGAGGTTTTCCCACGATGGGAATTGTGAGATGCTCCAAACCGCAATGATTCCTTCTGTGGGACAGTCGAGACCTGCTGGATGGCTCCAGGACATCCCAAAAGGAAGTTATTCAGAGCAGGGTTCTAAGGATGGATGCCTGGGCAGCCTGCCTCCCATTCCCGGTGTCTCATAGAGCCAAGGCAAGTTCGATCTGCTGGATCTAGGGGAGCAACCGAGGCGGGTGTGTTGAAATGGGCGATTTGAGGATGGGTCATAATGTGCATTTGTGTCCATGTAGACCTTGGAATGGGGTGCTTGATCCGGGGCCTTGAGGGATGTTCATAACCGGAGGTTTTGATGGAGCTCTAAAGAGTATGTTTCCTATGTAGAGAAGAGAATTGTTTTGATGAGTGCCTAAGGAATCTCCCATATGATGGTATTGGAAACCAGGCCTCTGAGAAGAGATGACTGGAATCAAAAGCAATGGATCTGATTAGGGCCTAAGTGCCTGTCCAGTTCATTCATATTCTATGGGTATATCTGTCTCTTCGTCTGAGTGGAGGTAGTTTCGTAACTTGTGAAAGATCATCCCTGTTTGTCCTGGGCAGCCAACACTATTCGGATGGCCTCGGGTAGTTTGGAGGATACTCCTAATCTATAGGGTTTTGGCCAATGGAAATGGCAGAATTCCCCTGGAGAGGGAAGCCACAGTCCTGAGGTGTGGCTCCAGGGGCCCCAGCTTGGATGGTGTGTGGGCCAGGACTGTGGGGACAGAAGTCTGAAAACACAAACTCAGCTTAGGTTTGGGGATGTATTTAATGAAGGCTCGATCTACAGACCGTGAGAATTTTCCGGGCTATGAACAAAGGGCGAGTATGTGGCGCTTGCTCAGGCTTTTGTCTCTGGATTTTGTGTCAACGGTGGCCGTGGAATGTCGGGGTGTCCTCAAGGGCCATGGACAATTCTTTCTCTGGTGATTTGGCCTGATCCCAAGTGGTTGGGATCATTCTGTGGATGGGAAGAGTCCTTTCTGTATTTTTTTTTTACCTCAGGTGTCCCACCAAAGAGGGTTTCCAGAGTAGAGCCCTGAGTAGGGGTGACTAGACATCTCGAACTCTGGTTGAGATTGGGGGACTAGGGGCTTGGCAAGCCCCATATGTGGGCTGTTGTTCCAGTCACTAAGAGGTTTTACATGAGGATAGGGCTCACGCTGAGGGTCACAATGTGTGTTTGTGCAAATTGTGGCCCTCAGGGATAGGTGGGGCCTCATAGTCCATGCTGCTTTCTCCTACAATGAACATTGGACAACATGCCAACCACTAGGTTTCTTGCCAAGGCGAAGGAGAAGTTCTGATTCTTGCATCACGTTCACTCCTGAGCAGTGAGTGGAGATAAGGTCTAGGTTCTGAAGGTGAAAACTGAGGTTGGGTAGAGATGATGGCCTAAAGCCATTGTGGGTGTGATATGCTCTGTGTACGGCCAGCTGTCTGGGTGTTGGACTGGAGGTCTGCCCTCAGGCTGTGTCAGACAGGGCTTTAGTGCACAGGGTAGACTGTATAATTGGGGTATGGTCGAGTGGCATGCAGGTTGTTACTCATTTGGCGTTTCTGGTTAGCCCTATAGGGCAACATTTTTCTTCTGGAGGGCAGGCAGAGTGCTGCATTGTGTCTCCAGAATTGCCAAACTGGAGGGGTGTGGCCAGGATTGTGAGGAAGGAAGTCTGAAAGCACAAGCTAGCACGAGTTTTGGGGCCAAGAGCATGGCAGGCCCACTCTGCAGAGGCTGAATCGAGATCTCCTGCAGGTGAGGTCAGGGCGAGTATCAGATGTTGCCTCAAGCTGGAGTTTGTGTCCATGACGGCCCCTTCCTGAAGGGGGTGGGGGCGTCATGAGGCCAGGGAGGTTTCCCTACGCTGGGAGTTGTGAGCTGCTCCAAACTTCAAAGTTTCCTTCTTCAGGACAGTCGAGTACTATTGGATGGTTCCAGGATGCCCCATACAGAAAGACTCGAGAGAAGGGGCCTAAGCATGGATGCCGAGAAACGCCAACTCACCTTCCCATTGCCTGGTCGAGACAAGGCACGCTCAATCTTCGGGCTCTTGGGTGAGCTACCCAGAAGGCTGAGTTTAAATGGACTCTCCTGAGGATGAGTCATAATGTGGGTCGGTGGCCATGGAGACCTTGGAATGTGGCAGTAGCTAAGGGACTCTGCAGGATTTTCCAAAGCGAAGGGCTTGACACAACTCCAACAAGGAAGCTTCCCATGTGGAGATGAGAGGTCTTCTGTCTGGTGCCTCAGGAAAGCCCCGTATGCTGGTCTTTGAACCCAGGCCTCTGAGGAGTGATACCTGGACACCAAAGCAAGAGTTCATAATAGGGCCTAGGGGCCTGTCTGGTTCAATCTTCTGTCTCTGCGGATATCTGTCTGTGTGTCTGCATGGAGGTAGTAGTTGACAGCTTGTGTCATAATGCCCCTATTTGTCCAGTGCGGCTTGCGGTAGTGGGATGTCCTTGGGGACCTTGAGGTTTCTACTATTTTGTGGAGTTGTGGCCAATGGAATGGGCAGTTTCTTAGGAGAGAGCAGGCACAGTTCTGTGGTGTGGCTCCAGAGACCCCAGCCTGGAGGCTGTGTGGGCCATGGCTGTGCAGACAGACATCCAAAAACCCTAACTCAGCTCAGGTTTGGGGCCGAGGTTACGGCAGGCCTGATCTAGAGTCCATGAGGGGAGCTCCTCTGGATATGAAAGAAGGGTGAGAGGGAGGCAGTCGCTCAGGCTTTTGTCTCTGGATGTTTTGTCCACAATGGCCGTTTAATGTAGGAGTTGCCTCATGGGTCCTACTCCCTCTCTGGTAGTTTATCCAGCCCCCAAGAGTTTGGGGTCATTCTGTGGGAAGGGAAGTGTCCTGTTTTCTGCTTCATGTGTCCCCCCAGTAGAGGGATTCTAGAGCATAGCAGTGGGTACTGACAACTGGAATACTCGCCCTCTGGTTAAGCCTGGGGGCCTATGGATATGACAAGCCCCATATGCAGGATCTTGGTCCAGCCACTGAGAGGCGTTACTTTAATACGGGACTCACGCTGCAGGTCACAATGAATCTCTGTGCCCTAGGCGGCCCTCAAGCACTGGCGTGGCCTTTCGGACAATGCAGGTTTTCCCACATTGAACGTTGGACAACATGCCAACGAAAGGGTTTCTGGCCATGGGGAAGGAGGAATTCTAATTTCTGCATCACGTTCACCCCTGGGCAGTGAATGGAGATAAGGTCTAGGTTCTGAAGCCTGAAAACTGAGGTTGGGAAGAGATGACGACCTACAGCCATAGCGGGTCCTATGTGTCCAGGTTGGGGCCAGCTGTCTGGGTGTCGTTTGGGATGTCTTGTCTCAGGCTGTGCCAGACAGGGCATTAGTATACAGGGTGGGCTGTATAATTGCTTTACAATCGAGTGGCATGCATTAGAAATACATTTGGGGTTTCTTATTAGCAGCATAGGGCAAAGTTTTTCTTCTGGAGGGCAGGCAGAGTGCTGCATTGTGGCTTCGGAATTCCCAAACTGGAGGGCTTGTGGGCCAGGAGAGTGAGGACGGAAGTCTGAGAACACAAGCTAGGCTTAGGTTTCGGGGCAAGGACATGGCAGGCACACTCTGCAGAGCTGAATTGAGATCTCATGCGTCTGAAGTCAGGTCGAGGATCAGACTTTGGCTCAGGTTTAAGTTTCTGTCCATGTTGGCCCCTTCAGGAAGGGGGGACATTATGAGGCCATGGGGCTTTTCCCACTATTGGAGTTGTGAGATGCTCCAAACTGCAAGGATTCCTTCTGTGGGACAATTAAGATTTGTTGGATGGCTCCAGGATGTCTTATAAGGTATTTTTCCAGAACAGGGTTCTAAGTATGGATGCCTGGGCAGCCAGCCTCACATTCCAATTGTCTCCTAGCAACAAGAACCGTTTGATCTGCTGGCTTGGGGTAGCAACAGAGGAGGCTGAGTTGAAATGGACTTTCCTGAGGATGGTCTTAATGTTGGTTTGAGTCCATGGAGACCTTGGTATGGGGCAGTGGCACCAGGGCGCTGAAGGATTCTCCTAACCAGAGGTTATGACAATGCTCCAATGAGCAAGTTTTCCATGGGGAGACGAGATTTGTTCTTATTGGTGCCTCAGGAAACCACCATATGCTGGTATTGGAAACGAGGCCTCTGAGGAGAGATGCCTGGAAACCAAAGCAATGGATATGATTAGTGCCTAGGGACCTGTCCGGTTCAATA